>NC_083722.1:72070621-72695621 GCF_028564815.1 Eubalaena glacialis
CCTATTTCAGAAACAATAATAAAACTGAATATGAACTAGCTCCATATAATGTTGTTTTACTGGAACAGATATTTATGTTCAATAGTTTGTTTTTGTTTTTGTTTTTGTCATGAGACATTCCACCAAGCTAACAAGCATGATTCTATAGCTTTATATGTTCAATCATTTTTGATGAGAAGTTGCAAAATTACCTTAGCTTCCAATTAATTTTATTTTTAATTAATTTCTAGTTAATCCAATAAATTAATTTCCAATTATTTTAAACATTCATTTTTTTCTTACAGACTCAAATGTACAATCCATGTTTGTTACTCAAAGGATTTTTGTTTTTAATGTAAAGACCACTTGAATGACTGAATTTACTGTTGTGATATACTTTTATAAGCAAGGAAAAGGGGGATGTTTGTATATCAGTTTGGCTGGTATCTCTGGCCAAGGTTTAAAAGACATTATTTATTTATAAAGACATTTATAATTAGCTGACAGAGAGATAGTATTCCATTTTTCAAAAATACATATAGCTAGAAAAATAGGTAATTCGACTAAAGGTTTATAGAACTCTAAACCTGGGTAATTCAGGTTAAAATGAACAGAAATGTTTTCTTACCTTTAGGTCTTTCCAACTGTCCAGGAGCTTGGTGGCCAAATCACTTATATCTACTGTTTTATCTGGCTGTTCCTGGCTCCTCTCACTCTCCACATCAGATACACCCTCCTCTTCATCTTGGGATGGTGTTTCCTCAGCAATAGGTTCATCTAGTTTTGTGCCATTGCTCTCTTTAGGCTCTATTTCAGTGTCAGCCTCTGGTTCAGATGTGGGTAGCTTACTGGCCTCCACAGCAATTTCACTATCAACTTTAGATTCAGGCAGCTGTTGTGTGAGTAGCTGTTGTGACTGTAACTCTTCCTCTTCTTCTACAGGGACGTTTTCTAACTGGTCAAGGTCCTCTTTGCCATCCTTGCCTTCTAGCTCGCTGGTAGCATCAGAGATCGCACTGTCCATGCTATTTTCACTTATAATTTTAAGTCTGCGAAACATTAGCTTCTTGGGGGTGTCTGTGTCAGCTTCTATGCTCAGCTTGGTGGAAGGATCAGGTGTGTTGAGCGGTGTGTGAGCACGTGATGTATTCTCGCTAGAATACCCATCTCCTTCACTCAGCTGAGGGACAGCAGTCTTGGTTTGAGACCAACGTTGAATAATAGGAAGTACTTTGCTTTCCTCCAACATATTTTTAGTAGGAATGGGTAAATGTTCCAAAGTCTTTATAATCTGATTAAACATAATTTAAAAAAAACAAACATCACTTTGTACAGTTGACTTTTCAAGCCTCTCCATGGGACTCAGATCAATTCTGCAGAAGCAGTGGTTTTTTTACTGTCTTATTAAATTAAGACCTAAATCTTGTAACCACAGATGGATTTAAATGTCATAATATTACTCTCCTCTAGTATGGAAGGAAAAGTGTTTGATTTTTTATTTTTTTATTTTTTTGGCTGCACCACGAGGCATGTGGGATCTTAGTTCCCCAACCAGGGATCAAACCCGTGCCCCCTGCAGTGGAAGCTCAGAGTCTCAACCACTGGACCGCCAGCGAAGTCCCAGAAAAGTGTTTTAATAAGCCTGACCAGCAAGAATAAAATGTGGAGCAGGTGACTGCTCACACACCAAATAGGACTAATTTAATTAATATTCTCCACCAGTAGTTCTCAAACCCAGGTAGATTTTTTAAAAATATAAACACTACTAGACCTCATCCTGGGTATGTTTTTCTAAAAAGTTTCCCAAGTGACTGTGATAAAGGCTTGGGAACTAAGCAACAATATATATTTAAATGTCTTGCATACAAACAAAAAATGCAGATATTACTTAACCTCCTTAGCCTTTGACAAACAGCTGTCTAGCAAAGAGAGACACTCTCTTCATTCCGAGATAACCACCCCCACCCCACACTCTGAAATCTAAGAATTTCTTCCAAAGTACTCCCCCAGTGTAGTTCTACAGAAACCCCAAGGCTTCCCCAACTCCTACTTATTGCTGAATCTCCTGGGAGAAGGATGGAGGCAAGAGAATCACTCATTTGCCCACTCACGTTTTTGTTTTTGGAAGTATATTATTAAATGACTTTGGGATTATATTAGCACTTATGATTAAAAAGAACTACATTTAAATCAAGTTAGAAAATATTGTGTATTTCATGGGACGGTATAAATATAACAATTCCACTAACAACATTGTCAATGAACATCTATTTAGATCTTTTAAAACAATTTACTCCTCAAAATGTTCTTACTCTTGTCATCCAGAATTCAGCTCTTCATAATTTTTTAGAACCCCAGAATTTAAGTTCCATATGGTTTCCTATCTTTTTAAAACTACAGTTTTAGCAACACACTGGATCTTTCACTTAACTATGATACTAGTATATCTTGCTCTTGCAGTTCCCAACTATGTAGTACTAAGCTTTAAAAGATACCATAGGGAAAACCACTGGGCAAACTCACTTCCAGCAAGGTGTTATGTAAAGTTACAGTTATAGGAATGATATTGGGATGATAAAATGATGTAATTATTTAATATGAGTAGTAAATATAGTGCTAAATTCATTATCACTGATATTATCACAATACCCTCAACCTAAATAATAAATATAGTGGTCTTAAGAAACAAGCAGGTCAGCTGAATGTGAACTGACCTCTTCCTGAAGCTTCTGGTTACTTTCCCGGCCATCACCTAGTTCTGCCATCCAGATCCACAACAAAGACAGCCCATGACGTTCCAGAAAGGACTTCAGGCAAGACTGTGAATGTGTGTTCTTCCATGGGGGAAGCGAAGCAGGATGCAGGGTATTGGGGGGTGGGGGGAGGGAGACACATAATACCAGAGAGAGTGTTAAAGAGGGCCCACAGAGAGGACTAAACAGTTCATTTATATTCACAAAGAAACCTAGAAATTCTATTTTGACTAATCTACTAGAACTGTGCAATTAATAAATGCTTTAAAGTGAGAGATTATAATCTTTTTTGATACTTAAAATGTCAACCTGGACTTTACTAAAGTTCAAATTTTGAAGGAATAAGAAAAAAAATTATATTCACCATTTTTACTGAAAAAGCTAAAACTATAAAAAAATTTAAAAATCTTTTATTATCCAACTTCTTGTGGAATATTTAATAAACTGGAGTAAATATGATTACTGTTAAAATTCCTTGCTTTGAGATCCTGTGGTAAAAATGGCCTTGCCATGCTAATAATCAAGCGGCGGTGGGGAGAGACCCTCTATCAAGTGTCATGAATTGTTACACACACAAAAAAAATTCCACCATGTTCTTTGACTAGAGAGAAGACACACAATATCTACTAATAGATTAAATAATGCTGAACTCTGAAGACATTTTTAAGAGTACAAGTTTTCAAAGTCATATAGAACTCATATATCCATTTTAAAAACGAGTAACTCTTCTCATATCAGAATTATTCCTTTTCCATTCATCATTCTGGATTGTAGTTTAAATGTCCCACCTCAAGTTCAGAAATAAAAAATAAATTAATATCAAAGTGTTCACCTGTATGAGCTTGAGACAGGTAAGTTTCTGTTCCAAAGTTTCAATTCTAACCATTAGCCGGGATAAGCTGAGCACCTGGTTTTTATCAGAGAGACCCTCACCATTCTCCATCAGGGCTTCTAGCTCTCCATCCACCTGCCACAGCAAGGAAAAATATCTGGTTATAGCCAACAACAACAACAACAAAACCCCCACTAATCTAAGAATCAAACAATCTGAAAAGATGCTCGACCTCACCAGTAATAAGGAAAACTAAGACCACAGTAAGAAACCATATTACACTCACTATAAGAAGTCTGATAAAATCAAGTCTAGGCAAAGATGTGGGTCAAAACAAACTTTTGTACACTGCTAATGAAAATATAAATTGGTATGATCAATTTGAAAAGCATTTCATTCAATCATCAAATATTTACCAAGCACTTGTACGTCAAGTATAGTTCTAGGTGCTGAAGACATTGCAATGAAGCAAAACAAAAAAATCTGCCTTTATGGGAGGAAGAAAAATTATATTAAGTGAGAAGTATGTCAGGGAAAAAAAAAAGTATGTCAGAAAAAATAAAGCATTGAAATAAAGCTTGAAAAATAAAATATTTGTATCCCCTATGCCTAGCCACTGTACACCTAAGAATAAACCCTAGAGAAACTTCTGCACATGTGTACTCTGAGAATCAGAAGAATGTTCATTGAACAGCCATTCATAAGAGCAAAAAACTGCCAACAACCCAAATACCTGTGGCCAGGCTGGATAAACTGGCATGTTCACATAATGGCATATACCACAATGAAAGGAATCAAGTGCAGCCAAATGCAACAAAAATTATCAATCTTAGCAAACATAATGTTATGTAAAAAACTAAAGTTCCAGAATACTGCATGCTGTATGAATCCGTTTCTCTGCACCTCAAAAACAAATTTTTTATAGATACATATCTGAAAAGTCTATTTTAAAATGGCAAGGGGGACTTCCCTGATGACGCAGTGGTTAAGAATCCACGTGCCAATGCAGGGGACACAGGTTCGATCCCTGATCCGGGAAGATCCCACATGCCGCAGAGCAACTAAGCCCATGGCCACAACTACTGAGCCTGCGCTCCAGAGCCCAAGAGCCACAACTGCTGAGCTCACATGCCACAACTACGGAAGTCTGCACACCTAGAGCCCGTGCTCCACAACAAGAGAAGCCACCACAATGAGAAGTCCGCATACTACAATGAAGATTAGACCCCGCTCGCCACAACTAGAGAAAGCCCGCGCACAGCAACAAAGACCCAACGCAGCCATAAATAAATAAATAAATGATTTTTTATTTATTTGTTTGTTTGTTTGTTTTTAAAAAAGGGCAAGGGAGGTAAGACACAAAATTCAAAATGGTGGTATCCTCCAGAAGCTATAAGCAGAGAGAAGGAAGCAAAGAAGTGCTCACAAGCACATATAAAGTATAATTATAGGTTTTATAACTTACATAAATTCTTTGTTCCAAAGATATTAAATAATAGAGAACAACAGCAACAAAAATCAAGGTTCCAAAGGTTGTTTTCTAGCTGTGTTGCAGCAGTTATAAAAGATATAAAGACACCCTCACAGAACTTACTATCGGGGAGATAAAATTAACTCATATGAAAACGAACAATGAAGCATTAACTATAAATGTTAATGTTAAAAAACCTAAGAGGTCTAAGATGAAGGGAGTGCTTAAAATGAGAGTCACCAGAAATGAATTCACCGAAGTGGGGTTAGAAATAGGTAAGATAAATACAGGAGGAGGGAGGAGGGAGGAAGCAGAAGGAAAAGTCTGAACAACCGGAAATGGAAAATTAGGACAGTGCATACTATGCTCAGCCTGGCTGGAGTGGATAAGGTGCAGTGAGGAATGGAGAAAAACCTTATCAAAAAGAAGGCTGGTGTTAGAACATCTCAGATGTAATATAAAAGAATCTGGATTTGATGAGACTAAGTAAGAGAGCTCTATTACTGAATCCCAAAAAGGGAATAATATGATCAAAATGGAATTTGAGAATAATTAGTCTGACAATAACAGGATGAAATCTAGACAAGATAGAGATTGAAGGAGAAGAGATATAAGATAGCATTAAATCAACTTGACATGAAATGATAAAAGTACAGAATGAGTTGATAATAAATTAGAGAAAAGCAAATCTAAAAGAAAAAGTCTTGAAATTTTCTGTTACTTAACTGGCTAAGTGTCTCACTTAATATAATTTTAGGCAAGGCATTGAAACATTTCTATTTCATATTATATCCCAAAACTCTTATTAGGGTATATAGAACAAAAATAAATGAGAAAATATAAAATGCTGCCTGCAAGAAGTTGAAGATACATAAACTCATTTTTTCCTTCTAAAAAGTACATTTGAGGCTCATCCTTTTTCGTTTCCAGTATTATTTCTTAGGTTTTGAATAGATTAAATACATGAACAGAAAAGCCAATTTACAGTTAAATCTTAATGTAAAACAATTCCCTTAAAGATGTTTTTTTCCTTGCATATCCTAAATGTAAAAATTTCCTGTGTCCCAAATTCCAGAGGATTAGCATAGGAAAGACCAAGGGCTTTAAAATACTACTTTCCGTCTCAAATACAAGAATCTTGCTTTTGACAGTTTTGAGATGCAAATATTCACTAAGCTTATATTTCCTTTTGGGGTTATTTCCTTTTCATAATTAGGCATGTAATCTTTAAAGTTAAAACTGAGTTGTTACTTTCATTCATCAATAAACTGAGTAGATATTACTGTATAAAAGGCACTACTGGGATATAAAAAAGTAGCATTCTTAAGGAAATAAACAGTAAAAATGTAGAAGTATAAATAACAAAATTTTGCAAACAAAATACAGAAGGTGAACAACCTTTGAACATTCCTACTATAATGATAAGCTTAATGGTTGTATTACATAAAAGTAAGCATGCCAATCCTAGTGGTGATATGATACAGCTTCCATAATTTTGGGTACTCAAGTGAACAATGAATTGTGGAATTAATAACTTATAGGACACCTGCAGGGGAGGAGGCCAGGAGATGACTGACATTGATTGCTTTCATTAAATTTACTAAAAGTATTTATTTTTCATTTATGGGTCACCACCTTCGAAAAAGGATTTGTGGTAAGTATAAGGAGGATTAGGATGTATTTTAATAAATTACTGATAAATGAAAATTTATATGTATATAGACAATTCTACAGCACTTAAAAATTTATTCTGTTAATTACCTAATCAGTTCAAGAAAAATGTTTATTCTTTATTTTGGGGTATGAACCATCTTTAATGGGTCTAAAGCACCATTGTTAATACATTCTGATAAATATAACATACGTATAGAAACAATTAGTAAATAAACAGGTTTAATAAACAAACAGTTGAGCAATATCCATGGCAACCAACACTCAGGTAAAAGGGCAGGGTGGGGGGATGGGGAGGATACTGTCAGTGTTCCTGAAGTGCTCCACATGCCCCTTCCTTGTTATAATACCTTCTCCTCTTAACTCTAGAGATAATGTCTCCTAACTTTTTAGGAAATAGTTCTGATTTTTAAAATAGGTTTACTACATATATTATAAATCCCTAAATATTATAATTTTGTCTGTTTTTAATCTTTATGTAAATGAAATCACACTGGACAAAAAATCTTTGTGCCATGGTTCTTTTTCAATCAACTTTACATTTTAAGTCATCATTGTTGCATGCAACCATAAGTTTCTTTATTTTCGTGACTAGTTTTTCATCATATATTATAATTTATTCATACTAATGTTAATGGGTATTTGACTTGTTTCTACTTTTTCTAATGTAAGCAATGCTGCTGTGATTCCTGATGTGCATTTTAAACAAGTCTCTCTCTGGTTATAGACCTAGGAGTGCAACTGCTGGCTCATATAGTATACATACATTCACCTTTAGTAAATAACACCAAAGTGCTTTCAAAAGTGATTGTATCCATTTACACCTCCACCACCAGTGTATCAGATCTATTGTTCCTGTGTATCATCCGACTTAATTTTTATCAATGTGGTCAGTATGCAAATAACATCTGATAGTAGTTTTAATTTGCACTCCCCTGATTACTAATGAGGTTGAACACCTGTCCACATGTTTACTGGCTATCTGGATTACTCAAGTGTCTATGGAAGTTGTTTATTTTTCTTTTGGGGCTATTTTTTTCTTATTGATTAGACAGAGCTCTCTATATATTCCAGATACTAGGATTTGTTTGTTATCTGCTGAAAGCAACTATTTCCTTTCTTATGTGGCTTTTCACCCTCTTTATTGTGTAAATTAGTTACTGTTAATTTGTTTCACAAACTCAAAAGAGATTAAGGTAAATTTCAGACTATTCACTGTTTATAATTTACAAACTACAAATAACATCAGATAATAGTAGGGATTTATTATACCTCCATCAACTAAGTATTTAATTAAGTACCTAGTTTGTGACATACCCAAAGAAGACAATCACCTGTCCTGGAAGAGCTTACAGTTTTAAGTGGATAAACTGTATGTACATAGCTTCAATCATAAGAGCAAGGAATAAGAAATGTTCACCAATCAAAGGTTACTATGGGGGGGCAGATGCAGACTACAGTGCCATTAAAATATTCTTGTTAATAGTTAAAATATGCAAAACTATATTTTAAACTGCTGCTATCTTTTCCTTTCCATGGCATCCCCTACCCAAAAGAATTCCAAAAACTAACACTTGGGAATTTCTTTCTTTCATTTTTTTTTTGCTGTACCACGCAGTTTGCGGGATCTTAGTTCCCCTACCAGGGATGGAACCTAGGGCTATGGCAGTGAAAGCTCCGAGTTCCCTGCCAGGGAACTCCCTAACACTTGGGAACTTCAAGAGGTGCTACTTTTGTGATTCTATTCAACTGTACCTGACCAGAACTCAGAATCTAAGCATCCAGCCGCAATTTCAGTAGGAGACCAATCCAATTAAAACTAAAGTGGAGTTAAACTCTTCATTACAGTCAAGGACAAACGACCCTTCTAGGAACCCAGATTCACTCTGGGTCATTCCTCTATCAGGGCAAAGTTTCATACAAAACATCCCTGTTCCGGAACAGCTTCAAATTCACATCTGGAGGGCTTCACTGGTGGTGCAGTGGTTAAGAATCCGCCTGCTAATGCAGGGGAAATGGGTTCGAGCCCTGGTCCGGGAAGATCCCACATACCGCGGAGCAACGAAGCCTGTGCGCCACAACTACTGAGCCTGCGCTCTAGAGCCAGCAAGCCACAACTACTGAAGCCTGCGCGCCTAGAGCCCGTGCTCCGCAACGAGAAGCCCACGTACCACAACAAAGGGAAAGCCCGTGTGCAGCAACGAAGACCCAAAGCAGCCAAAACTAAATAAATTAATAAATTAAATTAAAAAAAAATTCACATCTGGAGCAACCCATAACTTCAGCCCACCAACTGACTAGATTCACTTTACATCTAATTTAGTCTACAATACCATAAAATACTGATATGAACACACTATTACCAGAATAAAAACAAGCAAGCAAAAACCAGGAATATCTACATCTTGGTCCCTTGGGATTGTTCCTGAATCTTATCAGGAAGGTAGAAAGCCATCTGATATTGTTATGATGGCAGTATAATACCACCCAGGAAACCATCACACTACAATAACACTCCCCACCAATAATGCAGTTTTTAATGTAAGTTCTGAAAACAGAAAATAGCCGAAGGGAAGCTTTTATGGAGATTTTAGCTTAGGTCAACATGTTTAATGACTACTTTGTGGTTGCTCTGGTAAACTATCAATTACATGAAACAAGAGTTAAAAATAAAAGTAATCTTGATGAAGTTTAAAGAAAAATTCCCTGTAATAGTCAGGTCCAAAAGCTAATAGACTATGACCCAGTGACCCCACTTCCATGGATATACCTTAAAGAAACATGTACAGAAGAGACATGTGCAAAGACATTAAGAGCAAAAGATTGGAAACACAAGTGTTCATCAGTAGGCATATATGTAAATAAACTGTTATATGATGAAAACCTTTACAGCAGTTAAAAATGTACATATATATACATATACATACATCAACATGGAAGAGTAAAAAACAAATTGTGGGGGTTTCCCTGGTGGCGCAGTGGTTAAGAATTCGCCTGCCAGTGCAGGGGACACGGGTTCAAGCCCTCGTCCAGGAAGATCCCACATGCCACGGAGCAACTAAGCCTGCGAGCCACAACTACTGAGCCTGCGCTCTGGAGCCTGTGAGCCACAACTACTGAAGCCCACACGCCTAGAGCCCATGCTCTGCAACAAGAGAAGCCACTGCAATAAGAAGCCCACACACCGCAATGAAGAGTAGCCCCCGCTCACCGCAACTACAGAAAGCCCACGTGCAGCAACGAAGACCCAACACAGCCAAAAAATAAATAAAATAAAAATTTTTTTAAAATGTAGAAATATATATATATATATATATCATTTCTAAAACTCTACACAAAGGAACTCAATACAGTTAAAAGCAAAGAAAAGAGCTAGACTAGCTCTTTCCCATCGCTTATTGGGTGACCTTGTAACCTCTGTGCTTTAGTGTTCTCATCTGTAAAAGAAGGAAAATCCTTGTACCTAACTTAAAAGGGCTTATTGTGAGAATTAAATGAGTTAATGTGTCAGGCACTTAGAAGAGTGCTTAGCACACAGTTACAATATATATGCTCTCTAAAAAATAGAGCTGAAGCAACAATACTCTAAAGAGCATTTGTTCATCTTGGGTGGTAGAAGCATGGGTGTTTCTTGTAAACTTTCCCTTTTTGCATTTTTTAAATGACCCTTTTTTTGACCCTTTTTTTTTTTGAATCTTTAAATGGCCCTTTCTAATGCTTCCTGCTATCTAAGTCTTCTTATAGAATTCAGATTCTCAATAACTAATTCTCTCCAATTAATTTGGGTTTACTGACATCACCTTTTAACTATTATATTTTTATCCCTTTCCTGACTTATGTATTCTATCTGCTCAACTAAATAGTAAGACTACTGTCTATAATTCTTAACATAAGTATGGGTTCCTGAAAAGCCTAGGAATGAGCTAACTGCAAAAGACTCACAGGTGGATTTGCTGGCTAACACCTCTGGCCCCCTGGCTCTTTCTGGCCCTCCACTAAGATTCATAGGTCTGGGGATAGGCCCAAAAATGTGCATTTTTACAATGGACCCTGCCAAGTGGTTCTGAGGTGGAGAAACACTGCTCTGACAAAGGGATCGTCAGAAAAGGGGGGGGGGGAATTTTTAAAAACGACACAAAATTCTTGTCCCAGTTAAGAGCTCCTGTAGTAGCAAGATACCACTCACCTCCAGTTGTGACTCAGGTGAACTGGGATAGAAAAAAGGCTATCAACCACTGTTCTAATGGATTAAATACAAAGACCATCTGAGACTATCCCTTTCTCACTCTTGGGTTGCCTGTTACCTCTCAAAACTCACCTTACGCTCCAAGGAGGATTTTTAGAAATTTTAAGAACACGTGCAAACAAAAGACAAAACAATATTAAAAGATTAGGAATGTAGATCAGACTTATGTGAGTCAACAGATAAACATGTTACTTATACATAAGATTAGGAGTTTTACAGGCTCTCAAAAACTATTAGCCTGTCTGGGGGGCTTCCCTGGTGGTGCAGTGGTTGAGAGTCTGCCTGCCAATGCAGGGGACACAGGTTCGTGCCCTGATCTGGGAAGATCCCACATGCCGCGGAGCAACTAAGCCCGTGAGCCACAACTACTGAGCCTGCGCATCTGGAGCTTGTGCTCCGCCACAAGAGAGGCTGCGACAGTGAGAGGCCCGCGCACCGTGATGAAGAGTGGCCCCCGCTTGCCACAACTAGAGAAAGCCCTCGCACAGAAACGAAGACCCAACACAGCCAAAAATAAATAATAAATAAATAAATAAAAATTTAAAAAATATATATATATTAGCCTGTTTTCAAGATGACTTCAATAGTTCTCAGTATCCAAGTCTCATCTCCATGAAACAAAAATAGCAATCGTACTTCTTTTCCATGATTATCTCATTTGACCCTGAATTTCTCTGGTCGTAGTTTGACTTTTCAAAGTTCAATCAGGAAAGCTACCTCCCTTCTTAAAATGCACATGGTGACAGTTGAAAGAAGAATGGAACACTTACCGAATCCTTCTTCCGAGATCGTTCTTTCTTCATTTTCCCTCCTGCTGCTCTGATGCTGACTCTGTTCTCTCCTCCCAGGTAACCCCGGCAATTAGCCGACCCACAGAAACATTTCTGCGCTTCTTTCCTGTTCGAGTAGCATAGGAAAGATGTCAATTATGTGAAAGTAAACCATAAAAAATGTTGATAGTATAGCAATTACATACAGGAAAAGAGTCAATCCAGCTTAAAGGAAAAAAAGGTTTTTTAAGAGACACCAACAAACCTGATACTAGCTAATAGAAATGCCTGAAAATTGCTCTTAAAAATAAGTCATTCTTTATTAGCTAGACAAAACTAGCCAAGAAATTAATAAGTAATTTCTCCATTTATGAGAGTTTCTACTAATATATGAAAATAAGAGATCATATATACCTGTTGGGGCTAAGAACAAAATTGCTTAAATAGATCAACACCTATAACTTATATGTAAATATTTAACTGACACACAGAACAAAATATATTATTATGAACAGATATACAGATATAAAATGCATAATTAGTAAAGGACACTTAGAAGGAAACACGTGGTTATTAAAAGTTATCATTACATAAGGATGAGACACTACTAATAAATATAGTAATAAATAAATGTAACCATGGAGTCAAGGTAAAGTGGAGGAAAGAATACTGGCCTAAGTCTACAGCCCTGGGTATAAACCACCTCTGCCATTTATTTACTCTGCAACCAGAGCTACCCAAGGAAAACACGAAGGACTATTCCAAAAGTAAACTGATAGATTTAGTATATTACAGTAGCAATCAGAGGCACAAAAATATTTGATAAATACAGCAGGGAATCACAAACAGCACTTAATTTCCAGTTTCCTTTCTTTCAAAGAAGACAGTACAAATACAAGAGAAAAAAAAAATAATGGAGCCCTACATGGAACCTGGTCAACCCCAGAATACTTGACCATTGCCTAGATCCATTAGTTCATGAGGTGTTGCAAAATGGTGATACCATTACTGGCTTCATTTATTAGCTAAAATAACCTCTATAAAGAACTTCCTCTCACCAACGGCTTGGTTTAATCAAAAATTCACTTGGGAAAGGAAGGATAAATCCTTGATTTTTTTCTTCTTTTAATTTTTAAACTAGTGGTTACTCGTAGGGAGAGGGAAAGGGGAAGGGGCAAAAGAGGGATAGGGGATTAAGAGATGTAACTATTATGCATAAAATAAATAAGCTACTAGGATGTACTGTACAATAGAGGGAATATAGCCAGTGTTTTGTAGTAACTATAGATGGAATATAACCTTTAAAAATTGTGATTCACTATGTTGTATACCTGTAACTTACGTAATATTGCACATCAACTGTACTTCAATTAAAAAAAAAACAAAAACTAGTTTCCAAAATCATGAATTGGTTCCTTTCAATTATGACTAATGCGCTTTTATTTTTAAAATGTCATTAAAACTCATGGATTTTACGTAGTGTGTTTCAAACCACTTGCCATTATTATTCTTAATGATGCTTAAGTGTTAATAAGAACTCTCCCACTTTTGGTAAGTGAGATTCTATTCAAGCTATCTCCGAAGTCCCTTTGACATTACCCTCCTCATCTTTTATAACTGGTTTTCTGGTATGAGGAGATAATCCAGAGTCATCTTGTTCAATACCTGTCCCAAAGTTGACACGAGACATTTCTCCGAGGAACCCTGTTCCTTTTAGTGGGGTTTTATTAAAACCACAATATAAATGCTAGGGGTATTCAGTGCTATTGCATCAGTTACTGGTTTTGGTAGAACTAGGTAACAAATTATTTTTCAGAGTACAATATGGTATAGATGAGACATGATAAAGTCATGAACTGATAACTGACAGATGAATTATGGCCACACAGGGATTCATTATATTGTTCTCTTTATACCATGTCAACACCCTGTTGACATTTCTGTAATAAAAAGTTTTAAAATTACATTAGAAACATAATTATATAAATAAGGCAGCATGAAGTTCAGAGGAGGAACATGTAGTTCCAGTACAATATCCCTTAATGGCCTGAAGTGTCATACAGAAGGAAAATACACAGAACTAAAAGAGAACACTATAGATAAGAACTGACAATACATATAACTTCTTAGTAATTCACATCTAAGTTTTAGATTTCTATATCTGAACAGTCTATTTCTCCATCAGAAGCAGCAAAACAGAACGGAATCAATACTCACCCATATCTTTGGAACTGATAGTCAAATGTTAACTCTGAGCCTGAAGGAACCAGTTTGGTGGTAAAAAACCCAACTCTCAGTTGTCCGTTCACAGTCCACTGAGATGTTGTTTTTAAAAGAAAAGAAATTAGTAACTGGTTAATCTGTGTGTGTGTGTTTTTTTTTTTAAAAGAAGATCATCATCATCTGCCTTAATTATGCATGTGCCTCTTTAGATAATAAAGGCTTTTCCAAATAGCTAACAGGGAAACTAAAAAAAAAAAAAACAGAAAAAACTTAAGTATCACTCTTATTTAATGAGCTACCAGATGAATATCATCTATAATTTAACTCTAATAAAAGTAACTGCTACTTTAACTTATCTTAATACACATTTCCACATGGTAAAGATTCACTTGTAGTAAAAATAGGCAAATATGGAATGCTTGGTGTCACTGAGTACCAGGCGAATTTGTATTACCTTATGTTGAAAGTAACTAAGATAAGATGGGGCGTGGAAAAAGGGAAACAACAATGCCAGAAGTTTAATTTCATGAAGCAGTGGACATAATGCTGAGTGTAGAGAAAGGGAAGGGAAGCATCAGAACAGATACATAAAACTCAAAAATTAAAATGGGGGTAAATACACAGGGATTGGACCTTGTAGTTCCAGAATATGTAAGATGTAAGTTGACTGGAAAGCTCCTGTCCAGACCATTTGAACCCCTACTGATGAAAAACCCAGACTTAAAGAGGTGAAGAGAAACAGTACAGTTGGAGTCTCACAGCTAGACATGTGGCCACCAGCTACAGGCAAACCTAGAACCAGAACTTAATTAGGTTAAATAATTTCACACTGGGTTCTCCTATTCGTTATATGTTTTGGCTCTTGGAAGAGCTGTATCTAAGACCTATTAGTACAGAGATCAAAGGGCAAAAAATATCCAAGACTCAAAACTATTCAACATGAGAGGAAATCACTGATATATTTTTCTAGGGCGTGGGTCCATAGCTTTCTTAACCTAAAAAAGAACCAATATTCTAATGTGCATATATATGCTTTTTTTTTTTTTAACTCTAAGCTTAAAACACAAATTAGAGGGTACCAAGATCATTACCTCAAAATGTTACATCGAATTCGGTAAATGGATTTATCAAGCGTCAACTATGTGCCAGGCACAGGGACATAAAGATAACCAAGACCCAAAGTCTGGCCTTTGTTGAGGAGGAGAAGTATATCCACATGCATACCATATATCGTCTCTCTCATCTGTGGCCATTCAGCCCCTTATAAATGTTATTAAAACCACCAAATTTGGCACCTGGATAAGACTGATATAAAATCTGAATATAACAGTACACACTGGACTTCATCAAAATTAAAGTTTAGTTTTTCATTTCGGCACCTTAAACAATATCTAAAATTTATGGGCAGAGATGTGACAATTAAATGCAACTGGAGTTCCTGGATTGGATCCTAGACTAGAAAAATGACAGACGGCAAAACTTGAATAAGGTCTTTAGACGAGTTAGTAGTTAACAGTATTTCCTGGATTGGGTAATTGTATTATGGTTATGTTCAATGTAGACATTTGCAGAAGCTAGTGAAGGATAATATACGAGAACTCTGTACTATTTCAGCACTACTTATTATTTTATACATCTAAACTTATTTCAAAATAAATTTTAACAGAGTAAGAAAAAAATCATTAAAATGATTAAAAAATAATATCCATGGGTACCTTTGGTATAGAATCTAAAATTAATAGTCAGAACAGCAGTCCTGAACAAATATCCCAAACTCTAAATCTACCTCAACTTACTTTTTGAGTCTCACAGTTTGGTTCACAGCTGTGATTCATGAACCGGGAGCAATTTCCTTTCTGAGTGGCATCTATTATCTAGGGAAAAGGATAATTTAACAGTTAAAAATGAGACCTTAAAACATATGTGCATTTTGCAAAGGCAAGGCATCCGGCAAATTTAAGACCCTTATCCCTAATCCCCCGTTCCTTTAGAGAACTCTCTCATATTACTTTACACATCAAAGTGACAAATATCCGGGGCTTCCCTGGTGGCGCAGTGGTTGGGAGTCTGCCTGCTAGTGCAGGGGACGCGGGTTCGGGCCCTGGTCTGGGAGGATCCCACGTGCCGCGGAGCGGCTGGGCCCGTGAGCCACAACTGCTGGGCCTGCATGTCTGGAGCCTGTGCTCCGCAACAAGAGAGGCCGCGGTGGTGAGAGGCCCGCGCACCGCGATGAGGGGTGGCCCCCGCTTGCCGCAACTGGAGAAAGCCCTCGCACGGAAACGAAGACCCAACACAGCCAAAAATAAATAAATAAATAAAGGAGTTTCTTTTTAAAAAAAAGTGACAAATATCCAACTTCTTCCTCAGAAAGATCTCTAACTATCAACATTTTACCTAGGGGGCAAAATTATCTCCATATATATCAATGTCTCATTTTCTTTTAGCTATTTCTTACATCCTATTATATTCCAATTTTACTTCCTGTGTTTAAAACTTCATTTTCAAATGCATGCGATACCACAGTGCAATAGCTCTCAAACTTGAGTATGTATCTGAATCCACTGGAGAGCTTGTTAAAACTCTTGCTGAGCCCACCCTCAGAGTGAGATTCAACAGGTCCTAGGATGGGTCCCTACAACTTGCATTTCCAGATTGAATGTAGAGGCAGACATGAGAATCTAGCTAAATTCTAGTAAGCCAGACATTAAAGAGATTTGTAAATGGTACTCCTCACTAAAAAAAAAACTTTTTGGAAAATGCTTAATTTTCACAAAAGCATATGTTATTTGTGTCAACTTCATAGGCTTATTGTCACTTTTAAATGGTTTAATAAAAAAATATTTTCAACTTCTCAGCTTTCGTCTTTAATATAAATATTGATAAATATAATCCACATAAACAAAAGCTCTTTGGGGGCCATCAATAATTTTTAAGAATTGTAGTATGAAGCATGTATGTTTACATTTACATATACATGTAAGTACCCCCCTCTCCCTCATCCTTTTTGTAAGCAAATAGAAAAAAACTATCCACACTGTTCAGCTCCTTATTTTGGTCACTTAATATATTTTAGAGATCAGTCCATATCAATGACCCCTTTCAAACTCAAGAATTTCCAGATCTGTTTCAAAACAAACACATTCATGCCACTTACCTCATCATTCTTCAGGGCCATGAAATAGTAGTGGATGTTTTTGTTTCGTGCATACTCCTTTACCCGGGCTTTAAACTCTTTATGATCAAGTACCTCTCCACAATATTCCAGGACAAAGGTGTTCCTGGCAAAAGAAAAACAGCATTTCCTGCCTAGGAGATATACGGAAAACACATACATCCACGCAAAAATAATGAATTTTAAAAACTATTGTAAAGTGGACAGATTTGCTATTACACAAGATGTAATTAAAATATATGTAAAGTGCCTAGCAACTAATCGAGGTTAATTTTCTCCTTCCTAATACTTTGCAAAGAATGTTGACTCTAAGAAGCTTTTATAATTTACACTTATACCAAAATGCATATCCTTGCTCTCACTAGATATTAAAACGAACTTCCAAGTCTGGTTTACATTATCATGAAAACAATGATTCACAACTGAGAAAGTTATGAAGAAATCAGAAGCAGTGAAAAATTAGAGGCTTTATGTCCTAAGAAAAAAGAAGGCAACTTAAATACAGCAGCCCTTCTACTTACTACCTTTAATCTCAAAGGTCTCTAATGATGTTAAAGGTCAAATATACCTTTTCTCTGACTGCATTCTCTGTGAGTTTTCTCTAGCATTTATCAACAATCATGATTAAGCTCTCTCCTTGGCTTCTTTCAGTTACCTTCTACCTTTGATTGTTCTTTCATGGTTATTTACCTATTTCTTCTCTATTGAAGATATTCTCAGTCTCTTCCCTCTCCCTTTATTTTATAAAAGCTCATTCTCACCAATGACTTCAAGTATTACCTCCATGTAAACAAATGCTTCTCTACGGTTTACTCCCAAGTTCTGACCTGAAATGACCTACCTGGAAGTCTTGTCTTACCCGTTCAAAATAAACATGCCCTGGAATTCCCTGGCTGTCCAGTGGTTAGGACTCGGCGCTTTCATTGCTGGGGCCTGGGTTCATTCCCTGGTCGGGGAACTAAGACCCCACAAGACGCGCAGAGAGAAAATAAACAAACGTGCCCTAACACTAACCAAAGAGATTTTTTAAATGTAAAAATGTAAATCATTTGTATTTGTTATGATATACTGACATAATCAGTATACTTCTTTTTTTTTTTTTTTTTGGCCACGGTAAAAAAATGCTATGTTTAACGCTTTCTTTAAGAAGCCAGAAACAAAAAGTCACATTTGTATTTCATATAAATATCTAGAATAAGGTAAATCCATAGAGATGGCAGATTTAGAGGTTGCCAAGGGCTGGGAAGAGGGGGCAATAGGGAGAATCTGCTTAATGGGTAAGGGGTTTCCTTTTGGGGTGATAAAAATTTTTGGAACTAGACAGAGGTGATAGCTGCCCAATATTATGAATGTACTAAATGCCACTGAATTGTGCACTTTAAAAAGGCTAATAATATATTGTGTGAATTTTACTCCACCCCTCCCCCCCCGCAAAAAAAACGAAGTCCCATTTGGTATCCAATAACATTAAGTCAACCTAGACAGCACAGCCTTCCATTCCTATAGCCTAAAACTTGAGGGTTTTGGTAGGAATTTGCTTATTTTTTTGGTGGAGTCTGTCATGGTATTTTAACAGTAACTAGCAGCTTTGCTCCAAATACCTCCTCCTCATACTGTGCACATCTGACAGTATGCCCTTCTTAAGTGGGAATACTCTACCAGTGAACACCTAAATAGCTTAGAGTTAAAAATTTATAAAATTGGTATTACCATCAGCACATGGATGTACATGAGTGAAGGTGTGGGAATCATAGAAACATTAAGTCCTAGTATATTTTACCAAAGCAGGGTTCTTTGTGGGTAGTTGAGGAAAGCTAAAGAGCTTTAGGAAATTTTAACCTGCTATGTGAACCAGTCACGCATTCTCTCCTCTCTTCTCCCATCTCCTTCCCCATAACAGACACGGACTCCTGAGCCATCAAATAGTCTCTGTTGCATACAACAAGGATTTACGTTAAAGTTGAAGCTATGTTAATGCAGACTCTGCCAAGAGGCAGTGTCCATTACTACCCCTGTAAGAGAGGGTTATGTCCAAACTGGAGTTCCTTTAAAAAAATTTTAAAAAGACTCTCCAAAAGAAAAGCCTGGCTGGCTTGAGTAGAATACAAGAAAGCATACCTGAAAACCTGCATCTAGACCAGAGTTAGTGATTTGAGAAATGCACCAGACTGCCTTGGGGAGTACTGAGTTCAGTGTTGTTAACAGTGTTCAAGGGAAGCTTAGTCTACTATTTATTTAAAATATTATAAAGGATCCAATCAATTTGGATATGAAACATACTGAGATGATTCTGAGATACTTGTTTCAAAGAAACAATTTAAAAATGGTTATAAACCAAAATACTTTGATAATACTTTGCAGAAAAGGGAAATATATGAGGTTCCTACTATCTACTTCTTTATATAATAAAATATGGGTTTTTTCTGGTTGGTTCTCAAAAGGATAAAGTGACATGAATATCATTTCCTATTTTCACAATAAAAACCAAATGATTTGGCTTTCAAAAGATATATGAGGTTCCTGTCAGAAAACTAAATTACCTGGTGGTGCTGGTGGTTATTATTATTAGGTTATTTGCTACCTGGTTGCTTTGAATCCCCACAATAAAAAGACTAAAACCCCTCACCCCATCCCAATTCCCATTCAAGTGTGGCCATATGCTTAGGATTCTGAAACCATAGTTGTGCCTGAGTCACTAGAATCAGCAACTGTTTTATTTTCTTCCTTTATTCCTTTGATGTATTTTTAAAAATTCTTCAATCATAAACACATGTAATCTGTATATACTTAACTTTAAAGAAAAAGGTACTCAACTTTCATAAGAATACTTAAATATGCTATATGTAAGAAAATTAGTGGTTAAAGGAAATACCGAATATGGTAGAAAATAAAACTGAACCTTTTATTGCATTACATATAAAAGTTACATGACTTTAGAAGGCAACATTTATTCATTCAAAAATGTTTAATGAGTGTCTATCAAGTATGCTTTAATTCTCTATCTCAATATCCTCAGACACTCTCCACTACTCTTATCCCAACTAAACTTTATATAGATTCAACTTTATAGATTCTGTCCTAACTCCTTTTTATAGAGTTTCATAGGGATTCTGGGGATCTACAGCAAACACTTGGTAATTACTTGGAATTAAAGGTAACATAACTATCAGACAAAGAAGGACCGGCCTAGTTCAAATATCACAAGGGACAAACTGCTCTCTCATATATAGACAGAAGAGATTTCTATTTAATTTCCTAAAAGAAGTGAATTTAAAATGAACAAACTAGCTACCAAGTGGTCATTCTGCACAATAATCATTATTAAACTTCAGTATAATAGGCAAATTATTTTCCTAAAAAGTATCTAACCAACTTCAACAACACAAATGAAGTGAAAGGCGATTAAAACATAACTTACGAAGGAAGGTCTTTAGCAGCTCTCAAGCCCCAGCCTTTCTTTTCTGTGAGTATGACTTCCACATCTGCATGCTGTTTTCTTTGAAACCGTCTATTGGAACAATAATCCCCATTTGGACACCGAGAAGAACTGAAATGAGAAAAGGAGAAAATTAATTCCTCAAAGCAGCAAAAGAACCAAAAACACGTTCACTAGAATGTTATGTAAATATATCCATATCTTTATGGCATAATCAGCATATGTGTGGTAAACCTCCAAGTGAGCCTTCCTCAATAATTCTTTCCATCATGAAGGGATTCCTTAAAATTGAGTGTCTACATTGTTAAACAGATGATGCCCAAAATACAGTCTTGTCAACTGGTCATTACCCCTCCCTGAGTGTCTAAGATACATTTCCAGGCTGCACGTAAGTCTGCAGTACTCTGACAACTATGCAGAGCTAACTTATTTTCAATCAGTGCACCTTCTCTTATATTCCACTCCAATCATTACTAATTTCATCTTTTGAATGTAGCTAACTACTTGAGCTACATTTAAGAGAAACCAAAGTCGTCATTAAACATATCTTTGTTCAGAGTAAGCACAATATAAACTGGCAAGGCTCTTCCCTCATGGATCCTAGAATAAAACTAAAATCAAAAATTTACTGAATTCTTAATATTCCAAAGCTGACAGGTACAAAGGCTTTTAATACTGAGTAAGGCTACAATAAAAATTACCAATTATTTCCAATATATTATTATTTATTGCCAAACCAGTAGTAGTAAGCAACATTTTTACAGATGTCCAAAGGATAAGGGATTCACTCTGGAGAGAAGCAGTGAAGGAAAGCTTTCCGGAAGGAGTAGGATTAAAGCAGAATCTCTAATGACACATAGGATATGGACACATAAGGAAAACAAGAGGTACAATGACAGTGCCCACCTGTGTGCAGAAATAGGAAACAAGGCCTACTTGAGAAAAGGGGAATAAAATAGCTAAGGATAACTGATAAGAAAGGTGGGTTGCTGGAAGATGAAAAGGCAGGTTGTTGATGTACTATGAAGGGCTCTCAATACCAAGGTTACAGTTGAACCTAATCTTGAGAACCACTAAAAGTTTTGAGCGTGGGAATAACAAGAAAAAAGAATTTCTGTACTTCATATCTGTTCAACAAGGTTGGCAGGAAAAACCAGAAGAATGCAGAGACTAGGGCAACAATGTCAAATTAGGAGAATACTGTTCTTATGTCTTCTCTTCTTTTTTAATTAATTAATTAATTAGGCTGCGTTGGGTCTTCGTTGCTGCGCGTGGGCTTTCTCTGGTTGTGGCGAGCGGCGGCTACTCTTAGTTGCAGTGTGCAGGCTTCTCATTGTGGTGGCTTCTCGTTGCGGAGCACGGGCTCTAGGCTCCCAGGCTTCAGTAGTTGTGGCACACAGGCTCAGTAGTTGTGGCTCGTGGGCTCTAGAGCGCGGGCTCAGTAGTTGTGGCTCGTGGGCTCTGGAGCGCAGGCTCACTAGTTGTGGCGCACGGGCTTAGTTGCTCTGCAGCATGTGGGATCTTCCCAGACCAGGACTCCAACCCGTGTCCCCTGCATTGGCAGGCGGATTCTTAACCACTGTGCCACCAGGGAAATCCCTCTTCTCTTCTTCTATGTTTACTGTCATTTCTACTTTTAGTTTACATTTAAAAATACCAAAAATGCTTTCTCTTTTTTATTTTTTGAGGTATATGTTTTATTTTTGTAACACTATTACATAAGCAAAACCAAAAACTGAGTTTTAAAAAAAAACACTTCATTAACACTAAAAATAAGGTACCTATACTATAAATCACCTTAATATTCTTTCCATGTTAAAAATGATACAATTTTCAATCAGACTGGTTTTTTTTAAAAAATCACATTTTTTTTAATGTAAAGGTATTTACTGTTTATATGAAAAATATGGAAGCAAATGTCTATCAACAGAAGATTAATAATTATGGGTTAACTATGAATAGAATACATAATGTAGTCAAGAGAAAGATTTAGATAGGTCTAAATATGTAGCTCTGAATAGGTCTCCAAAACATATTTAATTAAAAGTGTGGGGACTTCCCTGGTGGCACAGTGGTTAAGAATCCGCCTGCCAATGCAGGGGACACGCGTTCGAGCCCTGGTCCGGGAGGATCCCACATGCCGCGGAGCAACTTGGCCCATGTGCCACAACTAGTGAGCCTGCGCTCTAGAGCCCGCGAGCCACAGCTACTGAGGCCCACGTGCCTAGAGCCCGTGCTCCGCAACAAGAGCAGCTACCACGATGAGGGGCCCATGCACCGCGGCGAGTAGCGGCCCCCGCTCGCCGCAACTAGGGAAAGCCCGCGCGCAGCAACGAAGTCCCAACGCAGCCAAAAATACATTAAAAAAAAAAATTATTAAAAAAAAGAAAAGTGTGTGTGGCAGGTGAGGGTGAACAAAGTTTCAAAAAGTACATATAGTAAGGATTTCATTTCTACACATAAAAAGAGGAAATGTCTACCCATGCTGGTATAGGCATAAAAATTATCTGGAAAGACTACAAATAGAGGGATTGAGGCTTGGGGGAGCAAGACATTTTACTTTAAGCACTTTTGAAATGTTAGGGTTTTAGCGTATTTTGTAGTAAAAGCTAAAAAATACCAACATTTACCTCTCAGGACGTGAACCTTACAAGAGATAAAAGGAGACTGGGTAAAAATTACTATTACTATGTTAGCATTAGGGCTACTTTACAGAGCACTTACAATATGTACTATAATCTAACGCACAATGCAAGGGAAATTTGCCTCCTTATAAACACTATTACACGTTGGAGATGTCATTGCTCAGAAATACTCAACAATAGGTAGAAGGAGAAAAGTTAAATTTACTCCTAATAATTCTTCTTAAAATTTAGAGACATTTAATAGAATAGTTGAGCAAAAGCAGAGCATTCTAATTTACTTACCATTCAATCATGAGGAGACGATTAAGACAATCTTCCCCACATGCTATTTCACCTTGAGCTCTTTCATCTTTAGAAAGAGGTGTACACTCACACTGCATTCGCTTAATATCCCGATGGGATTTATTCTTCTTTCTATTGGGTAAAATTTTATTAAAATTGGTTAAATTAATGTCCTGGCAATGATACAACATACACAATCAAAAATGTGCTAAATCTCACTAGTTTCCCATTTAATGATTCTGGTTAAGTCAATCATTCAGAAAGAAGAAAACATCTAACCACTAAGCATTTATGAGACTGAAAACACTAAGAATTGTATTGCAAAACAGGTGAGAGAGACAACCTCAGCCTTGGCAAATGGGAAGCTGGGGTAAGTTCAAGTCTATCATTTTGGACTCAGTCCTTATTTCCTAGTCCTTGTCATCTAAACCTTGAATTCTGAGCAGTTTCAAATGTTAATAGTCATATTTGGCTCCACAGAAAAATAGGAAAACTCATGAATATCAAATAATAACACAGCTGATTAATTAAAGTTAGGTTTAAGAATCAGTCCTCATGGACTTCCCTGCAGTCCAGTGGTTAAGACTCCACGATTCCACTGCAGGGGGCGAGGGATCAATCCCTGGTCGGGGAACTAGGATCCCGCATGCAGTGGAGCAGCCCAAAACAAAAAGAATCAGTCCTCATGGATATACAAATAATAGTTGAGATACAAGGCTAAGGAAGAAAAGGAGTTGCTTTAGAAAGAAAAAGGAGTTTTTAATTAAGAATTTAACTCAATCAAATCCTTTAGAGAATCCTTCAGCAACATCACTTTTGTACAAATCCTGTTTAAAAGAAAACTGAATGATTTAAAAAAAAAAAAAGAATGACGTATATATTATTATAGAATAGCATTACTACAGAGGACTAAACTTTCTCAGTGTAGATTTGGGGGGAGAAGATAAACTGTTCGAAATTGACTGGGTTCATAAAAACCTAAGCCAGAGTTCGCAAAGCAAAAGTGAAAATGTGATTATTTACTGGCCTTTTTGTTGAACTCAATTTTTTGATCTTTGTCAAAAAAGGAAAAAAAAATTCAAGGACAGACGAATAAGATCCCCTTCTTAAGATTAGGGAACTATGACTTACTCTTCAGCTATTAGACAAGTGAAGAGCACAGCTGCTCTAAGTGACTGTCTTAATCTCCTAACTAATCTGCTTTCACCTCCAACATATGTTCTACTACAGTCCCAGTTTTATAAAGTACCTAGTGTGTCATGATAGTTTCCACGAAGTTTGAGTAACAAGAATGATTCATCTGGATCAATTAAAGATATAATTCATTAATGAGCATAAGAATATGCTTAGCCTGAATAAAGATGACTAAAGATAAACAAATTATCTTTTTACAAGTACTTAAGAGCTATGTATAAAAACAGTAGCTTTATTTTGTATTGTTCCAAAAGGCCAGATGAGGACTAACGGGCACAGATTTCGTTCAGGTAAGCCTATTTTCACTAGGCATAAGAATGCACATACTATTTTACAATAATTTGTCTTCTTAGTGGCTTCTATAAATGCCCAGCTTATATCAAGCACTTTAAAACGCCTCTCACCAACCAATTATGTATATAAAACTCACTGAATAAAATTCAGAGGGTTGGGTTGATTAATTTTATTTCTATTCTTTCACAAAGATCATGTAAGTTGCATCACTCTACTCACAAAATTCTTAAGGAGTACCACTTAAAATATTCAATATTTTGAAGTTAAACCTAATTTACAACTAGTTATAAATGAACGTAATTGTAAGAGGCCCGTTTTATCCTTAAAAAACAAAAAAAGTGTTTTTGTTTTTGCTTTTTAAATAGGAAAAACTTCTGATGGGTCTAACTTTAAGATGAAGTCTTTTACCTTATCCACAGTGGAAAATGTCTTCATTTTAAAAAATTCTGAATGCTTAAAGGGATGATGGCTAAGTTGATTCTCAACTAGAGGAGAAATTTCCAAAAGGAGGTAGGTGGTTAGGAGACTATAAATTTTTTTTTAAAGGCATATTCAACATATATTTACATTGGGAAAACAAGATTATCGAAGAGAGGTGAAAGAAAGTCGATTGAGAATCTGTGCTCTAGAGGAATTTGTTTTTATTATCCTAGTCTCATTATACCTTGTTTCATGTTAGGGATTTCACCATTTAAAACTTAAAAACTTGTTATGCTATTGCCAAGTTTAATCTACTAGCAACAGATTTTGAAACATGACAAAAGAAAACTATATTCTAATCTAGTTCCAGCTTGTAAAGTACCTAAAGATATTTTTCAAAAATGTTCAGAATGGTGCTCGCTTCTGTAGCATATATACTAAAATTGGAACGATACAGAGAAAATTAGCATGGCCCCTGCGCAAGGACGACACGCAAATTCGTGAAGGGTTCCATATTTTTAAAAAGAAACGAAGTTGAGTTATTTCTAGTGACGTGGATGGACCTAGAGACTGTCATACAGAGTGAAGTAAGTCAGAAAGAGAAAAACAAATACCGTATGCTAACACATATATATGGGATCTAAAAAAAAAAAAGGTTCTGAAGAACCTATGGGCAGGACAGGAATAAAAACGCAGACACAGAGAATGGACTTGAGGACACGGGGAGGGGGAAGGGTAAGCTGGGACGAAGTGAGAGAGTGGCATGGACATATATACACTACCAAATGTAAAACAGATAGCTAGTGGGAAGCAGCCGCATAGCACAGGGAGGTCAGCTCGGTGCTTTGTGTCCACCTAGAGGGGTGGGATAGGGAGAGTGGGAGGGAGACGTAAGAGGGAGGAGATATAGGGATATATGTATCTGTATAGCTGATTCACTTTGTTATACAGCAGAAACTAACACACCATTGTAAAGCAATTATACTCCAATAAAGATGTTAAAAAAAATGTTCAGAATGAAGTAAGGAAAAAAAATCCAACGTAGCTTTTTTCTTCTCTAAAAGCAGACTATTTTGCTGGAGTTTTGTTTCACTTTCTGCCACAGTTTCACATGTAAAAGAAATTTAAGAAAAGCTGGGCTGGTCTATATACTTTTTTTAATGTACTTCTAGAACCAAAGAGGTAATGGGACCAAAAAAAAAAAAAATTTAGACATCCCCTTCCTGGGGGGGTGGGAAATAGGGGGACTGCACACCATCAAATCTAAATAGGTAAACACACTTTTTAAATTTTTTAAGTTACATTTTATCACACAACCATATTTCATACAATTGAGCTCATATATTCTGAACTTTTGAAAGTTAATTATTTTCCTACAAAAAGAGGTTAATAATTGTCCGATGAGTATTAATTTGGCTTACCTTTCTGTTAAATAAACATTTTCTTCAATCAGATCAAAGTAACAAGGCATCTTCCCTTGCTTGGCACATTCCTTCCACCGCTGTGGGTCCCTGAAGTCCTCCATGACACACGAAGGCCCAACCAATGCTGAGCCTAGATGCACTGCTGTCTCTCCCTGCTCTACCTCCACTCTAACTTTCTTTCTGTCCTGAAGCTCACCATCACTTTCAGAATCACTCTCCAATTCCTGTCTCCTTTTTTTAAGAGGCCCTCTATCTTTCATATCATTTTTTTCTAAGTTTTTCGAAAGATCTTTCTTCTCATTCACAGCTAAAGAGTCCTTAATGGAATTGCTGCTTATTTCAGGTGCTTGCACTGACCCCTTGTCCTTCTGAAGGGACAGAAAAAATTTACTGGACTGGCTTGAGAAGTAAGATCCTCCACGTTGATCCCAATTCTCCTCCTCTTCACGGTCATCTGTTAAGGAATCTGGTACCTGCCCTTGAATTCGATCATACACAACCCCAGTTCCAGGCGGTCTACCTGCTGATCTTGGATCCCAGTAGCCATTGCCTTGCCAGTAATTACGTGTCCCACTATACTGTTCTGCACTTTGCTGATACTTGTGTCCACCACAGGCTCCATAGCTGCTGTCAGGTTGCTGATATGTGGTAGTAGGCTTTTCTTGTTGAGAGATGTCCCACCCTAGATTTCTGAGCTCTTCTGATGAACGGAAACCATCCACTCGGGAGATCTCACAAGAAGAAAAATTTGACTCTGTTTTTCCCAGTCTACTATCTGCCCTGTTAGGGAAAGTGGTCTGTTGCCGAGACTTACTTGAGACATCTTCAAAATCATCAGAAGAATAAACTGGCAGCTCTTCTTGCTGCCTAGAAGTTATTTTGGCTTTCACTGTTTCCTCAGAATTTGGATGACCTAGAGGGTCAGATTTTATGTCTGTATGACTTGTACTATCAACCCCATCACTCTGAGGATGAGCAATTTCAGACAGGTGATTATCTATCTGTTTTCGGCTGGGGTGTATAAAAGAAATTTCTGAATTCTTCTCTGTTGCTTTATGAAAGAAGAACTTCTCAGTTTGAGGACAGGCTTTACTTGCTATACTCTCAAATTTTTCCTCATATGAATGCCTCCTTGGCTCCAATCGCTCATCTTCCCAGTGGTCAGAATAGTGTCTGTAACTTTGACTGCTCCGAGAAGAACAAGGACTTGTTTCTTCCATAGGCAAAGTAGAATTCTTTGGCACAACCACAACAGACTGAAGACGGTTTCTTGGAATACTGCTATCATCAGAATCTGTATCTTCTGAATCACTTTCATCACTTGAACTTTCGGAAGAACCAGAATAATCTTCATGGACAGTAGATACAATCTCTGAGGCATGACCACTACTGTCACATTTTAAGGTGTATGTTATACCATCACTGTCCTCCATGATTAAATTCAAATCACAAGAAGAAAATACAACTTCTGAATCATCAGAAGTATGTGCATGTCCTCTTCCACCTTCTTCATCTAAAGAGATTTCTGGTCTTCCTCTTCTATCAGGCAGTATGGAATTCCCTTCTTCTTGAGCCTCTTGCACACATTTCCCAGATAGTCCATTATTATGCCTGTTTTCCCAGGAAGCAAATCCTCTTCCTGAATCAGGAAGGCCACTACCTACTTCTAGTATTTCTTTCTCTGCATGCTTTAAAAACTCTGAGCTTTTACTCTTCAGCACAGCATCCAAAACTGGAGATGTATTCTCTCCACATTGCAAGAGAGTTAAACTGTCTACTTTTATTCCTGGTGGAAGACTCTGAAGAGATGAAGCAATACATGAGCTCCCTGTAGGTTGATATAAATCATCAAAATGATTAACAGAAGCTGAACTAGTACTACCAACACTCTGCTTATATTCTCCACATGCAAATTTTGAGTGCTGATCTGTCAGACTTCCGTTATCACATATAACTGTTTTTGATTTCAAATGCACATTCATAAAGCTATTTGAAGAAATCTTCGTTACTAAAGGCTCAGTATTTTCAGCTCCGGAATGACACAAAGAAGGGCGGTTGTCGTTTGAAGTACAGTATATATCTGAATCTTTGGTTTTACAGCAAGAAACTCTCACATCAACTGGTTCTTTAACTATTGTTTTGGAATAATCTATAGTCATAACTGGCAAAGATATGAGTTGATCCTGGTGTGGCGACACCGGAGGTTCTGTTTCTCTAAATGGGCTTTCTGACTTACTGTGCTGCATGCAAGTATCATCCAAGTCTTTTTCTTTACATCTATTAATATTTTGAAATCCATTTGATGAAAGCATGCACGTTTTGACCAAAGGGGATACCTCTGATCCAGTCACACTATCATCAGAAGACATCAAAACAGTGTCACGTTTAGAAGTGCAAAATGTTGCCAAATCAGATTCTGCCCCAGGAGATCCGTTTATATTAAATTCTGTGGGACAGTAACTTCTTAATTGATCATTCTTCACTTTACATAAAGAGTGTAATTCCTTAATACTGTCATGGCTATCATGTCCTATAAATTCAGACTTAAAAACAGGTGATTCATCTAGCTTTTTAAAAGTAGGTGAATCATTTAATCGATTTGATGGAGATGGAGACCCAATCTTCTCTCTTTCAGGAACTTTACTAATCATTCTTAATTCACTACCTTTTGAACAAGGAGTCTGTAAACTACAAGAATGAGACTGTTTGATTTCCTCATTCAATTCTGTACAACAGAAAGAATTTTTAAATTTATCAGACTTGGGTACAGGTTTTGAAGGGGCAGATTTATAACGGGAAGCACTGTTATCGTGCTTGGAATATGATGACCCCCGTCGGAATCCCAGTTCATTAGTGGGAGAACAACATCTTTTCATTGCTTCATTTTCTGAAGTCCTTTTGGATTCTCTTTCTAATTTTGAAGAATACTTTCCTCTTTTCTCCATCTCTAAGTAAGAGGACTCAGTTTTACAGTCTCGATCAGATTTAGAATAGGAGGAGGATGTCCTTAGGTCTCTGTAAGAGGAGGAATGAGATGAGGTGCGCCTTGAGTAGGTCTTCTTATACTCGTCTTCTGAGTCAGAACTTTCTCTTGCCCTGTTATCTGTATATGGCCGAGAATAGCGTGCCCTCTCTCGATAAGGGGAACTCCTATGGTAGCGACGATCAGAGTCATAATAATGGGATCGTTCTGACCGAGAATAGGATGAACTAGTTCTAGAACCTCTGTCAGATCTAGAACGAGACCTGCTCCGCCTTCGCTCTCTCTCTGATCTACAGCGAGAAGATATATAACGAGTATCTCTTTCAAGTTTTGAGTAGCTAAAATATTTATCATCTCTCTCTGTTTTAGATCGTGAAGATTTCCCTAAATCCTCACTTTTTAAAGTTGCTAAGCTCTTTTTTGAATCTCTTTCTTTGTCAATGTTGGCTGAAAATTTTAAATCATGTGATCTTTGACTTGAGGAAGTCCGTACAGAATCTTCATCAGATTCTGAACCAAGAAAGGTGCCTTCAGATTGTGAGGATTTCTTCTTAGAACCTGTTTTTTTAGAGCCCAGACTACTCTTAGAACTATCTGGAATTTCTTCTTCCTTCCCAATATGGGAATCTTCTTTTTGTGAAGGAATATCTGCTTGCTCATTCAAATTGTGAGTTATGTGTTCTTCTGAACTATTAGATACAGGGTCCTGCTTAGTGTCCACTTCTGATGATTCTGGTACAATTGTAACTGGTGGTTCCTTCAACGCTCTAGCAGCTACATCTACTGGTGCTGTCATCAGAACTGTCACTGGTGTGTGTGGCAAGGCCACTGGCTCTGTTACTGGTGCTGGTAATGAGGGTGTTGTGGCTTGGGGAGGTGGAGGTGGTGGAGGTGGAGACGAGGGTGGCGAGTCTACAGTTGTTGATTCTGCTATGACTGCTGGTAATGGTACTATGGGAGGAGATGGAGATGCCACTGCTGTGGTAGAAGTCAGCAGTGGCCTGGATGTTACATGAAGCAGATGTTTCTTAAAATGGATTTTGCCCAATTCTACCCTTGATTTTGGTGGGGAAGATTCTTCTGTAGTAGATAATGTATCTCCAATGTCCATTTTAATTTTAGGGGTTGAGTCTACTTGAAGAGGTACAACTGGGGAATTTGGAGTATCATTTTGCTTTTCACTGCCAAGTGCCGTCAGAAACCTGTTCTGCAAAGTTTTCTTTGTAAGGCTGAAGCTGAATGACACCTTCTGTCGTCCCTGTTCCTCCAAATTAACTTTTGTCTTGGTGCCTTTGGGCAAAAACCGACTAGAAGCAACACCTTTGAACATTGGTCCTTTGATGAAACCTGTTTTCTGCACATTTTCAATCTTTGCCTATAAATGAACAAAAAAAGCAGTTACTACTACAATAAAGTTACTTTCAAACGGCTAGCATCACAGTTTAAAATGTCAGGGAAATGAAAAGTCCTTTTTAATGACAAACAGCATGAATTTCATTAAGCTGTATATGCATTTTTAAAAACTCTTTATTATAGAAATTTTCAAACATATTCCAAAGTACAGAGAATAGTTTAATAAACCTCTAAGTACACATCCTCAGTTTCAACAATTATCCATATTTTTCCATTCTTATCTTAAAGAATTTTTTCCAGTTTTATAACTATTTTCCAGGCAGAATTTTTAATGAGAATTTAAAAAATAATCTGATGTGTATTTCAAGATACACTACAAGAGGACATGTGGATAGAGAGCAATAGCTAACATCTCAGTAATGAAAATACTTTGTTCTTGTGTCCTATCTGAGAAGAAACATCAGAAGTCATTATAACCAGTGGTCTTCTGGTATCACATAGAATCACTTGGGTACTTGGTAGAAATATAGATCTGTGGCAAAACTCCAGGAAATAACAATTCAATAGCTCTAAGATGAATAAGAAAGTTTATTTTGTTTTGTTTTTTGAGAACAAGCATCTCAGGCAATTCTGAGGAATTTCCTAGATTTGGGAAACCAGTGGTATAGAGCAGTCTCCCATCTCACTCATTTCACAGATGAGGTAACCAAATGGGGACCAGGCCTTTCTGCCTTCCTGGAAATTACTCTGTCCTGGCACACTACTACTGCATCTGCCTGGGCCCCACACACCCAGGCCATGCTGATTTATAGTCTGATCCTACCATGAGTGACAACTACAAAGTATACATCTGAGAAAACTTCACCCTTCATTATTTGCCAAACCACCAAAGGAACTGATGGGCGTTAGAAGTTAAAGGCATAACCTCGGTTGTAGACAGAACAGCAGAAAAGTCTACTTGCCATCTACAACATTTTTCTAACTGACATTCTTTAATCAACTCTATTTAAGAGAACAGTTTTCCACTTCAACATGGTAAAATCTGAGATCAGCTTTCAAAATTATACAGTTACCATTCAAGTGGGAAAGTAAATGTTTTCACATGCATTATCACAGAGCAGTGGTCTTCAAATACTTTTAAAGAAAGAAAATTCACTTTTCAAATTGAATCTTACATGGAAGCTCAATGCATAAAAACAGGTAAAAAGCTGTCTCCAAAGTTGCCAGCTTCCTTTACCTTGACTAAAGCTCTTGAAGCTCCAAAGTCTAAAAACCATTTTCTTGAGATATACAACATCCCTCACTGGAATGAATTACTATAGATCCAAAAACAAAACTAAGCAAAAACTATTACTTCATTTCACATTCAAAATGATAGCTAAATTTTGAATGTTTTCAAGCTCATAATCGCTGAATACCTAATTAAATTATACTTACCTCATTTTCTTCTTCTCTATTGTCATCCAGCCAAGAAAGCATGCAAAAGAATAAAAAGAAATCATAAATACTTAAAACCGATTGAAATGTAAGTTGTTTTTTATTAAAACTTAGGATACCTACAACCTCCAAGTATATTCTATATAGGCTGTCCGTTCCTTGATAGCCTTAGTTACATTTAGCATAGCAAATATTTAATGAAGATAGTGTCATGCACTGTGCTAGGTGATGGAGAGAAAAGGTGAATAAAGCAGAGTCCCTGCCCTCAAGAAGCTCTTACAGTTTCCTGTAAATACAAAATATAATTTTGTTATAAAAGTAATTCCAACATAATGGAGTAAATACAAGGATAGAAATATGCACAAATGTAACAGCAATGAGGAAGATAAGCAACTCAGTTTAGTGGAAGGATAGGAATGCAAAGAATTCTTCCTAAATGAAAAATTAGTTTTTGAAGAATGTATTTGAAGGGAGATCCTAAACGAAGGAAGATCCCAGGCAAAGATATAGAGATTAAAACACAGAACAGTATGAGCAAGGAAACTATAAAATAATGTTATCTGAGTATAAAGCATAAGGCAGAAAGAAGCCAATAATTAGCCAAAGTAGGGAGCAGTGGCCAGGTCCAGAGGCCAGGTCTCTTACGATGAGAAACATTTTATCTTATGAATTAGTGGTTCTCAACCTGTTCTGGTATCCATTCAGCAGTCCCTTTGCTGAATGCAAGGTTTACACTTTACTCTACATCAGAGCATGTGGCTTTCTGAGCTCACAGTTATATTCTAACAAAGATAACCACACTATGTCCTGACTGAGGAATCAAAAGCTAAAAGTCTGGTGTATACCAGTGCACTGAAGCACACTGGGGGAAGAGAAGATACAAAAGGGTTTTAGGCTATAACAGCCAGATATGTATTTTAAGCCAGTGTCTCTGTAGGTTATGTGGCAAGACTGGAGTACAATAATCTGTCTTAAATGCCCCTTAAAAGAAATGTACTAAAAATCCTTTTCCTAAATGTAGGCTTTACTCCACCGTAATTCAGTCCATTCACCAGAGTCCATGGTAGCCATACAAAACAAAGTAATGAAGGGGAAACAAAGTTGGTAATACGTGGATGAGATCTAAAGCAGTGCCAGGGTTAAACACTTTTTTCTACTCTAAAACCACAAAGACTACAGAGATGTGACCTTACAACTGCTGTATTTCATCAATTCTATGATATACATTTTTCCCATATATAACACCTCTACACAATGCATCATACTATCAATAACATCACAGTCTAATTGGCAGAGTTTTTTCCTTTCTTAGTGATTAAAAAAAATAATTGTGTCTCACAATACGGCATACTAGATTCGATTTAAATTAGTACCATGTGACATTTTTTTTAAAGAACAGAAAAGGAACCTGGAGATGTCCAAGCATTTGGAATGTCATTCATATTTGTACTCCTCTTTTCAGTGGACGTTTTTGAAAAAGCATTCATGGTTGTCTTCACGGTATCCACACACACAAAGTGCTGGAAATACTGAAGTTACCAGAACCCTTTCCTAAGTCTCAGCACTTATACTTTGGATAAACAAGTGAAAAGAATTCTGACAAGCTGTAATCAAAGTGATCACATGATCAAAGGGCTAAAGAAACATTATAAATGTGGGACTTGAGTCGGCATGTGAGGGGAAGAAATAAAGTTTCAATTCAGAAATCAGAAAACTGCTTGACAAAGATAGCAAGGCATTTCCCATAACTTGATAATATTTTTTAAATTTATAATAAAAAGGGGACTTCCCTGGTGGTCCAGTGGTTAAGACTCCGCGCTCCCAATGCAGGGGGCCCGGGTTTGATCCCTAGTCAGGGAACTAGATCCTGCATGCCGCAACGAAGACCCTGCATGCTGCAACAAAGACCCAGTGCAGCCAAATAAATAAATAAATATTTTTAAAAATAAATTTATAATAAAAACAATATAAGCACATACAAAAAATTTGGGGGAAAACATCAAATTTTTCTCATCTTAAAATCATTTCATGTTACTAGAAATCAAATTACACACAAGCAAAAAGAAAAGTCCACAATCCAACCCATCCAGAGACAACTGCTGTAAACACCTTGGTATACAGAGCCTTCTAACACTTCTTTTGTGTGTGGGGAGGGCGTTAAAACAGAGATTTTTGTTTTTCTTTTTGAGTATAGTAATCATACCATACAAGCCATTCTGTATCTTGCTTCCCCCTCTCATCATAAATACAGCAGGTGAGCAAACGAGGTGTTTAGATCAAAGAAAAAAAATGGAATCACTACAACAGATGGAGGAGGGAATGATCTTGAGAGAAGGGGATATAGATGAGTAAAGACATAGTTAAGTTTCAAAATAAAGCAAGAATATTCCTTTTGGCCTGTATTTCTCTCTGACATCATTAGTTGAAAGTTAGGGGCAGGGACAAGGTAAAAGACTTGAAAAAATTCAAGTGTGGGGAACAAAAATGGAAGCAGACTATAATCTTCAATGTTGCTGTCCCAAATTGGACATTACTAATTTATAATCGGAGTCACTGGCACACTTATGTTACTTCCCCTTGCAGCATTAGGCTATCTAGAAGCAATGAGGAGAAACAACTCATGAGTTACTCTATCAAGTTGGGTGGGACAAGAGAGGCAGAAGAAGGCAAGGGGCTGAGAGAATTGAAGGCATTCCCAAGAATGATCCACAGATAATAGAATAGGGAGTAAAATCTGAAGGAAGCTGATAAACTGAAGGAACAGGGTAGGGACAAGAAAGCAGCAGCTTCAAAGAGTAGATTTGGTGGAAACCAGAAAGAGTAGAAGGGTGTGGTGAAGGAATTGGATATTATGGTCAGACTAATATTTCAGAGTTGGAGTACCCTTCAAGAGATAATACCTAGGTGTGGCCAGGTGAGTAGACTGCCACAGCAATAAGAGAACAAGCCCTTTTTGAAGATATTAATGAAATTGTGAGGCCATAGTTAATAGCAAGAATCAGCCACAAATGTTTCTAATAAAAGAACACTTGCAGGGACTTCCCTGGTGGCGCAGTGGTTAAGAATCCGCCTGCCAATGCAGGGGACACGGGTTCAATCTCGGGTCGAGGAAGATCCCACATGCAATGGAGCGACTATGCCCATGCACCACAACTACTGAGCCTGCGCTCTAGAGCCCGCGAGCCACAACTACTGAAACCCACGTGCCTAGAGACCGTGCTCCCCAACAAGAGAAGCCACCACAATGAGAAGCCCGCACACCGCAACGAAGAGTAGCCCCCGCTTGCCGCAACTAGAGAAAGCCCGCGTGCAGCAACAAAGACCCAACACAGCCAAAAATAAAAAATAAATAAATAAATAAATTTTTAAAAAAAAAGAAGAACACTTGCTTTGGTAAATAATATAATGTCAAGAGCAAAGAATAGGGTTTTTGAAGGAAAGTTGCTGGAACAAGGGTTGGAAGCCACAGGTAAGAGTACTGAGCCTCCTGTGCCCCTACCATAAAAAATGAGGCATGCGAAAACAGGCATTTAAGTCTCCAGCATGGGACTGTGCTAGAGTGCCTTATTTCTTCTTTTGAAAAGCTACTACAGAAGAAAAACCAGAGGAATACCGCCAGTTTTCTGTCAAAAACGTACAGTATGCAGATCTGCAGCTTACTGAAGAACTATAAAGAATTCTGATTAATCCATGTCAACGCAGAGACGAATCTCTATTAGGTCACAGGACACATGTGGGAAAAAACTTAATTAAGAGTTTTAGTCATAGCAATCTCAAAGAACCAAAGAATGACATGATTATTCAAATCAATCAACCAACCAACTTCTCAGGCTAGAACATAAGAAGTAAAGTTTCCAAAGGGAGGCCTGGTATAATGAGAGATATTTGGCCATATCAACAATATTCATAAGTATAAACAAGTTGGACAGTAAGGGAATCTATTCTAGATACCATGTTACACAGCAAATGGTTACAGTTAAAACGGAAGTATTTTTATTTACTGTGGAAAAAAGACAATTTAAAGCAGTGGTCCCTAACCTTTTGGGTACCAGGGACCAGTTTCGTGGAAGACAATTTTTCCACGGACTGGGGTGCGGGTTGGGGGGGTGGTTCATGCAGTAATGCGAGCAATGGGGAGCAGCAGATGGAGCTTTGCTCGCTGGCCCACCGCTCACCTCCTGCTGTGTAGCCCGGTTCCTAACAGGCTGTGGACCGCTACTGGCCCTTGGCCCAGGCGTTGGGGACCCCTGATTTACAGAACCTTAGTGATTTATTTCAAAATATCAGAAAACTTCCAAGATAAAATAGTCTTATTTTGCTCAATTCCAAAACTTGGACCTGTGACCAAGAGAAGTATAGAATGACAGATTTTACCTCATTTTAATTTAGAAAATTTTAGTTTTTTTCTCTATTTGAAAAAGTAACACATGTACGGAGGGGAAAACTTTATAATACAAAAAGATATACAACTAAAATTAGATCTCTCTACGTAGTGGCAACTATTGTTAAGTTTTGTACATCCTTCTAAAAATTGTGTGCATATATGAGCAAATACATTACTTTTAAAGGAGAAAAGACAGACAGAAATGGAAACATACCTTTCTCTACCTTTTCTCCACTTAAAGCCCTGGATTTAATTACATATCAACATATTTAGATACAGCTTCAGTTGTAGTTCTACCGGCATAATAGCTTTTCATAAATCATTGGTATTTTCTTTTTTCTGGGAAGTGCTTTTTCAGGTCCTTTGTCAATCGATTACCTATTGAGTTGTTAGTCTTTCTTACTGCTTTATAAAAACAAAATGTGAGGAAGCTGCAACTGGTATGTGTCACTGTACAGGGTACTTAAGTTTCCTTGTTCTCAGAAATGTTTAAGAAGAATCTGGATGAGAACTTACCTAAGATCAGACAGAATTCCTAACCTAGATATAAGGCTACAAAAGTGAGGTCCTAGAAGGTCTCAATCCGGGCCTTCAGTTTATTAAATTTCCTGAACCACAAATCAGGAACAGCATTTTATCTTGATTTTAATAAGTAAAGACTTTAAAGAGTCACTCCTACTTAATCTTTAAAGATTTCTTACTAAAATTCAAATATTCCTCAAATATAATACCTAAAGCCAGTGTTTCTCACATCTGAGTGATGTAGGGGCCTTTTTTTTTTCCCTAGTAAGTTTGAATGTGTATGAATTTTTTATTCAGAGCAGTAAATTTTTACAAAATACTGTCTTTTAGATTCTGTATTGAACATTCACCCTGAGGACTTTGGTCTACTGAATGAAAGCTTTAGTCCCTCTAATAGAATTACAATGCATACGCCAAATAAAAAACATTCAGGGAGAATCTCAGAAGTCCATACTCTTTTTTTGTTTTTGTTTTCATATACATATATCTATTCTTTTTCAGATTCTTTTCCCATATAGGTATTACAGAGTATTGAGTAGAGTTCCCTGTGCTATACAGGCCCTTGTTGATTATCTATTGTATATATGTTAATCCCAACCTCCCTTATCCCTCCCCCCCACCTTTTCCCTTTGGTAACCATAAGTTTGTCTTCTAAATCTAAATTTATTTTACATTTGACCCTTGAACAACATGGGGGGTTGGCACCCCAACCCCCGCACAGTTGAAAATCTGCATATAATTCTAGTTTATATGTTTATGAACATAAACTGTATGCTTATGTTTATTTTATAATCCTCCATATCTATGGTTCTGCACCTGCAGATTCAATCAACTGCAGATCGTGTAGTGTCCATTTACTGATAAAAATCCGTGTGTAAGTGGACTTGCGCAGTTCAAACCCATGTTGTTCACGGTCAACTGTACTTGAAAATTACCACTGAAAGGTAATGGTAGTTTTCAGGTGAAATAAATTTTAAAACTTAAAAATAATTGTTAAGGTCTGTAGGTTAGAAAATAGTATTAATGTTACTTTCTTGAAATTAAGTTGTACAGTGATTATATGAGAATGACCTTGTTTTTAGGAAATACACGTTGGAAGACACAGGGATAAAAAGGCATCATGTCTGCAACTTTCAAACATTTCAGAAAAAAAGAAGCAACTGTGTGTGTGTGTGTGTATAAAAAGAGAACGGTAAGTGGGAAAATGTTCACATTTGGGGGATCTAGATGAAGGGTATATAAGAAATCCCTATTGTTTTTGAAACCATTAAGTCTGAAATTATTTCAAAAATTAAAAGTTATTTTTTTGGGACTGCCCTGGTGGCGCAGTGGTTAAGAATCCACCTGCCAATGCAAGGGACATGGGCTCGATCCCTGGTCCGGGAAGATCCCACATGCCACGGAGCAACTAAGCCCATGTGCCACAACTACTGAGCTTGCGCTCTAGAGCCCACGAGCCGCAACAAGAGAAGGCACCGCAATGAGAAGCCCGCGCACCGCAAGGAAGAGCAGCCCCCACTCGACACAACTAGAGAAAGCTCGCGCGCAGCAATGAAGACCCAACGCAACCAAAAATAAATAAATAATGGATTTTTTAAAAAGCATTTTTTCAACCTAAGATAAAATATAAAAAACTATTAAATATCCTCACAGACTCCTTCACCCCTTAAGAATGTGTTAAGAAAAAAAAATACTAATGGACTCTTGGAGATCCTAGAGCCTCAGCTGGAGAAACACTACCTGAAGAAACACTACTTGAAATCTTTCTAAATTCATACTCTGGTAGGCACTGATTAGAATAAGCTACATAAAAACTAGAACTTATAATAAATAGAGTATAAAATTGCAGAGGTAGTATTGTGAAGAGGTGAAAACTCAGAGATAAGACAGGAGAACTGGTTGATAACAAAAGGAAGGATGCCAACAATGACAAAACCGAAAATTAGTATTCCATAACATTGCTTATAACACATCCTAGCCCAGAGGTTCACTTCGAGTAGTACTCTGAGCTCTCTAGAAGAAAACTGGTTTGCTGTATATACCCCAGCCCAAGTAAGAGCCACGCAGAAATACTGGCAAAGAACCCTACTCAAGTACCAAATGATTATCCCCAACATTAAGAAAGAAATGGAATTTCACAGCTCCAGCCACCCAATTTGGTTCCCTTTTAAGATTTCTAAATCTTTGACCTGCTCCCCAACAGGTACAAATGAAAATATCTGTCATGGAAAAAAAAAGTTGGAATGAATGCACTGAAGTCATGCATGTTTTGACACTTATGCATTAAGGCACTTACAGTGTCATACATTCAAGACTTAAAATGTCTCAGATCTTCAATGATATGAAAAAGTACATAAGGGATAAAGTCTTCATAAGTAAAACTTTTACCACAAAAGATCACATCTACCTAGTTCTCTGCTTGGCCTATGGTCATACACGTTTGCAAACCTCTTCCAAACAAAATGAGTTCATCCTTCTACAGACTAAAGTTTTGGTACAGAGTAGGTGTCCTAGCTAACTACCATGAGTTAGCTAGGCTTAAGGGAAATGTGGAAACTGCATCAGAACATATCTTTCCATAGCACACAACCACACTGATGGATTGACCAATGACTTATTTTAGAAAAGCAACACTGTTAATTGTTAAGTATCAGTACACATCTCAATCACAAGGCTATTTGTTCAACAATTATTTAAGGATCTACACCACTGAAGGAGGCAATATTAGTTCTATAAAGACAAGATGTCAAGTTCACAATCCTTACCCCATCAGGATTTTCACACTCTATTGAAGTAATATGGCATAGAGGTATACCAAATAACCATGATACAAGGTAATAAATAATTATTGCCATAAATGAAATGGCTAATAAGGGGCTTTCTTATTAATTTTTCTTTTTTCATTTCAACTTAGACTCACTTTCTGATTCTCCTTTAGTATTTATTACTTTGCTTATAAGGATGTCAGTGCAACAGAGCAAAAAGATCAAACTTTGATACCTACGTTGGAATCCTTTCTCTACATTTACTAACTCTATGATTTGCGCCATTCAATTCCCTTTCTCACCCTCCCAGATGCCTACTTCACACATCCCCCTACCCCAAATCTCAGTCACCACCATCTCCCTGACCACTCTCAACTGATACCACCACTTTGCTCAGTGTCCTATTTCTTGCCTTCTCAAGGACTTTCATTTCCTAATTAATTCCCTCTCCTCTATCATCAGTCTGTCTGTCTCTCTCCATTCTCATTAGTCAAACAGATTTTTATATGTCTTACCTTAAAAAAAGAGGGGGGCAGGGGCGGGGGTACATCACTAGTGACCAACATCTTAAGGCCAATGGCAATTTCTTCCCTAGGCTTTCACAGACCGCATTCTCCTGTTTTTCCACCTACCCTCACTGGCTACTCCTATTAATCTTATCTGTTGGCGTCTTCCTATTCAGATGTCCTCATGTTGGGAGTGTCCCAAAACCTGATCCCTACTTGGCCTTCCTTCTCTTCTCCATCTACTTTTTTCCCTCCTACCTCATCTCATCCAAATTCATGGCTTTAAGTATCATCTATAGACTGTTGACTTCCACATCTCCAAACCAAACCCTTTGCACTTATTTACCTAAATGCTCACTGGACATTTCTCCTTGGATGTCTCATTTATCCCAAATGTAACATGGTCAAAATGGAACTAATGATGATAACCCCATACACCAATTAAGATGATTGTTATAGACACATATTATGAATTTTACGTAACAGCCAGGTGGTCTTTCAAAAACATAAATCATATGGCACATACCTGCTCACTCTCTCTGACCTTAGCTCTTTTCAGTCCCTCCTCCTCATTCCCTAGCTTCTAGCCACGTTAGCCTTCTTTCCATTCCTCAAACATTCCTGAAGGTTCTCTTTTAGAATACAATTCACCCTAGATCTCTGACAGACTACTTCTCAATCGTAAGATGACATCCCAAATGTTATCCCCTCTGAGATTCCCCCATCATTCTATCTTATAGTGCCTTACTTCATTCCTGGCCTTTATCAATATGAGGTTTTTTTCCCTTTGTTTTGTTTTAATGTAGTGCCTGTTTCCTCCCACTAGAATACAAGCTGCTTTAGGGCAGGGATTGGGTTTATCTTGTTCACAGGTGCATTTAAGTGCCAAAAAACCCGAACATAGAAAGTACTCAGTAAATATTTGGCTGACATCATACTCACTTTCCTATCTAGCTAGGTTTGCTTTACACTACTCCCCACTAAAAATTTCAATAGTTACGATGGTCTCCTCTAAGTTCAAACATAGATCAGTCTTGACTTCAATAATTTTGCAAACTGCTCTTCATTCAACCATCTTCCCTCTCTCTCAGCGTCCACACACACATTATCAGCTCCCATACTCATCTTAGTCCTCTCAGTCACTTTCATTCACTTGACAATTATCTGAGTGCCTACTATGTGCTCGGCACTGTACTGCCTTTTCCTATGCCTTTCCTTAACACTCCAGACGCTACTAATAAACTCGACTCCTACATCATATACTTTGCAGAATGACAATCACACACATAGCCTTGACTTGCATTTACTGTTCCTGCCTTCCCAAATAGAGTTTAAGTTACAAAGAGACAAAGGCAACATCTTGTCCTTACTGTATAATCTCCCCTGGGTTTACCAGTCCCACTCCTAGCATAAATTCTCATTACGTTTTTTTTTTTTTTTTATGAGATATTATTCAGTGAGCTTTCTTTCTCTCTCTCTCTCTCTCTCTGGCTGTGTTGGGTCTTCATTTCTGTGCGAGGGCCTTCTCTAGTTGCGGCAAGCGGGGGCCACTCCTCATCGCGGTGCGCGGGCCTCTCACCATTGCGGCCTCTCTTGTTGCGGAGCACAGGCTCCAGACGCGCAGGCTCAGCAGTTGTGGCTCACGGGCCTAGTTGCTCCGCGGCATGTGGGATCCTCCCAGACCAGGGCTCGAACCTGTGTCCCCTGCATTAGCAGGCAGATTCCCAACCACTGCGCCACCAGGGAAGCCCCTCATTACTTTTTTTTTTTTAGAGCTTTTTAAATTAATTTTATTTATTTATTTATTTACTTACTTACTTATTCATTTATTTATTTATTTATTTTTAGCTGTGTTGGGTCTTCGTTTCTGTGCAAGGGCTTTCTCTAGTTGCGGCGAGCGGGGGCCACTCTTCATCACAGTGCGCAGGCCTCTCACTGTCGCGGCCTCTCTTGTTGCAGAGCACAAGCTCCAGAAGCGCAGGCTCAGTAGTTGTGGCTCACGGGCCTAGTTGCTCCGTGGCATGTGGGATCTTCCCAGACCAGGGCTCGAACCCATGTCCCCTGCATTGGCAGGCAGATTCTCAACCACTGCGCCACCAGGGAAGCCCCCTCATTACTTTTTGAATCAAAGAAATTTCTTAACAATAATACCAGGTTTTAGCTTTCTCGTTTCAAGCAATTCTCAAAGGAAAAGAGGGAAATACCTCAAAACTGACCTGTGGGAAAAAACAAGCCATACAGGCCATAAATTAATTTATAACATTTGCCATACTCTCATCCAAGAAATAGGACGAATGAGGACAAGTGAATTAAAACACTGATGAGAAATATATGTGATTTATGTGGACAAAAAAGTCATGAATACCACTGCTTTTTATCAAAGGTCTGGAAACTTTAGGCAAAGCACTTTGGAATGAATATGCTAACATGAACTGGTACCAACGGACTTGATAAACACAAGCACTATTTCTCACTTGCCCTAAAGTCCACATCTTCAACTAGCATAGTACCTCAAACATAGAGTTTCAACTGATAGAGGTTCATGTACACAGATTAAATCTAGAAAAAAATTAATAAAAACAAATGTTATTAAAATTACAGCATTTACACGGCAGGAATATTCTCACAGTATGTCATCTGATCAAAGCTATCTCTGATTATATAAATGTAGGTCAAAACAGCACTTCTCTCCCCCATGTCATACTCATCAACTACTCTTATACCCCCAAATAGTTGCAACTTTAATGCGGAGTGTCTATATAGACAGTAAGTAAAGCTATTTTCTTTAAACAAGAAATCACTTTGTAAACAAACACAGCTGATCTTGAATGTATCACTGTACAGTTCCTAGTCAGTGAGGAAAGGCAAGAATAGGATCCCGAATGTTAACAATTGTATACACCTGAAATCTGTTTCTAAATCTGTCTTCCAAATCAGCTTGCAGGAACACTTGAATGAAGTGAATTATGTTCTCCTGTTAAAGCAATTTGTTCTCCAAAACCCATAATTAGGCTGCATGGGGATCTAATTTGAACATTTTAGGGCTTGTTACATACAAATGAGTTTCACTACTTTTATTCATTACTTTGAGTTAAATCTCTCAAATTATCTGTTTTATTTTCCTCATTAGCAAATTGTGGGAGAGGGGATATCCATTACCAAATAACCTTCAAAACACAGAATGCATAAATGCTGAAATTCATTTTTACTACTAGTCAATAAATCACAGAAAGAGCTGAAGGTCGTTCTCAGTAACCTCATTACATTATGTATACTACTGTCTTATAGCCCCATTATTAGACCACCATCACCATTGTAAGTAGCTAATAGAATATTTTCCATTTTTCAGGTACTTCGTTAAATGCTTTACATACATCTAGCTCATTTGATCCTCAAACCTAAGAAGGGTATACTACGTATTTGTATTCCCACTTTTACAAATGAAGAAACCTACAGTTATAGCTGGCAAAGTGGCAGAGCCAAGTATCCAGGCTGTTTGACTGCAGAGCCCTTGCTCTTTAAATCAAATATTTATTAGCTATTACACAAAACTGGGAGAAAAAGGGTAAAAAGTTTCAGAGAAATGTATTTTGATTCAGTGTAATAGTAAATGTATCTGCCTAACAACAGAAGGGGCTGTATCATGAAATAAAGAGTAACAGAAGTGTTCAAACTAGAGTCCTGATGATCATGTGTCTGTGTTTCAGGGCAATCAAACAGATGGTGAGTAATAGTTGTACTTTATAGCAGAATTCTACCTAATAAATGCAACAATCATCAATGGTAGCAAAACCCAGTAGATGAAAGTTTGATGAAGAACTTTGCAATGAATGGATCAGAGTGACTACACCAGAATCCACTGATTAATTCTGACATCACTAAAAGTAAGACAACAGGGTATGTGCCCCCCACATATGATGCAATAGGGAACTGATAAACTACTGGCAGTCGTGGGGGTGAGGGGTCTGATGTAACTACCAGTCTCAAAAAAATATATAGCAAACATATAAGGAGACTATCACAGATTAAGAGAGATTTGAAATCTAGTAATCACATAATGGGACTTCCCTGGTGGTCCAGTGGTTAAGAATCCACTTTCCAAAGCAGGGACGTTCGATCCCCGGTCAGGGAACTCGGATCCCATATGCCGCAGGGCAACTGGGCCCTTGCGCCACAACTACTGAGCCAGCACTCTATGGAGCCCATGCGCCACAACTAGAGAGAAGCCTGTGCGCTACAATGAAAGATCCTGCATGCAGCAACGAAGATGCTGTGTGCCACAACTAAGACCTGATGCAGCCAAATAAATAAATAAATAATTTTAAAAATTCTTTTAAAAAATTACATAACTATTTAGACCCTAATTTTTTTAAAAAAAATGAACAGGGATGGTGTACTAAATAACATTAAATATTTCCTGCCAATTGCATTAGATATGATAATGGCATTGTGGTTATTTTTAAAGCCTCTCTTATTTCTATATATTAAAGTATGAAATGAGAGAATATCTGGCATGCTTTAAAATATTCCAGTAACAACAACAAAAAAGTAGGGAACAGATGAAACCAGAATGGCAAAACGTTAATAACTGTTGAAGCTGGATGAGTACACTGGGCAGGGGCAAGGGGTATTCATTATACCGTTCTCTCTTGTATGAATGTTTGAAATTTTCCATAATAAAAAATTTTAAATGTTTAATTGCAATATGAAAGAGGATAACAAATCTCCAAACAAGTAAACAACAGGAGACCATGTGTGCACATGCAGCAAGCAGAGAAGTGTGCTGGCAAAAGATATGTATTCCTGTTACCATCCAATCACCCACCTACCCACAATCAGGGCCCATTTACCTGGTTGTGGCTAAGCATTAATCCCTTGATCCAAACAAAAGTAATCACCAGGATTCACCCATCTGATTTAGCATTTATCTCTATGGTTGTAAGAATTTAACTCCCCAACAATAACACCCCCCCCCCAAAAAATCATAAACATGTAACCACAGTAAACATTATGCTATGATGGGAAGTATTTTCCATAAGTTAACTTTTGCCAAACAACATCAATACACAGTTCTACTTTAGAGTCATTTTTTTAAAATATTTATTTATTTGGCTGCTCCAGGTCCTACTTGCGGCATGTGGGATCTGTAGTTGCAGCACGCGAACTCTTAGATGCAGCAGGTGGGACCTAGTTCCCTGACCAGGGATCGAACCTGGGCCCCCTGCATTGGGAGCGTGGAACCTTAGCCACCGGACCACCAGGGAAGTCCCTACTTTAGAGTCATTTTATTTGAAGAGACTCAAGGTGAGAAACTTTTTAAAAAAAAACAAAAAAACAAAAAACTCAACAATGGTAAATATAAAACTGTCTTGTGTTTGGGAAGGAGAATATTAATATTCTGAATATTTGAACCCATTTTCCACCCATTTGCCAATCTCTTTGGATAAGGCACCACTGTGCTAAATTTTCATTTCGTGTGAAAATTATCTTTTGAGTTCTCAAGGTAAACCTAAGAACAATAGAGTATTTTGTACATCATTTTGCAAATGAGAAGTCTGGATGCAATTTCCACTTCCAGATACCAAATTCCAGATATATACTATATTATAATAATAATGTATAACGATAATAAAGCTAGCTATTCCATAAAATAGAATTTTATCAGAACTTCTATACCATGGGTTTTTTGTTTTGTTTTGTATCTCAAATGTCAAGTTATACTATATTACAATTTAGAAAACGTAGTTCATCTACAGCCCTAGCCGTCAAGTCCCTAGCCACTTTAAAATATTCCAGCCATCACAGAGGGGCAGTAAGTGACATAAACAACTCACTGTAAGAGGTCAAATCTTATGCTCTATGACAAAGAAATACTGCAAGTTGACAAGGCAGATGCACACCTCACAGAGAAACAACAAAGGGTAAAATAAAATGATAAAAGGACTATGACAGGACTATGACTTAGAATTAACAACAGTAACTAATACCATACCCAGAAGTTCAACTAGGCAGCTGGTTTTCATGCCTACCATCTACACCGATGAGAGCACCGAAAATCAAAGCTGACACTATGTAAACACTGTAACTAGTACACGGTTCAGCCAAAGTTTTCTGTTCTAGGGCCTTCTGTCCAGAAGGCACGCTCCATTCAATTCCTCTTCTCCCCCATTATATGTTTTCAAAACACCTGATGAGGAGGCATAACAGAGTAATATATAAGAGCAAAAGCTTGAAAAGTCAGTCAAACTGGATTTGAAAACCAACTCGAATACTTTTTAACACTTTTTAACCTAAGATGCTAAGAGAAATGGTGGCCAAACAGATTATCTATAAAACTGAGATAGTAGTACTGTAATTACTTCAAAGGTGATGAGCGGAGAATATCTATTTAAAATCCTCCATACAGAAAATATCTGCAAACAATGCAACGGACAAGGGGCTAATATTCAAAACATACAAACAGCTTACACAACTCAATATCAGAAAGAACAACCCACCCAATCAAAATATGGGCAGAAGACCTAAATACAGACATTTCCCCCCAAAAAAGACATACAGATGGCTAACAGGTACATGAAAAGATGCTCAACATTGCTAATTATTAGAGAAATGCAAATCAAAAGCACAATAAGGTATCACTTCAAACGGGGCAAAATACCCATCATCAAAAAGTCTACAAACAATGCTAGAGAGGATGCAGATAAAAGGGAACCCTTATACACTGTTGGTGGGAATGTAACTTGGTGCAGCCACTATGGAAAACAGTATGGAGGTTCCTTAAAAAACTAAAAATAGAACTACAGTATGATCCAGCAATTCCACTCCTGGGCATATATATATCCGGAAAAAATGAAAACTCTAATTCGAAAAGATACATATACACTAATGTTCATAGCAGCACTATTTACAATACCTAAGACATGAAAGCAACCCAAGTGCCCATCAACAGACGACTGGCTTAAGACGATGGGATATATACATACAGTGGAGTATTACTGAGCCATAAAAAAGAATGAAATATTGCCACTTGTACCAATGTGGATGGACCTAAAGAATATTATGCTTAGTGAAATAAATTGGACAAAGACAAATACTATATGATATCACTTACATGTACAATCTAAAAAATAATACAAATGAATCTTTATACAAAACAGAAAGAGACTCACAGACACAGAAAACAGATTTATGGTTACCAAGGTGGGGAGGGGACAAATGAGGAGTACAGGATTAACAGATACAAACTACTATACATAAAATAGATAAGCAACAGGGATTTACTGTAGAGCACAGGGAATTACACCCAGTATCTTGTAATATAACCTGTAACGGAATATAATCTGCAAAAAAACCAAATCACTATGCTGTACACCTGAAACTAACACAATACTGTAAATCAACTACACTTCAGTTAAAAAAATAAAAAGTGAAACCCTCCATAGAGCGCCTGCCACATAGTGCTCAACAAATAAGCACTGTGAGCTATCTGAATTACGTATTTGAAAGATTCTCTAACAATAGTCTTCACTACTAGAAAATAAGCATGGGGCTTCCCTGGTGGTTCAGTGGTTAGGAATCCGCCTGCCAATGCAGGAGACACGGGTTCGGGCCCTGGTCCGGGAAGATCCCACATGCTACGGAGCAACTAAGCCCGTGCGCCACAACTACTGAACCTGTGTGCCAGAGCCCGCGAGCCACAACTACTGAAGCCCGTGCGCCTAGAGCCCGTGCTCCACAACAGGAGAAGCCACCGCAATGAGAAGCCCACGCACCACAATAAAGAGTAGCCCCTGCTCACCACAACTAGAGAAAAGCCCGGGCGCAGCAACAAAGACCCAACACAGCCAAAAAATAAATAAATAAAATAAATAAATTTATTTAAAAAAAAAAAGAAAAGAAGCATGAATAGTAAGGGCCTTGTTCGTATTTATGTCTCCAGGTACTGGCACTGATATGCACAGTAGATCATTTCAAATAAATGAGGAGTAGAGAAGTGGAGGTAAGAGATGAAAGGTAGAAACAGATTGAAGAGAATGGTAAAAAAAATATAGAGAAGCCAAGAGGGGCAGGGAGTTAACACTTAACTGTGGTGTTCAAACAATGCCAACTGGCTCCGTTTGTCATATATCCGTAAGTACAGAAATTGAGACTAGAGTCTGGAAACTACCGTTATAGCAATATAACCTTGACCAGTGATCAGTAGGCTCATGTTTTTTTCAGGTTTTTAATTTGAAATAATTACAGACTGACAGGAAGTTGCAAAAACAGTACAGTCTCTGTACTCTTCACCGAGCTCCCTCCAATGGTGATATCTTATATAGCTATAGTCCAAAACAAAACCAGTTAATTGACATTGGTACATTACTTTTAACCAGATTAGACCTTATCTGGTTTTCACCATTCTTAACCTGCATTCATATTCGTTTGTGTGAGTAGTTCTACACAATTTTATTTCATGTATAGACTCATGTAACCACTATCACAATCAAGATACATAACTGTTCCATCAGTGACACTGTATTCTGAATATCTAAATTTTAAACTTCATTTTTGTAGAAATTCATATTTATTATGCTTTAAAAGTATCAGTCCATGACAGACTGGAAAAAAACAGAAACAAAAACCCTGGTCTTGGGCTTCCCTGGTGGCGCAGTGGTTAAGAATCTGCCTGCCAATGCAGGGGACGTGGGTTCAAGCCCTGGTCTGGGAAGATCCCACATGCTACGGAGCAACGAAGCCCATGCGCCACAACTACTGAGCCTGCGCTCTAGAGCCCGCGAGCCACAACTACAGAAGCCCGCGTGCCTAGAGCCCATGCTCCGCAACAAGAAAAGCCACCGCAATGAGAAGCCCGCGCATGGCAACGAAGATAGCCCCCGCTCACCACAACTAGAGAAAGCCCGCGCGCAGCAACGAAGAACCAACGCAGCCAAAAATAAATAAATTTTTTAAAAAACCAAAACCCTGGTCTTTCACCACAGATAGTTTCAGAAACACTAACTAAACCAGAACATGCACGAATTAGCTTTATTCTATTTGGAACCCCTTACTTTCTAAATAATTGATAACTGCGCACCTAGAGCCCGTGCTCCAAAACAAGAGCAGCCACCGCAATAAGAAAGTAAGTATTTATTTTTCTACTTTGGGGTAGTAGACAATGCTAAGTTGAAGCATATACAGAAAATCTCCACTTTCTATATGTTAGGGTTTAACTGCTAATAAAGTTCTATTCTTCACTCCTTTCACTCCTATCGTACCTAACAGACCAAGGAAAACAGAAAGCCAGGCTTTCACTTTAAAACAATGCCTCCAGAACAGTGCAATGTGTGGGGATTAAATAGACCTTATGACCTTAAAAAACAAAACCAAACAAAAAGGTTCCCAGAAGCTTCACAGTGCTCATCCAAAAATCTTCTTTTGGATTTCTTTTTTCCTTCCCAGATTCCTGAAAATACACTACAATCATTTTTTACCTGGGGCTTTGAGAAATTTTCAAAATGTTTAGACCACATGCCATTTATTAAGACATTTTCTTCCAGCTTCTAACCCACACTTTCCACACTCTAGTTTGTTAAAGTATGATTAGGACCCTATAAACTACGTTTCTCCTTTGATAGTAATAGCATGTGCTAGAGGAAGAATCAAAGGCTGGAAGAATAAGAGGGAATATATATGCTCCTTCTTATTGGTCACAGTTCCTATGTGTATGGACCCATTAATGCATTTCATCCTGGCGTTGATTCCAATTTCAACCTTTTTTCCAAAATCCCAGACCAGCCTGACTGCAATTCCTCACACACAAGCACCAGTTGTCCAATACCCCTCCTTTGGAAATTTCAGCTCCAAGAGGGGCCCTACTCCAAGCTTCTGGGTTCTGGTAACCACACCCTCTTCCCTTTTTTCTCCCAGCCCTAGGGCAAGTAGCTACTTCTGCCTTTCTGTTACCTCAGTGTCCCCTTTTCATTTTCTTAGTTCTCCAAAAACGCTTTTAACCAATTCCTTACGTCAAATTCTGTTCTCCTGACAGTATGAGAACAACATGAAAGTTTAAAACTCTTTCCTTGAAAGCTTATCATAAAAGAGAAACATAAAATACAAGTAATTATTCCAACCTGTGATATCATCACTCTAATGCCAAGTTGGGGCTTCTTACCAAGCCACTCTAAAAGCATGAAACTGGGGACTTCCCTGGTGGCACAGTGGTTAAGAATCCGCCTGCCAATGCAGGGGACACGGGTTCGAGCCCTGGTCCGGGAAGATCCCACATGCCGCGGAGCAACGAAGCCCGGGCACCACAACTACTGAGCCTGAGTTCTAGAGCCCGTGAGCCACAACTACTGAGCCCACGTGCCACAACTACTGAAGCCTGCACGCCTAGAGCCCGTGCTCCGCAACAAGAGAAGCCACCGCAATGAGAAGCCCACGCACCACAATAAAGAGTAGCCCTTGCTCGCCGCAACTAGAGAGCTCCTGCGTGCAGCAACAAAGACCCAATGCAGCCAAAAATAAATGAATAAACAAGTAAATTTTTAAAAATAAATAAATAATAAAAGCATGAAACTGGGATGGGTCATGCTTTCTGGAAAACGTAACACATTTAAAAACAGTACATAAGCAGTCGTGAAAATGAGACACTCGATATATGATTGTTCATTAGTGCTCTGGAGCAAGTGTATGCAAATTTTTTATAGAGAGACAAAAAGTAAGTATTTTAGGCTTTGCAGGCCCTGCAGTCTCTGTCACAACTACTCAACTCCCAACATTTTTTTGTGAAAACAGCCATAGACAGGGACTTCCCTGGTGGTCCAGTGGTTAAGACTTCGCCTTCCAATGCAGGGGGTGAGGGTTTGATCCCCGGTTGGGGAGCTAAGATCTCACATGCCTCCCTGGCCAAAAACCAAAACACAAAACAGAAGCAATATTGTAACAAATTCAATAAAGACAAGAAAGAGAGAGAAAGAGAGGAAGGAAGGAAGGAAGGGAGGGAGAGAGGGAGGGATGGAGGGAGGGCGGGCGGGAGGGGCCACAGACTGCTGTGAATGAGCAAGCATAGCTGTGTTCCAATAACACTTTATTTATGGACATAGAAATTTCAACTTCATATCATTTTAACATGTCACAAAATACTATTCTTTTGATTTTTTTAACCATCTAAAAATATAAAATCATTCTTAGTTCACGGGCTGTACGAAAACATGCAGGCAGGCTGGATTTGGCCCAGTGGCCTGTTTGCCAACCCCATTCTAGATTGTGCCTCTTACAAAATCAAAGTATTATGTTCACTGATGGACTAAAAAAAAAATTACTCTAGCAAACCTAGGTTTAAACTATAACTAACCTGAAATGTTAATGAAACAGACAAAACAATGTTACTTATCCTCCTCAAACTTTCTTTAAATGAAGACTAAAGATAAGAAAATTTACTAACAGGGAAATTTCAAAGTATGATGCAGGTTCAATTTAAATATTTGCCAAACTTGTGTACCTTCTTTCTACCTCTACAGCACCATAAAATAAGCACTGGTTTTAAAATTAACCTTGAATAATGTAAATTTCTAAATCAGAGATTAATTGAATTAGGGTCTTAATGATGTTCAACTGAGAAGAACTTAGGTAAAAGTAATAATGGTCCCCATTTCCCAAACAATTCTTAAGTAGAAAAAACATCTACAGACATTAGCAAGTTACATTCAAGTTTCTTATTTCAAAGTAACCATGATTGTATAGCCTCTCCTGTTAATCCGCAACTACTTTGATTCCTTAGTATTAGCAATGAGGAACGTCTCTTTAGCATCTTATGCTCCCACAAATATGTTCATTATTGCTACTTATGAACTGTGTCCATCTGTCCAAAAACTATGAGTTTAAGTCCTAACAGCACCCTTGAACTAGGACTACCTCAAGGCCTGGATACAGTATGCACTGATAAGACAAAAAAAAAAAAAAAAAAGTGGCACAAGCAGCAGTGCAGTAGTATGCATGACACGAGAAAGGCATAAAAACAAACATTACGCCTCTCAACAAAAGGCAAGTTCTCTACATGTGTACCTCTCCTGGTTTTCCTTAATTTATGGAAAGACAACAAACCAAGGCTTGAGTTTCATATGGGATTAAAAGTTCCTAGAAGCTCATTTCCAATGCAGATTTCAGACTAAAGGCACTTGGCCAAAGGGGCAGACCTGGATGACCCACATATCCAGTGTACCTTTTGCTGAAATGATATCCAGGCCTCTAAGCCTCTAGAATACATATCTGCAAAGTCAGACGAAAGAACCAACTCAACTAGGGAATCCCCTGCACCTTCCAAATTGAACTATTATAAGCACCTCAAAACTAATCCAGAAGACCTCCAGGAAAACAACTCAGAATATAGAAATCCAGCTGATTACGAATGGCAGCTATTCCAAATATTTCTTAATACCGTTAAAAAGATAGTCTTTGACAAATCGGTAAACAAAGAGACCTTTGCTCAAGTTGTGGTACTGCCATTAAACTAGTGAGCATAGCGTGAACTTCTTTGGGCCTCCTTTTCCTTCCTTATTCTGTAAAATGAGAGGCACTAGCTCCCATGCCCTTTAAAATCACAGCCATGGAGTGTAAAGACTTAAATATAAGACATGACACCATAAAATTCCTAGAAGAGAAGGTAAGCAAAACATTCTGACATAAATCCTAGCAATGTTTTCTTAAGTCAGTCTCCCAAGGCAATAGAAATAAAAGCAAAAATAAACAAATGGGACCTAATCAAACTTTTAAGCTTCTGCACAGCAAAGGAAACCATAAACAAAAAGACAACCTACAGACTGGGAGAAAATATTTGCAAATATACAAACAGGTCATACAACTCAATAACAAAAAAACAAACAACCCAATCAAAAAATGGGCAGAAGACCTAACTAGACTTTTCTCCAAAGAAGACATACTGATGGCCAATAGCCACATGAAAAGATGCTCAACACTGCTAATTATTAGAGAAATCCAAATCAAAACTACAATGAAGTACCACCTCACACCAGTCAGAATGGCCATCATTAAAAAGTCCACTAATAAGGGCTTCCCTGGTGGCTCAGTGGTTAAGAATCTGCCTGCTGGGCTTCCTGGTGGCGCAGTGGTTGGGAGTCGGCCTGCCAATGCAGGGGACACGGGTTCGAGCCCTGGTCTGGGAGGATCCCACAGGCCGCAGAGCAGCTGGGCCCGTGAGCCATAATTACTGAGCCTGCACGTCTGGAGCCTGTGCTCCGCAACAAGAGAGGCCGCGATAGTGAGAGGCCCGCGCACCGCGATGAAGAGTGGCCCCCGCTTGCCTCAACTGGAGAAAGCCCTCGCACAGAAACGAAGACCCAACACAGCCATAAATAAATAAATTAAAAAAAAAAAAAAAAGATATCTTATTAAAAAAAAAAAAAAGAATCTGCCTGCCAATGGAGGGGACACAGGTTGGAGCCCTGGTCCAGGAAGATCCCACATGCCGCGGAGCAACTAAGCCCATGTGCTACAACTACTGAGCCTGCGCTCTGGAGCCCGCGAGCCACAGGCACTTAAGCCCGTGCGCCTAGAGCCTGTGCTCTGCAACAAGAGAAGCCATCGCAATGAGAAGCCCGCGCACCGCAATAAAGAGTAGCCCTTGCCCACCGCCAACTAGAGAAAGCCCACACGCAGCAACGAAGACCCAACGCAGCAAAAAATAAATTAATTAAATAAATAAAACTTTAAAAGTCTACAAATAACAAATGCTGGAGAGGGTGTGGAGAAAAGGGAACCCTCCTACATGGTTGGTGGGAATGTAAATTGGTGCAGCCACTGTGGAAAACAGTATGGAGGTTCCTCAAAAAGCTAAAAATAGAGTTGCCATATGATCCAGCAATCCCAATCCTTGGCATATATCTGGACAAAACTATAATTCAAAAAGATATATGCACCCCTACGTTCACAGCAGCACTATTCACAGTGGCCAAGACACAGAAACCACCTAAATGTCCATCGACAGAGAAATGAATAAAGAAGATATGATATATATATACAATGGAATACTACTCAGCCATAAAAAAGAATGAAATAATGCCATTCGTAACAACATGGATGGACCTAGAGACTATCATACAAAGTGAAGTAAGTCAGAAAGAGAAAGGCAAATACCATACAATATCACTTATATATGGAATCTAAAATATGGCACAAATGACCTTATCTACAAAACAGAAACAGACTCACAGACATAAAGATCAGATTTGTGGTTGCCAAGGGGGAGTGGGGGAGGGAGAGGGGTGGACTGGGAGTTTGGGGTTGGTAGATGCAAACTATTACATTTAGAATGGATAAATAACAAGGTCCTAGGCACAGGGAACTATATCCAATCTCCTGGGATAAACCATAATGGAAAACAATATAAAAAAGAGAACATCTATATGTGTATAACTGAGTCACTTTGCTGTACAGCAAAGATTGGCACAACATTGTAAATCAACTATACTTCAATAAAAAATTTTAAAAAAAGAAAATTATAGAGCTAAGCAATTACACTTTTTAAAAAAAGCATCAACTATCATACAGAACAAAAGCCTCAATTTTTAGAGTACCAAGTTTTCTACCATTTTTCAATGTCACAGCTTTATGGTATATCCAAAAACACCCCTTGATTTATCACTGCATTTGTAGCTTCCTCACTTCCTTTTGGCCCCTAAAATTCATAAAGAGATAAATGAAACTATTGATCTGAAGGATTTGAATAAAAGACAAACAAGAGTAAAGCACATGGGCCTAGTTTAAATAGGTTATCCATTCTGGGAAATACACAAGTATAAAACAACTAAAAAGACTGGGGCGGGGGGGTGGGGGGGATGTAACAAAGCACACTACACTGTCCCACCAAAGGCAGTTGTCATAATCTCTCTCAGACCACCACCATGAGATCTCTAATTTTCATTAGTTTGTCTCCACCAGGATCAACAGAAGAAGGCTAAAAAGTGTCTTGAGCACCAATCACTCTCATCAGCTCAACACATACCACTCAGTACCCTGACCTCCTCTCTCCTAATCTAATAGTTATTTAAGACGGTCTTTCAATGTCAGTTACTATTAATGCTGCTATTCACTCTATGAGAAAAATAGAATAATGATAGTAATGAAGAATCAGGTCAACTCAAACATTTACCAATACTAAGCACATACTACTATGTTCCCAGCTGCTAGTTACTGGGATTCCTCCATTTAAAAGAATAAGTCTCTAAAATATATTCATCATGGTCCTTGGATTTTCTGGTACATAGGACTACAAAATCCCTTAGGTCCTAGCAACAGAACCAACAAGTCTAGATCATGCAAGAGAATGGATGAATGCTAAGACAGACAGGCTCCAATGAAATGTTAGTCTTTCTTGATGCTGTGTATTAGTAACCACCCAAAGTATCTTAAAAGTTGGAGAATTATAAAAATACACATGTATACAAATACATCTTTTAAGATATTTATATGGAAAAAATAATAATAATGAAAATACTTAAGCAATGAGTACATTTCACAAAAGCACATAGCTAACAAATTTTGCAGCTAGCATATGCACAGCTGAAAAAAATGTCCTATCATAGGTTCCAATTCCTGCTCCAATTTCATATCCTCTGACACTATCATTATCTTGTCTAGTAATAAAGAAAAGGAGTCAAAGAAAGGTGAGCACCAAGTATTTTTTGGTAGTCTCACTGTCTCTCTATAATACACATGAGCATTCTATAACTGGGGAAATACTTGTTTTATACTCAACTACCACTGTTTCAATTTGTTACTATTTAGTTATTAACATTAATTCGTCAAACTGCTGTTAATCTGCCAAGAAAACTCCGCACTATATTTTTCATAATTTATACAATTGGTTTCCTAAATAATAATACACCCATAACAGATTTTTTAATTTTTTAATGGATACAGTAAACTTAAGCTTAAATAAGATACCTATGATGGTGACCTTGAGGAAAACTTCAGTAGTACATTTTCACCTATTTCTAACAAAATGTTTTATTGTACCTCAACAAAATTCAACTGTTTACTATAGATAATCCTTAACTAAATTTTCAGCACAGAAGCAGTACCATAAAATGTGTTTTAGAGTTGATATAGATACTAGAAATGAGAAATTAATGGAAGAGTTATATATTTAGCCAGGCAATTTTAGAAAGTCTGTGTGTGTGCTCAGGTTCAGAAAAATGGACTTCCAAAAAAAGGTTTTTGCATCCATCTATACAATTTATGAAAAATGTTAGCTCTAATTTACATTCATACAAAATTCATAAAAATTTTAAACATGGCATCTTCTGCCTACTAAAGTAGAGCATATATAACAACTATTCACCAAGAAGCAAAATATCACACACAAGACTCAAAATACAAGTTAGTCCATGAGTCTCCAAAGAGCTAATCATGAAGCAAATATTGGTGATTACTACACAGCCCTCCCCAAAGAGAGTCTAACTGTACTTGGCAGGAAGTGGGCAGCAGGAAGAGCCACAGTCAGAAACCACCACTTGCTCCAGGTTCTTACAAGCTCACAGCAGTGCTCCCAGTAAGCAGACCTGGTAGCAGCCTGCCAGCACGATCAAATTCCTATCAATACCCGCACCATTTTAAGGATATTTTCACTTGTGAGATGTTAGCATCGGACAGAAAAGGCATTCTAAAATAAAAAGCATCTTTAGGAATTCACACCAACTTTAAACCTCCATCTAAATGACCAAAGTATTTGCTCAGTTGGAAAAGATACTGAAATAACCATTGAGCTTGATTTAAAAAAAAAAACTACCAAATTAGGGCTTCCCTGGTGGTGCAGTGGTTGAGAATCTGCCTGCCAATGCAGGGGACACGGGTTCGAGCCCTGGTCTGGGAAGATCCCACATGCTGCGGAGCAACTGGGCCCGTGAGCCACAATTACCGAGCCTGCGCGTCTGGAGCCTGTGCCCCTCAATAAGAGAGGCCGCGACAGTGAGAGGCCCGCGCACCGCAATGAAGAGTGGCCCCCGCCTGCCACAACTAGAGAAAGCCCTCGCACAGAAACGAAGACCCAACACAGCCATAAATAAATTAATTAAAAAAAAAAAAAACTACCAAATTAAACATAAAGGACATTATACATTAATTCTAAAGCTAAGGGACTCAAATACAACACCTGATTAGTGTATGGTAACCAAGAATGACAAAAATTGCCTCTCATTTGAATCCATGAAAGTACACTTCCAAATATAATTCCCATTATGAAAAAAAAGCAAACCTATTGAATTTTCAGTTGGCTAGTTTGTTGGCAAGCTTCAAATCAACCATTTTCAAGAGACTATACTTAAACACCTTGAGTTTTTTTTTTTTAAGGAATTCCTTTTATTTTTATTATTTATTTATTTGTTTATTTATTTTAGCTGTGCTGGGTTTTCGTTTCTGTGCAAGGGCTTTCTCTAGTTGCGGCAAGCGGGGGCCCCTCTTCGTTGCGGTGCGCGGGCCTCTCATTATCGCGGCCTCTCTTGTTGCGGAGCACAGGCTCCAGACGCGCAGGCTCAGTAGTTGTGGCTCACGGGCCCAGCTGCTCCGTGGTATGTGGGATCCTCCCAGACCAGGACTCGAACCCGTGTCCCCTGCATTGGCAGGCAGACTCTCAACCACTGCGCCACCAGGGAAGCCCACACCTTGAGTTTTTAAAATAAGCAACCAATTAATCAAAGGGCAGGAATAAAAGCTATTTAATACATCAGCACCAGACAGGACAAACAGAAATAAATATGGACAAAAAAATAAAATTTTAAAAAAGAAAAGAGAGAAATATAGGAATCAAACTCTAAAGAGAATCGTAAAACACCATCATACACTACCAGATATACTTGGAAGGAGACACTTTCCACACAGCACATATCCTAAGGCCCTTTTAAACTCCTTAACATGGTAAGAAAACAAAGCCACTTAACACAGTACATCCACAGTATAGAATATTCCCTGTTAAAAAAAGATAAGCACATCTTATATGTAAATGCAAGCATGTAGATGATACAATATGTGTAGTAGACAAAAACAAAAGGTCTGGAAAGGTATACACTAAATTGTCAGTAGTGGTTACCTCTTGGATGCGGGATTTGAAGAGATGGAGCCAGAAAGAGATGCTAAAGGTGGATTTTTACTTTTTCCTCTATAAACATCTGTATTATCTTACCCTTTCGCAATAAGCATTTATTGTTTTGGTAATTAAAAAAAGAAACCATTTCAGGGCTTCCCTGGTGGTCCAGTGGTTAAGACTCTGCACTTCCATGCAGGGGGCACAGGTCTGAACTCTGGTCAGGGAACTAAGATCCAGCATGACGCTTGGCGAGGCCAAAAAAATAAATAAATAAAAATAAAAAAAGAAATCATTTCAAACCTATTACCAGACATTGTTATTGTTTTCAAAATGTCACACTGATGGTTAGTACAAAGAGATAATAGTAGTAAAGTACCTTCAAACCTTGAACTTAAAGCTCTATCCTCAGAATAAAGAAGACTAAGAGACATGACAATTAAATCCAATGTGTAATCCCAGACTGAAAAAAGAGGACACTATTGGGATAACAGGCACACTTTAAATATGAACATATATCAGGTGTATTATTATAAATGTTAAATTGCCTGAATTTAATTACTGCACATTGGTTATCTGAGAGAATGCTTATTCTTAGGTAATACTATGAACTATTCAGCGGTGAAGGGTGATGGTGCCTACACCTTACTCTCAAATGGTTCAGCCAAAAATAAACAAACACAGGTATATATGTTTTTATATAGAAAGATAAAGCAAATGTGGTGAAATTTCAACTACTGGTCAATCTAGGTGAAAATACGGGAGTTCACTATACTATTCTTAAAACTTCCCTGCAAGTCTGAATTTTTTTTCAAAATAAAAGATTCCTTCCCCCTAGAGAGTGGATCTCTCTCAGAAAGGAAAAGGAAGAATCCTAAACCTGACTTTCAGTTACTCTAGGTGTAAATGTTTCCGTTTCTAATATGAAACGTCTCTCAGGGTCTTACAATAGTAGCCCTTAGTGCATTACAAAATAAGGTGCTCTATAGTATCCTGGAAGAATTAACAGAAATGATGAAGCTAGTCAACTTTTGATTCTAGCATATGACTATTATAGCTTCTCTGAAAAAACTGACAATGCTCATAGAACAACACTAAGTATCAGGGTTAAGAAAAATTATTATAAATATCTGTTAAAGAGTAAATCATAATGCATTTCAATTTAAAGGGGACTAGATTAAATCAATTAATCACTACAGTGAAAAGTGGCAGAGAAGATGTGAAACACAAAAGTCCCACTAACACTAGAAAAGTAAGATTGATAGATATGTCTTGGCAGTTTGAACATTTCTTAGGAAAACACAACTGTATCAACTGTTGCTTGATACCTTTCTAAAGACATAATGTGTTAGTAGAAGATTGGTGGGCCTGAAATCTAGACAAGGCAAGAGCAAAGAGGGACATGAATTCTGGAGAGGTATACTCTATCCTAAGTACTAGGATAGTTCCACCAGGCTTTCTGTGATCACCAGGAAAGCCTCCAAGTAATATTTTGGCCTCCCATGTGCCTACCGAAGACTGTACCTTGGCCTGTAGAACATACCTCAATCACTACAGAGCTATTTCTCTCTTATAAAATAACAAAAACTGAATTATGTACTGGCTGCAAAGCTACTAAAGGTCCAGACCATATGTGGAATCTGGTGACCACGTTATTCTTTCAGTTGGCTTCCTATGGCATCTCTATCCCCATTGTAACTTAGATGAATTATGAGAATTTTATGAGAACACGACTATCCTCACTGCTTTATATTTTATTTGACATGCCGAAGTATTTTTTCCCAGTTAAACTTTATTTTTGCCAAATTCACCATGCTTTTCATATCATGGTGCCTTGTAAAGTACTGTTCTTTCTAGCTGCATCTTTCCATCCAATACTAATAATAAAAGAGTTAACACTGTCCTAATTCTTAAATCCTCATAAAACCCTTTGTAGAAAATACTGTTATGATCCTGACTTTACATATAAGGACACCAAGGCACAGAGTCATTACAAAATTTGCCCAGGTTCATAATGCTATTAAGTAAAAGAGGTGAGATTCTAAACCAGGAATTAGGATCCAGAGCTCAAGGGTTTAACATTTTTTGTGCCTTGGACCATTCTGCAGTCTGATGAAGCCTGCAAATTCCTTCTCAGCTTAGTATTTTTAAATATATGAAATAAACAAAGGAGACCAATTACCTTGGGGACAAAAAACTCAAATGTATGATATAGTAGTATATATATGCTTCTCAACAATCTAGTGGTAGATCTCCTATTTACTGTAATTTCTATGTAATGATGAACATAAATAATACTTTGAAATATCTACAATAATCACAATATAATATCTGTGATTTGTACTAGTAGTAAAATCACAGGTACTGTTAATAGTACTGTAGTTTGCTGTTTACATTAATAATTAAAAGGAATGCTAACTTCTAGTTAGAGGTTAGTGAAGAGGTAATTTTCCCCCTAAGTTTATGGATGCCATCCATGTTAACACTGCCCACTATATCAATCCTCTTAACACTGCAGTTTAAAAGGACCAATCCTGGGTCCTTCTCTCTTTCTACACTGGATCTCTTGGTGGTCTCATCCAGTCTTGTGGCTTTGAATACTACTTAAGTTGATGACTACAAAGTTTATCTCTAGTCCAGACCCTTCCCCTAAATTCCAGACTTGGATATCAATTCAACCAGAATGTGTAACAGGCATCTCAAACTTACCACGTCTAAAACTGAACTCCTAATCTATTCCCCAAACCTGCTCTTCTCACGGTCATCCCTATCTTAGTCGATGGCAACCCCATCTTTCTCATTGCTCAGACCAAAACTCTTGGAATCATCCTTGACTCCTCTCTTACATGCCACATCTGATCTATCAACAAATCGTACTGGTTTGATCTTCAAAATATATCCAGAATTCAACCATTTCTATCTCCTGTTACCGCCCTGATACAAGTCACCAGCATCTCCCTCCTAGATTTCTAGCTTCCTTACAATTATAAGTCTCCCTGCCTCTACTGTTGTTCCCCCCTGCAAACTAAGTGATCCTTCAGAAGCTGAAAGCAGATCATGTCACTCCTTGGTTGAAAACTCCAGGCAAAGTCCTTATAAAGCCTCTACCAAGCCCTATGAAATCTGTACCCCACCCCAACATAATGTACTATTACTTTTTTGTTCATTCCATTCTAGCCATACTGAGCAGAACTCACTCGGTCGGCCTCAGCACCTTGGAACAAACTATTCCCTCTACTTGGAAAGCTTTCTCCCCAGATGTTAACGAGGCTAACTTCCTCCCTTTTAAGTCCTTGCCTAAATATCACTCTCAAGAAGGCTCACCCAGTTCACCTCATTTTAAATTTTATTTAATTTATTTATTTATTTATTTATGGCCGTGTTGGGTCTTCGTTTCTGTGCGAGGGCTTTCTCTAGTTGCGGCAAGTGGGGGCCACTCTTCATCGCGGTGTGCGGGCCTCTCATTACCGCGGCCTCTCTTGTTGCGGAGCACAGGCTCCAGACGCGCAGGCTCAGTAGTTGTGGCACACGGGCTTCGTTGCTCCGCGGCATGTGGGTTCCTCCCAGACCAGGGCTCGAACCCGTGTCCCCTGCATTGGCAGGCAGACTCTCAACCACTGCGCCACCAGGGAAGCCCCACCTCATTTTAAATTTCAACATCTACCCCAGAAATTCTGAATCCCCCTTACCGTGCTCCATTTTCCAAAGCACTTCCTTTTGAACATTCCATTATTATTTATTGTTTTTCACCCCGCACTAGGAGGGGTGCCCACACGAGCAAAACTGTTTTGTACACCACTCACCTCTAGTATGCCTATGTTTGGCACAAAGTAAACATGCATATATTAAAAAAACAGCACTTCTATCATTGTAAAGTACTTGCCTGTGTCTCTCATTAGAAGAATTCCTTGAAGACTCTGACTGGATCTAATTTGTAGTGCCCTCAACACCTGGCCCGGGGCCTGCCCAACAGCAGACACCTAACACACTGATACTCAGGTGATTACAGCCACTTTCACCTGAAACACAATCCTATATGCCACAGGAAAAGCCAGGTCTTACAGCTGTGTCTGATTAAATACTTGGTAGAAGGCAAACACAGAACATCAGGTTCCAACTGTTACTTCAATCAAACTGAGTTTAAGTTTCATGCTTCATTTCTTCATGTGTCTAAGAAGCATTTCAAACTATCTGAAGTCCATAAAGGTCACTTGGTCATTCCTCCCCCCCAGCCATGGCACCACCTCTCTAGCCCACATAATCTTTTCATGCTTGACTTAAAATCCTCTTAAGTGTTCCTTGATGACCCCAGCTAGAAGCACTTACCCGTGCCATGCTCTGGGCCAAGTGCTTTCCATATGTTATTCTCATTTGATTCTCCCAAAAGCCCTATGAGGTTGCTTCCATTATGACACCTACTTCAAAGATGAGAAAACTCAAACTTGGCGAGATCAAGTCACTTGTTCAAGGTTCAACGAGTGTTCAAACACAGGTCTGGCCTGACTCTGAAATCCAAGTTCTTTAACCCTCCACTATACCGCTTTTCTCTCTCCAATATTACAAACCCTAACTAGTTTATACCTACTACCTCATAGGATTTGTTGTCACTTCACTTATCTAGGCTTCAATTCCGGCATCTGTAAAACAGGGGATATCATTCAGGATGCCTCCTATCAAGACCCCTTCCAATTCTTACAGTATTATGAAATAAAACATTTTATAATTCTTTACATACTCCAAGTAGGTTAATACACACACATACACACATGTATTTTAGCACTTAGTCACTGTTAGAAATTAGAAATCTCCACTGCCAAAAAGCAGTGAAAATAAAAACTCCAAGACCTTATATAAAAAAATTAAACATTCTTGATTCCTCTCCACATTCACATCTATCAGAGATGCACTTCTGAGTCCATTTTCCCACGTAGTATGAAAAATTATGTTTTCCCCCAAGAAGTGTAAGAATGTGATACTTACAGCTTCTGGACTTCACCAAACAACCTGGTAAAAGGAACTGAAAGCAGCCACTTAGCCCATTCAGGAGCTAGCATGTTATTTTAGACAGGACAAGTGCTCAATAAGCGTTTATTGGATCATGGTACAGAATTTTGTTGTTGTTGTTGAGGTTTTCCAAGTCTCAAACCAAAAGCCTATAAAGAGCCACACCAAAACTAAGGTAAAATGTGTCAAAAAAGCATATCTCTTGGAATCATTCTGGTCATAAAAGTGAATTTCATTTGAAATCCCTATCAACTGTTAAGTTTGAAATGAGTCATATTCGTAGGTCTAGACTTAACACCAGCAAATGGAGTTTAAGGATACCTTTTTAAAACAATACTCTTGTGAGGATGCAGAGAAAGAAGTGAATCCAGGCTCTGGAGTGGAAGCTCTCTTGAGATATCAGATACAGTAGCAGACACAGCCCACAACAGAAATGTAAAAATGTCCTAGGCTGAAAACATACTATTGGGCAAAACGATATTTCTTTCGGTTTTCTAGAACACTGTCTGTTTATAGAATCCTCAAACGATTCTTGCTTTTTAACAAAGTCTTCAAAAGGAGTATAAAGTCATCCGTTCAGGGTAAGAGGTTGCTGCTACCAAGGAAGTAGAGTGTCCGAAAGTGTGCAAATCTCATAATCTAGTAGAGAACGTATGCCGCTGCGGACGCTTTCACCTCCGGGCGGAAAAACAAACCCGGTGTCACCTCAACATTGGGGCCACTCAAACCTCGCCACCATTACAAAACCGAAATGCCAAAGGTGCAGAATATGAAGCCGGAAGCACTACCAGGCCAGGATCGAGTTCCAGAAGAAAAAAAATCAAAACCGAGAGTGCAGCGCGGGGCCCTCGGCCGCCTTGGGCCGAGAGCCGCACGCTAGGCCCTTCCGGTCGGAGCCGCCGTCGCCGGTAGGCCAGGCGACGGGCCAGGCTTTCACCCGAGCCCGGGGATTCGCGGCCTACCCTCGCCAGTGCCCTCTCGCCGAGTCTGGCACCGGCTGCTCCTCAGACTCGGCCCCTTCGTCTGTAGCGCGGTCCGCGCAGGCCGCGAGGAGCCGGAGGAGACCGCCGAGCCTCGGGCCGGCCGGGTCGGTGCAGACGCGGCGGTAGCGGCAGAGGCCGCGCCGCCCCTCCCCCACCGGCCCGGCCCAACCGCCGCTGCGACGCGAGTAGCGGCGCCAACGCCGGGCCCAACCGCCGGCCCGCGGCGGCCGGGACAAGGGGCCGGTGGCGGCGGCGCGGGCCTGCTCCCCACGCCGCCTGCGCGAGGCCACCGCAGGCCCGTTACTCCCCGCGCCACAACCCGTCAGGACGCGCCGCCCTCGGCTTGCGCTGAGGCAGCCGAGGGCAGCGGGAAGCCGCTGAGCTGATACTTACTCAGGGGTCGGGTGCTCGGGGTCGTAGAAATCCCCCATCTTCGGAGGCGGCTGCGGCGGCAGCTGCTTCATCGGGAGCGGCTGGAGACGGCGACGCGAGCCCCCTCCCCGCGGCAGGGCAACAGGAGGGAGGGGAGGGGAGGAGGCCGCTGGTCCGACCGCGGCGGCGGCGGCGGCGGCGGCGGCGGCGGCAGGGGCGGCCCGCGTCGCTTGCTCCCTCGCTCGCTCCCTCCCTCCGGCGCCCGCCCGCCGCTCTCTCCCCCACACACTCACACGGGGAGCGACGCTTACCCCGCCCTCCCCTCTGCAGCACAGGCCCGGCCCCTTAAAGAGACACGCACCCGCCGCTAGTCCGCCGCCAGTCGGCGCGCCGGCAGCTGCCGGTCGTCCTCAGGCCGGAGCGGGAGGAGCGGGAGGAGCGGGAGGAGCGGGAGGAGCGGGAGGAGCGGGAGGAGCGGGAGGAGCGGGAGGAGCGGGAGGAGCGGGAGGAGCGGGAGGAGCGGGAGGAGCGGGAGGGGCTGTGCGCAGCCCGCGGACCCGGCCCGACTTCGCCAGCGACTTCCTGGAACAATAAGCCCCAGGCCTGAGCGCCGTTGGCCCGCCCCGGGCCGAGAGCCGCTGCGCCGCGAACCCTCCCTCGGGCCCGCTGTGGCGGCGGGGCGCTGAGGCGTGACCCGGCGCGCCCCGGGGTTGTTTGCCGGCGACGACGGGGAAACAGCCCGAGCCCGCCGGGACACTAGCCTGCCTGCTCCGCCGCTCTCGAAGACCTGCCCTCCCGGAGCGCCGGAGTCCGCAGCGGCGCCGAGGGCCCCTCCCCCGGGCCTGCGGGCTCTGAGGTAAGGCGGTCGCCGCTTCTCCCGTGCCTCTCGCCCCTCCCTCCTTTATTTTTCCTCGCTTTTTCTCCCTGTTGCCTCTTCATCTCGTCCCCTCAGCAAGTACGGAAGCGGAGCTAGGCTGGGGATTCGCCCTAAAGCCGAGCTCTGGGGACGCCCCTTCCTACCTCCCGCCCCCGCTGGGTCGGCTGGGCCCCGTCCGCCCGTCGCCGGGCTGCGTTCCACCACCCACACCTCCACCTGGAGCTGTACGTATTCTGCCCCGACCCCAGCATCTGGGAGCTGCGGATCCCGTCTTCTGCGTGGTTCTTAAAGGCCTTGGAGGAAATATCTTTTAAGAAAAGGTTATTAATCACTTTCCTGCAAAAACGACATGGTGAGATGAAGTAGGACAACTTGAAAGGGCTGTGAGTCTGTTATTTTTGGAAGGAAAAACAAGAATACATAAAGCCATTAGCTAAACTCTAAGGGAGGTTCATAAGATCAGATTTTTTGTAGTTGTTTTTTTTTTTTCCACTGTAATTTTGAATCGGATTTTACCAGCAAACAATTGGATGGAGGTATGTGTTATGGACTGAAGGTGTACTCCACCCCACAAATTTATATGTGAAATTCTGTCCCCCAATATAATAGTATTAGAAGGTGGGACGTTTGGGAGGTGATTAGGTCATGAGAGTGGAGCCTGCATGAATAATGGGATTAGTGCCCTTATAAAAGTCCGTTGAGCTCTCTCCTTGTCTGCCCTGAGGATACAAGGAGAAAACAGTGTGCAACCCAGAAGAAGGTCCTCACCAGAACTCAGCCGTTCTGGCACCCTGATCTCCAACTATCAGCCTCCAAAACTGTGAGAAATAAATTTCTGTAGTTTATAGCCACCCAGTCTATGGTATTCCGTTTTAGCAACCGACAGTATAAGAGACTAGACATCCTTTACTGACTCTTTTTTATATCGTGTGTGTGTGTGTGTAAACACACATATATGTATGTTGTCACTGTCTGTTAGTGCTTTATCATCATTGTTTCTCACTTGGGGATTATTTTGGCTTTTTTGTGGTTTTTAGGCATGTCATGAAGGTCCAGAGCCTGTCTGACTCCCTTGGTTCAAGTCTACCATGGCCACTTCTTTACAAACTATGAATATTACTTAATTTATCTGCTTTTTCTCATTGTAAGATGAGAATATTAATGTGGACAGGACCTCACTGTTTTAAGGATCCAATGAGATAATATTTGTAAAGCTTTAAACCTTCAATAAATAACAAGCACTCACTCAGACATTATAGTACAGTGGTTAAGAGCTGCGAGGCATTGTATACCAGCCCACCACTTTCTAACTTTGTGACATTAGGCATGGTTACTTTTCATGCTTCCAGTGCCTCATCTGTAAAATAGAGGCATTATCCACTGCACAGAGTGTTGTGATTATTGAACTAAATTGTATAAAACATGCTTGCACAATACCTCTCATTAAGTGTTATGTTTTAGGCTTTGAAAGAATAGATTGGAGCCCTGTGCCTTAGATGCCACATAGGCCATTGGGAGCCACTTGACATTGGACAGACAGGAAAGGGCTACTTTAATTATAGGTGGAGGTGGCTAAAATAATTTAAGTATGAGGTGATAAGGACCTAAACTGAGGTGAATGAGAAAAGAGCAGTCAGTTACAAGTTTCCTGTTTCCTAAATAACAAAGTAAATAGTTCTCTTGCAGGAGGTGCAGCTGGTCTTGATAACACCTGGTCTTAAGATAGCAATAGTCTGGTTAGAACCCAATAAGCATGCCAGACTATGGGATTCAGTGGGAAATACTAAGCCCCAAACATAAATAAATGAACCGAGTTTTTACAGGCAAGATTGTTGGAAGATTGAGTACTATTTAATGGCCTCATCTATCACTGTACTAGGAGTTCTCTGTACACGTATTTTATTTTATTTTATTTATTTTTTTTTTTTAAACATCTTTATTGAAGTATAATTGCTCTACAATGGTGTGCTAGCCTCTGCTTTACAACAAAGTGAATCAGTTACACATATACATATGTTGCCATATCCCCTCCCTCCCGCATCTCCCTCCCTCCCACCCTCCCCATCCCACCCCTCTAGGTGGTCACAAAGCACCGAGCCGATCTCCCTGTGCTATGCGGCTGCTTCCCACTAGTTATCTATTTTACATTTGGTAGTGTATATATGTCCATGACACTCTCTCACCCTGTCACATCTCACCCCTCCCCCTCCCCATATCCTAATGAAACTTAAAAGCTTTTGCACAGCAAAGGAAACCATAAACAAGACCAAAAGACAACCCTCAGAATGGGAGAAAATATTTGCAAATGAAGCAACGGACAAAGGATTAATCTCCAAGATTTACAAGCAGCTCATGCAGCTCAATAACAAAAAAACAAACAACCCAATCCAAAAATGGGCAGAAGACCTAAATAGACATTTCTCCAAAGAAGAGATACAGATTGCCAACAGACACATGAAAGAATGTACACGTATTTTAAATTCAAAGAGAAGGCATCCTTGGAACACATACTTGGGCCTGGCCTCTTGATCAAAACTGTGGGATAATTTGGTCTTTAGCCTATAATTGACTATCTCCTACTTTCTTACATAAAACCTTTTACAAATATGTTTGAAGGAAAAATGTCAAAAGTCTTACAGTAAAACATATTATAAAAGGCATTCTATTCTTAGAGTGCTAAAACTATAGAAATTTTCAAAATTGCTCCTGCCATTACTGTTCCTATAGGCCCAGAGCACCCCCATCTCAGGGGGACCCAAACATAGCCAGTAGTGACCCTGAAACAAAGTTGACTAGGACAATCTCTTGCCTTAGGGGAGATGGTGGACAAACATCAGATATTGCCCACAGTTATGCTACTGGTACCTGGATGGGAAAAGAAAAAATATAATTGAGGTGAAGGAGAGAGCACCAGTTGATTGCTTGAGCACATTCTTCAAAACTACTATGTGTAAACAAAATTTTTCAGGTCATATGTTGACCAGACAGTTCTTAGGACTGATAAAACACAGAAGCAATAAAATCAAGACACCGAGGTAGTCTGAGGTACCGCTGGGTGGTGCCTCTTTTCAGTGTGCCCAAGTCGGAGCTCTGCTGGCTTCAAATGGGAACCTGGCTAAGGCTCTAGGAGAGAGAGAGAGAGAGAAAAGGTTGTTAACCCCTCGAACCTACAGCTGGGGCTGAGCGGGGAAGCTGCCCCTACCTACTTACCCTTGCCTCTTCCTGTCCCATTCTTCCCTCACCAAATCCTTCGCTGACCTAAGGATTGTCAGAAGACTGTATTCCTCAAGAAATGCCAACGTGGGAAGGGCATGCAAGCCCCAGGCCTTCAGTCCTACAACTCCCCAAAGTTCCTGGATTTGCCAAGAGGGGACAGGGTTGACAGTGGCAACAAAGTCAATGTGGGCAGCGTGAGCAGGACAGTGTGAGCAGGGCAATGTGGGAAACCGTATCTCTACCCATGTGCTCCCACAAACACCCTCACGTTGGCAGAATTAGGCCCATTCTTAATGGCCATAGCCTATGGTTAATAATGGTCTGCCCATGTATAAAAGGTTGAATTTAATATCAGAGAGGCAGTTTGGGAGTATACATGAATGATATACAGAAGGCTGGGTTATATCAAGATCAAATGTTTGAAAGTTGAAGCTTGCCAGTACAAGGTTTATGAAGATCACAACAGTTTGTGAGATACCTAATTAATTTCCTTGATTATTTAAATATTATCTTGAATCTATTCCCTGATGTTAATGATCCTGTCATCAGTTTGTTTTTTTCTAGTCCAGTGTTCTTTTGAATAGAGGAATTGTGTTACATACTCCAAAAATGTATTTTTCTTTATTTGGTCTCTAGGAAACCAAAATTGGCTGTTACTGTAGTTGCACATTAACCATTATGTCATGACTACAAACAGGTACATCTTAGCATTAGAATAGAAACGTGATTTGGGTGTCTATAAGCTGTTATATACAGTTTTTTAATGCTGATTTACTGCTTAGTTTTAATAGATCAATATGTCATTCTGTTGTAACTGAAACATTCTTTTCCATTAATTAAAAATATAATGAGAAAGGTGGTTTTCAAAATATAAAGTATGTTACTCTACAAATGAAAGACTTGGATCAAGTGGTTTAAATGTGTATTTACTCTTCTGTAGGACAGAAATATATATAACCAACATCTCAGCATTTGGGGACCATGAAATGGGATAATGTCTGAGAAAGTACCTAGCACATGTAAACTAATAGCCATACAGTAAAAAATTAGATACCTTATAAATTTATGTAGCTACATGAGACTCAGCAGAATTGAAACTTATTTTAGATTTAATCAGTATACCGAAAAAAGACAGCATCATTTAAAATAATGGTTATTTTAACTGTTCTACACAAATCTTTCACACTCTTTGGCTCTGGAATACCTTCCTTGGGGAGGTGTAATTACAGCTGATTTTTATTCATGTTTAATTAGCACATTTCAACACAAGTTAAGAATATAGAAAACAATACAAGACCTACATTGAGCCCTATTACATATATTATTTGTATCAAGCCAGGAACCTTCCTATATATATAATATTACACTCTGTAGTTGTCTTTTCTGTTCCATACTGCTTTGTTAACTGACTTTCATTACATAAGTCTGTCTTCCCAACTCTTTAAGTTTGTTTTATTACTTTGCTACTTTTTTGAAAACCTTACTTTTTTTACTTTTTTTTTTCTTTTAGAAGCTCTTAAAATGTTCACTTTGAATTTTTCTGTCGGGACTAGATTGTTGAGCAGTTAACAGGCTTCTATAAGTCTCCTTCATAAGTTCCTACAAGCCAACCATATAATTGGGCTTGAAAGTGCTGACATAAAAGAACCACAGGGACTTCCCTGGTGGTGCAGTGGTTAAGAATCCGCCTGCCAGTGCAGGGGACACGGGTTCCATCCCTGCTTCGGGAAGATCCCCCATGCCATGGAGCAACTAAGCCCGTGCGCCTGTGCTCTAGAGCCTGCGAGCCACAACTCTTGACCCCACGAGCCACAACTACTGAAGCCTGTGTGCCTAGAGCCCGTGCTTCGCAACAAGAGAAGCCACTGCAATGAGTCTTGCCTGCGCACTGCAAGAAGAGTAGCCCCTGCTTGCCGCAACTAGAGAAAGCCCGCGCGCAGCAGCAAAGACCCAACGCAGCCTAAATAAATAAATAAATAAAATTAATAAATTAAATAAATTAATTAAAAAAAAAAAAGAACCACATACTTTAGCCCTCAAGTATACAGGAATATTGTTATTAGGTAATTTTTTTTGCAGTATGTGTTAATCTTGTCTTCCCTACAAGATTATCAAGCACTCAGGGAAATGATTATAGTGTTTGTTTGTTTTTGTCCTGTTTTATTTTGAATCTTGGCACCCTTTCAGAGAACTCATCTCCTGAGTTTCTTCCCTTCCAGCAGAGGATCAAACTGCTCAAGATTATCTCTGCTTTACAAAATAAACCAAAAATCCCAAAGATTAAGTCACATGACTAAGAAGTGGTAAAGCCAGGATTTGAGCTTGGTTATCCGATTCAAGACATCTTCAGGCAGAAAATCTGGAGTTTGTCACCAATAGAACAGAATCCCTGATATAAGAAAGAATCATGAGCAAAGAAATTGGTAAATAAGTGGTTAAAACTAAAAAATATTTACCATAGAAAGTAATAATAATAGATAATTTGTGTGTTAATAAAGCAAGATAGAACTAATATCCTGGATAACAAAGTCATAATTTGGAAGTGGGATGGGTGGGGTGATGATTGGATATGAAGTTTTCCAAGGTCCTTGTACTGTTTGGGAAGAGGGTAAACATACTGATTAACTTTAAGCTTTACTCTTTTAAGTGTACAAGTTAAAATGTCTTGGGTAACTACCAAAAGAGTGTATCATTTCCAAATTAATGGAGGGAGAAAATCAATTTTTTTTAAAAAAGCAAGATATGTAGAAAAAAGAAAGAAATAGTGAAACATAAAACCAAAAACAAAACACAGAAAGATGTAAATGGATAGAAAGAGATGTCAGGCTAGGGCTTCCCTGGTGGCGCAGTGGTTAAGAATCCACCTGCCAATGCAGGGGACGCGGGTTCGAGTCCTGGCCCGGGAAGATCCCACATACCACGGAGCAACTAAGCCCATGTACCACAACTACTGAGCCTGCACTCTAGAGCCCGCGAGCCACAACTACTGAAGCCCACGTGCCTAAAGCCTGTGCACTGCAACAAGAGAAGCCACGACAATGAGAAGACTGCGCAGAGCAACAGGAAAATCTGTTTCCTGCTCCTCTGGATTGTTGGCAGAATTCAGTTCCTTAAGTTGTAGGACCATAGTCCCACTTTCTTGCTGGCTATAAAACGAGTAAGGGTCATTCCCATCTTGTAGAGGCTGCCACATTCCTTGGCTTATGGCCCCTTTCTTCCATTTTCAAAGCTAGCGACAGGCATGTTAAACCCTTGTCCTTGTCTCTGTGTTCAACTCTTTTTGTCTTCTTCCATTTTTAAGGATTTGTGATTAGATTGAGCCCAGGTAATCCAGGATAATCTCCCCACCCCAAGGTCTGTAATTCAATCACGTGGAAGTCCCTGCCACTTAAGGTAATATATTCACAGGTTCCAGGGATTAGGGAGTGGACATCTTTGGGGAGCTATTATTCTGCCTACCACACCATCATAACTTGTCAATATGGTGAATTACATGAAATAAACTTGCAATATTGAACCCAAACTTTCATTCCTGAAACAGACTCAACTTGGTCATGATTTTTACCTTGTAAACAAATTGCTGGATTTGCTTTAATAGTATTTTGTTCGGGATCATTGCATCTTTATTTAAGAATGAGAATAGCTTATAATTTTTCTTTCTCATCCTATCCTTGCCTGTCTGGGTCTGTATGTTCATCCGTCCGTCTATCCTTTCCTCCCTGCCTTTCTTTTTTGAAGGAAAATTGACCGATAATTCATTTTTTTAATGGTTCTAGGACCAAATAGGTTTTCTACTTCTCATTAGTCAGTTTGCTAATTTATATTATCTTAGAAAGTTGTCCACGTTGAACGAAGTTTTCGAATTTATTGGCATCAAATTGTTCATTTTTTCAGTTAATTTTATAATCTCTGCAATTTCCACAGTTTTGTCCCACTTCTCATTATTTGTATATTTTTTCCCCAATTTGCCAGAAATTGGTCAACAGTCTTTTAGAAGAACCAATTCTTGGCTTTGTGCATCTTCTCCACTGTATGTCTTTTATTTCTTTCATTAATTTTGTATTTTCATTTTCACTATTTTACTTCTACTTTAGTTCTTAAGTTTGACATAATTTGTTAATTTTGTCTTTTTTCCCCCGTAACATAAGCATTTATTTTTTTATTTTTTTTTTATAAATTTATTTATTATTTTATTTTATTTTTGGCTGCATTGGGTCTTCGTTGCTGCACGTGGGCTTTCTGTAGTTGTGGCGATCAGGGGGCTACTCTTCGTTGTGGTGCGTGGGCTTCTCATTGCAGTGGCTTCTCTTGTTGCAGAACATGGACTCTAGGTGCGCGGGCTTCAGTAGTTGCAGCACACGGGCTCAGTAGTTGTGGCTCGCGGGCTCTAGAGCGCAGGCTCAGTAGCTGTGGTGCACAGGCTTAGTTGCTCCACGGCATGTGGGATCTTCCCGGACCAGGGCTCGAACCCGTGTCCCCTGCATTGGCAGGCAGATTCTCAACCACTGTGCCACCACGGAAGCCCCATAAGCATTTAAATTCCTTAATTTCCCTGTTATTACTTTACCTGTATTATACAATTTTGTTATTTAGTTATTTCATTGATCTTTAGTTCTAATTAGTTATTAGAACTAAATAACCAATGTTATTAGAACTAAATAACCAGTGAGTTATTTGCAAGTCTCCTTTTGAAACTTCAGAAGTGTTTTTCCCCCCTAGTTAGTAATTTCTGACTTAATTGCATAGTGCTCATAGAATGTGGCCTATATAACATCAATCATTTGAAATTTGTTGAGAATTACTACCTGAACTTATATGTGGTCAATTTTCATAAATATTCCACATGTGCATTAGAAGGATGTGAATGCTCTAATTGTATAGTGCAACACCAAATGTGTGTTAATTCAGTCTTAATTATGTTGCTCGTGTCTTCTGATTCTTGTCTATAAGATCTATCCATTATTTTGAGGTGTTTTTAAGTCTCCACTATAGTGGTAAATATATCCATTTTTCCTTGTAATTTGTCAAATTTTGCTTTTCTTATTTTAAGAATTTGTAATTAGGTGCATATATGTTTAGAATTCCAAAGTTCTAGGGCCCTGAACTTTTTATCATTATTTAGTGAGCTTTGTTTATTTCTATTTTGTCTGATGTTAACATAGCTACACCTATCAAAATGGTTAAGTCTCAGGAACATAATGAGCAGGATAAAAAGGAATAAATGAATGTATTTTTCCCTTTATATGAAGTTTTACAAGTCAAAATTAAACAACAGATTGTACAAGGAATTAAACATGGCAGAACTTGGGGCTGGGCTGCTCATGAGAGCCTGGCTCTCCCACTCCTGCCAGGATTCATCCACTCCAGGATTTGCAGGCCAAAGAGCTCAAGCGGGCAGGCTGGCAAGGGGGATCACCCACTGGAATCAGAGATCCGGGGTCCCTGCACAGGACCTGACCCGTAGGGGAAAAAAAGAAAACAAATGGCAGAACTCAAGAAGGAAAGGGAAAAGTAAAGAATTCAGGATAATTTTTTTTCTAAAGGAGTAAAAGGATCACATGGAGGCACCCAGAAGGTTTCAGAGAATAGGTAAAGTTCTATTTCTTAAACTAGGTGGTAAGTACATAGATATTTTATTATTTTGTCTACCCTATGCATGATTAATATTTGTATCTATTTACTATTTAATAAAAACTTTGTGTGTCTGCATCCTTTGACACAGCAAATTCTATTTCTGAACTTCTACTTCATAGAATATCCATACCAAGGAATACTATATTGTCATTAAAAAGAATTTTCACCATGCTTGGTGTTCTAGAGGAGTTTTCATGAGGTTTGGGGGTTTGTTGAATAGGAAAAGCAAGATTTTTAGATATAATAAAAATGTGTATATATACATGAATATATTTATTTGATTTTGTGAGTGTGATAAAAGATACGAGCATATCTTTAACTATATGTCATTTAGCCAAGTTATATTGAGTTGGGAGTTGAAGGGGAGGAAGTGAGAGAAAAAATAAGGAAAAATTACTACCCCACACCCCAGTAAATAAATATTGATCTACAGATGTTTGTTTATATTTAGAGCTCCATTAAGAAATTAGAAGAACAAAGTATGTGTCTACTGAATTATAGGGATGTCAATTTAAAAAAGTATTTGGAGTCTATTTCTTTAAACCAAGATATGCATATTAATGTAAATGCTTGTGTAAGTATATCCAAACAATGAGAAAGGTGCAAAAAGGTACAGACTAGTCTGATACTATTGCTGATGTTTTGGATGTGGGGTATGAGAGAAAGAAAGAAATCAAAGATGAATCCTAAATGTTTTACCTCAACAACTGGATGACTGGTGGACATGCGACTGGGAGAAATAGCTTACGGGTTATGGAATTAATAATTATGCTTTAAACATATTAAGGCAGAGAATGCTGATAAACTTCAAATGGAGATGTCAAGTGAGCAGTTCAAAATGCCAGTCATGAATTTAGAGGATTTCTCATAAGGAAATACAAATTTTGGAGTCCTCAATATACAACTGATATTTAAAGCTATAGGACGGCATAAGATTTCCTAGGGAAAAAGTACAGCTAGAGAAAACAGATAAAAGGACAGTGCTCAGGATTGAGCATTGAGAACTTAGTGCTTACAGGTCAAAGAATGATAAGCCAGCAGAGGAACAGAGGTGAAGTTAACACCAAACAGGGGAGTGTAGTCTCATGGAGTCCATGAAAAGAAAGCGTTTAAGTGAATGAACAAAGAAATTCAAAAGCAGTATTGCTTCCCACTCTCAGTTACTTTTCAGATTTATCCATGTATCAGTTATCAGTTGTCCGGCATAGTGGGAGGCCAGAAATCTGCACTTCCATCCAACAGGAACAAGGCACCACTCCCCTCTGGGGTATGAAAGAAGGAGAAATAGGAAACCTGAAATTTCACCCCCACCTGGCAGTCAGGAGGTGGCACTCCATCCCATCTGGCCTAGTGTCAGAGTGGTCCTTCTAAAATAGAAGGTTTACACAAGATCCAGAGTCTTACAGTGCTCTAAATGTGCAGGATACCATTTTTTTAAAATCATTCATTGGGACTTCCCTGGTAGCACAGTGGTTAAGAATCCACCTGCCAGTGCAGGGGACGTGGGTTCGATCCCTGGTCCGGGAAAATCCTACATGCTGAGGAGCAACTAGGCCCGTGTGCCCCAACTATTGAGCCTGTGCTCTAAAGCCTGTGAGCCACAACTACTGAGCCCATGGGCCGCAACTACTGAAGCCCACGTGCCTAGAGCCCACGCTCCACAAGAGAAGCCACCACAATGAGAAGCCCGTGCACCACAATGAAGAGTAGCCCCTGCTCGCCACAATTAGAGAAAGCCAGGCACAGCAACGAAGACCCAGCGCAGCCAAAATAATTTTTTTTTAAAGCCTAGAATATTAAAAAAATTAAAAATAAAATCATTCATCATACACCAAGAACCAGGAAAATTTCAAATTGAATGACAAAATACAATTTTAAAAGATGCTGACACCAGAAAGAGAAAGGCAAATATCATATATCACTTACATGTGGAATCTAATATATGACACGAACCTATCTACGAAACAAAGACTCACAGACATAGAGGACAGACCTGTGGTTGCCAAGGGGGACAGGGGTGGGGGAAGGGATGGACTGGGAGTTTGGAGTTAGCAGATGCAAACTATTACATATAGAATGGATAAACAACAAGGTCCTACTGTATAGCACAAGGAACTATATTCAGTATCCTGAGAGAAACCATAATGGAAAGAATATAATAAAGAATGTATACATGTATAACTAAATCACTTTGCTGTACAGCAGAAATCAACATTGTAAATCAACTGTACCTCAATTAAAAGATGCTGACACCAAGATAAATCAGATGTCAGAACTATCTGACAGAGATTTTAAAGCAACTGTCATAAAAATGCTTCAACAAGCAATTATGAACACACTTGAAAGAAATAAATAGAAAGTCTCAGCAAAAATATAGAAGATATAAAGAAGAACCAAATGGAAATTTTAAACTAAATGGATGAGCTCAACAGCAGAATGGAGAAGATAGAGGAAATAACCAGTAAACTTGAAGATAGGACCTAAAAAACCAAAAACAAAACAAAAACAACAACAAAAACTATCCAGTCTGAACCACAAAGAGAAAATAGACTGACGAAAAAAAAAAAATTAACTGGTCCTCAGGGACCAGTGGAACTATAATAGAAGATCTACATTTGTGTAATCAGAGTCTCAGAAAAAGTGAGAAAGAGTAGAGCTTAAAAGTATTCAAAGATATGATGGCTGAAAATTTCCAAATTTGTCAAAATACGTAAACCTACAGATTCAAGAAGTTGAATAGACAGAATAGACCCAAAGAAATCTATACCAAGGTACATCATATTTAAACTTCTGAAAGCAATGAAAGAAAAATACTATCTATAGGGAACATTTTTTGGATGGCAGATTTCTCATCAAAACCATGGTGGTCAGAAGGAAGTGGCACAATATTTTTCAATTGCCGAAAGAAAAGAACTGTCAATTCCATTCTATATATGGTGAAATTATCCTTCAGGAATGAAAGGAAACTACAGAAAACTTAGAAAAACTAAGAATTGTCACCACTAAATCTGCTATAAAAATTGCTGAAGAATATTCTTCAAATATAAAGGAAATGATGAAAGATGGAAACTTAGACTATCAGGAAGAATGAAAGCACAATAGAAAGAGCAAAAATATTAGTAAATACAACAGACTTCCTGCACTCAAGTTTTCTAAATTATGTTTGACAGTTGAAACATATATATATGTATATAGCATTGTCTGATTTGGTATGCAGTGTATATAGAAGAAATATTTAAGACAATTATAAATAGGGGAGGGTAAAGGGACTTAAAGAGAGGTTAGTTTTCTATACTTCATTTCAACTGGTAAAATATTAAAAACAGTACACTGTGATAAGTAATGTATGTATAATGTAATACTTAGAGTACCCCCAAAAAAAATCTATACAAAGAGATACACTCAAAACATTACAGATAAATCAAAATGCAATTCTAAAAATATATATATATTCAATTAACACAGTAAGACAAAAGGAAACACCAGGAGGAACAAACAAAATGAAATAAAATGGCAGACTTAAGCCAGAACACATCGATACATTAAATGTAAATGATCTAAATACAGTAATTGAAAGACAGAGAGGGACTGCCCTGGTGGTCCAGTGGTTAAGACTCTGTGCTTCCAATGCAGGGGGATCGGGTTCGATCCCTGGTCGGGGAACTAAGATCCCACATGGCATGGCCAAAAAAAAAAAACCAGAGATTAGGAGAGTAAATTTTTTTTTAATGTTTATTTATTTTTTTCTTATTAGTCATCCATTTTATACACATCAGTGTATACATGTCAATCCCAATCTCCCAATTCATCACACCTCAAGCCCCAGCCCCCACCGCTTTCCCCCCTTGGTGTCCATACATTTGTTCTCTACTTCTGTGTCTCAATTTCTGCTCTGCAAACCTGTTCATCTACCATTTTCTAGATTCCACATATATGCGTTAATATACGATATTTGTTTTTCTCTTTCTGACTTCACTCTGTATGACAGTCTCTAGATGCATCCACGTCTCTACAAATGACCCAGTTTCGTTCCTTCTTATGGCTGAGTAATATCCCATTGTATATATATACCACATCTTCTTTATCCATTCGTCTGTCAGTGGGCACTTAGGTTGCTTCCATGACCTGGCTATTGTAAGTAGTGCTGCAGTGAACATTGGGGTGCATGTGTCTTTTTGAATTATGGTTTTCTCTGGGTATATGCCCAGTAGTGGGATTGCTGGGTCATATGGTAATTCTATTTTTAGTTCTTTAAGGAACCTCCCTACTGTTCTCCATAGTGGCTATAACAATTTACATTCCCACCAACAGTGCAAGAGGGTTCCCTTTTCTCCACACCCTCTCCAGCATTTGTTGCTTGTAGATTTTCTGGTGATGCCCATTCTAACTGGTGTGAGGTGATACCTCATTGTAGATTTGATTTGCATTTCTCTAATAATTAGTGATGTTGAGCAGCTTTTCATGTGCTTCTTGGCCATCTGTATGTCTTCTTTGGAAAAATGTCTATTTAGGTCTTCTGCCCATTTTTGGATTGGGTTGTTTGTTTTTTTAATATTGAGCTACATGAGCTGTTTATATATTTTGGAGATTAATCCTTTCTCTGATGATTCATTTGCAAATATTTTCTCCCATTCTGAGGGCTGTCTTTTCGTCTTGTTTATGGTTTCCTTTGCTGTGCAAAAGCTTTGAAGTTTCATTAGGTCCCATTTGTTTATTTTTGTTTTTATCTCCATTACTCTAGGAGGTGGATCAAAAAAGATCTTGCTGTGATTTATGTCAAAGAGCATTCTTCCTATGTTTTCCTCTAAGAGTTTTATAGTGCCCTGTCTTACATTTAGGTCTCTAATGCATTTTGAGTTTATTTTTGTGTATGGTGTTAGGGAGTGTTCTAATTTCATTCTTTTACATGTAGCTGTCCAGTTTTCCCAGCACCACTTATTGAAGAGGCTCTTTTTTTCTCCATTGTATATCCTTGCCTCCTTTGTCATAGATTAGTTGACCATAGGTGCGTGGGTTTATCTCTGGGCTTTCTATCCTGTTCCATTGATCTGTATGTCTGTTTTTGTGCCAGTGCCATATTGTCTTGATTACTGTAGCTTTGTAGTATAGTCTGAAGTCAGGGAGTCTGATTTCTCCAGCTGCGTTTTTTTTCCCTCAAGACTGCTTTGGCTATTCGGGGTCTTTTGTGTCTCCATACAAATTTTAAGATTTTTTGTTCTAGTTCTGTAAAAAATGCCATTGGTAATTTGATAGGGATTGCATTGAATCTGTAGATTGCTTTGGGTAGTATAGTCATTTTCACAGTATTGATTCTTCCAGTCCAAGAACATGGTATATCTCTCCATCTGTTGGTATCATCTTTAATTTCTTTCATCAGTGTCTTATAGTTTTCTGCATACAGGTCTTTTATCTCCCTAGGTAGGTTTATTCCTAGGTATTTTATTCTTTTTGTTGCAATGGTAAATGGGAGTGTTTCCTTAATTTCTCTTTCAGATTTTTCATCATTAGTGTATAGGAATGCAAGAGATTTCTGTGCATTAATTTTGTATCCTGCAACTTTACCAAATTCATTGATTAGCTCTACTAGTTTTCTGGTGGCATCTTTAGGATTCTCTATGTATAGTATCATGTCATCTGCAAACAGTGACAGTTTTACTTAGAAGTTCCTTTAGCATTTGTTGTAGAGCAGCTGGTTTGGTGGTGCTGAATTCTCTTAGCTTTTGCCTGTCTGTAAAGGTTTTAATTTCTCCATCGAATCTGAATGAGATCCTTGCTGGGTAGAGTAATCTTGGTCGTAGGTTATTCCCTTTCATCACTTTAAGTATATCATGCCACTCCCTTCTGGCTTGTAGAGTTTCTGCTGAGAAATCAGCTGTTAACCTTATGGGAGTTCCCTTGTATGTTATTTGTCGTTTTTCCCTTGCTGCTTTCAGTAATTTTTCTTTGTCTTTAATTTTTGCCAATTTGATAACTGTGTGTCTCGGCATGTTTCTCCTTGGGTTTATCCTGTATGGGATTCTCTGCGCTTCCTGGACTTGGGTGGCCCTTTCCTTTCCCATGTTAGGGAAGTTTTCGACTATAATCTCTTCAAATATTTTCTTGGGACCTTTCCCTCTCTCTTCTCCTTCTGGGACCCCTATAATGCGAATGTTGTTGAGTTTAATGTTGTCCCAGAGGTCTCCTAGGCTGTCTTCATTTCTTTTCATTCTTTTTTCTTTATTCTGTTCCGCAGCAGTGAATTCCACCATTCTGTCTTCCAGGTCACTTATCCGTTCTTCTGCCTCAGTTATGCTGCTATTGATTCCTTCTAATGTATTTTTCATTTCAGTTATTGTATTGTTCATCTCTGTTTGTTTGGTCTTTAATTCTCCTAGATCTTTGTTAAACATTTCTTGCATCTTGTCGATCTTTGCCTCCATTCTTTTTCCGAGGTCCTGGATCATCTTCACTATCATTATTCTGAATTCTTTTTCTGGAAGGTTGCCTATCTCCATTTAATTTAGTTGTTTTTCTAGGGTTTTATCTTGTTCCTTCATCTGGTACATAGCCCTCTGCCTTTTCATCTTGTATATCTTTCTGTGAATGTGGTTTTTGTTCCACAGGCTGCAGGATTGTAGTTCTTCTTGCTTCTGCTGTCTACCCTCTGGTGGATGAGGCTATCTGAGAGGCTTGTGCAAGTTTCCTGATGGGAGGGACTGGTGTTGGGTAGAGCTGACTGTTGCTCTGGTGGGCAGAGGTCAGTAAAACTTTAATCCACTTGTCTGCTGATGGGTGGGGCCGGGTTCCCTCCCTGTTGGTTGTTTGGCCTGAGGCGACCCAACACTGGAGCCTTCCTGGGCTGTTTAGTGGGGCTAATGGCAGACTCTGGGAGGGCTCACGCCAAGGAGTACTTCCCAGACCTTCTGATGCCAGTGTCCTTGTCCCTTGGTGAGCCACAGCCGCCCCCCGCTTCTGCAGGAGACCCTCCAACGCTAGCAGGTAGGTCTCGTTCAGTCACCTGTGGGGTCACTGCTCCTTCCCCTGGGTCCCGATGAGCACACTACTTTGTGTATGCCCTCCAAGAGTGGAGTCTCTGTTTCCTCCAGTCCTGCCGAAGTCCTGCAATCAAATCCCACTAGCCTTCAAAGTCTGATTCTCTAGGAATTCCTCCTCCCGTTGCCAGACCCCCAGGTTGGGAAGCCTGATGTGTGGCTCAGAACCTTCACTCCAGTGGGTGGACTTCTGTGGTATAAGTGTTCTCCAGTTTGTGAGTCACCCACCCAGCAGTTATGGGATTTGATTTTATTGTGATAGCGCCCCTCCTACCATCTCATTGCAGCTTCTCCTTTGTCTTTGCGTGTGGGGTAGCTTTTTTGGTGAGTTCCAGTGTCTTCCTGTCGATGATTGTTCAGCAGTTAGTTGTGATTCCGGTGTTCTCGAAAGAGGGAGTGAGAGCATAGGAGAGTAAATTTTTGAAAATCATGACTCAACTATATGAAAAGGCAAAGGAAGTACAATAGAATAGCCAAAATACTTTTGACTTCATAAAATTTAAAACTGCTCCAATCCAAAGATGGGCAGAAGATCTAAATAGACATTTCTCCAAAGAAGACGTACAGATTGCCAACAAACACATGAAAAGATGCTCAGCATCACATTAGAGAAATGCAAATCAAAACCACAATGAGGTATCACCTCACACTGGTCAGAATGGCCATCATCAAAAAATCTACAAACAATAAATGCTGGAGAGGGTGTGGAGAAAAGGGAACCCTCCTGCACTATTGGTGGGAATGTAAATTGATACAGCCACTATGGAGAACAGTATGGAGGTTCCTTACAAAACTAAAAATAGAACTATCATCATATGACCCAGCGATCGCACTACTGGGCTTATACCCTGAGAAAACCATAATTCAAAAAGATACATTTACTCCAATGTTCATTGCAGCACTATTTACAATAACCAGGACATGGAAGCAACCTAAATGTCCACTGACAGACGAATGGATGAAGATGTGTACATATGTACAATGGAATATTACTCAGCCATAAAAAGGAACGAGTTTAAGTTATTTGTAATGAGGTGGATGGACCTAGAGTCTGTCATACAGAGTGAAGTAAGTCAGAAGGAGAAAAACAAATACCGTATGCTAATGCACATATATGGAATCTAAAAAAGTGGTAGTGATGAACCAGTGGCAGGGCAGGAATAAAGACGCAGACGTAGAGAACGGACTTGAGGACACAGCAGGGGAAGGGGAAGCTGGAACGAAGTGAGAGTAGCATTGACATATATACACTACCAAATGTGAAATGGATGGCTAGTGGGAAGCTGCTACATAGCACAGGGAGATCAGCTCGATGCTTTGTGATGACCTAGAGGGGTGGGATAGGGAGGGTGGGAGGGAGGCTCACGAGGGAGGGGATATGGGGATATATGTATACTCATAGCTGACTCACTTTGTTGTACAACAGAAACTAACAACATGGGCTTCCCTGGTGGTGCAGTGGTGAAGAATCCACCTGCCAATGCAGGGGACACGGGTTTGAGCCCTGGTCCGGGAAGATTCCACATGCTGCAGAGCAACTAAGCTCGTGCGCCACAACTACTGAGCCTGCGCTCTACAGCCCGCGAGCCACAACTACTGAGCCTGCGTGCCACAACTACTGAAGCCCGCACGCCTCGAGCCTGTGCTCCGCAGCAAGAGAAGCCACCACAATGAGAAGCCTGCGCACCACAATGAAGAGTAGCCCCCACTCGCTGCAACTAGTGCTGCAACTAGTGCTGCAACAACTGCCCGTGTGCAGCAATGAAGACCCAACGCAGCCAAAAATAAATAAATAAATAAAAATAAATCTATAAAAAAAAAAGGAACTAACAACATTGTATGGCAATTATACTCCAATAAAGATATTTTAAAAATTAAAAAAAATAAAATGAAACTTGTGCTACAAATGATATTATAAAGTAAAAAGTTGACCCACTGAATGGGAGAAAATAAACTGCAAGTCCTATATCTGGTAAGGGATTTATATCCAGAATATATAAGAACTCTTACAAGTTAATAAGAAAAAGATCAATAAAGCAATTTTTAAATGGGCAAAGGATTTGAATAGACATTTCTCCAAAGAAAATATGCAAATTGCTAATACTCATATGAAAAAAATGCTCAACATCAGTAGTCATTAGGGAAATGCAAATCAAAACCACAATGAAATACTACTTTATATGCACTAAGATGGCTAGAATAAAAAAGAAAGACAACACTGAGTGTTGACAGGATGTGGAGAAATTGGAACTCTCATACATTGCTGGCAGGAATGTAAAATTATGAATCCACTTTGGAAAACAGTCTGGAAATTCCTCAGAACAGTGACTATAGAGTTAATATATGAACCAACAATTCCACTGTTGAGTAATAAAAAAAAATACATTCCTACAAAACTTGTACATGAATGTTCACAGCAGCATTATTCATAATAAGCAAAAGTGGAACCAACCCAAAAACTTACATTAATTCATGAATGGATAAACAAAATGTGGTGTATCCATACAATGGAATATTATTCAGCAGTAAAAAGGAAGTCTGATATATGCTACTGCATAGATGAGCTGTAAAAACATTGTGTTTTGTGAGGGAAGCCAACCACAAAAAACCATGTATTGTATGATCCTATTCATGTGAAATGTAAGAATAGGCAAATCCATAGCAACAGAAGGTAGAGTAGTGGTTGCTGATGGCTGATGGAGGTGGGGTGGAGAAATGGGAAGCGACTGCTAATAGATACAAGGTTTTATTTGTGGGTGGACAAATGTTCTCAAATTAGACTGTGGTGATGGTCTATTGATATACTAAAATCCATTGAATTATTTTCTTAAATGGGTGAATTTTACTGTGTGTGAATTATATCTCAATAAAGCTGTTAAAAGAAGAAACCACAGATAAGATTCAATTGTATTTCTATATGCTACCAATGGACAATTGGAAATTGAAATTTAAAAAGCAGTGTCAGAGAGGAGCTTCAAGATGGCGGAAGAGTAAGACGTGGAGATCACCTTCCTCCCCAGAAATACATCTACATGTGGAACAACTCCTACAGATCACCTACTGAACGCTGGCAGAAGACCTCAGACCTCCCAAAAGTTTCTTGCCAAAAGGCAAGAAACTCCCCACGTACCTGGGTAGGGCAAAAGAAAACAGAAAAAACAGAGACAAAAGAATAGGGACGGGACCTGCACCAGTGGGAGGGAGCTGTGAAGGAGGAAAAGTTTCCACACACTAGGAAGCCCCTTCGCGGGCAGAGACTGCGGGTGGCGGAGGGGGGAGCTTCAGAGCCACGGAGGAGAGCACAGCAACAGGGGTGCGGAGGGCAAAGCGGAGAGATTCCCGCACTGAGGATCAGTGCCGACCAGCACCCACCAGCCTGAGAGGTTTGTCTACTCACCCGGGATGGGTGGGGGCTGGGAGCTGAGGCTCCGGCTTCGGTCGGATCCCAGGGAGAGGATTGGGGTTGGCTGCGTGAACACAGCCTGAAGGGGGCTAGTGCGCCACGGCTAGCTGGGAGGGAGTCCGGGAAAAGGTCTGGAACTGCTGAAGAGGCAAGAGACTTTTTCTTGCCTCTTTGTTTCCTGGTGCGTGAGGAGAGGAGATTAAGAGCGCTGCTTAAAGGAGCTCCAGAGAAGGGCGCGAGCTGCGGCTACCAGCGCAGACCCCAGAGACGGGCATGAGACACTAAGGCTGCTGCTGCAGCCACCAAGAAGCCTGTGTGCAAGCACAGGTCACTATCCACACCTCCCCTCCCGGGAGCCTGTGCAGCCGGCCACTGCCAGGCTCCCATGATCCAGGGACAACTTCCCCGGGAGAACACATGGCACGCCTCAGGCTGGTGCAACGTCATGTTGGCCTCTGCTGCCGCAGGCTCGCCCCACATTCCGTACCCCTCCCTCCCCTCGCCCGAGGGAGCCAGAGCCCCCTAATCAGCAGCTCCTTTAACCCCGTCCTGTCTGAGCAAAGAACAGACGCCCTTAGGCGACCTCCACGCAGAGGCAGGGCCAAATCCAAAGCTGAACCCCAGGAGCTGTGCAAACAAACAAGAGAAAGGGAAATCTCTCCCAGCAGCCTCAGGAGCCAGGGATTAAATCTCCACAGTCAACTTGATGTACCCTGCATCTGTGGAATACCTGAAGAGACAACGAATCATCCCAAATTGAGGGAGGTGGACTTTGGGAGCAATGATATATATTTTTTTTTCCCCTTTTTCTCTTCTTGTGAGTGTGTATGCGTATGCTTCTGTGTGTGATTTTGTCTGTATAGTTTTGCTTTTACTGTTTGTCCTAGGGTTCTGTCTGTCCGTTTTTGTTTTTTTGGTTTTTTTAGTATAATTTTCAGCGCTTGTTATCACTGGTGGATTTGTTTTTTGGTTTGGTTGTTCTTTCTTCTTTTTTTTTAATTAAACAATTTTTTTAATAATTATTTTTTGGTTTTTATTTTAATAACTTTTTTCTTCTATCTTTTTCTTTCTTTCTTTCTTTTTTTCTCCCTTTTATTCTGAGCCATGTGGATGACAGGCTCTTGGTGCTCCAGCCAGGCGTCAGGGCTGTGCCTCTGATGTGGGAGAGCCAAGTTCAGGACATTGGTCCACCAGAGACCTCCCAGCCCCATGTAATATCAAACGGGGAAAATCTCCCAGAGATCTCCATCTCAACGCAAAGACCCAGCTCCACTCAACGACCAGCAAGCTACAGTGCTGGACACCCTATGCCAAACAACTAGCAAGACAGGAACACAACCCCACCCATTAGTAGAGAGGCTGCCTAAAATCATAATAAGGTCACAGACACCCCAAAACACACCACCATATGTGGACCTGCCCACCAGAAAGACAAGATTCAGCCTCATCCACCAGAACACAGACACTGGTCCCCTCCACCAGGAATCCTACATAACCCACTGAACCCACCTTAGCCACTGGGGGCAGACACGAAAAACAACGGGAACTATGAACCCGCCTGCGAAAAGGAGACCCCAAACACAGTTAGTTAAGCAAAATGAGAAGACAAACACACAGCAGATGGAGCAAGGTAAAAACCCACCAGACCTAACAAATGAAGAGGAAATAGGCAGTCTGCCTGAAAAAGAATTCAGAATAATAATAGTAAAGATGATCCAAAATCTTGGAAAGAGAATGGAGAAAATACAAGAAACGTTTAACAAGGACCTAGAAGAACTAAAGAGCAAACAAACAATGATGAACAACACAATAAATGAAATTAAGAATTCTCTAGAAGGAATCAACAGCAGAATAACTGAGGCAGAAGAACGGATAAGTGACCTGGAAGATAAAATAGTGGAAATAACTACCACAGAGCAGAATAAAGGAAAAAGAATGAAAAGAATTGAGGACAGTCTCAGAGACCTCTGGGACAATATTAAACGCACCAACATTCAAATTGTAGGGGTCCCAGAAGAGGAAGAGAAAAAGAAATGGGCTGAGAAAACATTTGAAGAGCTTATACTTGAAAACTTCCCTAATATTGGAAAGGAAATAGTTAATCAAGTCCAGTGTCCCATACAGGATAAATCCAAGGAGAAACACACCAAGACACATACTAATCAAACTATCAAAAATTAAATACAAAGAAAAAATATTAAAAGTAGCAAGGGAACAACAACAAATAACATACAAGGGAATCCCCATAAGGTTAACAGCTGATCTTTCAGCAGAAACTCTGCAAGCCAGAAGGTAGTGGCTGGACATATTTAAAGTGATGAAAGGGAAAAACCTACAACCAAGATTACTCAACCCAGCAAGGATCTCATTCAGATTTGATGGAGAAAGACAAGCAAAAGCTAAGAGAATTCAGCACCACCAAACCAGCTTTACAACAAATGCTAAAGAAACTTCTCTAGGCAGGAAACAGAAGAGAAGGAAAAGACCTACAATAACAAACCCAAAACAATTCCTATGGTAATAGGAACATACCTATGGATAATTACCTTAAATGTAAATGGATTAAATGCTCCAACCAAAAGACATAGACTGGCTGAATGGATATAAAAACAAGACCCGTCTATATGCTGTCTACAAGAGACCCACTTCAGACCTAGGGACACATACAGACTGAAAGTGAGGGGATGGAAAAAGATATTCCATGCAAATGGAACTCAAAAGAAAGCTGGAGTAGCAATTCTCATATCAGAGAAAATAGACTTTAAAACAAAGACTATTACAAGAGACAAAGAAGGACACTACATAATGATCAAGGGATCAATCAAAGAAGAAGATATAACAATTGTAAGCATTTATGCACCCAACATAGGAGCACCTCAATACATAAGGTAAATTCTAACAGCCATAAAAGGGGAAATCGACAGTAACACAATAATACTGGGGGACTTTAACACCCCACCTTCACCAATGGACAGATCATCCAAAATGAAAATAAATAAGGAAACACAAGCTTTAAATGATACATTAAACAAGAGACTTAATTGATATTTATAGGACATTCCATCCAAAAACAACAGAATACACTTTCTTCTCAAGTGCTCATGGAACATTCTTCAGGATAGATCACATCTTGGGTCACAAATCAAGCCTTGGTAAATTTAAGAAAATCGAAATCGTATCAAGTATCTTTTCTGACCACAACGCTATGAGACTAGATATCAATTACAGGAAAAAATCTGTAAAAAATACAAACACATGAAGGCTAAACAATACACTACTTAATAACCAAGAGATCACTGAAGAAATCAAAGAGGAAATAAAAAAATACCTAGAAACAAATGACAATGAAAACACTACGACCCAAAACCTATGGGATACAGCAAAAGCAGTTCTAAGAGGGAAGTTTATAGCAATACAATCCTACCTTAAGAAACAAGAAACATCTCAAATACACAACCTAACCTTACACCTAAAGCAATTAGAGAAAGAAGAACAAAACAACCCCAAATTTAGCAGAAGGAAAGAAATCATAAAGATCAGATCAGAAAGAAATGAAAAAGAAATGAAGGAAATGATAGCAAAGATCAATAAAACTAAAAGCAGGTTCTTTGAGAAGATAAACAAAATTGATAAAACATTAACCAGACTCATCAAGAAAAAAAGGGAGAAGACTCAAATCAATAGAATTAGAAATGAAAACGGAGAAGTAACAGCTGACCCTGTAGAAATACAAAGGATCATGAGAGATTACTACAAGCAACTCTATACCAATAAAATGGACAACCTAGAAGAAATGGACAAATTCTTAGAAAAGCACAACCTTCTGAGACTGAACCAGGAAGAAATAGAAAATATGAACAGACCAATCACAAGCACTGAAATTGAAACTGATTAAAAATCTTCCAACAAACAAAAGCCCAGGATCAGATGGCTTCATAGGTGAATTCTATCAAACATTTAGAGAAGAGCTAACACCTATCCTTCTCAAACTCTTCCAAAATATAGCAGCAGGAGGAACACTCCCAAACTCATTCTGTGAGGCCACCATCACCCTGATACCAAAACCAGACAAAGATGTCGCAAAAAAAGAAAACTACAGACCGATATCACTGATGAACATAGATGCAAAAATCCTCAACAAAATACTAGCAAACAGAACCCAACAGCACATTAATAGGATCATACACCATGATCAAGTGGGGTTTATCCCAGGAATGCAAGGATTCTTCAATATACACAAATCAATCAATGTGATACACCATATTAACAAATTGAAGGAGAAAAACCATATGATCATCTCAATAGATGCAGAGAAAGCTTTCAACAAAATTCAACACCCATTTATGATAAAAACCGTCCAGAAAGTAGGCATAGAGGGAACTTAGCTCAACATAATAAAGGCCATATATGACAAACCCACAGCCAACATCGTCCTCAATGGTGAAAAACTGAAACCATTTCCACTAAGATCAGGAACAAGACAAGGTTGCCCACTCTCACCACTATTATTCAACCTAGTTTTGGAAGTTTTAGCCACAGCAATCAGAGAAGAAAAAGAAATAAAAGGAATCCAAATCAGAAAAGAAGTAAAGCTGTCACTGTTTGCAGATGACATGACACTATACATAGAGAATCCTAAAGATGCTACCAGAAAACTACTAAAGCTAATCAATGAATTTGGTAAAGTAGCAGGATACAAACCTAATGCACAGAAATCTCTTGCATTCCTATACACTAATGATGAAAATCTGAAAGTGAAATAAAGAAAACACTCCCATTTACCATTGCAACAAAAAGAATAAAATACCTAGGAATAAACCTACCTAAGGAGACAAAAGACCTGTATGCAGAAATCTAGAAGACACTGGTGAAAGAAATTAAAGATGATACCAACAGATGGAGAGATATACCATGTTCTTGGATTGGAAGAATCAACATTGTGAAAATGACTATACTACCCAAAGCAATCTACAGATTCAATGCAATCCCTGTCAAACTATCACAAGCATTTTTCACAGAACTAGAACAAAAAACTTCACAATTTGTATGGAAACACAAAAGACCCCGAATAGCCAAAGCAATCTTGAGAAAGAAAAACGGAGCTGGAGGAATCAGGCTCCCAGACTTCAGATGATACTACAAACCTACAGTAATCAAGACAGTGTGGTACTGGCACAAAAACAGAAATATAGATCAATGGAACAGGATAGAAAGCCCAGAGATAAACCCACGCACATATGGTCACCTTATCTTTGATAAAGGAGGCAAGAATATACAATGGAGAAAAGACAGCTTCTTCAATAAGTGGTGCTGGGAAAACTGGACAGCTACATGTAAAAGAATGAAATTAGAACACTCCCTAACACCATACACAAAAATAAACTCAAAATGGATTAAAGACCTAAATGTAAGACCAGACACTATCAAACTCTTAGAGGAAAACATAGGCAGAACACTCTATGACATAAATCACAGCAAGATCCTTTTTGACCCACCTCCTACAGAAATGGAAATAAAAACAAAAATAAACAAATGGGACCTAATGAAACTTAAAAGCTTTTGCACAGCAAAGGAAACCATAAACAAGACCAAAAGACAACCCTCAGAATGGGGAAAAATATTTGCAAATGAAGCAACTGACAAAGGATTAATCTCCAAAATTTACAAGCAGCTCATGCAGCTCAATATCAAAAAAACAAACAACCCAATCCAAAAACGGGCAGAAGACCTAAATAGACATTTCTCCAAAGAAGATATACAGATTGCCAACAAACACATGAAAGAATGCTCAACGTCATTAATCTTTAGAGAAATGCAAATCAAAACTACAATGCGATATCATCTCACACTGGTCAGAATGGCCATCATCAAAAAATCTACAAACAATAAATGCTGGAGAGGGTGTGGAGTAAAGGGAACCCTCTTGCACTGTTGGTGGGAATGTAAATTGATACAGCCACTATGGAGAACAGTATGGAGGTTCCTTAAAAAACAAAAAATAGAACTACCATATGACCCAGCAATCCCACTACTGGGCATATACCCTGAGAAAACCATAATTCAAAAAGAGTCATGTACCACAATGTTCATTGCAGCTCTATTTACAATAGCCAGGACATGGAAGCAACCTAAGTGTCCATCGACAGAAGAATGGATAAAGAAGATGTGGCACATATATACAATGGAATATTACTCAGCCATAAAAAGAAACATAATTGAGTTATTCGTAGTGAGGTGGATGGACCTAGAGTCTGTCATACAGAGTGAAGTAAGTCAGAAAGAGAAAAACAAATACCGTATGCTAACACATATATATGGAATTAAAAAAAAAAAAGGTCATGAAGAACCTAGGGGCAAGATGGGAATAAAGATGCAGACCTACTAGAGACCTGAGGACACGGGGAAGGGGAAGGGGAAGCTGGGACAAAGTGACTGAGTGGTAGTGTATATATGGACATATATACACTACCAAATGTAAAATAGATAGCTAGTGGGAAGCAGTAGCATAGCACAGGTAGATCAGCTTGGTGCTTTGTGACCAGCTAGAAGGGTGGGATAGGGAGGGTGGGAGGTAGATGAAAGGGGGAGCAGATATGGGGATATATGTATATGTATAACTGATTCACTTTGTTATAAAGCAGAAACTAACACACCATTGTAAAGCAATTATACTCCAATAAAAATGTAAAAAAAGTGTCATTAGCAATAAAATAAAAATATGGATAAATTTTCAAAGGATATGAAAGACTTGTACACTGAAAACTATAAAATACTGCTGAGGAAAAGAAGATATGTAAATGGAGAGATATACCTTCTTTATGATTGAAAGACTCAATATTATTAAGGTGTCAATTCTCCCCAAATTTAACTACAGATTAGGTGCAGTACTAATCAAAATCCCAGCAAGCTTTTTTGAAAACATTGTCTTACTGATTCTAAAATTCACACAGAAATTCAAAGAACTAGAACAGTCAAAACAACTCTGAAAAAGAAGAACAAATTTGGAAGGCTAATACTACCTAATCATAAGAGTTATTATAAAGCTACAGTAAATCAAAACAGTTTTTTTGTTGTTGTTTTGTTTTCGGTCACACCTCATGACCTGTGGGATCTTAGTTCCCCAACCAAGGATCGAAGCCGGGCCATGGCAGTGAAAGCACTGAGTCCTAACCGCTGGACCGCCAGGGAATTCCCAAAACAGTTTGTTTGGTTTCTTTATAAATTTATTTAATTTTTTTTTTTTGGCTACGTTGGCTCTTTGTTGCTGCGCGCGGGCTTTCTCTAGTTGCGGCGAGCGGGGGCTGCTCTTCGTTGTGGTGCGTGGGCTTCTTGTGGCTTCTTTTGTTGCAGAGCACCGGCTCTAGGTGCACAGGCTCTAGAGCTCAGGCTCAGTAGTTGTAGCGCCAGGGCTTAGTTGCTCCATGGCATGTGGGATCTTCCCGGACCAGGAGTCAAACCCATGGCCCCTGCATTGGCAGACAGATTCTTAACCACTGCGCTACCAGGGAAGTCCCAACAGTTTGGTTTTGACATAAAGATAGGCACATATATCAAAGGAACAGAATAGAGTCCCAAAACACCCCACACATGTATAGACAATTGATTTTTAACAAAGGCATAAAGGCAATTTAGTGGAGAAAGGATACCATTCCAACATTGGTGCTTAGACAGTTGGACGTCCATATGCAAAAGTAAACAAACTTGGATCCATATCTCACACCATACAAAAACTAACTCTCGATGAATCATAGACCTAAATGTCAAACCTCAAATTATAAAATTTCTAAAAGAAAACAAGAAACCCTTTGTGACCTTGACTTAGGCAATAAAAGCACAGAACAAACTGATAAATTGGACTTCATCAAAATTAAAAACTCCTGCTCCTCAAATGACACTGTTAGGAAAATGAAAAAACAAAGCATAAAGTAGGAGAAAACCATTGCAACGCATATATCTGATAAAGAACTTGAATCGAGAATATGTAAAGAACTCTCAAAAATCAATAAGAAAACAGCACAATTTTTTAAATGAGTAAAGGATTTGAACAGGCACTTCATCAAAGAAGATATCCGCATGGCAAATAAGAACATGAAAAGGTGCTCAACATCATTGGTCATTGAGGAAATGCAAATATTAAATGGAACAAGATTCCACTACACACACAACTATCAGAATAGCTAAAGTTAGAAAGACTGACCATATCAAATATTGGCAAGGATGAATTTTGCTTTCTTCTTGGTGGTGGGAGGTGCAAGATGCAATAATTTGTCTTCTATTTTGGAGGTGATGTACCAGACTACTGGACCCCTAAAAGTTTTACTGATGTGGTGGCCCCCAAATCTTCATAGGATTTTTCTCCCAGCCATTGTAGCACATGACAAAGACTCCATCATGCTAGCCATTTATTGCTTATTTGGTCCAATTAATATGATGTCATCAATATAGTGGACCAATGTGATATTGTGAAGAATGTCCAGATTATTTGGATCTCTTTATTTTATAGTTTGACCGAAGTCAAGAGAGTTAAGCTAGCTTTGGGCAAAACTGTAAATGTGTACTGTTGTCCATTTCAAATGAATGGGAACTGTTTTTGAGATTAGGGATTGTCTAATGTTTACAAACTTTTAACCCTATTGTAATATGCAAAGCGTCTGTTCATTTCGTTCACACTATTTAACACTAGCATATGACCGAACATAATTGAGCATATCCAAGTACCCCGTATGGTAGAGACAATTTTTGGTCATTTTATCCCTAATACAATCTAATTTCTGCCTCACCAGACAGCACTCACAACTATGTACATCTCAGAGAGAAAACTTGTATGTATACTCCATGGAAGTACAATAATTTTCCATGCTTTTTTTTTTTTTTTAAGGTTTCTCTTTTTTTTTTTAATTAATTAATTAATTAATTTATGGCTGTGTTGGGTCTTCGTTTCTGCGTGAGGGCTTTCTCTAGTTGTGGCAGGCAGGGGCCACGCTTCATCGCGGTGCGTGGGCCTCTCACTATCGCGGCCTCTCCTGTTGTGGAGCACAGGCTCCAGACGCACAGGCTCAGTAATTGTGGCTCACGGGCCCAGTTGCTCTGCGGCATGTGGGAGCTTCCCAGACCAGGGCTCGAACCTTTGTCGCCTGCATTGGCAGGCAGATTCTCAACCGCTGCGCCACCAGGGAAGCCCTCCATGCTTTTTTTAAATTGAGAAAATGGTTAGTATCTAGAGAACTTGTATTCAGATCAAAGTGCTCTCTCAACAGCAATTTATTGAATCCTCTCTATACGCCAAAACCTGTGGGTAGAAATAGAGGGTACAGAAATAAATGAAATAATGTCTGCCTTTGGGAGGCCCTCAAAGTAACTGGAGAAACACTTCAAACAGTTAAGGGGTAGTACTGTATTGAACGTACTGTAAAGATGGGACCAGAGTGCTAAGGGAAAAGGAAGTAACTCCTCATGCCTGGAGGAGTTTAGGAAGGACATGGTACATAAGTTGAGCACTAAATAGTAACTATTTATCTGACCAAAAAGGGGGCAGGTGAGGGCATTTCCAGGCAGTGAACATTAGCCCTATTAGCGAGTTTGTTAGTGACTTTGGAGCATACTTGAAGCCAAGAGGGTTGTTCTCTCCTTTCCTACAGAGAACCAAAGCAAGTGGTTAGATAGCTTTATGTGCTAGGTTATGAGAATCTGAATCTAGGTTATAGACTTTCAACAATGGAGCAGCAGCTAGCCAAGGCAGGGGCTAAGACGAAAGACTGCCTGAAATCATTCTTAAATACATGCTCATGTGAGAATGTCTGGCTTCCTAGGGTTTGTACTATCTAGGGTGGTATAATAACACAGCCATCAGGAATGAGCCTCCCATTCCCTTGGAATACATTTTCACAGCTTTAAAATTTTTTTAGTCCTTTACAAATTCATGAAGAATGAGGAACCCAATGACAATTTAGAGTTGGGCTCCTCGGTGGAGTGAGGGCTGCTTTTTTTCTCAAAGGATGCTTTACAACCCTTGATAGTTTGGGTCATCACGGTTGAATGTTGGCAAAGTATAATTTTTTAAAATGTTGAAAACATGATTCATACAAACACAGAATGAACATATGTCAAGATTTATTAACTTATTAATAAGGGAGCCAGTAAGTTAAAGCTGGTTATAAGAGCATGTGGAGGAACTGGGTATTCATAGACATTTATAAAAGGAAACTAGGAGTAAAAAAGGAATGTTAGAATTAAAATGTTAGATTAGATATAAAACTGGTTCATATCCTGGAGGGCATTCAAACTGTACCCTTTGGGTTATCTTTTCTACTGGATAATATCTAGCATATAACTTCAGAGTCTAAGCCTATAATTGATAGTAATAACAATGCTACATTCCCTTAGGCTAGGTAATGAATTAACTCTTAGATGAGACCACCATCCATCCCCAGTAATTCATTGAAAGTACGTGCCACCTACCTTCTTGCCTTTTTTCCAAGTAATTTTTCTTAACAACATTTCATATTTCTTCAGCCAGGCATTTGAGTTCTCTTCCCCCACCCAGCCCACATCTGCCCCAGCATGCCTTTTTAAGTCCAGCTGCCCTCTACACATTACCATCCATGTATACCACACTCTTCTACTTCAGAACTATTGCCCACCCTCTCCCATCAACCAAAGACCCTGCCGTTCATTGACAGAGGTCAGAGTACAACTTATCCTTCAAGGGCAAGTGCACTTGGCACTCTCTCCTCAGAATCAGTGCTGTAACAAATTGAATCACCCTTGACACCCTTCCAAATTACTTAGTACCAATCTTTCTTGGCTGGTCTAAAAAAAATGGTTTCTTGGGATTTCACTATTTTATATGCTTGGAACCTCTCTAGAGACAGCCTGCTGAAAAACTAAGTCTTCAGCTATTAAGGCATTTGGTCCTGTTTAATTGGATTTGATGGCTTGGGCACACCTGCACTAAAGCTTTCAAATGAAATGCGCGTTCTGTTGCATGAGCCTAATTTAAAACTGGCCCAAGGGGACATTTTGTACAATTGGTGGAAAATTTGTGATATCATGTTGAGACTTAAAATGACTCAATTCAGCTTTGACAGATTTTTTTTTTTTTCTTTTTGGCTGCATTGGGTCTTCGTTGCTACACGTGGGCTTCTCTCTAGTTGCAGAGAGCAGGGGCTACTCTTCACTGCGGTGTGCAGGCTTCTCATTGCGGTGGCTTCTCTTGTTGCGGAGCACGGGCTCTAGGCGCGCCGGCTTCAGTGGTTGTAGCTCGCAGGCTCTAGAGCGCAGGCTCAGTAGTTGTGGCACACAGGCTTAGCTGCTCTGCAGCATGTGGGATCTTCCCGGACAAGGGCTTGAACCCATGTCCCCTGCATTGGCAGGCAGATTCTTAACCGCTGCGCCACCAGGGAAGCCCTTGACTGAATTTTTGATGCAAAAAAAAAATCAAGGAACTTTGGAAATTGGGCCACAAAAAGAAGGATGATAGACCATTAATTCTGGCAGTTGATAATGGGACAACTGCATATCCACATGCAAAAGAATGAATTTGTTATACTAAGTGAAGTAAGCCAGACAAAGACAAATATCATTTGATATCGCTTATACGTGGAATCTAAAAAAAGTGATACAAATGAACTTATTTACAAAATAGAAATAGACTCACAGACATAGAAAACAAACACAGTTACCAAAGGGAAAAGAGGGGTGAGGGATAAATGAGGAGTTTCAGATTAAAATGTACAAACTACTATATATAAAATAGATAACCAACAAAGACCTACTGTGTAGCACAGGGAACTATACTCAATGTCTTGTAATAACCTATAATGGAAAAGAATGTAAAAAAAGAATATATATATTTATATATATGTATAACTGAATCACTTTGCTGTACATCTGAAATTAACACAACATTATAAATCAACTCTGTTTCAGTAAGGAAAAATTTTAATGCAAAAAAAAAAAAGAAAGAATGAATTTGGACTACTATCTCACAAAATTAACTCAGAATGGACCAAAGACCTAAATAAAACTGTAAAACTCTTAGATGGAAACATAGGTGTAAATCTTCATGACCATGAATTTGTCAATGTTTTCTTAGATATGGTACCAAAAGTACAAGTAAAAGAAAAAAATCAAACTGGACTTCATCAAAATTTAAAACTTTTGTGCTTCAAAGGACACCACCAAGAAACTGAACCCACATATAGGAGAAAATATTTGCAAATCATATATCTGATAATGGACATGTATCTAGACTATATAAACTCTTACAACTTAATAATGAAAGATAACCCGTTAAAAATGGACAAAGGACTTGAATAGACATTTCTACAAAGAAGATATTAAAATGGCCAATAAGCACATGAAAAGACACTCAGCATCATTAGTCATTATGGAAATGGAAATCAAAACCAAATGAGATACTACTTCATACCCCCTGGGGCGGCTGTAATAAAAAAGACAGATAATAACTGTTGTTTAGAATGTGGAGAAATTGAAACCCTTATACACTGCTGAGGGAAGATAAAATGGTAGAGCCACTTTGGAAAACAGTCTGGCAGCTACTCAAAAGGTTAAACATAGAGCTACTATTTGACCCAGCAATTCCACTCCTAGGTATGTACCAAGAGGAATGTACACGTATGTCTACACAAAAACTTGTATTTGGGTCATAACAACACTATTCATAATAGCCAAAAAGTGGAAACAATCCAAATTTCCATCAGCTGAAGAACGGATGAACAATTGTGGTATACCCATCATTTAAATAGTATTCCTCTATAAAAAGGAATGAAATACTGATACATGCTACAATATAGATTAACCTTGAAAACATGCTAAATGAAAGAAGTCAGTCACCAAAGACCACATATTGTGTGATTTCATTTATGTGAAGTGGCCAGAATAGGCAAATCTCTAGAGACAGAAAGTAGAGTGGTGGTTGCCTGTGGCTGGGGGAGATAGAATGAGGAAATGTGGAGCAACTGCTAATAAGTCCAAAGTTTTTTAGAGGGTAACAAAATGGCATAATATTAGATTGTGGTGATGATTGCACCACACTATGAATATACTAAAAAGAGTTGAATAGTTGTGATAGAGACCATATGGTCCACAAAGCCTAATATATTTACTATTGAGCTCTTTACAGGAAAGTTTGCCAATTTCTCCCTTATAGTAAGTTTGAAACTGAAATGTGTGAGTCCTCCAACTCTGTTCTTCTTTTTAAAAATTGTTTTGGCTATCCTGGGTCCTTTGCATTTCCATATAAATTTTAAGATCAGCTTGTCAAAAAAAAAAAAAAAAAAAAAAAAAGATCAGCTTGTCAATTTTTCCAGAAAGGCCTGCTGGATTTTGATAGTGATTATGTTAAATTTATAAGTCAAATTGAGGAGATCATTTTTTAATTAATCTCAAATTGTCTGATATTTTACTAGTGAAAAACCTCTTCAACTGTCTTCTGTGTCCTTTTGATAAGAACTATATCATTTTTGAGCACTCCCTTGCTTTCTGGCATACATTATTTCAAGCTCATTTCATAATTTTTCTTGTCACAGCCAAGGAGTTCTGGTTCTTTTAGTGGAGTCAAAATTTTGGTACTTGGTACTAGATCTTGGTACATTGCTACTGGGGATGTTACTGCTCCAAAGCCCTCTCAGTGCACAGAGCTAGGGTGTATTTGAATATAAATAAATAAATAAATAGATACATACATAAGTAAATCCCCTATATATACACGCATATACATTTATATCTATTTATTATTTATGTCATTGTATGTGTATATTTGTATATTATATATGTATATACCTATATTAACATTCATGAGTAGTTCACACTGAATCCACTAGTTCTAATCCAATACTGCAGAGTTCTTCCAGTTTTCTTCATTTCCATATTTGTTACTCCCTTCTTTGCAATGAGAAACCTGGCTTCATATTCCTTAATATACCTATATGTTTATATATTTTATATAAATAGATAGTTATAGCTGTGTCTATATCTATACACTATATACTATATTAGTCTATATATATTTACGTATGGTAGGATTGGACTTTCCACCATCTCTGTGACTATCAGAGACAGACTGTCTTCTTTCCTCATGTTCTAACTGGGAACCCAAGAGGTCAAGGAACATTCCCAAGATCATTCTATTAGTGATGGACAAAGGCCTTGCTGAACACAGGCCTCCCCACCCCCTGATGGGTTTGATTGTTTCCTGTGATTCCACAGCAAGCACAGACCTGACTCCCAGTAGGAGGATGTCTTAGATTGGCTGCCCTTGAAACAGACTCTAAGCTGCAGAGAGTTTGTTCCACAAACTTGTACAGCAAGTCTGTTAGAGAACATGCTCAGTAGACACAACTGTAAGGGGCAAAGGAGGCAGAACTGGGCAGAAGGAGAAGCCAACCAAGGTTGGAAATGAGGCCTCAGATCACCCTACAAGCAGATCTGGAGCTGCGGTAGCCCCCAAAGTTGATTCAAGTAGTGAGATGAGGAGCTGGCTTTTTTATCTCCACATCAGCCCACCATTGGCTATGGGCTGGCCCATGGAACGGAGCATAGCCTGCATGGCCAGTTCCCTGTAGCTGACGGCAGTTTCCAGTAAGAAGTGCAGATATGAACTGTCAACAATTAATACTTCCAGCAGCTGAGGGATGGGTGCATCAGCTCTGAAGAGGGGATGGGGTAGAGCCCCACAGAATCCACCAGAGGGAAAGAAGTCTAGCCTGCAGGCAGTGGTGTCAGACAAATATTCAGCATCACACAGGAGGTGGAGCTCAAGGAGCAGAATTAGAACAGGCAAGGGCAGCTGGCATTATGGCGCTAGAAACAGGTCCTGGGAACAGCTTACTGGGCATGAAGAGACCATATGGTGTGAGAAGGTTCTGAGCTGGACCTTTTACTTCTGGCCTGTGTGTTTAGGTGCTGAATGGTCCAAGTAAAAAGAAATCGCAGGATCTCTCTGAGTTGCTTCCTTTCAGTTCATCAACTTCAAGTGGCAGTTGTGATTTAGTTATGTGTTGCTTTCCTCCTTGAGTATTGAACTTAAGACAGTTGATAAATTGACCTCATAAAAAATATAAGCTCAAGGGGAATTCCCTGGCTGTCCAGTGGTTAAGACTTGGGCTTGGGACTTCCCTGGTGGTGCAGTGGTTAAGAATCCATCTGCCAATGCAGGGGACACAGGTTTGATCCCTGGTCCGGGAAGATCCCACATGCCACGGAGCAACTAAGCCCGCGCGCTACAACTACTGAGCCTGCGCTTCTAGAGTCCATGCTCCACAACAAGAGAAGCCCCCGTTCGCCGCAACAAGAGGAAGCCCGCACGCAGTAACCAAAACCCAACACAGCCAAAAAAAAAAAAAAAAAAGACTCGGGCTTTAACTGCCGTGGACCCGAGTTCAATCCCTGGTTGGGGAACTAAGGTCCCACAAGCTGTGCAGTGCGGCCAAAAAAATTCTGATTTTTACAATGGAGTCTTAGTCTGAGACTGGTTATGATCCTTGGATACTTCTACCAGCCACTTAAAGACAACATAAAATTGTGGTGATGCTACCCTGAGGTCAGCTCAGCCCACAGTGAAGTCCTAGAAGGAGGTACTTTTCTGTTCTAGTCAGGAGTCTTTGTCTTCTGTGGGATTTGTGCCTATTCTCCCCGTATCACATGGGGTTCACTTCCTTCTTGTGCTGAATCCACTTGTGTCTAATCCATTGACTATTCTCTCAACCCACTCTCTGCATTAACCCTGTTCCATGGGAGAGCCCAGAGGACACTCCTTTTATGAAAGCAGTCAAGAATGCACTAGCAGGGACTTCCCTGCTGGCTCAGTGGTTAAGACTCCATGCTCCCAATGCAGGGGGCCCGGGTTCAATGCCTGGTCAGGGAACTAGATCCCACATACATGCCGCAACTAAGCGTTCTCATGCCACAACTAAGGAACCAGCGAGCTGCAACTAAGGAGCCTACCTGCCGCAACTAAGACCCAGCACAACCAAATTAATCAATTAATTAATTAGTTTAAAAGAAAAGAAAAGAATGCACTGGCGAGGGGCTTCCCTGGTGGTCCAGTGGTTAAGACTCTGTGCTTCCAGTGCAGGGGATGTGGGTACTATCCCTGGTCAGGGAACTAAAAATCCCATATGTCTCACAGAGCGGCCAAAAAAAAAAAAAAAAAAAAAAATGCACTAGTGAGAGAGGCACCAGCATCAAGAAAAAACAGTGGTGACTGGTCTTCGGAGGCTGGGGCTAACAGTAGGAGATGCTCTTAGACAATCAGCTTCATCATAGGATGCAAAAATAATAGAGGTCAAGTGGTATAGGACTTAACTCTAAGAAGAAAAGTGAGCACAATTATTTTAATTAAAGAAATGCAAAAAGCTCTACAACTGGTTAATAGAAATGGGGTATAGTCATCATCTTACTTCATCTTCCCAACAGCCCAGTGAAGCCATTTTACAGAGAAGCAAATCAATGCTGGGAAGGACCAACACCTTTACCCAAGATCCACTGAAAGAGGCAGACCTGGACTCAACTGCATGGCCACCTGTCACCCAAGTCCAAGCATTAGCATCACACCACGCTGCTTATGGAAGAAGTATGAGACACAGTTCCAACCCCTCCAGTAGCTAACAGGTCTCTGGGAGACAGGATCAGCATGAACAGATTCAGAGGAGGAACAGAGATAATGTGTGTTGAAACTTGATTCTATGGGATTTTCATCAGAACTCAGAGGTTGGCACTTACTGCATGGACCTACTGTATGAAGCAGGTGGATTGGCCAGCACAAGGGGTTGCTGTGGTGCATCGCCCAAATTCCCCTTCTGGACCCAAGGTACTTATCTCACTAGCTGCCTGTGGGTTTTAATCACAGGACATAGAGCTTCTGAAATTCCATACCATGCTCAATGCTTGGCTTCATCATAGCACTAGTGCTCCTTTAAAATTGTGTGGTGGATCATCTCCTAACCTTGAACGCTGACTGTAAACTCATTTTCTTCCTTTACTTTCTCAGAGAATTGCAGGTCAGCTACTTGCAAAAGTTCCTTTATCTTTGCCCTGGCATCTGCTTTCTTTCCCTTCAGGAAGCTCTCCTGCTCTTAAGCTGAAAACCTGGCTGCTCTGTGTCTGAACTGTAACCCAGAGTCATGATAAATACATTTATAGCATGTGCTATACTGAAAAAAACCCAACAACTTAGCTTCCTCAAAAAATTAGACATAGAATTACCAAATAATTCAGCAATTTCACTTCTGGGTACATACCCAAAAGAATTGAAAGCAGGAAATCAAACAGATATTTGTACACCAATGTTCATAGCAGCATTATTCACAATAGCCAAAAAGTGGAAACAGCCCAAATATCTATGGATGGATGAATAAATAAACAAAATATGGTTGGGATATTAATCAGCTTTAAAAAAGAATGAAGTTCTGATACATGCTACAAATGGATGAACCTTGAACATATTATGCTAAGTGAAATTAGACACAAAATGACAAATATTATATGATTGCACTTATATGAGGTACCTTTAATAGACAAATTCATAGAGACAAAAAGTAGAATAGTGGTTTTACAATAGCCAAGACATGGAAACAACCTAAATGTCCATTGACAGATAAATAGATAAAGAAGATGTGGTATATATACGCAATGGAATATTAGTCATTAAAAAGAATGAAATAATGCCATTTGCAGCAACATGGATGGACTTAGAGATTATCATACTAAGCGAAGTAAGTCAGAAGGAGAAAGACAAATAACATATGATATCACTTATACATGGAATCTAAAATACAACACAAATGAACATATCTACAAAACAAAAACAGACTCACAGATATAGAGAACAGACTTGTGGTTGCCAAGGTGGGTGGGAGGGAAGGACTGGGAGTTTGGGATTAGTAGATGCGAACTATTGTATATAGGATGGGTAAACAACAAGGTCCTACTGTATAGCACAGGGAACTATATTCAATATCCTGTGATAAACCATAGTGGAAAAGAGTATGAAAAAGAAAAAAAAAATATATATATATATAACTGAGTCACTTTGCTGTACAGCAGAAATTAAACACAACATTGTAAATCAACTATACTTCAATAATTTTTTTTTTTTTAAGTAGAATAGTGGTTACCAGGGCCTGGGGGAGAGGTGAGTGGGAAGTTATTGTTTAATGGGTACACAGTTTCAGTTTGAGATGATGAAAAAGTTCTGGAGATGGATAGTGGTGACGGTTGCACAACAATGTGAATGTACTTAATGCCACTGAACTATACACCTAAATACAGCACATGCTATAAATGTATTTTCTTCATAACCTTGGAACCGCAACTTTAGTTCATTTATAAGATGGAAAATGTCAGCTATATAATCCAGTTGCTAACACCAATCTTCTCTGTCATTAAATCAGATCAGATTTACCTATTGTCAGAAAATGTGTTTATTTTTTACATCAAATAAATGTGTTAATACTTATTTCAAGGAACATGACAGTAACCACTAGGAAATAAATAAATCTTATAAATCAGATTATTAAAATCTATCTAGTTTAAAGTGATATAGTTCTTGGGCTTCCCTGGTGGCGCAGTGGGCTTCCCTGGTGGCACAGTGGTTAAGAATCTGCCTGCCAATGCAGGGGACACGGGTTTGAGCCCTGGTCTAGGAAGATACCCCATGCCACGGAGCAACTAAGCCCGTGTGCCACAACTACTGAGTCCGCTCTGGAGCCCGTGAGCCACAACTACTGAAGCCCACGTGCCTAGAACCTGTGCTCCACAACAGGAGAAGCCACCGCAATGAGAAGCCTGTGCACCACAACGAAGAGTAGCCCCCACTCGCCGCAACTAGAGAAAGCCCCCACGCAGCAACGAAGACCCAATGCAGCCAAAAATAAATTAATAAATAAATAAAATAAAGTGATATAGATCTAATATAATTAACTTATCCATTTTATAATTATTTTATTAAAAATAAGATAATACATCAATATATTGTTTCTTACTAATTTCTAATAATGCAATGTACTGTGTAGCTAAAATTATACATTACTTGTGAAGCAAGGAGTATGATAAATGCATGGTTTCCCTGGGTAAAGAGTACATATGTGTATGTGGATGTGATTCAAATTCTAGTGTTTAGCTTTTTAAAAAAATAAATAAATATCAAGTATAAAAACAGTAAATAACTCCATTATAGGAAATCTTTTCCTATTTAATGAAAGAGAAAAGTATTTACTGCTAAACACTAATTAAACTAGCATGTAATTTCATTTTTTTTTTTTTTGGTCAATAGAAGGTAGACGATATTTAACAATTTTTAGGGAGTTCCCTTGCTGTCCAGTGGTAGCACTCAGTGCTTTCACTGCCGTGGCCAGGGTTCAGTCCCTGGTCAGGGAAATAAGATCCCGCAAGCTACATGACGCGGCCAGAACAAAACCAATTTTTAAAACAATAAGGATTTACCATTATAACAAATACTTCATGATATGATTTTTTTTTTAATGAGTCTGAAAGACTTTTTCCTTTTTTAAAAAAAATTATTTATTTATGGCTGTGTTGGGTCTTCGGTTCTGTGCGAGGGCTTTCTCTAGTTGCGGCAAGTGGGGGCCACTCTTCATCGTGGTGCGCGGGCCTCTCACTATCGCGGCCTCTCTTGTTGCGGAGCACAGGCTCCAGATGCGCAGGCACAGTAATTGTGGCTCACGAGCCTAGTTGCTCCGCGGCATGTGGGATCTTCCCAGACCAGGGCTCAAACCCGTGTGCCCTGCATTGGCAGGCGGATTCTTAACCACTGCGCCACCAGGGAAGCCCCCCCCCCCCTTTTTTTTTTTTTGGCTTCGTTTTGGGTCTTCATTGCTGCGCGGGACTTTCTCTAGTTGCGGTGAGCGGGGGCTACTTTCGCCGAGGTGCTCGGGCTTCTCATCGGGGTGGCTTCTCTTGTTGCAGAGCACGGGATCTAGGCGAACGGGCTTCAGTAGTTGTGGCTCGCGGGTTCCAGAGCGCAGGCTCAGTAGTTGTGGCACACGGGCTTAGTTGCTCCGCGGCATATGGGATCTTCCCAAACCAGGGCTCAAACCCGTGTGCCCTGCATTGGCAGGCGGATTCTTAACCACTGCGCCACCAGGGAAGCCCATCATGATATGATTTGATAAAAATGATTTTAACTACCTAATCAAGTAATGCACAACAAATCTAAAATAAATCAGATAAAAGTTTTATCCAAGATATCTGGAAAGATTTAGTAGTCCCATGAAAACGTTCCAGGTGTATTTAAAAGAATCACTGTCAATAGTCCGTACTTTTTTTCTTTCCAAGAATGATCATTTAAAGACCTGCTTAACATTATATACATATAGAAAGACATTTTTGGCATTCAGGACAGAATTTCTTATCGTGTTTTTTTAAATTGAAGTATAGTTGATTTACAAAATCGTGTTAATTTCAGGTGTACAACACAGTGATTCAGTTTTACATATATATATTCCTTTTCAGATTATTTTCCCTTACAGGTTATTACAAAATATTGCGTATAGTTCCCTGTGCTGTGCAGAAGGTCCTTGTTGATTATTTTATATATAGTAGTGTGTATATGTCAATCCCAATCTCCCATTTTATCCCTCCACTACCCCCTTTCCCCTTTGGTAACCATAAGTTGGTTTTCTATGTCTGTGAGTCTCTTTCTGTTTTGTAAATAAGTTCACTTGTATCTATTTTTTTTGGCCAAGCCACGCGGCATGTGTGATACTAGTTCCCCGACCAGGGATTGAACCTGCGCCCCCTGCATTGGAAACTTGGAGTCTTAACCACTGGACTGCGAGGGAAATCCCTGTATCATATTTTAGATTTCACATGTAAGTGATGTCATATGATATTTGTCTTTCTCTTTCTGACTTACTTCACATAGTATGATAATCTCTAGGTCCATCCATGTTTCTGCAAATGGCATTATTTCATCCTTTTTTATGGCTGATACTCTTGCCTTTTTTGTTCTGCTCTCCAAGAGCTAGGCATTCTTGGGCAATAGTCAGGGGATAGAAGAGGCAAAATTATTGAATAAAAATTGTCAGTACTCCCACTGCCTCTATCATTTATCCGAATTCAAAACTTGGGGCAGAATGCCCTGATCTTAATTTAACTTTACTCTTAACAGAAATGAGCCCAAGACAGGGAGAGACAGGAAGCCCTCTCCAAGAGTAAAGAAGGGTAATGACTTTTTCTTATAAAGGGACAGAGGGCTATTGGTGATCCAGGCCTAGACTTGGGCCAACCAATGTTAGAAAATTTATGGGCAATGAAAAACTGGAAACATGTATCAAAGCCCTAAGAAGGCCTTCTCATGCCCCAGGGGAATCAGATCCTGGTTTGAAGACCACACATCTTGGTCATAATGGAGCTGGTGAAGTGATATTGCCTCTTCACTCTACCAGATCCAGAAGGAATTGGAGGTAAATCCCTCGGCCAGAAAAGGGAGGGACTATGACTTTTTAATGAGTAATTAATAATAATAATAATACCTTTTCTTCTTAATTTATTCATAGGTTTTCATGAATAAACTATATACTATTACTTTTTATTTATGCCTAGTGCTCACACACACTGGTTTTCTTGTTTACTTGACATTAAAATTGACAAGAGAGATCTTTTAATTCTTTTAATAGTTAGCCAAAATTAGATTTTCTCTTCAGAACTTTTTTGTTTGAAGATCTGTAATCATTTTGTGACTTTGTTTAAGTTCCTATATTGAGATCACCCCAGAACACTTTTTAAAGGATCAATCTACCTAAACTGTTACACTTGGGAAATGGCTCAAGAGATGCTAATTTATCAACATAATGAAATACCATGCAGTCAACAGAAACGGCAATGTTGAAGGCAAACGATGTGGTTGTGTACAATAGCATTTTAAAAAATTTTATTGGAGTATAATAGATTTATAATGTTGTATTAGTTTTAGGTGTACCACATAGTGATTCAGTTATACATATACATATATTCATTCTTTTTCAGATTTTTTTCCCATATAAGTTATTACAGAATATTGAGTATAGTTCCCCGTGCTATACAGTAAGTCCTTTTTGGTTATCTATTTTATATATAGTAGTGTGTGTATGTTAATCCCAAGCTTACAAAGCATCTTAAATGCAGAAACTAGAACACTGATATCAGTGAGTCAGGTTATGTTGGTTCAGAGCTGAATTGGAGAAATTTAACATATTAAGTGGGAGATATATGAGGAATTTTTTCCCTTAAATCGTTTTCTTAATGTGGTTAAAATATGTGTTGTACAATAAAAATATGCAGTGTATGTTGAGAGCAGTGATCACTGTTAATGAGTAAACAAAAGTGTTCCTTGCAAATTAATTAGTAAGTAAAAGGACTTTCAAAGGGCAACGAGCTTAAGTTATAAAAGGGAGAGTTGGTTATAGAAAAACCTATTTGGCAAAAGGCTGCCAAAGAGACCCTAAAACATCTCTCCAGGGGGTAAATTCAAGAAAGGCCAAAGTAATAGGCTTATGGGGTAATGAACAAATCTGCAGAATAAAGGTCCAAGGACCTGTTGCTATTGATAAGCTTGAATATTTTGACATCCCCTCTCAAAGCAAGAAAACTAGCCAAGGCAAAGGGAAATGTAGTGTGTATAAACTCAACAACCACATATCAAATGTGTGTAAACCTCTGCCTCTGTGTTTCAGCATTTGCCCCCCTCTCAAGGGTTCTCCTCTTTCCTCTTTCCCTCCTTCCTGGGATCCTGGGTAAGGAAGCTTGAATAGGGGGAGTGGTTGGTCCTTGCTCATTAACCTATTTATCCCACTTGGATTCTGCCTCTGCTCTGGCACCTCACTGGGATGTGCTGGCCAGTGAAGCTGACCTCAAGCTCCACTGCCTGGGAGTCTTCCTCAGCCACAGTTACTCTACAGCTCAGTTGCCTTGTTGGTTCTGATGTCATGTTGAATGTAGCACCATGTTGAATAGAGTACCACTGTGTGGTAGGGCCCTTTGGATGCAGCACTATGTTGGTGGTGGCAACATGTTAGAGGAATTCCATGTTGGATAGAGTGCCACATTGGCAGCAGTGCCATGTTGGATGTAGCACCATGTTGGCAGTGGCACCAAGTAGACAGGGGCATGTTGGTGGGCCATCTGTGATTACTGAGTGCTGCAAGGGCTCTCTAAATGACTGCTCCAGGGAATCCAGGACAAGCTGTCTACTCTGGTATTTCTCATCCCACCCCAAAACTGTGGGTCCTTAATACACATACTGTCCTTGGAAGTTCAACCCCGAGAGAAGTGTGGAACTAGAGCCCCATCTCTGACTTCTTCCTCTCTTCCAAAAAATCTTAAGAAAGTAAAAATCACCCATCATTCCACCCTACATAGATAGCTACTGATGATATTTGCATAATAATATTTTTATTTGTGTGTACATTTGAATGAAATGGTACACGTTATACATAATGTTTTATAATACTTTTATTTAGAAGTATATTTGGCAGTCTTTGTGTGTGTGTGTGTGTGTGAGATCTTATTTATTTATTTTAATTTTTCTTGAAATATAATTGATTTACAATGTTGTGTTAGTTTCAGGTGTACAGCAAAGTGATTCAGATATATATATGTATATATATATATTCTTTTTTAGATTCTTTTTTTTTTTTTTTTTTTTTTTTTTTTTTTTGGTAACAGCTTTATTGATATACAAGTCGCATAGCATATAATTCAGCCATGTACATTGTACAACTCAATGGATTTAGTATAGTCACAGAATCGTGCAATCATTGCCACAGTTGATTTCAGAATACAGTGCTTGTTTTATCAGCAAAATTCTTTCATTTACACTGACCATAGTGAGATTTAGGGCACATTAAAAAGAAAAATAATGCCATTTCAGGAAATGATGGGTACCTCTATTGTCTTCTGTGTTATTTGTATATTGCCATAGAGGAGGGTTTTTTTGGGTTTTTTTTTTTGCTGCATTGGGTCTTCGTTGCTGCGCACGGGCCTTCTCTAGTTGCAGCGAGTGGGAGCTACTCTTCGTTGCGGTGCGCAAGCTTCTCATTGCGGTGGCTTTTCTTGTGGCGGAGCACGGGCTCTAGGCGCGCGGGCTTCAGTAGTTGCAGCACGTGGGCTCAGTAGTTGTGGCACGCAGGCCCTAGAGTGGGTGGGCTTCAGTAGTTGTGGCGCACGGGCTTTGTTGCCCCGCGGCGTGTGGGATCCTCCCGGACCAGGGCTCGAACCCGTGTCCCCCTCATTGGCAGGCGGATTCTTAACCACTGTGCCACCAGGGAAGTCCTTGCCATAGAGTAGTTTTTAAAACATGACTTGTACTACAGTATATAAATTAATGCAACACAAAACACATCCAACCTCTTGTTTTAATTGTCTTTTGAAGGGGAAGAATCACTATCTAAAGGTTCTGTTAAACTACTTTACGGTTCTATTAAGAATCAGTTAAGGTTATATTCAGTTCTTAGGTTTCTTTAGGGTAACTACTGAAATATTTATGTTACACTTCTGAAAGTTATTGTACTCATCAATCTTGTTGAAAGTTCTGGAAAATCAGGAACTACTAATGTGTCAAATGCTCATGCCCTTAGTAGTGCTATTTAAATAGGTCTCCTGTGGCAGGAAAATAAACTGAAATGTGCCTCAAAACGTAGCCCTCAACTCAACAGGACACAATCAGCTATTTGCAAACCTTTCAACCCCACCTCTACCTCCAGAGGCACATACTTTCCTGGGAAATTATTCTATTTTGGCTATTATGTGTCTCTCTAAATATTCTAAGTTTAAAATTTAGAATATTTTACATTTTCTCTTCCTTAGAATCACACTCTAGTGACCAAAGGGGGATAAAAACCCCACAAAACTACAAATTGTTTTATGGAAAATGTCAATATCTTATTTTATTATTAATGTAAGCACGTGATGCCAAAGAAATGAAGGTAATTTTACAAACTCAGAATTTTGGCAAATACATGAAGTTTCCATTTTATTACAGTTTTATACCACATTAGTTCAAATCCATTTCTCTACAACTACCCCAACAGAGCTCCTCTGGAATTATGTCAGTCATCCTTCACATGTGACTTTACCAGACTGTATGATCTAATGCTGCTCCGTTTCTTCTTGCTTCTTATTTTGATGTGTCATCCTAGCTGCCTGTGGTATCATATTAGGAATCCCATCAATAATTGGATAGGCTATTCCTAACTCTTCGTTAATCAATTCGTCTGTCGAGGCTTCATATCGGAGCGGCTTCTTGGAGAGCGGGCACACCAGGAACTCCAGCAGCGCTGGGTCGAAGGCGCGGGGCGGTTCCCGCGTCCGCTCGCTCTGGTCTGGGGACGGCCGCGACACCGACGCGTGCACACACCTCTGGGCGACCGCGGGCGGCTGTGCGCGTGTCCCCCGCAGCGCTGAGGCGAGCCGGCCGCAGACTCCGCGCGGCATGGCCTGGCGGCCCGCGACCGGGCCCCTGCGCGCCCGTGACCACCCGCGCCGCCGCAGGCGCTGCCCGGGAGTCCCTAGATTCTTTTTCATTATAGGTTATTACAAGACATTGAGTATAGTTCCCTGTGCTATACAGTCCTTGTTTTTTATCTATTTTACATATAGTGGTGTGTATATTTTAATCCCAAACTCCAAATTTATCCCTCCCCTGCCTTTCCCCTTTGGTAACCATAAGTTTGTTTTCTATGTTTGTGAGTCTATTTCTGTTTTGTAAATTATCTTTATTTTTAATGGCTGTATACGCTTCCATAGTATAGATGTATAACTCATTTAATCAATTCCCTCTTCATTTTGGGTGCTAACAATTGTTCACTCTTATATAAACAGTGGTGTATATCCTTGCAGAGAAATCTCTGTTCATCACCATGATGTTTTCATTAGTAAATTTCCTAGAATTAGAATTTCTGGGTCAAGGGATAAACTAAAGTGATGCATGCTCACTGTAAAAATTCAAACAACACAGAAGTTTATATTGCTAATAGGTGTATACACTTCCAGACTTTTTTCTCTGCATGTCCACACACATATGTGCGCACATGCACAGACACACATTTATAAAAGGTAAAATGGTATCATACTATGCATATTGTTCCACAGCTTGCTCTTTTATAAAAACTAGAGTAGATCATGAACATCCTCCTAGTCTATAAGTTTACCTCATTTTAAGTTGCAGAGTATTCCAGAATAAAGGTATATTTTGTAAGCCATTCCCCAGTGGACAGACATTTAAGTTGCTTACAGTTTTTCTCTCTTATAAATTGTGTGGCAGTAAATATTCTTGTTTGTATAACTTTGCACACTTGTGTGAGTAATTCTTTAGGATAAATTTCTAGAAGTGGATTTCTGGGTCAAAATGTGTTAGGAACATACTGAAGTTCAGTCTCAGCCTTGGTATTCTACCAAAATTTGATATTTGTGTTTGGTTTTAGCCAAATAGCAAAATGCCTGTCTCGTGATCACTTCTGACTTTCCTGACCTCGTCATCAGCGATCACATGGTAGCCCTGGACATCAACAAGTCCATCTAGTCGACCAAGCTCCTGCTTCGCTTATTGACTCTGGTAGGTAGAATAATGCCCCTCCCCCAAAGATGTCCATTTCTAATACCTGAAACAGTGAATATGTTAGGTTACATGGCAAAGGGGGATCAAAGGTGCAGACAGAATCAAGTTTACTAATCAGCTGATTTTAAAATAGATTATTCTGGATTATCCGGATGGGTACAAGATAATCAGGAAGGTCCTTAAAAGTGAAAGAAGGAAGCTGAAAAGAAGTGTCAGAGGGAGACAAGACTATGGAAGAACAGTCAGAGAGATGGCTTTGTAGATGGAGGAAAGGGGCCATGAGCCAAGGAATGTAGACAGCTTCCAGAAACTGGAAAAGGCAAGGAAATGGATTCTTCCCTATTGTCACCTTGATTTTAGCCCAACATCAGACTTCAAACTATAAAATAATAAATTTGTATTGTTTCAAGCTACTAAATTCGTGGTAATTTGTTACAGCAGCAATAGAAAACTAATACCGTGATCAAGAGATTTCTGGTCTAACAGAGCTAATCTGGTTAAGTAAGTATTTATAGGATGGAAAATCAATGAAGAGAATGTTTCATAAGTGTCCTTGACAATGGAACACACATGGTAAAGCTTGTGAGTGGTTTTGGAATCAGAGGCATACAGTGCTTTGTCTATACCTTTCAGATGTTTCTTCAGACAGTCCCTTTAGTGCAGCAGGATGTGTTGGTCAAAGGCAGAGAATGGGCTGCTTTCATCATTTTTCTTCAGGCAAAGACATTACCTGACCTGTCAGAGATTTGGGAACTGTCTTGTCATACATATACAAGTTGAAATGGCAGCCATTAGGTGTTTAAGTACAACGATAACAAGAAGACTTATCACTATTTTTCAATAATAATACCAACACAGTAGGACTTACTAACAACCAATTGTTGCTTACGATAAAAATAGTTTGCAGGAACCCGATAAAGAGAACTGAAACCAATTTAATTTCCTCTCTCTGGATTAAAAAAAGTACTGGGTCCATGCATACTTTCCTGTCATTATACACTGAGAACAAGCAAAAATAACTTAGCTATTTGTTCCAACAAATATTTGCTCCTAGAAGACTATGAACTAACAAAAAGAGCTTACTTATCAAAACTAGCATTTTACTCATCGACACTTGCTTAAAGACTGTTGCCTCACTGTGCCTACCAATCCAAAATTATTGTTATAAATTCTGCCTAATCTCGATCAGTTTCCTGCTTTGCAAGACCCTCCTTTAAACTACCCAGTTTGGGCCCTAAAGCCCTGTAAACATCCTTCCCTGACTTTCCCCTTCTGAGAAATTTTTTTTAACAAATTTTTTTTTTTTAATTTTTATTTATTTGTTTTTATTTTTATTTATGGCTTGTGTTGGGTCTTCGTTTCTGTGCGAGGGCTTTCTCTAGTTGCGGCAAGCGGGGGCCACTCTTCATCGCAGTGCGCAGGCCTCTCACTATCGTGGCCTCTCTTGTTGCGGAGCACAGGCTCCAGACGCGCAGGCTCAGTAATTGTGGCTCACGGGCCTAGCTGCTCCATGGCATGTGGGATCTTCCCAGACCAGGGCTCGAACCCGTGTCCCCTGCATTGGCAGGCAGATTCTCAACCACTGCGCCACCAGGGAAGCCCCTTCTGAGAAATTTTTATGACTTTGTCAATTTGGCATTCTCTTTAATGCTGTAAGTTTATTAAATTTAACTTTAACAGGTTTTCAGGGGGTCTTTTGGAGAGTCTTTTCCCAATAGAGATAACCTTGAGAGTGCTAGTATACTTTCCATGAACCCTACTCTAAAGATTCTCCTATATTCTCACTCCAGGGAAGATACTGAAGTTGGTGTGTATGCAGTGGAAGCTGAGTATCACATGGATATTCATAAACAGTTTTGTTTCCTTAAACACAAGTCACCTTGCTCCACAGCAACAGTTCTAGGTCCAAAGTCAAAGGAATCTATGTATTAGAAATAAAAATATGTAAGTGAAAGTAGCAATGTTACATCTACTATTTAGTAAGTGTTTTCTTCAAGTAAAGCAAAACTCTTCAGTTTGTGTGTTTGCTTCAGTGAAATTGTATCACAAACTTAGCCTCAAATCCAGGAATTGAAGAGGAGATAAATCTTTACCCAGTCAGCTCGCTATTAGAGAGGAAGGAAACTTTAATAACTTGATGACAACATCACTGTCAGCTGAACACTTTACTGCAGAACCTACGGAAATAAATCTGGCTCCTCCACTCACCTTTGCTGACTATACTGAAAATGAATGACTGTTTAGTATCACAGAAGTACACGTAACAATCGAGCAGCCCATGTTACTTGGAAATTATGGTGCCCATAAGTATTAAAATGTAAAACTTAAAAAATTTAGCTACTAAAATAAAATAATTATTTATAAAAATAAATAATAATTACTATATAATAATTCTGAAATAATTTTAAAATAATTATAATTAAAATTTGTATTTGAACAAAATGTGTTTATGGTATACCTCTGTTATACACAATTAAAATTGTTAAAGGTATCACCAAATTTTTATCCAAAAAGTTTGTACTGATGTAAAAAGTATGTACCAATATACATTTTTAAGGCTCTGGAGATAGACTACCTAACTGTCCTCCAGAAAACATGAGCCAGTTGATTCTGCAGCACTGAAGAAGAATGTCCATTTATCTGTTGTTAAAGGAGAATTTTTCAAAAAAGTTATAATTGTGAACAGGAATAAATAATGGGCATTTATGAATTGCAAAGTCTTCATAGACATTAACTTGCCTGGTCCTTTTAGCATCCATGTAGTAGGGAGGACAGTAACAGCTGCTGCCTCCATTTTACAAATGCAGAGATTGAGCCTCAGAGAAGTGGCACCTAAGGTCACAGACTCTGAGTGGTAGCATGTGGACTTGGCACGGGGTTCTCAGACCCTGTGTTCCTTTTTCATGTACCTGGCCACATATGTGACCACATTCTCTATGCTCTCAGCGTCTTTGGGAGCCTTCCAGTTCCTCCTTCAGCCCATCTCACCTTCTGCAGGTGAAGGCTAGGCACAGCCCTATAGCAAAGACAGTTTCTTCCACCCTTGCCATCTCTGCCCTTGCCATCATTCCCAAATTTAAGAACAATACTTGTCCACTTGGGACTACCCTGGTGGTCCAGTGGGTAAGACTCCACGCTCCCAATGCAGAGGGCCTGGGTTCAATCCCCGGTCATGGAACTAGATCCTGCATGCATGCCGCAACTAAGAAGTCCACATGCTGCAACTAAAAGATCCCTCATGCTGCAACGAAGATCCCGCGTGCCTCAACTAAGACCCGGTGCAGCCAAAATAAATAAATAATAATAATAATAAAGAACAATACTTGTCCACTCTACACACACTCAACTCTAGCATCCTAATGCTTTTTACAGCTTTTCTGGACAGAGCAGATTCTCCTTCAAGGGGTGTATAATAGGAAAATCCCACTTGTTTCTTAAAAGCCATTTAGTTATCAAATCACACAATCATGGCTGGCCTTTCAGGTAAGCCCCTTCCCTGCATGCAATACTCCTTCTTTTTTCTTCCAGCCATTGCTGATACATTTCTGCAAATAGGGTGCCTCCCTTTATTGTTGGAAAGCTGAGCTGGTAAAAATGTCTTTCATCTGCTCATATAAAAATATCTTTCTAAATTAAATGTTATTTTTGTTAAGAAAAGCAAATTATATTTAACAGAAAAATTTAAAAATATTTTAAAATTTAAGGGGAAAAATCACTTCCAGTTTCATCCAGAAATAACCACTTTTGACATTTTAGTCTTTTTTATTCATATATATGTGTGACTATCTCTGTATATGATGTAATTTTCAACTGATATGTTAAGTAACTTTTCCACAACTGCTTTTATAGAATCACAGAATCTAGATTTAGAAGAAAACTCGAGGCCTTCAAGATCTTTCTTCCTGGTTTGAGGGCTTTGATTGGGTCTGCCTAGACACTGCTTGTGTCCTCCAGGAACTGGGAGCCCAGTTTGTACCAAGACAATCCATTTCTGGGTTGGAAAATTCTCATTCCGTTTTTGTCTCCTGAAATGACAGAATATGAATATGAATATGTCCTATTTGGATTTCTCTTCTCAAATTGAATATCCCTGGTTTCCATGATTATTCCTTGCTTGACAGAATTTTCAGAGCCACTCATGATGCTGGTCACCCTCCCCAGGGGAGTCTGTTCACTTATAACACTGCTTCCAGTCCCTGACATGAAGTCCCAAGTGCAGCCTGGCAGATGTGGTGTGCAGTGGGGCTGCTACTTCCCTAACCCCAGACACTTGACCTCCAGTAACACTGCCCAGGATGGCACTATATTTTTAGCAGCTACTTTTACTGTAAACTTTTGGGTTGGTCTTAAAAAGCCATCAGTCAGGATTAATTGGAGAAAGATAATGCCAGTCTGAATGCTGCCTTTTCAAATCCAAAATCTATTTTGGGGAGTGGAAAGGGAGCCTAACATTGGTTGGTTGGTGTGTGTGTGTGTGTGTGTGTGTGTGTGTGTGTGTGTGTGTGTGTTTGTTCACCATCTATCAGATGTAATGCTGAGCACATTCATATCTTTATTATTATTATAGTTACTGTTACTGTCATGGCAGTTTCAGTTGGTTGAGGTCCTACTGTGCACTAGACATACATTAATTTCATTTCACAGAGCCCCAGGATAATTAATTGTTGTTTTACACATGAGGAAAGGAAGGCAGGAAAATTGGACAACTTGTTCCAAGGTCCCACACCAGTAAGATGTTTACGCCCATGTTCTACCCCTATATCGTATTGCCTCAGAAAAGTGCAACCACTGATCAACAGTCAAGTTCAGAGTGAGACTCCTGGTAATTCCCTGGCAGTGCAGTGGCTAAAGACTGTGTGCTTTCACTGCGGAGATCCTGCAAGCTGATAAATGATCAGATTTTTAATATAGTTCAAAGGTTAAAGTCCACTGAATTTCTTGACAGATTCAATGTGGGGTGTAAGAGGAGTGAAATACAAAACTGAGGATTTTAGCCTGAGCAATAGGGCTGAGATAAAGAAGGCTGTGGGTGGAGCATGTTTTGGGGTGGCATTTGAGCATTTAGGTTTTTTGTTTTTTTTTTTTAATAAATTTATTTATTTATTTATTTATTTTTGGCTGTGTTGGGTCGTAGCTGCATGTGGGCTTTTCTCCAGTTGGAGCGAGCGTGGGCTACTCTTTGTTGCGGTGTGCGGGCTTCTCATTGCGGTGGCTTCTCTTGTTGCGGAGCACGGGCTCTAGGTGCGCAGGCTTCAGTAGTTGTGGCACATGGGCTCAGTAGTTGTGGCTCACAGGCTTTAGAGCACAGGGTGCACGGGCCTAGTTGCTCCTCAGCATGTAGGATCTTCCCGGACCAGGGCTCGAACCCGCGTGCCCTGCATTGGCAGGCGGATTCTTAACCACTGCGCCACCAGGGAAGTCCGAGCATTTAGTTTTAAACATGCTGATTTGTAGATATCTTAATAGACACTCAAGTGGAGATGCCAAGTTAGCAGTTAGCTATACAGGTATACCTTGTTTTATTACATTTTGCTTTTTGCACTTTGCAGATACTGCGCTTTTTACAAATTAAAGATTTATGGCAACCCTGCATTGAGTAAATCTATTGGTGTAAATTTCTAACAGCATTTGCTCAACTTGCGTCTCTGTGTCACATTTTGGTAATTCTCACAATATTTAAAATTTTTTCGTTATTATTATACTTCTTATGGTGATCTGTGATCAGTGATCTTTGATGTTACTATTGCGAAAGATTACAACTCACTGAAGGCTCAGATGATGGTTCGCATTTTTTAGTAATAAAGTATTTTTTAATTAAGGTATGTACATTTTTTAGACAATGCTATTATACACTTATTAGACTACAGTGTAAACATAACTTTTATATGCACTGGGAAACTAAAAAATTCATATGACTCGCTTTATTGAGATATTCACTTTATTGCAGTGGTCTGGAATCAAACCCACAGTATCTCCAAGGTATGCCTGTACAGTTTTGGAGATCAGGAGAGCAGCCTAAGCTAGATATATAAAATTGAGAGTTGGCACATAGATGATGTTTAAAGCCACAAGGCTGGATGAGATCACCGAGAGTGATCTCCCTGTTATCTCCTCTGGATCTGTGATTAGATGTTTCCTAAATCGTCTCATTCTCTCCACCATGACTCTTATCCGTGCTTTCAATTTTCTTTCTCTTCCTCCCTCTACGCTACAAGTCCCAGCAGTTTCTTCAGATCCAACATCCAGGTCATTAATTCTCTCTTTCACTGTTTCTAGTCTGTCATTTTAACTTTTAGAACTACATTTTCTTCATTCCTAGAAATTCTTTTTAAGAAAATATGCACTCTATTTTAGTAGCCTTTATCATATGTTTGACACATACTTTGTCTTTATTTAAAACATAACATATATATTGTATAATCTTTATCCAGTAATTTGTTATCCGAAGTTCTTATAACTCTGATTCTGTTTACACTGTGCCTCCATCATGATACATTGTTTCCATGTATGCCACATGTGCACACATGTGCATGTATGTGCATGTGTGTGTCTGTGTGTGTGTTTAATCTTTGGAGCTCATGTTTACTAGGGCTTTGTGGGAATGCTGTGTAGCTGGATAAAGGGCCTGAACACTAGATTTTAAAATTTGATTCTACTAGGTGTTTCAACCTTGGGAAAATATTTTTTTTCTGTCTAAAAACAAACATTTAGATCTCCAGTTTTATTGAAGCCTTGGGCTAATTTTTATGCTATTCTTCAGCCTGGTGGTTCCTGGACCACACAGTGTAACTTTGAATCCCAAACCTGTGCATGGTTGCAAATTCTCACAGGACCTGTTCTCCCTCATCCCTGGGGATAGTTTCCTTGTTATTTCTCCATGTCAGTGGGGAAATTTTTTTAGCTCACCTCCTCATCAGGTGCTACCTTTATGCAAGGGGTCTCATTTCCATCTTCCTATGAGGCATGGGCCATAGTCTTATTTCTCACACTTACATGGGCATTAACACTCAAGAGCAACCATCCGCTCACACACCTTCTACCAGCCACAGCCGGTTCACACACTGACCACTCTGGTTTTCAATTCTCCAGCTCCTGGCAGTTCCCTTTCTTTCCTGCAAATTTAGCTTTGCATTTAAAAGAATGTTATACTTTAGACAGTATCTCTGTTTGTAGCCAGAGTGTTTTCAGGTTACCTTATCTGTCACATTGATGGAATTGGAAGTCCCTTTAGGGGTGATTGTGATGGTCAGATTAGCTCAGCAGGAATTATTTTCTAGAACAACAGGCATATTTGAGTGGACATCATGCCCCCCAGCTCCCTGTCATGTTGGAAGCATCTGCTCCTGTGAGGAGTTTGCATGGAGGGTGATCTACAGAGCACCGTTTGGCTTATTCCTGTGGCTCTGCCCACGCTGATGATTACTTGTTTCAGTTTGTGCCAGAACTGACCGAGGCGTATGTGGTGATGAATGAGCTAGAGACAAATGGGACCAACTGCCATGACAGAGGCCCAGCCTGCCCTGGCCTGTGGGCCCCAGGACTGGCTGTCCAGGAATTCTCTGCAGGGACGTCCAGCATGCCACATGCCATTCTAGCCAGTGACAGGGAATGAAGGGAAGGGGGACTGGTTATACCACAAATGGCTGCTTCCTGTGGCTTCAGCAGGATGATGTACCCCTGTTTACTATGTTCTATTTCCTGAGCTGCTCCAAAGACGCGGGAACCCCAAACAAGTCCTGGTAAGGGCAAGGGCAGCCAAGAAGGGAAAGAATCTGAACTCTCTAAGGCCTCCAACTCATCAGTTGGGATGATGAGCAGAGCCTGGACATATCTGCCTGTTTGGCCACATTTAAAGGAAACATGAGGACTGACCAACAAGGCTGTGTGTACACCATAAGTGCTGATCAGTGACAGTCCCCCGTGTATCATCCAGGGGAATGAAGTCAGCGGACTCCAAAGCTGCTCCGGGAAGCCTTGGCATAGAAGGAGTCTCTGAAAGCTGTTTCAGGACCATTGTGTATCTGCCAGTCAGTGAAAGAGAAAGGGGGTGGATAGGAGAGAGGGCAGAGACCTTAAGAAAAGCCTTCAGCTTTCTTTCTTCAACAAAACCCTCATCTGGCTGCTCACTGATGGCCTGAAGAACAGAACCATAGGGTCTTTGATTGGAAAGATGCCATTTAGTTCAACCTTCCAGCTAGTGCAGGTTCTGCAATCTCCGTGCCAGACAGCCTCCCACCATGGGGTTCTCACTGCTAACTTCATGGTAGGAATGATCTCATTTTAAGCCTCTTCTTATTTTGAGGTAAAAATCTGCCTTTCAGTCATTTCCACCTACACCCCATCCTCTCCTGGTTGCTTAGGAAGAAGCGCCTCCTGCCTTCACTGGCTCAGGAACACAGAGAGGATTCCCTGAGAGAACCTACAGTCTCACCCATGAGAACCAGGGCTCCTCGGACCCAGCTCATCCCCAGGATGGCCATCCAGGAAAGGAAAGAGGCTGACCAGTGGGACAAAGGCCTGCCAGGGGGAGACTGGCTGAGCTACTTCTTCACTTTCTTACTGGAGACTCAGTTAGGACCCCACCTGTACATAGGGAAGACATCCTCCCAGATAGGAAATAAAATAAAGTTCTTGGATGAGCACCGAAAGTTGACCTAGAAAGTTATTTTATCCTGTCCCTGCATATAAGACAGTGAATCGAAACCAAAAGTGTTCTGTGAAGATATTCAAAGGTGTCCTTTGAAGGCTGTTCCTCCTGGCAGGTAGGCCATTGTGTGTTCTCTGGGCTGCGCCCAGCCTTGGAGCAGAGGGATTGGAGTCTGGGCAGGTGCTTTGGCAGTGCCTCTAGAGCAGGCAGGAGTAGCTGGGGGTTTCGTCCTTCAACGCACTGGCAGTGAGTCCCTATTTTCTATGTGTCTGCTGGAGGCCCATCATGGTTTTCAAATAATTGTGCTAGACACAGAAAAGGGGAGAAAACAGAAGTTGATTAGGACATGCGGACCTAACAAGGACTCAGAAGCCACACCACTTATATCCACCCCATCATTCTTCCTGCAAATATCACTGTTTGGGGACAAGGATTCCCTTTGACTAGCCCCAGTTCTGTGAGAAACAATGTTCCATTCAATCCCTCTCATTCTTTCATCCTAAAGAAAGTGTGTAAAACTGTTTTTAAATGTTTAAAAGGAGACAGGCATGTTTCAAGGGCCCACTTGAAAGTTTCTGACAAGAAGTAGGTTCAAAAAAAGAAAAGAAAAGGGCTCTCTCTCCAGAGGGGTGGGGGCCCATGTATTCTGAAGGGCCTTCCCTCTGCATATCAACTAGATGTTCGTGAATCCTACCCTTTTAATGAACTGCTAGGCTCTTGGAAAGCATGTGGAAAAAGTAAGCTGAAACAGAATCAGTGGGCAGGGCAGTGAGCAAGCAAATGCTAAAACCAACATGGAATTTGGAGGTGAATCCTAGATTCCCCACATGGTGAATCTGAACTGAAACTGAAGCTCCCACATGAAGCTGGAATTATTTTACCCCAATTTTTTATTGTGGTAAAATACACATAACATAAAAATTTCCATCTTAACTGTGTTTAAGTGTACAGTTTAGTGGTATTAAATACATTGGTAATGTTGTGCAACCATCACTACCATCCATCTCCATAACTCTTTTCATCATCCCAAACTGAAATTCCATATGCTTTGAACAATAACTCCCCATTCCCCTCTCCCCCCAGACCCTGAAAATCACCACTATACTTTCAATCTTTATGATTTTTTTAAGTCAGTCATTTAATTTTTAAATTATTTTTTTAAAAGTTTTATTGGAGTGTAGTTGATTTACAATGTTGTGTTAGTTTCAGGTGTACAGCAAAGTGATTCAATTATACATATACATATATTCATTCTTTTTTAGATTCTTTTCACATATAGGTTATCCCAGAATATAGGTTGTCCCAGAATATTGAGTAGAGTTCCCTGTGCTATATAGTAGGTCTCTGTTGGTTATCTATCTCATATATTGTAGTGTGTTGTATGTTAATCCCAAACTCCTGATTTATCCCTCCCTGCCACATTTCCTCTTTGGTAACCATAAGTTTGTTTTCAATATCTGTAAGTCTGTTTCTATTTTGTAAATAAGTTCATTTGTATCATTTTAAAAAGTTAGATTCCACATATGAGTGACATCATATGATATTTGTCTTTCTCTGTCTGACTTACTTCACTTAGTATGATAATCTCTAGGTCACACCATGTTGCTGCAAATGGCATTATTTCATTCTTTTTTATGGCTGAGTAGTATTCCATTGTATATATGTACCACATCTTTATCCATTCCTCTGTCGATGTACATTTAGGTTGCTTCCATACCATATCTTGGCTATTGTAAATAGTGCTGCAATGAACACTGGTGTGCATGTATCTTTTTGGATTTTGGTTTTCTCTGGGTGTGTGCCCAGAAGTGAGGATTGCTGGGTCATATAGTAGTTCTATTTTTAGTTTTTTAAGGAACCTCCATACTGTTCTGTATAGTGGTGTACCAATTTACATTCCCACCAACAGTGTAGGAGGGTTCCCTTTTCTCCACACCCTCTCCAGCATTTATTTATTTATTCATTTTTATTTATTTATTTTTTTGGTGTGTTAGTTTCTGCTTTATAACAAAGTGAATCAGCTATACGTATACACATACCCCATATCTCCTCCCTCTTGCGTTTCCCTCCCATTCCCTATCCCACCCCTCTAGGTGGTCACAAAGCACCGAGCTGATCTCCCTGTGCTATGCAGCTGCTTCCCACTAGCTATCTGTTTTACATTTGGTAGTATGTATATGTCCACCATAGTATGTATATGTCCACCAGCATTTATTTTTTGTGGACTTTTTTTCCCCCCAGATTTATTGAGATGTAATTGCCATATAATATTGCATAAGTTTAAGGTGTACAGTGTGTTGATTTGACACACTTATATATTGCAAAATGATTGCAACCATAGCATTAGCTAACACCTCCATCATATCATATAAGTACTGTTTCTTTTTTGTGGTGAGAACATTTAAGATCTACTCTCTTAGCAACTTTCAAGTATATACTACAGCATTATTAACTATAATTACCATGCTATACATTAGATCCCCAGAACTTATTCATCTTATAACTGGAAGTTTGTGTCCTTTGACCAACATCTCCCCATTCCCCACCCCCATCCCCAGCCCCTGGTAACCACCATTCTAATCTCTGTTTCTATGAGTTCAGCATTTTGTTTGTGGACTTTCTGATGATCGCCATTCTCACCAGTGTGAGGGGATACCTCATTGTATTGATAGTTTTTGTTTGTTTGTTTGTTATATTTAGTTAGTTATTTTGGCCAAGCAGTGCAGCATGTGGGATCTTAGTTCCCCGACCAGGGATCAAACCTGCATCCCCTGTGTTGGAAGCAGGGAGTCTTAACCAGCACCAGGGAAGTCCCCTCATTGAGGTTTTGATTTGCATTTCTCTAATAGTTAGTTATGTTGAGCATCTTTTCATGTGCTTTTTGGCCATCTGTATGTCTTCTTTGGAGAAACGTCTATTTAGATCTTCTGCCCATTTTTTTGATTGGGTTGTCTGTTTTTTTGATATTGAGCTGCATGAGCTGGTTGTGTATTTTGGAGAGTAATCCCTTGTTGGTTGCTTGACTTGCAAATATTTTCTCCCATTCTGAGGGTTGTCTTTTTGCTTTGTTTATGGTTTCCGTTTCTGTGCAAAAGCTTTTAAGTTTAATTAGATCCCATTTGTTTATTTTTGTGTTTATTTTCATTACTGTAGGAGGTGGATCAAAAAAGATCTTGCTGCAATTTATGTCAAAGAGCGTTCTGCCTATGTTTTCCTCTAAGAGTTTTATAGTGTCCAGCCTTACATTTAGGTCTCCAATCCATTTTGAGTTTATTTTTGTGTATGGTGTTAGGGAGTGTTCTAATTTCATTCTTTTACATGTAGCTGTACAGTTTTCCCAGCACCACTTATTGAAGAGGCTGTTATTTTCTTCATTGTACATTCTTGTCTCCTTTGTCATAGATTAGGTGACCAGAGGTGCGTGGGTTTATCTCTGGACTTTCTATCCTGTTCCAATGATCTATATTTCTGTTTTTGTGCCAGTACCATACTGTTTTGATTACTGTAGCTTTGTAGTATAGTCTGAAGTCAGGACGCCTGATTCCTCCAGCTCCATTTTTCTTTCTCAAGATTGCTTTGGCTATTCGGGGTCTTTTGTGTTTCCATACAAATTGTAAAATTTTTTGTTCTAATTCTGTGAAAAATGCCATTGGTAATTCGATAGGGATTGCACTGAATCTGTAGAATGCTTTGGGTAGTATAGTCATTTTCACAATATTGACTCTTCCAATCCAAGAACATGGTATATCCCTCCATCTGTTTGTGTCATGTTTGATTTCTTTCATCAGTATCTTATCATTTTCTGAGTACAGGTCTTTTGCCTCCTTAGGTAGGTTTATTCCTAGGTATTTTATTCTTTTTGTTGCAGTGCTAAATGGGATTGTTTCCTTAATTACTCTTTCTGATCTTTTGTTGTTAGTGTATAGAAATGCAACAGATTTCTGTGTATTAATTTTGTATCCTGCAACTTTACCAAATTCATTGATGAACTCTAGTAGTTTTCTGGTAGCATCTTTAGAATTTTCTATGTATAGTCTATCTTTATGATTTCTGACTACTCTAAGTACCTCATGTAAGTGGAACCATACAGTTATTTGTCTTTCTGTGACTGGTTTATTTCACATAGTGGCTGTACCATTTTACATTCCCACCAACAGCACACGAGGGTTCCAATTACTCCACATCCTTGCCAACACTTGTTATTTCCTTTTTTTTTTTATTAGTAGCCATCCTAATGCGTGTAAGGTGGTAGCTCATTGTAGTTTTGATTTGCATTTCTCTAATGATTAGTAATGTTGAGCATCTTTTCATGTGTTTACTGTCCATCTGTATATCTTCTTTGGAGAAATGTCTATTCAAATCCTTTGCCCATTTTTGAATTGGGTTTTGTTTTCTGGTTGTTGAGTTTTAGGAATTCTCTGTATATTCTGGATATTAATCCCTTATCAGGCTGGAATTCTTGAAGGAGTTTAAAATGGTCCTGGGTTGGTAATGCTGCATGGCAAAAGCAGGTGCAAACTCTTTGAGGAGGAAAGTAATTTCAACTTATACATTCAGGACTCTTAGAGCTTAAGTTCAATCACATTTATGGTCAATTGAATTTCAACAAGGGTGCCAGACAATTCAACGGAGAAAGAATCATTTTTTCAACAATTGGTACTGGGAAAACTGGATATCCACATGGAAAAGAATAAAGTTGGACCCCTGCCTCACATCATATGCCCCCTCCTCTGAGCCCAGAAGGGGTAGGCCTCTCTGTGGTCAGACAAGGAAGCTCCTGCATAGTGGTCACAGTCAAACAATGTCCGAGGCTGGGCTGCCTATGCCTACTTGACCCCACTCCATTCTCTCCCATAGAGACCTGCCCTCCTACAGGTCTGGGCTTCCTTGATCCAGGGCTGATCTGGGCTTCCCTTCAGGGGCCAGAGTTAATAAAGCTTGATGCTCACAGCATAGGCTAAATGGCTGCCTGGATAAAGCCATCCTCTCTCCTTCTGAAGGAGTGGGCCCAGGCAACTAGGATGGGCAGGTGACCCTGCCCCAAGCCACAGCTGATTGAACCAAGAATGCACACTTAACCCAAGAAGAGTCAGTTAGGCTTCTCCCTCCAGAGAGACGCAAAGTAAGTAGTCAGGTGATATTGGGCACTGGGGCTGTGAAGTCTTGGAAAATAAGGGCATGCCAGGGCCAAGGCTGGAGCTAGAAATTGAGAGGTGGGGAGGAGAGAACAGATAGATGAAGGATCAAACCTCAGGGAGAAGCTAAGGTCAGATCTGGAAGGAGAAAGGCCTGGAGGGAGAGGAGCCTGGGCCCTGCTTCCTACGGATGAGTTCTATGGCCTGCTAATCAAAGTGTGGTCTTGGACTAGCTGCATGGGCACCATCTGGGTACTTATTAAAAGTGCAGACTCTCAGATTTACCCTGGACCTGCTGCATCAGAATCTGCATTCTAACAAGACTCCTGGTGATGTATGTACACAGCACAGGGTGAGAGGTGCTACTATGGAACCTTCAGAATCTGTGTTAACAAACCCCTTCACTCAAGCTTCTTTGAGTGGGCTTTAGCTCCTCACAGCCATCAAAGGTCAGTGAAGGTATCAGTTTAACTACAAATGTAAAGAATGAACTCAATCAGGAGAAGGGCTTTCTAACTATAACACAAAATCCAGAAGCCAAGAAAGAGAAGACTGATACACTTGATTTCATAAAAATCAGCAAAATAACTACAAAAAAACCATAAGTAAAGCCAAAAGACAAATAGGGGAAAATATTTGCAACTCATATCATAAAGAGCTAATCTCCCCAATATATCAAGAGTTCCTATAAATTAATAAGAAAAAGACCAACAACCAATAGAAAAACAGGCAAAAATATCAACAGGCAGTTTATAGGAAAAGAAATTAAAATGGCCCTTAAACATATGAAAAGAAGCTTGACTTTACTGATAATAAGAGAAATACAAATCAAGGCTAGACTGAGAGACCATTTTTCACCTTTCAGATTGGAAAAAACCAAAAAGCAGGATACTGCATCTTGCGGGGAGGCTGTGGGGAACTAGCATCCTGTATATGCTGCTGGGGGGTGGGGGGTAGGTGATGGGTTCAGCTCCAGGCAGGCAATTCAGCACCATCTATGAAAAGTACAAATGTCCTTTTGGCCAAGAAATTCACTCCTACAAACTTGCCTTTCACTCCTGTGTGAATTCACATTTGTACAAGGTTAATTATCACAGCAATGTTTGTCATAGTAAAGAAATGGAACCTCCTAAAATCCCTCAATATGAGATGCATTAAATGAATTCTGATAGATCCTTGCAATGGAGTACTACTATGCAGCTGTGAAAAAGAACACAGCAGCACCGACAGGTTGAAAGGGGACGATCTTCAGGATAGACTGTTAAGTGGAAAAAGCGAGAGGCAGAACAATGTGCAGGAGGAACTCTAGAAATAAGTGACAGCGGTTCCTTGTCAGAGGGGACTGGTGGGAGCTGGACTGATGGGGGACTGGGTATTAGTATTTTCATGCTTTTTAATGCTTCAATTGTATCATCCTATTGAAAATGTAAATGAATACCACAAAAATATTTTTAAAACAATGAGCTCACTTGGGCAGTCACCCCATGTGCAGCTGCCACCTGCCGTATAAGAACTGCCTCTGGGCACAGAAAAGCACACAGCATACAGGCCTCCTGTGTTCTGGCTCCAGGCTGGGCCTCAGCAGAGTGGAGACCCTCTGTTCTAGCCCAGCCCACTCAGTGAGGAGAGTACCAGGCCATGTCTAGCTTTGCCTTGGCTGCCTGTGGTCCTCTGGTCCCCTGCCACCTGTGCACAGTGGCCTCCACTGGAGAGGGTCTCCCCAACAGGAAGTGGCCTCAGGGGAGCCCCAGGCCCTGTCCTGGCATGTTATTCACACATGGGCTGTCTTAGCACTCACCAGCCATGTCCAGGCCTGGCCAAAGTCTGTGGGACCCCTATTCGTTCCAGCCCAGCCCCAGGACTCTGGAGTTGGCAGAAGATACCCATTGACTCTGGGTGACTCTGGATTTTCCTGGGCTGGCGTATTCCTCCTCTGCCTCTCTGCAGTGGGGAGTGTAATCCTGGGTGTCCTAGTAATGAGGTCCCTGAGGCCTTGCCTTCCTGGAGACATGAATCCCCCGAGTTACCTTCTGTTCTGTCTTGACTTTGGCATTGTAGAAGGAGACAGAATCAGGGCCCTCTGGCAGCATCATCTGCTGCAGCCGGCTGAACCTGTCCTGGTCATCTTCTCCCTACAAGAGGCCCAACACAGCACAGTCCCTTCACCTGGCATTGTCAGGATCCACTCTGACAGGGCCTGTGGTGGGCATTAGGGCAGCCTCTCGCTGGGTCTGCAGACCTCCACCCAGGATAGCTCACAATCCCCCAGCCTCATGTTTTCCAGTGTCATCATGGACACCCTGTAACCGCCACCAGGGAAAGATGAGCCACTCAAGAAGGGGTGCAGCAGCATGTGGTGTTTTGTGTGTCCTCATCCTTGATAACGGGGGAGAGACCTGTACCTGCCCACCTGCCTGGGCCAGCTGTAGGAGAGGCTGGGAGCAGCCGGTACACTGCCAAGCTTGTGGAGAGAACAGAGGACAAGGGGCACTGCCCACTGCCCTGTGCTCGTCCACCATCCCCATCCCTGCCCTGTGCCACTCACCAGAGACACAATCCTGCTGAGAGGCATCATGCCTGGCCGGATGCTGCCACCTGGCTTCAGTGCCGCCTGCAGGTCCTCAGGGACAAAGAAGGACTCATTGTACCAGATGTCAAATTCTGCAGGGAGACAGGGAGATGGCACTGTGAGGGTGGGGAGTCCCTGAGGAAGCAGGTCAAGGCTGTGTGTGTCTCTCTGTCTTGTGCTTGTCACAGCTCACCCTCTCTTCACTTCCTGCTCCAGGGTCTCACCCTTTCCCATCTCCATCTCCTGCCCTCAGAATCCTGGAAACACACATCTAAAGCCCCGTCCAGGGACTTCCCTGGCAGTCCAGTGGTTAAGACTCCACTGCAGGCTTCGATCCCTGCAGCGGGAACTAGGGGAACTAGGATCCCGCATGCCCCAGGGCATAGCCAAAAAAAAAAAAAAAAAAAAAGTCCTGTCCAGCCCCTGCCTCTGCCAGAGAAAAGTTCTGAAGTCACTTCTAGAACCCAGACGGTAGCCCTGCCCTGTGCCTCCTGGAACCCCAGGTGGCCAGCCAACCTTCCCAAATGGCACACCCGTGAGCAGGCGATGTCGACACTGATCCACCAGGTGCTGGCAGTACTGGATCTCAGCCCTGAGGTCCTGTAGGTCCTGATACTCTGTCCGGTACTGCTTCTTGAGGTCTTTAAGCTTCAAGATCAGCAGGAATTCCTCCTCATCAATGATCATCAGCCCCTTGTTCTCATACTCGCCTGCAGGGGGAAGGAGGAGGTTAGGGAATGAGGTGCCCACCTGAGGTGGTCAGAAAGAGGGGAGAGTGCTGGCAAAGCATGAAGACAGGACCTGGGAAGGGCTTGGGTGCAGCATGGAGGTGGACAAGGCATGAGAAGGCCAGGCTACTAGGATATGTCTCACAGGGAGATGGAGCTCAGGTCAGAGGACCACACTGGCATTTTTAGGACAAACAGGAGGGGTGGGCAGAGGAAAGGGTAGAGATGTCCCAAGTTCCACGATTATTTTGATCTTAAACCCCACTAGCCAAAGATATCCAGTAAATACCTCTATTATACAGGTGTTTACCTTTTTTTATAAATTATGTAAACAAGCTGCCGCCACTGGCTAGTACCACAAGGCAGTTGGGCAGGGTTCCTTATTAATAACAGTAGATGTAAACCCACATTTCAAATTGTCTTCTTGACGATTTCAGCATTCGCCAGCTACCTTCTGGTCAGAGACCATCAGACATCTGTATCTTGTCGGATGGCTGTCAGAGGGCTCCAGGAGGAGAGGGGTCAGTTGTGCTATTAGTCATCTCCTCCACTCACTGTCTCTTTGGATGGACCTTTTAAGGTCTGTCAGTTTGATGAAGGTTGTTGGGTTAAGACAAAATAACAATATCTGTGGAGCCACCCACCTGGCTGTCTACTGCGCACAGCACCTTGAAAGTTCAGCAAAGGCGTCGTGTCAACACCCAGCCCGAGGACCCCTGGAGAGTGAGTCCTGTGTGTGACCGAGGTGTGTGGCCAGGGTGCACGAGGCAGTCCCCAGGTACCAGAGGAAAGCATTAGCACTTCCGCTGATGTTTACAGGGGAGAAGTGAGGCACATTAAGTGTCACTGACACCATTCATGGAGAGGCAAGGGTTCCAATTCAAGGTGTTTGCAGTGGTGGAGGAGGGGGGTCCAGGGTAGCCCTCACCTTCAGTGCAGAGCAACCTGGTTTGCTGCCGTGGGCCTGATGTGGTCACTTTGATACAGACAAATCCGTCAATCACAGAGTGGAGTCTTTACAGTACTCTGTTGACATGGGGAGTGACATCTTTTGTACTACCCAGAGGTTCTCTGATTATCTCCAAAGAAAACGCTTATGAGAGCTGAACTTAAGATGATTTTTCTTTTTTTTTTTTTTTTTCCCACAAACAACTAATTAATGTCTCAAATTCAGTGACTGTTCTGGGCTGATAAGTGGCTGTCAGTCAAGGTACCTAGAAAATATTTTAAAAAATGAATTTACTTGATCTGTTCCCTTAAGATAAAGGTATTTTGCTTGGTATTTTAACAACCAATGGGAAAACAACTGCTTTGGAGGGGGAAAGAGCAAAAATGTTTTTTGATACTGATAAAAGTTTAAATATTTTAAAATATTGTTTATTTCTTCTACATCCCATCCTTTAAAAATATCCATTTTCAGGTATATTGAGGAGTAAGTGATATAGCAGCATAGCATGCATATATATTATTTAAAATATGTAAATATATAATAAGGGGTTGCATATTCAAAGGAGGTGTGGGGCAACTTCCCTGGTGGCGCAGTGGTTAAGACTCCGTGTTCCCAATGCAGGGGGCCCGGGTTCCATCCCTTGTCGGGGAACTAGATCCCAAATGCGTGCCGCAACTAAGAGTTCGCATGCCACAACTAAGGAGCCCACATGCCACAACTAAGGAGCCCTGGAGCTGCAACTAAGGAGCCCACCTGCCACAACTAAAAACTGGTGCGACCAAATAAATAAATATTTTTTTTAAAAAAGCAAAAACAAGGTGTAGGCAGAAGGGACAAAGAAGTGCTTGTTGGTCCTGCAAGGCCTTCACTCTAGAGGTTCTGGGTGGGGTCATGTCTGGAGCCACCATCACCCACCTTCCCCTACTTCCCAAATTACGCTTGGTCCGTAGGGTATGAGCAAAGTAGCCCCAAGAATTTGGAAATAAAGTTGCCCTCTGAGAAATAAGTGAGTAAAATGCAACCTCTGTGAGTGAGATGATCCCCCTGACCTGCAGAAAACCAAGTGCCACCTGGAGATGCCCAGGTGATCAGTGAGATCATTCAAGAAGGCTGGCCTAGCATAGGGTTGCGATTTAGCAAGGGAAAGCCCAGTAACCGGTGGTGTGCCCTGCCTGTGAACAAGAGTGTGACCTCTGAACCACCAGCCTCAATGTTGGGATGGTTACTCATTAAAATGCATGTTCTGGGCCCTGCTCCAGATTTCCTGAGTCAGAGCCACTGATTGCAGCCTAGGAATCTGCACTTGACCAGCCCTCCCAAATGAGTCCTCTGCTCACTCAAGCTTGAGGGTTCTTGGTGCACATTGAAGGTATGGGCAGTGTCTGCCACTGGGATCAGGGCACCAGGTCAGGGTAACCAGGTGAGCACTCTCCCCACTCCCCACACAGGGGTCCCTGCTCATTGAGCCTGAGGGCTTCCCACACCACCTGCCTTAAGAGACGAGACTTTGCTAGGCCAGTTTGTTGCGGGGTTGGCATGAGGAATGGTCTTAGTGACAGTGAATCACTTGGCCCCTGGTATCCACATTCTCATTCCCTCCTCAGTTTCTCATGTCTTGACCAGCACCCCTATCCCAATCAGACCACTATGGTCAGTGAGGAGACAACACCAGGACCCATGGACCTTGTGGCGGTCGCCAGCCACCCATCTCCCTGGGGAAGTGTCTACAAGACCAACGTTCTGTCCCTCCATGGGAAGAAGCACATATCAGATGGAAGGTCCAGCACTTAGATCTGAGATAATGCAAGAAGGGAGACTTGCAGGCAGAAGCTAGCTGACAGGGAAGGACTCTGTGGTTCCCCAGGGCTGACTAGAGCCAAGTGATGACCCAGGGATGAAGTCTGCACCCCAACATCCCCTGCTGGCCCCCTTCCAACTCAGTCCTCCAGTGCCCAAGGCTGCCCCATCCCGAGCAGGATGACTCAGATCCCACTGTCCCCCAACTATCTTCCCATCACCTTTACCTTGCTTCTCTCGTAGTGACTTCTGGAAATTTAGTGCCTCCTTGGTCATGTCGATCTCCCGCTTGATGGCATTGATGCGCTGTGTGGTCTCGCTGGCCCTTTTCCTCCGCTCGTTCAAAATGGATTTGTTTTCTTTGAAGATGCGGTTGATCTCACTACCCCGTTCGTTCTTAAAGTCCTCAAAGGCCACAGGCTTGGCGGGTGGGGTGCTGGGCCTGAAGATGGAGGGGAAGGAGGAGGGAGAAATGGGGCAGCTGTCTTGGCGCCACCGGGCACTTCACCTTTCTTCCCTGGGGCTTCTGTAAGCAGGAGGTCCGAATTCCTGGGCACCACGTACCCCAGATGGGAGCTAAACTGTGTAGGAATCATTCTCTCGTCTCTGTTTTACTGAGTACACAAGGGCACGTGACTATTGCAGAAAATGAGGAAAGTAAGGAAAAGTTACAAAAAAAAACCCCCAAAATACCACTCATTACCTATTGGCAACCACACTTCAGTGTGTCTCCTTCATTTCTTTGATAACTGTTTTAATATTTGGAGTCATGCAATATATATAATTTTACATCTTACTTTTTTCACAGAAGCATTCTTTCATGCTATTAAAAACTCTTTGAGAACTCTAGTTAATAAGATGTAAGATGAAGTGGTGGGCAGGGAAAAGTAGATTGTCTGCAACTTACTTTGAAATCCATTTTTTAAAAAAAGATAGATGGAAGGATGGAGAGAAAGACACATGATGAAATACTATAGTAACATTAATGATAGAATCAAGAGGGGGTTCACTATACAATTCTTCCAACTTCTCTGAATGTTTGGAAATGTTCACAGACTGGGGAAAAATTCTTCATGTACATCTTTGTACATTTCAAGGGCAGAGAAAATAATTCACTTAGTGCCCTTTCCCTAATGTCAACTATTGAAGGTGTTACAAAAATTTTTTTCTTTTGCTTTTTAAATTAATGACACAATCTTTTTGTATAAATCTTTGTCTACATCTCTAATTATTTCCTCAGGATAGATTCCTAAAAACTCAATCACTGACTCACCACAGAGAGGAACTGGGTGGCTGGAGGAAGGGTCTCATACCTGAGAATTTTGTATCTTTTGAATACATTACTTATTCAAAATATGCAAATTTAATTATTTAAATAATTGCTATTTGGAGGGTCTAAAATGATTCTGTGTATAATTGTGTATCTTTGATGACTCCTGAGGTTGAACCATTTTGCACATGTATAAGCCATCATATTTCTTCTTTTTTGGACTGTGCTCCTAGTCTTTGCCTATTACCCCATTTTATTTCTCTTCCATCTGCAGGTGCTCTTTCCTTGTCATAGTCTGATTTTGTATGATCTGGTGCAGGAGTTACTGTTAGATGGTCACCTGGGTGGGTGTAATTCCTCCTTTGGGGATTCCGAGGCAAGGGGCTCAATACTGGAGGTCTCCCGGTCCTGCAGAAGCATGTCTTTGACATCTCCATCCTTGGAGGATGGGGTCAACTGGGTCTTGGAGGTGGAAGCATCCAAGTCCTTGCCACTCACAGGGCTGCTGGCACCCTCCTTTCTTGCCAAGGAGCTGGAAGGAGAAGGCAGGGAGACCCCAGGCTCAGTGTCTCTGATGCTGAGGGGAGTAATCTTGCTCAGCACTCATACACCAGAAGCCCCAGCCCGCTCAGCTCCGATCTTGAACATAAACCCAGGCCAAAGGGCAAAGAGTACAACCCTAAGCCATGCAGATGGGGAGGAAGAGGAGAGAATTTCTCTCCCTTTTATCAGAACAAGAAGTCCTCCTTCCAGCAGTCTCAGCAGGAGACACCTGGGAAGAATGGGCAGTCTCCAGTTTGGAAGCATAAGGACCTCTGGGGTGGGCCACAGGCTCTAAGGAGCATCATGGCTGCTGAGGTATTAGTCACACAGGCATCCCTGGGAAGGAGTAGCAGAGCCCCCACCCAGGGTGTGTCTGTCTGTGGACCAACAGTAAAGACAGACACGTCTGCCCCGCTGCTCTGACCAGTCCACGACTTGCTCTCCCACCTCTATCAGTGCCCACACCAGCTCCCCGGAAAGTAGCCATCCTCCCTCTCCAACTGATGGCACCCAGGGTCCTCCCTCCCAGAGAGGTACATGTGAGCAGGACTGAACTAAAGGGAGGATGTCCATGGCTCCTTCCACTGTTTCCTTCTCTCTTCTTCTTCTTGCAACAGGTGTGGCTTGGGGGAACCAAGCCTCGATCCATTTGTTACTGTACTAATTACCCAACGGCAGAACAGAGAGGGTGGGGGTGTGACCGCCCTTCCTGAAGAGGCAGGAGGAGGCCAGGGCATCCGACTCCAGTACTGCATGTGACAGTTTTCTACAATCAGCTCTGGCCCGTGTCCTTTTACAAGTGATAATAATGGTAACAACATACTTGTATTGAGGTCTTCCCGGGACAGGGACTGCATTTACTCACTTATCCTCAAAACCATCCCAGTGACTGATGCTATTATTATTATTATACCCATTTTAGGGATGAGGAAACAGAGGCAGAGAGGCTCTTACACCTCACAGAAGGTGACCCCCTTGGGTGAAAGAACTACTGAGCAGGGAGGTGAGCCCAGGCGTTACCTCCAGAGCATGTGCTTTGTCCACCACGACACAGCACTTCCGAGGGAGGCTGCTTCATTAAGGGAACCTTGACACCCTGCATCTACAAACGAGTCTTGCCTCAAAGGTGAGCTGGAGTTTTTAGGTGACGTGGGTGCCAATTAGGCGGGTCACAGAAGGAACCTGGTGGTGGGGGCTGGGTTTCCACATGAAGTACCGGAGGGCGAGTGCCGGCCTGGCTTCTCACTTCCACTCTACCACACCTTAGCAATGTGACCTTGGAATGAATTCCCCTCTCTGAGCCTTGGTTTCCTCATTAGTTAAAATGGAGACATGAACTCCCACCTCGTGGAACTGCCGTGAGGATGACAGGTGACCAGCCCCAGCCTGGGCCCCACAGATGCTGCTAGTATTGGCAGGAGAGGTATCCATTGTGACCACCCCATAACTAAGACACCGGGGGAAGGGAGGGACAGCTTATGTCCTCCCTTTCCCCAGCCACGGAGGGCCAGGTGCTGATCAGCTGGAGCAGCAGGAAGGTCACTCACCTGAGCTGCTCTTTGAACATCTTCTTGGACTTGGATTTCTTCCCGGGTCTGGTAGAGGAAGGGGCAACTCCGAGTCCGAAGCCTTGTCCGTCAGGCTCGCCCACTAGGTGGCCGTCAACATCCACGAGCCCTGCCTGGACAGAGGCCAGTTGGCAGGTCTGTGGTTAGATTAAGGGTTCAGGCTCCCTGGGGAACCAGGCGTATATGGACCAAAGGTGGGCATGTTCATCCCACACACCGAGATGTGGCTCCTGCTGATATCACTTCAGGCTGTCCCCAGCAGAGCTGTCTCTGACCACCCTACCCAATGTCCACTTCCTACATCAACTCCTCTCATGGTCTGGTGTCTCATTCCATACTCTGAGGCTCTTGGGGCCCGTTTCCAACCTAACTCTGGGAATTGGTCTTGTTTACTACTAGCCACATCTCCATTTTATGGAGAACGTTTTGAACTCATATGCGGTTTACTCCTGCATGGGTCACCCCATGCTCATGCTGGTGTTACCTTTACCTGTCGCAACCCTAGATCTGCTTTAATGCAGGACACTCGCTGTCTCTGGAAAGATCTGGGGATGGAAAAATCTGATGTGAGTCTTGTCGGCAAGAGGCAATTGTGCTTACCTTCTGGACAGCAGAGATGGCTGCGAAGTCATTCTTGTCTATGAGGGTGTACTTCCTGCGCAAAGTGGACTCCACTTCCTGTTCCTGTTGGCTTGGGAGAGAGAGTGAAAGAACCCCTCACAGCTGGGGCCATGCTGAACCCACTGGGGCAAGCACCAAGTGCTGGAGTTAGAAGTTGTTTGTGTGTGGCCCCTGCGACAGAGCCACATCCTCATCATGAACCAGACCAGACAAAACACGCTCATTCCCCTGCTCCCCACTCCCCAGTGCGTGTACCCCTTGTCCAGCCCCCAAATCTGCAGGGGCCACCTTATGTGCCAAGCACAACTGCTCTAAGATGACCTTTAACAAGGACTGTAAGCCTGCCCCGGCACCATGCTTCCCCACCTGTCCGTCTCTAACAGGCCCTTCAAAATCACATACCCAGCTTCTGTGATACCATCCAGCATCAGCCAGTCAGGCTACAGGTATAAACCACAAATCCCTCCTGAGGTGGAGAGGGGGTTGTGGGGAGTATCAAAGTGTCCTGCTCCGGCCATCTTCAGGGCTGGCACTCCATAAGGACCTCCTGTCCAATTAATAAACTCAGGAAACCAGGGACCACCTCGTCTCTGAGTAGCCCTTGAATGGAGGGCTGTTCTCCCCACTTCCCCCAGGGGAAGGGAAGGGCAGGAGGATATGAGAGCTCAAGGGCAGAGACTGTCGGGGACACCCAGGGCCTGCCATACCCAGAGGCCTCTGATCTGGCTCATCACACACCAGAGAGAAGGCAGTGCACTTGGAGACCGGCATCCATACCATGGGAAATGAAAATGGCAGCCTGACGTAGGAGTGGGGTGGATGGGGTGGGTCCCTTACCTCAGAACCACCCGGAACTGGTTGAACACCTCCTGGATCTGTCTGAGGTTGATTATCTGGAGGGAAGAGAACAAGGCAGAGGTTAGACCAAGGGCACCACAGGACCAAGGCTGTGTCTGTGTTAGTAGAGAAACCAGGACCCCTTGGCTAACCCGTGGACCATCTGTCTCAAGAATGGGACATCTGAGACTCCCCTGGTAGCGCAGCGGTTAAGAATCCGCCTGCCAACGCAGGGGACACGGGTTTGATCCCTGGTCCGGGAAGATCCCACATGCCGCAGAGCAACTAGGCCTGTGCGCCACAGCTACTGAGGCCACGTGCCATGACTACTGAAGCCCGCGGGCCTAGAGCCTATGCTCCACAACAAGAGAAGCCACCGCAATAAGAAGCCCACACACCATGACGTAGCGTAGCCCCCGCTCACCGCAACTAGAGAAAGCCCGTGCGCAGCAACGAAGACCCAACACAGCCAGAAATAAATAAATATTAAAAAAAAAAAAAGAATGGGCCATCTGCCAACACCCTCTCAGCAAAGTGGCAGTCCAGCCCTCCTCAAGAACAGAGGAACACCTGATTAGTAGTTTTAAAACTATTTACTGCGACTATAAAAATCACCTTTTCTGAGTGAAGACCTCTATAAAATTAAAATGACTCTAGTTCTTGAAAATACTAAGAAAACATTTAAATAAAATTTATTGTCCTCAGCTGTCTCCTGCTTCCAAAAGGTTCCATTACGAACCTTTCTGTGTGGGCACAGACACACTCACCTGTGGCTGGAGAAAGGCCATCAGCCTCCCTCTTGGGCCTATAGCCCGCCAGCATTACCCTCGACGCCTTGGTCAGTCTGGGGCTGCCCTTATTAGGAAGACCAGAGCAGCCTGCCCCTCAGTTGTCCCAGGCTTGCCTCTGGCAGCTGCTCACAGTAACAGGCCGGGCAAGGTTCTGTCCATGAGCTCCCTGATGAGAGGTCTGCCAGCCTGTGCTATAAAAACAATGCATCTTTCCCTGTGTGGCTGCTGTCTCCTCCTCCTTGGCCCACTCCAGCATGGGCCCTGGGGGTTCTGCCTTGTAGACAACCAGCATGACCGTCATCCTTTAATGCCATCACTCTGCCTGGCACAGTCAAGCCCCTGAGGTGCTGCATCTCAGTTCATCCCAGCTCGGTTTCCCTCCCCACCACACCGTACAGGTGAGGCCACCAGAGTACACGAGCTTGAGCATTTTCCTGAGGTCACTCAGCAAGGAGATAGCTGAGCTGAGATTCGATCCAGGGCAGCCTAGCTCCAGGGTCCACATTTGTGCCCCCAGTGATGGACCACCTCCTGTGTATTCAAGGCTGTTTAAGGCTGTCAGCCACTCTGTGGGTCACCTACAGCCCTGCAACCCTAAACATGGATGCCGAGGCCCTGAGGTGGGCTGAAGGGCCCTGAGGCCAGGAGTCCAGCACCACCTACCCTACACCCCCTGTACCCTCTCAGTGTGAGGTTCCAAGGCTAGCACAGCACGCATCGGGGTATGGCCGGGAGATGGAGGCCCGGGCCAGCTGGACACGGTGGTCCTGAGGGGCTCCTTACGTCAATCTCATCCAGCGTTCCCTCCAGGTACCTCCGCACCTGGGAGTTGATCTCGGCAATCTGAATTTCATCCATGGGGTCATAGTTCACAAGGGTACGGTTGGCCTTGGAGGAGGAAAAGGAACATATTGTTAAGCTCCAAGCACCCGAGCCCAAGCAGGGTGGCAGGGACCATTCTGAGAACCAAAGTGGGGAGGTTGGGCACAGACCCTGGCCGCCCAAGCCAGCTCCATTCCCTTCATCACCACGTCCTGGCAAGGAGGGCCTGACTCACAGGCCAGGTGTTCAGGTCAGCAAGGGACAACCAGGTAGGGCGGGGAAGGAGAGGCTGCCCAACAGGGGGCCTGCTACTCCAAACAAGGGGGTTCTGCTGACTGAGTCTCAGCAGACTCTGTAGGATGAGGGCCACAGGAGGGAGGGGGCAGCCTCTGCCTTGAGGCTCCTCTGGACCATGAGCATTAGCTCAGACAGGCTACTGGAGGACTCCTGCCCCCACCCACTACCTTCATGGCTCCTTGCTGCTGTCCCCACCTGACCATCAAGCCTTGGTCAGGGGCCACCTCTCCTGACCTTGACCCATCATGCTGTCTGCCCCTGTACCCCTGCCAGGCCTCTGGCCCCTGCCCCTCATCCCCCTGCCTACTGCCTGACCATCTGACACCCCTGTCCACATCTTCTTGTTTGTCCAGTGTCCCTGCCTACCAGACATTCCTGGTCCCCCAGCCCTTCTGCCCCACCCCCGAGTCTCTCTACTCAGCCCCCGACCCATCTGGCCCCCTGTCCACCCAGTCCCTCTGCCCACCCAACCGGCTCTGCTCATCCAGCATCCCTGCCCTGACCCTTTGCCCCCTCCCAACCTAGCCCTTCTGCCCACCTGGTACCCTGACCCTAGTCCCTCTAGCATTCTGGCAACCACGCCCCACCACCACCTCTAGCCCCTTACCAGGCTGTCATGGATGGCTAGTTCCTGCTTGAGCAGTGCGAGCTCCTTCTCCAGGTTCTTGACCATCCGCTGCCAGGGAAACATATTGTGTGTGGTGGTGGGGGGTGAGGGGGAAAGCAGGGAGGACGGTCAGAGAAGCCACCCTGCCTCTTCCATATCAAGCCTATAATTCCCCACCCGTGCCTGGACATCCTGGCTCTTCCAGGTAATCCATGGGGTGTGATCTCAGCATCTGGATGATTCCCTCCCCACTGGTGACTTTTCCCCAACTGGGTGACTTTAGGGTTTGAGGGGGTCTCAGCAGTCCTCTGGCCTCTGCCTCTTACTGCAGAGGAGACTGAGAACAGAGTGAGCACGGGCACCCCTAGGGCCACCTCAAACCCTGACTCCCAGGAGCTCCAGGATACTCCAGTCCAACAGGGTAATGGCCCTCTCAGTGCAGCCCCTGCCTCCAGGATGCATTGACCCTCATCCTTCCCAACCACTACACAAAGCATTACCATTCCCCACTGATAATCAGGTATGCCACCTCCAATTTATTGCTGCTACAAAAAATGCTGCAAAACATCTTTGCACTTACATCTTTGTATACGAAAACACAGTGATCTATGAGCTCTATGTGATCTGCCCCATTACTTCTTTCCTACTCTTTTCCCCCTGCTCACTCCACTCCCACCAAATGGGCACATTCCTGCCTCTGCATTGTCTGTCCCCTCTGCCTGGGACACTCTTCTCCCAGGTATTTCCATGGCTCACCTCCCTCAAGTCTTTGTTCAAAAGCTTCTAAATTAGGCGCACCTCTATCACCTCATGTAAAACTGCAATCCCCTCCCCACCCTCACACCACTCTTTTTTAAAATCTTGCTCTACTTTTCTTTCATAGAACATACCCTAGAGCAGTGTTGTCTAATAGAACTTGCTGTAATGATGAAAATGTTCTGTGTTTGTGCTGCAAGCCACATAAAGCTATTGAACACTTAAAATGTGACTGGTGGGACCAAGGAAGTGAATTTTTAATTTTATTTAATTTTACTGATTTCAGGGGACTTCCCTGCTGGTCCAGTGGTTAAGACTCCGCACTTCCACTGCAGTGGGCACGAGTTCGATCCCTGGTTGGGGAATTAGGATCCCGCATGCTGCGTAGCACAGCCAAAACAAAAAACATTTTTTTACTGATTTCAGGAGCCACATGTGAGTAGTGGCTACTGTATTGGACAGTGAAGCTCTACAACTTACCTATTTTGGTTTTAAGAAAAATTATATATATTTAAGGTGTACAACATGATGTTTTGATATACATGTACACAGTGAAATGATTACTACAGTCAAGCTAATTAACATATCCACTAGTTACCATTTTTTGTGTGTGTGGTATGAGCATCTGAGATCTACTTTCCTAGCAAATTTTCAGTACACAATACACTACTATTAATTATAGTCACCATGCTATACATTAGGTCCCCAGAACTAACTCATCTTAGAACTAAAAATATGTACCCTTTGACCAACATCTCCCCATTTCTCAGCCTGCCCCCACCCACTCCTGGTAATCACTGCTCTACTTTCTGCTTCTATGAATTTGACTTTGTTAGGTTCCACATATAAGTGAGATCATGCAGTATTTTTCTTTCTGTGTCTGGCTTATTTCACTTAGCATAATGTCCTCTAGGTTCATCCATGTTGTCGTAAATAGCAAATCTAGAAATGACTGATTTCTTATGCTTATTATATCTATCTCTCCCACCCCCAGCAGACTGTCAGCTCTTCAAAGACAGAGATTTGTGTTTCTGTTGGTACACTGATACATCACAAGTGCTTCAAAAAGTGCCTGGCACATAGTAAGTACTCCATAAATTTTAGCTGAATGAATAAATGATACATTTGTAGAAGCAGAATTGCTTAGTCATTTTACATTTGATAGATACTGTCCTAGTGTTTTTCATATAAGAAGCACAAGGGACTTCATGCTGAGAACCTTCACTGTGAATAACAGGGCTTCCTTTAGTTGTCAAAAAATGGCCACTGGAGGGAGACCCTGACAGCTGGTTCTCAGGACTGGTGACCAAAGCTGTCACCAGTCTGTAGCAAGGGGTCCTGGTGTCCCGGTGGCTCAGTGGCAAATCAGGGCACAAAGCCTGAACTCAAGACACATGACCAGGTTCCAGGTTCTGACTCTGCCCTTCTGGGCATCCTCAAGATGGTCCTTCAGGTGGACTCCCTGTGAGGTGAACGGGAGAGGACTGGTGGCCAGCCCCTACTCATCTCCATCCCCTCCTCTCAGCTGAGGGATCTCAGCTCTAGAAAATGCGCTACGCCCAGCTAGGCAAAGTCTGGCTGAGCTGCTGGGGACCTCCAGCTGGATGACTCTGTCCAGTGTGGCATGAAGAGCCAGGTTAGACCTATGGGCCAATCAGGTGATGGTGGAAATGAGCCGTCTGCTCCCATGGGTCACCAGCCTCTATGCTGCACCCTGAGAGTATGGAAGCCACTTCTCCTACTGCCTGGCAAGCTTAGTGGCCTCTAACTTGCCCTCTTCTACTGACTGGAAAGAAGCTGCTTGGAAATAGGGCTGAAGCAGAAGACCCCACACAATAGGGTCTGGCAGCGCCTCCTGGCTGACCAACTCCCTCATAAGAAACAGGGGCATTTTCTGGATGGAAAAAAAATGCCTCAGAGACAGCACAGACCCATGTAAGTTCCTTGATGGTTAGGTGTTTCCATCATAAACGTAATGAGGATAATTCAGAGAGTTCTGCTTAAGTCCATGCCAGATTGTGAGCAGCTATCAGCCTAAGAAGTTTCCCTATTTTGACCCCACGGCAGCGTGCAGGTGTGCTTCCTCTTGGCAGAGTAGGGTACCCCAAGTCTCTCTGCTGTCTGTTTATGCCTGTGGCTCACAACCCTTACACCACCTCACAGAATCACAGAATGACATAGTGGGAGGGTTGCTGGAAGTCATCAGTCCAACCTCCTAGTTCACAGATGAGTATCCTGAGGCTCAGAGCCTGAGCAACTCACCACAGAGAGCTGGTAGCAGAGGTGGATCAGGAACTCAATCTCCCACCTTCCAGCCAGCCCCACCAACCAAGGAAACTCTACAGAAGCTATTCCACCCCCTTGAAAACAGGTATCAGTACTGAAAATGGTGCTGGAAACAACCTGGGAATACAGGCTACAGTCTAGGAAAGGCAACAACCAAAATAATTTTCCAGGTCTCTCTCGAGAACTCATACATATAAAGGAAAATGCTTATCATAAAGATTATAAACACATTTGCATTTGGTGACATGGCAACTTGGCTGTCCAGGAACAACAGTGCAGATTTCAGAACAGGAATTACATTAAAATGAAAGTCCTCACTGCCAGGTGCAACGCCCACTCAGCCAGGTTCACAGGTGGTAATGTGGTAGTCCTAAGCTAAGAGAGCACCAAATAAGAAAAATAAATAAGAAAAGCTCCAAGCTACAGAAAAGCATAGAAAATAATGCCATGAAACCTTGGGAAGACCTCTCTAAAATCTGACTTTAACAGCATGCCACCATATTGGCTTCAGGTGTTTTTGTTTTTGTTTTTTTAAGAAATAAAACATTTCAGATAAATGTGAAGCCCCTGGCTACCCCACTCCAAATCCATTCCCCACCCTGACATCCAGAAGGAGCCTCTGCTCAGTTTGGTCTTTTCACTCCCATACATTTTTTCTTTGTACACACATCTATCCACTAATGATGATCAGCATTGCTTTGTATGTTCTTATACTTGGTATAAACGAGAGATGCCACCATTCAATCCCCAAGTTGTTTTCTCACTAGAGATTATCCATGCTCACAGCTCTAGCTCTGGCTCCCTCCCTCTGCAACCTACTTAGCTACTCTTCTGTTAAAGGCTATTAATCATGTTCCTAACTTTTCACCATTACAACAAGCAGTGCAGCACCATCTTCTATAAGTCTCTTTATGTGCATATGTGAGAATGCTGCTAGACTATATACCTAGAAGTGATACTGCTGGTCTGCAGAAGTGACTAGAGTGCTAGCTAACATTTCCTGAGCATTTACTCCATGACAGCACTGTGCTAAAAGATTCCTACCCATTATCTTGTTCTTCACATCTCTTTGAGAGTGAACTCTGTTACTCCTGCCTTAGAAAGAATAAGTATCTCGCTGAGGTTATACAGCTGACGAAGGAAAGAGCAGGCTGCTGAACCAGGATAGCCCCACGCAGGGGCCAGCGCTCTTAACTACTGTGCCCGTCATTCTCCAAGTGTGGTCCAGAACAGCAGCAGCAGCAGCACTGGGGACACTCATGAGAAATTTGAATCCTCAGCCTCCACCCCAGACCGATGGATTCAGGAACTCTGGGAACGGGTGCAGTGACCTGTGGTTCAATGAGCCCGCAGGGTGATTCTGATACCCACTTAAGTTTGAGAACCACTGCTCTAAGCTCTACCTCCTCCTCAACCTCCAAACCATGGGTTAGATCCACAGAGCCCCCGGACTGTTATTTTCCTTCAGGATTTAGAATCTGAAAAGTTTAGCTGGTTTGTCATGGGTTTAGGGCATGTATATGCTCCTGTCTCCAGTAACTACGATTGCATAAGCATCTTAAAGGAAAACCAAATTATTGGTAAATGTGTTTTTACTTTACTAGATGTTGCCAAAATGCTCTCCAAAGTGGTTGTCAATTACACTTTGACAAGAAATAAATAAGCATTGCTGTTTCTGCACATACTCACCATTGTTTCTACATTGTCAGAAAATTTCTAATTTTTGCTAGTCTGAGGGTGGAATTCCACTAAGGTTTTAACTTGCATTTCCCTGGCTAATGGTGATGCTGATCATTCTTCTGATTGGTCAGCTGTTTGCTGAGAGGGATCGCTCAGGCTGGGAAGAAAGAGTTTCTGTAGTGACCTAACCAGATGAGTCTGAGAGATGCTCCACACTGATTTAGTTCAGAAACAATTAGCTCTAAGGACTCTCATGCAGAAGCCCAGGGCACTCAGAGGCCTTGAAGCCCCACATAGGAATTGGGTGGGGGCCTGACCTAGCCCTTTCACCTTTGTGGCAGCCCCCAAGGGACTCTAAACACTGGCCTATCCCAGAGCAGAAAGGGACTGACCCAGGATCACATGGGTATCTTTGGTCAAGGCAGGAAGGGAAGCCAGGCTCTTGTGACCCAGGCAGCAAACCCATACACCTTCCCCACAGCGAGATACCTGCCTACAAGCCCCTTAGTACCTCAGCGTCATACTTTTCATTGATGGCAGGCTCAGTGGTGACCAGCTTCATCCTGCTGGCAAACCGCAGTGAAGACAGCTGAAAAACAGATCAGACAGACCTCTAGGTTCTTGGTCAATTACTTGTGAGTAGAGATATTTGCAAAACAGGTTAAAGGATTCCACTAAAAAACAAGTCTCCTTGCAGAGAGGAATGCTCCATGGGCCCATGGAGTGACGTCTGGGGGTCCTGCCCGAGTCCCTCTGGGGGCACAGCCAGCCAGGGGTAATTATGGCTGGGGGCCCATGGGGTGGCCACAGAAGCGGGCACTTGGGAAACAACCCCACTGCGCTGATGTTCCATGAGGAGTGGAGGGCTGCTCCCTGGCAGTGAGGAGCAGCCAGTGAGCCCTGACATCCCGGCCTCATACTGTGCTGGGCTGACTCGGAGCCCTGAAACAGGGAAGCCGACTTGGAGGGGGGATGGGTAACCCAGAAGTAGCCTGAGGAAGGCCTGAAAGGGCTCTTCCATTGCACAGTCTTGCCTAGTGGTTAAGAGCTCAGCCACCAACCAACTGACTGCACAACCTCAGACAGGTCTTGTAACTTCTCTGTAAAGTTGGGAAGACCTGCCTCACAGGGTCACTGGCAGACTTAGTGCTGAGGTATGTAATGTGCTCTGGACAGAACTGGCCCACAGAGAGCCCTCAGGAAGAGACCCCTGTCATTTTAGTGGGAGTTGCTTCTGTGTGAGGGTGAAATCAGACTCTCCTGCTGCAAGCACAGCAGCAAGTGTGGCCACGACTCCCTCATACACACATGCGTGGTCACTGCATAAAGCAACACAAATCATGACAGGAACAGTTTTAAAGTATTAAAGCATTTGGAGAAGAGAATCATGAGCTTCCACACCCCCAATATGCCTTTGTCCCAACCCCCGATACTCTTCCAGCAGCTCCTTAGGGCTCCTATGGGCTCAGTCCTAATCAGAGATCCCAGGTGGTGTGGGCACAAGCCTCGGAGGACAGCAGGTACCAGGAAAGCTGCTTCCTGTGTGACCATCTCAGGGGTGGGGATAAGGGGAGAAAGGGTCTTCCACGGTCTTGGAGGATGTATTTCTTAACCAGGCAGCCAGGAGGCCCAATATTCATATGACTCCTCTTGGGGTTCACTCATGCTTTGTTATGCTGTGAGACCAGTAGGTGCCTGAAGGCTTCCTCTGGGGATGCTGTCTGCACGTCAGCTGGAGCTCCCCTCTCTGGCCTCCCAAGTCCCAGGGCACTGGGTATGTGGCAGGAGAACTCCCCCTGGAAGCTGGGATGGTCCCTAATGCACCAAGCTGGGAGGCCCTGCAGGAGCATCTTGCCCTGCAATGTCCCTGGAAATGACCTGTTTCACCTAGTGGATTCTCCAGATGACTGAAGCTTGCCCCAAACATCCACATTTGAGCAAAATGTCTAGGGAGGGATTTCCAAACCTATCTTATTTAGGATGGGTAGGGAGGAGAGGCGGGGAGCCCCAGCCTGGGTGCCTAGCTATGTGGACTCACCTGTGTCACTGGCTCACTTCGTATTTCTGCCTCTGGTTCTCATAAGCTTCTCACCTCCCCGGGTCACCTGTTTCCTGCTGCTGGATTAATCTCCCCGAGTCACAACTCTGGCCACAGCCCTCTCCTACTAAAACCCTGTGACAGCCCCAGCCGCCTGGAGCAGAATAGCCAAGGCCTCAGCATGGCCGCCAGGGCCTATCCAGCCGCTGTACCTTCTTCTTCTTCCTCTCCTTCCTGAGATCCTCGCTGCAGTGGCCAAATACTCCTGGCATGGGCCAGAAAACACAGTCCTTGCCCCACAAAGCTGGCTCTCAGCCTTCTCTCCTCACATAGGCCCCCACACTGAGCTTGCTACCTGCCTTGCCTCTTCCTTGACATGGCTTCTGCCCCTTGGTACTTGGTATTTGGATCCTGGCTGGGCCCCCTTCAGCAATTTTGGCTCAGACTCATCCCTGGATCCCTCCACCCTTGACCATGTCTATAGCTACTGTGTCAGTTTACCCAGCCCTGGCATGCATGAGGAGGGATTCCATCCCGGTTGCATTGGCTGTCTTTACATACCGTCTCTTCTAACTGGGCGGCTTCTCCATAGATGTTTGTCACAAGGACCATATTGCAATTTCCCCCTGCAGAAAGCAGGACACAGAAGGGTCATGAACCATGTGTGTTTTCTGCCAAGAGATTCCTTTGAGGCTGGTGGGCGGTGGAGGCGGAAGGGCTCGGAACATTTGTGTCCCTTCAAAATTCATATGTTGAAGTCCTAACCCTCAGTGTGATGGTATATGGAGGTGGCGCCTGCAGGAAGTAATTAAGTTTACATGAGGTCATGAGGGTGGAGCCCCATGATGGGATTAGTGCCCTTGTAAGAAAAGAAAGAGACCAGAGCTCTGTCTCCCTTTCTGATTTCTCTCTTTTCTTTTCTTTTCTTTTCTTTCTCTCTCTCTCTTTGCCATGTGAAGACACAACGAGAAAGTGGCCATCTATATGCCAGGAAGAGAGTTTTCACCAGGAGCCATTCCTGCCAGATCTTGATCTGGGACTTCCAGGTTCCAGGACTGTGAGAAATAGGTGTCTGTTGTTTAAGCCACCCAGTCCGTGATATTTTGTTCTAGCAGCCTGAGCTGACTGAGACAGGGTCAGAGAGGACACACGCAAGCATGCATGAGGCTGGGAGGCAAGGGGAAGAAGAAGAGAAGCAGGAGAGGCTGTCAAATGTACCTAAAAGAGGAGCTGGGGGAAAAGCAGAGGAGAGAAGGCCTGGGGTAGGGCAGAGGCCTCTAGGCCAGGGCTTTGCTTATGGGGGGGGTTGGGGGGAGCACTCAGTTAATAATCACACACCAACCACCGTGCCATTGGGCCCAATGCGAAAGCCTGGGAACACAAGGATGACAAGATACAGCCCCAGCTCCTCAGTCAGGGAAGGGAAGACATCACAGGAGAAGCCCTCCACCTTGGTCTTCAAGGTGATGAAGGATTCTGCCAGCTGGTTCAGGGATGAGGGGAAATGAGAAGGTACTTCCAGTAGAGGCAAAAGCTTAAGCAAAGGTTCTGAGGAGTGAAGAGAATGGCATGGGGGACATGAGAGGGCACTGTGCTTGATTCTGCCTTTCCAGGTGTGCCTGAGGTCACTGTGAAAAGGCTGCAGGTAAGTCCATGCCACCAGGAGGGAGCAATTCCATTATCACCAGTAACAGACATGCCAGGCCTGTCCATCCCCGCTGTGCACCAACCACACCCTCACCTAAGGAATCCTTCAGGGCGTGGGTGAGCTTGCACTGCCGGAAGGGGATGTGGTCTCGCTTCTGGTCCCCGAGGGCAATGATGGCCTGCTCCAGGAATGACAGCGACTTGTTGATGTAGGTGGCTTCCTTCAGGACTCGGCCCTCAGACTACAAACCAAAGGTCAGTTCCTCATCAGACCAAGTGGAGAGGCTGCCCCACAAAGAACACTGCAGGTCTGTGGCCAGGCCAGAGCCTCCTTCCCAGAACCAGGTCTTCTCTCCCTGTCATGGGATTGTATTGTATCCACCTTGGGCTAATGGGAACACTCACAGGAACACTCGTGCGAATATTCTTATGAATGAATGCTCATGTGAATATGAATACTTATGTGAATATATGAATACTCCCTTAAGAGTCACACTATTATGAATACACGTGGGAATATTTGTGCAGATACTTGAGCAAATAATCCTGGGAATATACATTCATTCAATACACAAATACAAACATTCATACGAATGCACATAGGAATGCTCATCTGAATGCTCTTGTGAATACTTACGTTAATACGCTCACATGAATATTTATGTGAGATGAAAAATTAATGCAAATATTCATTGTGTGAACACTCACACTGATACATAGAGAAACGCTAATACGAGCATGGAGCATTGACTGAGCACTGACTGAGTGCCAGGCACTTTGCTAAGAATTTAGGAGCCATCATCTCATTTAATGTTTACAAAAATCCTGCCAGGTAGGAACTGCCTCTCTGTTTCACCTCTGCTAGTTCTGTCCCTCCAGCTCCACTGCGCCTAGCTCGGGATGGTGCTCACGAATGCCCAATGAGGGACGGCCCAGGTGCACAGAAACTAAGCCGGAAACAGAGCTGTGGCTTCTTGAGGAAGAATCTCCTGCTCCCCCACTTACCCCAGACTTCCCCAGCCTCTCCGAGCCTGCTAGATCCACCAAGTTAATTTTGGAAGCGATGTACTTTTCGTCTGATAAGGTCCGCGAATGGGCCTATGAAACACCCAAAAAGAGGTTAAACTGTCACAGGGAGAAGGTTCTTACTGAGCAGGCCCCATGGGAATCGACCGCCCCTCTCGGCTCTTCAAAGAGCTTGCACTTACCTCCACATAGATTGTGAAAATGCAGTGTGACCTAGATGAGTTCTTGTTCATTGTGTGGGAGGCTATAATCCTGTTGGTCTCTCCCTGAAGAAGACAGAAAACACAGACAACGTTTTGAAATATTAAAATAACATGGCATTTGGATCATTTTTCAATTATGCAGAAATGATATTTATATCACTGCTATCAGCCAGGCCTTCCAGGGAAATCTCATTTATAAACTAGTAGAATAGAAGACAAATTGGAGTCCAGACCTATACTTTCACTCACTGTTAGAGATGTGTGAATTTGTGTAATAGTTTTCTTTCTTTCTTTTTTTTTTTGGCCACACCATGCAGCTTGTGGGATCTTAGTTCCCCGACCAGGGACTGAACCCGCGCCCTCGTGACTGAAAGCGCCAAGTCCTCACCACTGGACCGCCAGGGAATTCCCTGTATAATAGCTTTCTGAAAAGCAAAGCAGCAGTAAGAATTAAGAGGCTTAAAAATGTTCATGAATATTGAATCATAACCAACCTACATATCCAACAACTAGGGAATGGTCTAGCTGTACAATGGAATGTTATGCAGCCAGGAGAATGCTGACAAATAGTTTGTTGTTGTTGTTGTTTTATAAATTTATTTATTTATTTATTTTCGGCTGTGTTGGGTCTTCGTTGCTGCACGCGGGCTTTCTCTAGTTGCGGCAAGCGGGGGCTACTCTTTGTTGCAGCGCGTGGGCTTCTCATTGCAGTGGCTTCTCTTGTTGCGGAGCACGGGCTCTAGGTGCACGGGCTTCAGTAGTTGTGGCTCACGGGCTCAGTAGTTGTGGCTCACAGGCTCTAGAGTGCAGGCTCAGTAGTGTGGCACATGGGCTTAGTTGCTCCACGGCATGTGGGATCTTCCGGGACCAGGGCTCGAACCCGTGTCCCCTGCATTGGCAGGCGGATTCTTAACCACTGAGCCACCTGGGAAGTCCCGACAAATAGTTTTTAATAACAGAAAAATGCAGAATCCAAAATCATAGCAAACTGACTTCCACAGCACAATAAAAGGACTATACACCACAACCACATCCTTGCATACCCCGGGATGCAAGGATGGTTTGACATACACAAATCAATCAATGTAATACACTTCATTAACAAAATGAAGGACAAAATCATATGATGGTACAATCTAAGGAATGCAAAAGCATTCATAGAAGAAAGAATAAACAGATGGTGCTACCAAGATGTTAATAATGGTCACTTCTGGGTTGGAGTTTATAGGTGAATTTTTTATATATACAGGCTTGTGCTTTCATATTTTTTTTTTACAGTGAACATGTATTACTTTTAAAAGTTAGGAAAAGTCAATAATTTGTTTCTTTAAAGGGACAGCAGGCCCTTGCCTCTAATTTATAGGATTGGGCACTATGACCAGAATACACTTAAAAGGAAATGTGGTGGAAATGGCCGTTCTTAGAGAAAGAGATCCTTGCAGGAGGGACTCCGTCTCCTTAAAGGCCCCTGAGAGGTGCTATGAACAAGCCTCAAATCAGTGATGCCACGTTCCCCTGGGGAGAGTGGAGCACCCGAAGAGGAGGGGAGGCCCTGGGCTGTGGAGGAGGCCTGGCTGGCCTCCAGGCTATACCCTCATTGCCTCATACTGTCCACCTGTCCTGCAAATTCAGAGACATTCACCAAGAGTACAAGGGGTCACTTCACCTTTATCTTTCAGTCCCCTCTTTCTGAAGTGCCCTCTTTGCTTGTCTTTCTGCCTTCTAATTAAGCAACCTCTGAAGGCCAGAGAAGTGTCCTTTCCTCCATGAAGAGTCCTTTGCTGACTGCCCTCCCCCTAACCACATCCATCCAGGTGTCTGTCACTCCTGGAGCACAGTTCAGATTGTGCCCTGGTTGTCACGGGTTTCTTCCTCGTCCTTCTCCACCCCACGGCGAGCCTCTTTAGGCCTCACATTTATCCTTCCACCATCATTGCCTAGCAAGGACATGGCCCTTGAGGAACTACTGCTGCAAACAAAATGCCTGGTTCAATTCTAAATATGAGTGCTGAGGCAGTGCCAATCATGCTTCTGAACAGCATCCACTGAGCACTTATTGTGTGCAAGGCTCTGTAGTCAGTGCTCCAAATGCATCATCCCATCTGGTGCCTCTGCTATGGGAAACAATGCGGAGGCTCTTCAAAAAAAATTTTTTTTAATTTATTTTATTTATTTTTGGATGCGTTGGGTCTTCGTTGCTGCGCGCGGGCTTTCTCTAGTTGTGGTGAGTGGGGGCTACTCTTCGTTGCGGTTCACGGACTTCTCATTGCGGTGGCTTCTCTTGTTGCGGAACATGGGCCCTAGGGCACGTGGGCTTCAGTAGTTGTGGCTCGCAGGCTCTATAGCGCAGGCTCAGTAGTTGTGGCGCACGGGCTTAGTTGCTCCGTGGCATGTGGGATCTTCCCGGACCAGGGATCAAACCCGTGTCCCCTGCATTGGCAGGCGGATTCTTAACCACTGCGCCACCAGGGAAGCCCTCTTCAAAAATTTTAAAATAGAACTACCATATGATTCACCAATTCCACTTCAGAGTATTTATAAAATAAATCACGGGGATGTAATGTACAGCATGGTGACTATTAATAATACTGTATTGCATATTTGAAAGTTTGAAAGTTGCAAAGAGAGTAGATCTTAGAAGTTCTCAGCACACAGAAAAAATGTGTAACTATATATGGTGACGGATGTTAACCAGAGTTATTATGGTGATCATTTTGCAATATATACAAATATTGAATTATTATGTTGTACACCTGAAACTAATATAATGTTACAAGCCAATTATACCTCAATTTTAAAAAATGCCTGATCCCATCTGATTCTCATAACAATGTTTGGGGGTAGGTTTAAAAACAGTGTCTCCACTTTTATAGATTAGCAAACTGCAGCTTGAAGAGATTAATGATTTGCTCGACATTAAGGCTTCATAGATTGAAAGAAACCTGAATTTGAGCCCAAGTCCCCAATTCTAAGTTCTACACCTTTTGCATTGTATCACAGCCCAGAACATCAAGGGGGCCTTCCAGGAATACAATGGACTAAATATTCAGAAAACTTCCTACTGCAAAACACTTAAAGATGATAGAGAGAATATTTAAAAATTCCTTTTGAATGCATGGCTGAGACTGCAAGAAAGTAAGGCCAGGACCCAGGGCCAGACACAAAGCAGGAGCAGGAATCCAGGAACTGCAAGCTAGAACCAATGCTTTTATTGCCCTGAGGGCACCTGCAGACGCGGGGGGCGGGGGGGGTGCTGTATGATAGCCCTTGCTGGATTTCTTGGTGATTCTCTGAGCAATGAAATTGACATGTTATAAAGATAGAGAATATCTCCTTTTGCTCCCAAAGCCATTTGCTCTTCACATTCTGAGGGTGGTAGACCTAGAGCCACTTGTATCCTCCCTTACCTCCCTCCACTCCCATCCCCCCACCCAAGCCATCTGTTACATTCAAAGGGTGATAAGATCTTTCTCCTTCAGAACCAAAAGCTTAACTTCCAGGTAGAGACCTTGCCCTCCTTCCCTAAGAGAGGATTTACTTACATTTCAAAATAAAAGCACATGCTCTCTTTCATTCTCCCTCTCTGTCTCTAGCTGCACCACCCCCCACCTCCGCCCCACCCCGCGCTGCGCTGCAATCTCTCTCTATCCTAACAGAGGGGGAAAGGAGTGAATGTACCAGCTCCTATATAAGCTCTGAGATTCGTAACTTTGGAATTCCTCTCCAATAGTACAGACACCCTCTCCCCTCTGTAGGGCTTCCCTGGTGGTGCAGTGGTTGAGAATCCGCCTGCCAAGGTAGGGCACACGGGTTCGAGCCCTGGTCCGGGAAGGTCCCACATGCCGCGGAGCAACTAAGCCTGTGCGCCACAACTACTGAGCCTGCACTCTACAGCCCGCGAGTCACAACTACTGAGCCCACGTGCCACAACTACTGAAGCCTGCGCGCCTACAGCCCATGCTCCATAACAAGAGAAGCCACCGCAATGAGAAGCCCGCGCACCACAACGAAAAGTAGCCCCCGCTCGCTGCAACTAGAGAAAGCCCGTGCGCAGCAACGAAGACCCAACGCAGCCAAAAATAAATAAATAAAATAAATAAAAATGTTTTTTAAAAGATCTGATTTAAAGAGACCGTGGATTGGTAATGTTTCCTAGGCTCCTGAAAGAAAAAACTATTCTCTAAAGTAATATAGTCTCAACCCAAGCCTCAGAAAAGACCCACTGATAAAGGGCCAAGGGAGTAGAGCTTATACTCAAATTACAAAATATACTTGTTCTGATAAGGTAACATTTTATTTTGATTCATAGAACGTTTGGAAGAAATATACAGGGAGGTCCTCTCTACCTTCTACTCAGCCTCTCCCTATGATTAACATCTTATAAAACGGTAGTACAGGGGCTTCACTGGTGGCGCAGTGGTTAAGAATCCGCCTGCCAATGCGGGGGACACGGGTTCGTGCCCCGGTCCGGGAAGATCCCACATGCTACTGAGCCTGCGCGTCTGGAGCCTGTGCTCCGCAACGGGAGAGGCCGCGACAGTGAGAGGCCCGCACACCTCGATGAAGAGTGGCCCCCGCTCGCCGCAACTGGAGAAAGCCCTCGCACAGAAACGAAGACCCAACACAGCCAAAAATAAATAATAAATAAATAAATTTATAAACCTATTAAAAAAAAAAACGGTAGTACAATGTCAAAACCAAGAAATTGACATTGGTGTAATCCACAGAGCTTATTCAGATTTCACCAGTTATACAACTTATTTGTGTATGTATGTCTGTTGGTGTGTGCATTAACTATGCAAGTTGTTATTTCTAGGAAAAACGAGAGAGAAAATATAAATATGAACGAATATATAACTTCCAAACTAGTAAAGAGGGAAACAAATATAATAAAAAAATATCCAATGAAAAAGAAGGCAAAACAGGTAAGAAAAATAAATGGGACAGAGAACACACAATCAAATGACAGATTTAAACCCAAGTATTTCAGTAACTACGTTAAGTGCAAATGGAATGAAGTGCTTCGGTTAAAAGATAAAGACTGTCAGAGTAAATTTTTAAAAATCCTCTCATATGCTCTTTACACAAAAAGCCAAAACAAGAAATTTATACACATTCAACTAACCTAAAATTAAGAATTTTTGTTCATCAAATAACACATCAAGAGAAAAAAAAAAGTCACAGGAAATAGAAAACATTGTAATACACACAACTGAAAAAAGAACTAGTTTTCAGAATATATAAAGAATTTATACAAACAAATAAGAGAGAAAAAAGACATCTGTAAAGAAAATAAACAAAAGACATGAACAGGGAAATCCAAATGGTCAATAAACACATAATAAGGTCCTTAATCTCACTGGTAATCAGGGAAATATAAACCAATGAGTGGGACCACAGTGGGAAACACTACACACCAGCCAGATTGGTCAAGATTTTAGGGTCAGAATAATGGGAATTCTGATAACCTGTTGTGGGAGTATGCCATTATGGAAAATAGTTGGTATCATTTAAGAAAGCTTAAGACACACACACTGTATGACTCAGCAATTACAGTTCTTGATTTTACCTAGAGAAATTCATGCTTACGTGCACCAGATATACATACAAGAATGTTGCTAGTTCTCATTCCTAGTGGCTGTGTCTGAAATACACCCAATCTAGGAAAACCCAACTGTCCATCAGAAGTAGAATGGATAGGGAGGGGCAAGATGGCGGAAGAGTAAGACGCGGAGATCACCTTCCTTCCCACAGATACATGAGAAATACATCTACACGTGGAACTGCTCCTACAGAACACCCACTGAACGCTGGCAGAAGACGTCAGACCTCCCAAAAGGCAAGAAAATCCCCACGTACTTGGGTAGGGCAAAAGAAAAAAGAAATAACAGAGACAAAAGAATAGGGACGGGACCTGCACCAGTGGGAGGGAGCTGTGAAGGAGGAAAGGTGTCCACACACTAGGAAGCCCCTTCGTGGGCAGAGACTGCGGGTGGCAGAGGGGGGAAGCTTCGGAGCCACGGAGGAGAGCGCACCCACATTGGTGCGGAGGGCAAAGCGGAGATTCCCGCACAGAGGAGCGGTGCCGACCAGCACTCACCAGCCCGAGAGGCTTGTCTGCTCAGCCGCCGGGGCGGGCGGGGCCTGGGAGCTGGGGCTCGGGCTTCGGTGCTAGCCGGGAGGGAGTCCGGGAAAAAGACTGCAGCTGCCAAAGAGGCAAGAGAATTTTTCTTGCCTCTTTGTTTCGCGGCGCGCAAGGAGAGGGGATTCAGAGCGCCGCCTAAACGAGCTCCAGAGACGGGCGCGAGCCGCGGCTATCAGCGCGGATCCCACAGCAACAGGGACGCAGAGGGAAAAATGGAGAGATTCCCGCACAGAGGCTCGGCGCCGAGCAGCACTCACCAGCCCGAGAGGCTTGTCTGCTCACCCGCCGGGGCGGGCGGGGGCTGGGAGCTGAGGCGCGGGCTTCGGTCGGATCCCAGGGAGAGGACTGGGGTTGGCTGCGTGAACACAGCCTGAAGGGTCTAGCGCACCACAACTAGCCGGGAGGGTGCACGAGAAAAGGTCTGCAGCTGCCGAAGAGGCAGGAGACTTTTTCTTGCCTCTTTGTTTCGCGGCGTGCAAGGAGAGGGGATTCAGAGCGCCACTTAAACGAACTCCAGAGACGGGCGCGAGCCGCGGCTATCAGCGCGGACCCCAGAGACGGGCATGAGACACTAAGGCTGCTGCTGCCGCCACCAAACAGCCTGTGGGCGAGCACAGGTCATTCTCCACACCGCCCCTCCCGGGAGCCTGTGCAGCCCGCCACGGCCAGGCTCCCGTAATCCGGGGACAACTTCCCCGGGAGAGCGCACGGCGCGCCTCAGGCTGCTGCAACGTCACGCCGGCTTCTGCCGCCACAGGCTCGCCCCGCCTCCTCCGTACCGCTCCCTCCCCCCGGCCTGACTGAGCCAGAGCCCCCGAATCAGCTGCTCCTTTAACCCCGTTCTGTCTGGGCGGGGAACAGACGCCCTCAGGGGACCTACATGCAGAGGCGGGTCCAAATCCAAAGCTGAACCCCGGGAGCTGTACGAACAAAGAAGAGAAAGGGAAATCTCTCCCAGCAGCCTCAGAAGCAGCGGATTAAAGCTCCACAAACAACTTGATGTGCCTGCATCTGTTGAATACCTGAATAGACAACGAATCATCCCAAATTTAGGAGATGGACTTTTGGAGCAGGATATATTAACTTTTCCCCTTTTCCTTTTTTTTGTGAGTGTAGATGTGTATGCTTCTGGGTGAGATTTTGTCTGTATAGCTTTGCTCTCACCGTTAGTCCTAGGGTTAGGTCCGTCCTTTTTTTTTTTTTTTTTGGCTTAAAAATTTTTTTTTTCCCTAATAAATGTTTTCTTAATAATTTTTTCCTTATTTTCTATTTTTAAAAAAATTTTTAATAAGTTTTTTCATATTTTTTATTTTAAAAAATTAAAAAATTTTTTTTCTTAATAAATTTTTTCTAAATAATTTTTTTCTTATTTTTAGTATAAAAAATTAATAAATCTATTTTTAAAAATTAAAAAAAAATTTTTTTCTTAATAATTTTTTTTCTTATTTTTTATTATAATTGCTTTATTTTATTTTATTTTATCCTCTTTTTTTCTTTCTTTCCATTTTTTCTCCCTTTTATTCTGAGCCGTGTGGATGAAAGGCTCTTGGTGCTCCAGCCAGGCATCAGGGCTGTGCCTCTGAGGTGGGAGAGCCAACTTCAGGACACTGGTCCACAAGAGACCTCCCAGCTCCACGTAATACCAAACGGCGAAAATCTCTCACAGATCTCCATCTCAACATCAAGACCCAGCTTCACTCAACGACCAGCAAGCTACAGTGCTGGACACCCTATGCCAAACAACTAGCAAGAGAGGAACACAGCCCCATCCATTAACAGAGAGGCTGCCTAAAATCATAATAAGGCCACAGACACCCCAAAACACACCACCAGACGTGGACGAACCCACCAGAAAGACAACATCCAGCCTCATCCACCAGAACACAGGCACTAGTTCCCTCCACCAGGAAACCTACACAACCCACTGAACCAACCTTAGCCACTGGGGACAGATACCAAAAACAACAGGAACTACGAACCTGCAGCCTGTGAAAAGGAGACCCCAAACACAGTAAGATAAGCAAAATGAGAAGACAGAAAAACACACAGCAGATGAAGGAGCAGGGTCAAAACACACCAGACCTAACAAATGAAGAGGAAATAGGTAGTCTACCTGAAAAAGAATTCAGAATAATGATAGTAAGGATGATCCAAAGTCTTGGAAATAGAATAGACAAAATGCAAGAAACATTTAACAAGGACGTAGAAGAACTAAAGAGGAATCAAGAAACGATGACAAGCACAATAAATGAAATTAAAAATACTCTAGATGGGATCAATAGCAGAATAACTGAGGCAGAAGAACGGATAAGTGACCTGGAAGATAAAATGGTGGAAATAACTACTGCAGACCAGAATAAAGAAAAAAGAATGAAAAGAACTGAGGACAGTCTCAGAGACCTCTGGGACAACATTAAACGCACCAACATTCGAATTATAGGGGTCCCAGAAGAAGAAGAGAAAAAGAAAGGGACTGAGAAAATATTTGAAGAGATTATAGTTGAAAACTTCCCTAATATGGGAAAGGAAATAGTTAATCAAGTCCTGGAAGCACAGAGAGTCCCATACAGGATAAATCCAAGGAGAAACACACCAAGACACATATTAATCAAACTATCAAAAATTAAATATAAAGAAAACATATTAAAAGCAGCAAGGGAAAAACAACAGATAACACACAAGGGCATCCCCATAAGGTTAACAGCTGATCTTTCAGCAGAAACGCTGCAAGCCAGAAGGGAGTGGCAGGATATACTTAAAGTGATGAAGGAGAAAAACCTACAACCAAGATTACTCTACCCAGCAAGGATCTCATTCAGATTTGATGGAGAAATTAAAACCTTTACAGACAAGCAAAAGCTGAGAGAGTTCAGCACCACCAAACCAGCTTTACAACAAATGCTAAAGGAACTTCTCTAGGCAAGAAACACAAGAGAAGGAAAACACCTACAATAACAAACCCAAAACAATTAAGAACATGGGAATAGGAACATACATATCGATAATTACCTTAAATGTAAATGGATTAAATGCTCCCACCAAAAGACACAGACTGGCTGAATGGATACAAAAACAAGACCCATATATATGCTGTCTACAAGAGACCCACTTCAGACCTAGAGACACATACAGACTGAAAGTGAGGGGATGGAAAAAGATATTCCATGCAAATGGAAATCAAAAGAAAGCTGGAGTAGCAATTCTCATATCAGACAAAATAGACTTTAAAATAAAGACAATTATAAGAGACAAAGACGGACACTATATAATGATCAAGGGATCGATCCAAGAGGAAGGTATAACAATTGTAAATATTTATGCACCCAACATAGGAGCACCTCAATACATAAGGCAAATACTAACAGCCATAAAAGGGGAAATCGACAGTAACACAATCATAGTAGGGGACTTTAACACCCCACTTTCACCAATGGACAGATCATCCAAAATGAAAATAAATAAGGAAACACAAGCTTTAAATGATACATTAAACAAGATGGACTTAATTGATATTTATAGGACATTCCACCCAAAAACAACAGAATACACATTTTTCTCAAGTGCTCATGGAACATTCTCCAGGATAGATCATATCTTGGGTCACAAATCAAGCCTTGGTAAATTTAAAAAAATTGAAATCGTATCAAGTATCTTTTCCGACCACAACGCTATGAGACTAGATATCAATTACAGGAAAAGATCTGTAAAAAATACAAACACATGGAGGCTACACAATACACTACTTAATAACGAAGTGATCACTGAAGAAATCAAAGGGGAAATCAAAAAATACCTAGAAACAAATGACAATGGAGACACGACGATCCAAAACCTATGGGATGCAGCAAAAGCAGTTCTAAGAGGGAAGTTTATAGCAATACAAGCCTACATCAAGAAACAGGAAACATCTCGAATAAACAACCTAACCTTGCACCTAAAGCAATTAGAGAAAGAAGAACAAAAAAACCCCAAAGCTAGCAGAAGGAAAGAAATCATAAAGATCAGATCAGAAATAAATGAAAAAGAAATGAAGGAAACAATAGCAAAAATCAATGAAACTAAAAGCTGGTTCTTTGAGAAGATAAACAAAATTGATAAACCATTAGCCAGACTCATCAAGAGAAAAAAGGAGAAGACTCAAATTAATAGAATTAGAAATGAAAAAGGAGAAGTGACCACTGACACTGCAGAAATACAAACGATCATAAGAGATTACTACAAGCAACTCTATGCTAATAAAATGGACAACCTGGAAGAAATGGACAGATTCTTAGAAATGCACAACCTGCCAAGACTGAACCAGGAAGAAATAGAAAATATGAACAGACCAATCACAAGCACTGAAATTGAAACTGTGATTAAAAATCTTCCAACACACAAAAGCCCAGGACCAGATGGCTTCACAGGCGAATTCTATCAAACATTTAGAGAAGAGCTAACACCTATCCTTCTCAAACTCTTCCAAAATATTGCAGAGGGAGGAACACTCCCCAACTCATTCTACGAGGCCACCATCACCCTGATACCAAAACCAGGCAAAGATGTCACAAAGAAAGAAAACTACAGGCCAATATCACTGATGAACATAGATGCAAAAATCCTCAACAAAATACTAGCAAACAGAATCCAACAGCACATTAAAAGGATCATACACCATGATCAAGTGGGGTTTATTCCAGGAATGCAAGGATTCTTCAATATACGCAAATCAATCAACGTGATACATCATATTAACAAATTGAAGGAGAAAAACCATATGATCATCTCAATAGATGCAGAGAAAGCTTTCGACAAAATTCAACACCCATTTATGATAAAAGTCCTGCAGAAAGTAGGCATAGAGGGAACTTTCTTCAACATAATAAAGGCCGTATATGACAAACCCACAGCCAACATTGTCCTCAATGGTGAAAAACTGAAACCATTTCCACTAAGATCAGGAACAAGACAAGGTTGCCCACTCTCACCACTATTATTCAACATAGTTTTGGAAGTGTTAGCCACAGCAATCAGAGACGAAAAAGAAATAAAAGGAATCCAAATCGGAAAAGAAGAAGTAAAGCTGTCACTGTTTGCAGATGACATGATACTATACATAGAGAATCCTAAAGATGCTACCAGAAAACTACTAAAGCTAATCAATGAATTTGGTAAAGTAGCAGGATACAAAATTAATGCACAGAAATCTCTTGCATTCCTGTATACTAATGATGAAAAATCTGAAAGTGAAATTAAGAAAACACTCCCGTTTACCATTGCAACAAAAAGAATAAAATACCTAGGAATAAACCTACCTAAGGAGACAAAAGACCTGTATGCAGAAAATTATAGGACACTGATGAAAGAAATTAAAGATGATACAAACAGATGGAGAGATATACCATGTTCTTGGATTGGAAGAATAAACATTGTGAAAATGACTCTGCTACCCAAAGCAATCTACAGATTCAATGCAATCCCTATCAAACTACCACTGGCATTTTTCACAGAACTAGAACAAAAAATTTCACAATTTGTATGGAAACACAAAAGACCCCGAATAGCCAAAGCAATCTTGAGAACGAAAAATGGAGCTGGAGGAATCAGGCTCCCTGACTTCAGACTATATTACAAAGCTACAGTAATCAAGACAGTTTGGTACTGGCACAAAAACAGAAATATAGATCAATGGAACAGGATAGAAAGCCCAGAGATAAGCCCACGCACATATGGTCACCTTATCTTTGATAAAGGAGGCAAGCATATACAGTGGAGAAAAGACAGCCTCTTCAATAAGTGGTGCTGGGAAAATTGGACAGGTACATGTAAAAGTATGAAATTAGAACACTCCCTAACACCATACACAAAAATAAACTCAAAATGGATTAAAGACCTAAGTGTAAGGCCAGACACTATCAAACTCTTAGAGGAAAACATAGGCAGAACACTGTATGACATAAGTCACAGCAAGATCCTTTTTGACCCAGGTCCTAGAGAAATGGAAATAAAAACACAAATAAACAAATGGGACCTAATGAAACTTAAAAGCTTTTGCACAGCAAAGGAAACCATAAACAAGACCAAAAGACAACCCTCAGAATGGGAGAAAATATTTGCAAATGAAGCAACGGACAAAGGATTAATCTCCAAGATTTACAAGCAGCTCATGCAGCTCAATAACAAAAAAACAAACAACCCAATCCAAAAATGGGCAGAAGACCTAAACAGACATTTCTCCAAAGAAGATATACAGATTGCCAACAGACACATGAAAGAATGCTCAACATCATTAATCATTAGAGAAATGCAAATCAAAACTACAATGAGGTATCATCTCACACCGGTCAGAATGGCCATCATCAAAAAATCTAGAAACAATAAATGCTGGAGAGGGTGTGGAGAAAAGGGAACACTCTTGCACTGTTGGTGGGAATGTAAATTGATACAGCCACTATGGAGAACAGTATGGAGGTTCCTTAAAAAACTAAAAATAGAACTGCCATATGACCCAGCAATCCCACTACTGGGCATATACCCTGAGAAAACCATAATTCAGAAAGAGTCATGTACCAAAATATTCATTGCAGCTCTGTTTACAATAGCCAGGACATGGAAGCAACCTAGGTGTCCATCATCGGATGAATGGATAAAGAAGATGTGGCACATATATACAATGGAATATTACTCAGCCATAAAAAGAAATGAAATGGAGGTGTTTGTAATGAGGTGGATAGAGTTAGAGTCTGTCATACAGAGTGAAGTAAGTCAGAAAGAGAAAAACAAATACAGTATGCTAACACATATATATGGAATCTAAGGGAAAAAAAAAAAAAAAAGAGGTCATGAAGAACCTAGTGGCAAGATGGGAATAAAGACACAGACCTACTAGAGAATGGACTTGAGGATATGGGGAGGGGGAGGGGTGAGATGTGACAGGGTGAGAGAGTGTCATGGACATATATACACTACCAAATGTAAAATAGATAACTAGTGGGAAGCAGCCGCATAGCACAGGGAGATCAGCTCGGTGCTTTGTGACCACCTAGAGGGGTGGGATAGGGAGGGTGGGAGGGAGGGAGATGCAAGAGGGAAGAGATATGGCAACATATGTATATGTGTAACTGATTCACTTTGTTGTAAAGCAGAAGCTAGCACACCATTGTAAAGCAATTATACTTCAATAAAGATGTTTAAAAAAAAAAAAAAAAAAAAAAGAAGTAGAATGGATAACTAAATTGTAGTATATTCACACAATGTAATATGATGAAAGTGAAAAATATACAGCAACATCAGATGAATTACACATAAAAAGTAGATAAAAGGTAAAAGAAATAAGACAGAATTCATCCTACATGATTCCTTGTATATAAATTTCCAAAAAAGTAACTTATGCTGCTTGAGGAAACATAGGTGGGATGCTCCAGGTGGTAAAGCTATAAAGAAGACCAAGGAAATGATTACCATACAAGTCAGGAGAGTGCTTACTTCAAAGGGTATGAATAAATAATTATTCATGATTAAAAAAACTCTTCACAAACTTGGACCTTCTTTAAACTTAAGCCACCAAAAACCTGCAGCAAACATCATTCTTCATGGTGAAGTGTTAGGAGCAACAATAAGACGAGAATGCCTCACTGCTGCCACCTGGGAGGCTCTTTCTTCTGTGTACATGCAAGGGATCCAGGTTTATACCACCCCTGAGGACACCTAAATGACTTTTTAAAAAAAAGTTTTATTTGGGTTTCCTGGTGGCGCAGTGGTTGAGAATCTGCCTGCCAATGCAGGGGACACAGGTTCGAGCCCTGGTCTGGGAAGATCCCACGTGCCGCGGAGCTACTGGGCCCGTGAGCCACAATTACTGAGCCTGCGCGTCTGGAGCCTGTGCTCCACAACAAGAGAGGCCGCGATAGTGAGAGGCCTGCGCACTGCGATGAAGAGCGGCCCCCGCTTGCCACAACTGGAGAAAGCCCTCGCACAGAAACGAAGACCCAACACAGCCATAAATAAATAAATAAATAGAAATTTAAAAAAAAAAGTTTTATTTGACATAAATATACATATATATATATATATATATATATATATATATATATATATATATATATATGTATATATTTTAGGCTGTACCGCGTGGCATGCGGGATCTTAGTTCCCCAACCAGGGACTGAATCCGTGCCCCCTGCATTGGGAGTGTGGAGTCTTAGCCACTGGACCACAAGGGAAGTCCCCGACATATATTTTAAACACCATAAGGCTCATTGTTTTAAGTATACAATTCAATGATTTTTAAAATCAGTAAAATTACAGGGTTGTGCAACCATCACCACAATTCTATTTTTAAAATGTTGTATCACTCCAAAAAGTTCTCTCAGGCCCATTTGCAGTCACTTCCTGTCCCCTCCCCCAGGCAACTACTAATCTGCTTTCTGTCTCTATAGATGTGGTTATCTGGACATTTCAAATGAATGGAATCATACAACAGGTAACTTTTTTATTTCTTTTACTTAGCATTTTTTTTTCCATGTTTATACAATTTTACTTGGTTACAGAACTTCAAAAGAGACAGCAGTCAGCTATGTTATCCACAAAAAAGAGGGTCAGTGAGAGATTAAATAATCATATTTACTGCCTTGTCATCTCCCTTTTATGTTGTGGCTTAAAAATATGTTTACCACCTGAATCATTATTTGGGAATATGTACATATATATAAAACCCTCCTCTTCCTTTTTTTTTAAATTCCAGTTTTACTGAGATATAATTCACATAACATAAAATTCACCAATTTTAACATACAAAACACAACCATATCCACATCCAATTTAAAAACATTTCTATCATCTACAAAAGAAATTCCAAACCTATTAGAAATCACTCTTCTTATCATCTCACCCCTAATCCTAAGGAAATACAAATCTAATCTCTGCCTGTATGAATGCGCCTATTCTCAGCATTTCATATAAATGAAATAATATAATACGTGGTCTTTTGTGAATGCGTTCTTTCTACTTAGCATTTTTTTGAGATTCATCCAAGCTGTAGCATGTATCAGTGCTCCATTTCTTTTTATTGCTAAACAGTTTTCCATTGTATGGATGTACCACGTTTTGTTCATCCATTCTCTGTTGATGAATATTTTGGTTATTTCCGGTCTTTGGCTATTATGAATAATCTTAATATGAATATTTGTGTACAAGTCTTTGTGTGCACATTTCATTTCTCTTGGGTAGATTTCTAGGAATAGAAGTGCTAGGTCCTATGATAAAATTAATGTTTAACTTTTTAGGAAACTGCCAAAATGGTTGCACCATTTTACATTTCACCAGCAATGCATAGAGTTTTAATCTACATGATTTTTAAAAGAATAACATATCCCGGGGAACTTTTTTATTGATTTGTAAGAGCTTTTATATACCAAGGACATTAATTCTTATTTTTTTCTATACCACAAATGCCTGTGATTTAATGTTAACTAAAAAAAAAGGACAATTTCAACTAAGTAAAGAAAAAACTTCACAAGAAAAAAGACTAGAAGGAAATAAGCCAAAATACACATTATTGTTGCCATATGTAGAAAACAGATGAGTGAATTCTTTTTTTGCTTCTGTATTTTTCATTACTATCTGAACTTGCTAAACAAGCATATATTAATTTTCATTCTGGTTATCAAAGTAAGTAAAAAACTAAGGAGGGAGGAAAAGAAAAAAAAAGGAAAGGAGGGAGGAAAGGTAAGGAGGAAGGAACCCGTAGACTTGATCATCTCACCTCAAAAAGGAGGCTGAACGCATCCTCCTCCTGACTTGTGAGGTGGACCGACAAGCCCTTAATGAAGACCCCCTGAGGACTTTCCACGATGGTCATAGGTGTGACCGAGGGTTCAACGTAAGGCAGAGTGGACAGGAGATCAAACAGGCTCTCATTATAGATTTCCAGGTAGGAAACACGCACAGTGATGGCCTGTGTGGGGCGTTCTTCGATCATCCTAAAAACCTAGATGGGAGATTGGACAGCAGTCACTGAGAGCAGAACTCCAAGGGCCAGCCAGTGCTAGGGGAGTTCTTACCTTAGGAGGGAATCCTTGCCCTAGAAGAATTTACAGTCTAGTTGGTGTGATGGTCATCAGCAACAACAATTATTAGTAGTTGCAGTCTATCGGGCAATATTTATTATCATCTTGTAGTTTTTTTGAGGCCTGACCTACAGATTGGCTAATACTTGTACAGTCTCAAGAAGTAGAGGCATGATGAACAGAAAGGACGCTGGAGGGAAGATCTCTTGTTTTGTGGGGTTTCACCACATATAAGCTTCTTTCACATCCATTTTTTAATTCTACCCTCATGATGCCACTGCGACTGAAGCAGGGCAGGGGCAATACCCGTCTATGGTGGCTCAGCTAGTAAGGGAAGAAGTCAAGCCAGAACTCAGCCTTCTCGACTCCTAATACCCTCCCCAGTGCTTATCAGCAGGTGACTTTGGGCTGGTCTTTTCCCCTCTCTAGACCTTAACTTTCTTATCTGTTAAATGGGGAGTTGGGCTGGATTATCCCTGAAGTCCCCCCCTTGCTCTAACAGGCTAGATCTGTGCTGTCCAATATGCTGGACACTAGCCACAGGTGGCTGCTGAGTGCTTGAAATCTGGCTCGTGCAAATGAGGAACTGGATTTTAAATTGTATTTAATTTTAACTAAAAATTTAAAACTGATAGTAAATTCAGTTATTGGTAAACTTTTAAGTATGTTTGGAACAACTTGGGTTTATAAATCTACCTTTTCAACTGTAAATTTCATGAACTCTAAATACAGAGCAACTCTTTCTGATGAATATTTAGTGTCTTAAATAGAAATGGGCTGTAAATGTAAAATACATACCAGATTTCAAAGACTCAGTATAAAGAAAAAGAATGTAAAATATCTCAATAATTTTCATATTGATTTCATGTGGAAATGATATTTTGGCTATATTGAGTTAAATAAAATATATTATTATATATCATATATTATATATTATTTAAAAATAATTTCACTTGTTTTACTTTTTTAAATGTGGCTATTGGAAAACCTAAAATTGCATATGTGACTTACATTATATTTCTATTGGGCAGCGCTGGGCTAGACTATAAAGTCTAAGATGCTGAGATACTGAAGCGTTGACAGTGGGAGGTTAAGGCTATTGCTTCAAGAAATTATCGCATGGATGGTTATACACTAGAGGGACATCTACACTTCTTACAGCACAGGGCTATAAAACCTCAAGATGCTTTTTAGGGAAAAGTCCTTTGCCTCCCACCTTCAAAAAGAGGGTCCTCACAGAATGCAGGCTAGCAGACTCTGAAGGAAGGCCCATCTGTCCTGTCTTCAGTCACACTTCCCAGACCCCCAAGGCTGACTCGGTCCTGAAAGCTCATGTCGTGCCCTGCTTCTTCCCTTTGCTCTTTCTGGGGCTGTGGTGGTGCAAGAAACCAGAGCAGGCCAGTAAGGAAGCTCTGCAATGGTTCATATCTCCCTCATTAAAACCAGGAAGGAACAGGATTAGGACCTCCGAATCCTCAATTACAGGGTCACAGACCATCAGAGCAGCAAGAAGCCAGTCAGCACATCTGACTCCCTCTTTAACAAATGAGGAAACAGGCTCAGCATGGGCATAGGTCAGAGCCTGGAACCTAAACTCTTGGTTTACACATACACACACACCCCACCCTGGGTAACCTGTCTCCCCTACAGGCTGCAACTCCTTTGAGGCTGGACCCCACTGTCTCCAGGAGCTCGCCTGGGATGGGCAGCATGTATGGTAGAAAGAGGAGACCTGTGTGGCATCCCACCCACAGGCCCACTCTCTACCTGTTGTAGGGCACGAGGGAGGATCCCCCGGTGCTTGTAATTCTCAGTTGCCCCCGTCATGGTGTACGTCTTGCCAGCTCCCGTCTGCCCATAACACATGATGGTGCCTGCAAACATTTCAAAACACGTCTTGGTGACATCCAGAAAAACAGCTCCAAGGATAGCTCTCCCATCCCCCAGCATGCCCAGTGCCAGCCAGAACCCTAGCGTGAAGGTGGCCATCAGGAGCAGCCAAGGACAGCAGGAATTCCTGCCATGGAGGGTGGGTGAGCAGGGAAACAGGGATATAAATGGTCAAAACACAGACAGCTGCTCTGAATCTGTGGTCCATGTAGTGCTCTACTGCTTCCTCTCCCAAGAGGGGATCTGATCCTAGGGCTTCTGAGGAGAGCAGGGAATTCCAGGGAACAGAGGAACTGGGAATTTTCCTAGAAAGATGAGGGAGATAAGAGCATTGAACTCAGCCCTTCTTTAGCAAGATCATGAACAGCCAGGCTCTCAGGGCTTGGCCTCCCTGCAGGGCAGCCCAGGCAGGAGGAAAGAAGGGCTTTCAAAATCCCCTGGAAGAGATGGGAGTCAGAAGGGCATTTTCTGTTAGTGGTGGGAATTCTTTATAGACTGCAAGTTCCCACTGGACTAAAGGGCTGCTAGTTGGTCCCAGGCCACTTTCAGAAATGGAACACCATGACCAAGCCCTGATCTGTCCCATTGCCCTCTCTGGGAAGACTTTCACTTGCACCTCTCTCGTGCTTTAGGTCTACCATCACCAGGCTCTGGGACACAAACCAGTCACCCTGGGCTCCGGTTCCCATCTGCTTTTCTTCCTGGCTTGAGCAGCCTGAGCCACACCCAACCCAAAGGCTGCTTCTGGGCATTTACAAAGCAGATCTGCCCGGGCAATGCTGGGCCGTGGAAATCAGTGTTTGCCTTTGCCACGTGAATGCTCTAGTTCCTGGGATTGGTAGGTTTTACACAAGGGGTCTTAATTCAGCATCTGAGCTGGAGTCAGAAGCAGTGTCTATTAATCCTGCAGAAATGTGCAGGAAGGAGTCAGTTCAGCTGGGACTCAGAGCCCATTTGTGGCTCCAAAGCACTCAGAGCCCACAACTGTTAGCCTCCCCGGGCCTTAGCTCCTTTGTCTCTACTTCCTCAGGGCCACATCCCCTCAGGACCAATGGGGACCATAGCTATATATCATACACAGGATACATTACAACGTTTAGGCATCTACACTCAATGGACTTTTAAGCAGAAGACCTAAAACTTGCAAACAGGGAACATTCTAGTCAGGAGCCACCAGACAGGCAAAGTCTACAGACTGTGACATATTTTTTTCTATGGATTTTTTTTTTTTTTTTTTTTTTTTTTGGTCACGCTGCGTGGCATACGGGATCTTAGTTCCCCGACCAAGGATCAAACCCACCCTCCCTACAGTGGAAGCACAGAGTCTTAACCACTGGACCGCCAGGGAAGTCCCTCTATGGATTTTTTAATCTTTTTAAGATTTTAAGGGACTTCCCTGGTGGTCCAGCGGCTAAGACTCTGTGCTCCCAATGCAGGGGGGGGGGGGGGGGCCGGTTTGATCCCTGGTCGGGGAACTAGATCCCACATGCCGCAACTAAGACCTGGTGCAGCCAAATAAATAAATAAATAAATATTTTTAAAAAAAGATTTTGAAACAGTCTTAGAGTGAACTAGTTTGTAAAAATTTCCCAATAAATTTTAATTTGTTAAAAAAGCTTCTCAGTTAAGCTTTTAAGAAAGTCAAACTATACTCAAGTCTTTAGTGATATATGTAAATAATACTATACTACAATAGAATAGATTGATTGTGCTGGTAGAATGAATGGAAATATCTCCTAGCAGGTAGCCAAGAGAAAAATGTTTTGACTCCATCAAATTTATCATAAAGACATTATGTTCAAAACTAATATTCAGGGGATTTGAAACGGGATAATAGTTGAATCCCCATGACCTATAGAGAGTCAGGGTCATTTAATCTTCCTATGAAGGTAGGATCCCAGAATCATGGATCAAGCCATGCCCACAATATCACCAAGCAAATAAGTTTTCCACCATAAGAACATGGAGACAGACAAATAATCAAACAAAAGTTAGTAAGTGAAGTTGTAGTTTATTCACCATAAAATACTTGTACCTCTTCCTGGGTGGGCGGGGGTTCCACAGGTTCTTATGTAAAACAACAGTTAATCAACTAAATTACCATTATAGCCATTGAGGGCTTGAGAAACCACATCTTTTGCGACTGTCTCATAAACCAAGTCCTGGGAGGCATCATGGAGAACTCCATCCAGCTTGAATGACCAGTCTGTCTGCTGGTTATTGACAACTCCTCTCCGAGTATCTTTTTTTAAGTGAATATCAATGGTCTAGGAAGAGAGAGAGATACCTGTTAAGAAACTGGTATAAAAAAGTCACTGATAGCCAAGGCCTGACCTGGAGGAAACAGAGGAGGTGAACTTTAGGAAGAACAGGGACTTGCACGTATTCTGGACGACCTTTGGGAGCTGGGAAGGAAGGCACTGCAGGGAGGCCACACACCCTCAAGGTGGAAGGATCAGGAGACTGGAGCACTTGCTGGTTTCAGCACATCTCACCCTAGTTTTCAGGGTGCTGTCTGTCTTAGTTCCCCCATTTCTGATATGCGGCCAAGCATATTTATCACATATCAATATTTATCACATTAAACAAGCTTTAGATAAATTCAGTAAGTACAGGGAGGCCTTGAATTAGGCCAGAGAGAATAGTGGGCTTGGTGACGGAGGCCTGGGCTTGAGCCCCATCTCCCTGGTGACTGGCGGTGAGGCCTCCCTCAGCACTGTGGTGAGCACTTACTTCCACACACACTCTATGGGCTAATGTGAGCAATGATGAAATGATAGCCACAGGAAAGGCTCTGGACTCCTCAGACACAGTTACTCACTGGTATTAAATTGAGGGTGACTACCTACTTGTAATCAGCAGATTTTTAGATGCAAAGATTTCTAAAAAAATTTTTTAGAGTTTTAGATCCCTCCATAGCAAGCCACTGTGGCAGCAGCTAGTTTAGAAACATATTGGGTTAGGTCAATGGTAGATTCCAATCTTTGAAATGGGAACTTCTGATGTAAACAGACTCTCACTGGAATCTTATACTGGCTGCCCTAGTCCAGAAGCCAAGACACAGCCACGTGCAGAAAAACTAAGATCAACAGAGAAAGGCTTGGTCTATTCATACATTAAATGCTCTGTGCTTCAGTGGTCACTGAATCCATGTCCAGCAGGGTGCACTTCACAGCGCTGCATCTGAGTTTCTTTCTGACTGCTAGGACTTTCGAACCTTGAGAAGTTGGCCTTTGAATTCCTCTCTTAATGTCTCCATGCTGCCCATAGTAGATCCACAAATGTTTGCTGAATGAAAACATCTCATAGTCTCGAGGTGTCCTAAGCCTGTTACAGCCTTCAGAAGAGTTGTCAGGACAGTGGTGGGGACAGGGGGATGGATAGATCTTTCCAGTTCTCTCCATAAGAGTTTCTCCCTCCCTTTGGTAAGTTTAATAATAATCATCTGAAGACATTCCTATTGTACTTCCTGGGAGATCTGATCACCAGAAAGTTTTATGAGTGTGGACAAATGTCAGCTTCCTGTGTCAGATATAAAGATAAAGGTAAACTTTTTTTTAAAACTTTTAATTTTATATTGGAGTATAGTTGATTAACAATGTTGTGTTAGTTTCAGGTGTACAGCAAAGTGATTCAGTTATACATCTATCTATTCTTTTTCAAATTCTTTTCCCATTTTGGGATTGACATGTACACACTGCTGTATCTAAAATGGATAGCCAACAAGGACCTACTCCCATTAAAAATGGGAGTTTCATGAGTTTCCTCATCAACAGCATTGTGCGGGAGTGCTTTGGCCTTGAATGACTCTAGATTCCATCTGAACTTCTACCAATTCTGTCTTGGTCCTTAAAAGGTTGCTTGGAAACCTTAGAGGTTGTAGTGAGGAGGGACAGAGAGATGCCCAGGCAGGTGAAGGCAAACACACTGTACTTACTTTGTTGTCATCTCCATATTTGATCATTTCATGAGCAAAGTCATCAGTAGGTTTGACACGGACAAACGCATGAACTTTTTTCCTAGTACCCATTCTAGCTAAAAAGAAGAAAACAGCAAAATTTTCAGTAGCCATCCTCCAACAACCATTAGAACGGAGGTGTCATTCATCAAGAAGATCAGAAAACATGATGTGCAGTCCATGTTTTCCTCTCCCACTGAGAGCCAGTCTTCCTTTTTGCCCCCCAGCATTTCAGTGATCTGTCCACAGGACGCTGTTCAACAAGTCCGTGTACTTCCTACTTTACAGGGTGCCTCACCACTCTCCACCAACAACCCCCTAAGAGACCGAAATACAAAGCAAAAAGAATGCTCCCTTTAGTGGCCTAATTTTAGATGTGGTTTCTAGAAATGTTCCGTATCAGAGTTTACCTACACTTTGCCTTATTCACTATATTTTCCTCTAAAATACTGACTATGAAATGCATTAGAACTAATTTTCTTTTTTTCATTAATATACCTTACTTCAGATGTAGCACCTCCTTCTCTACCTCCATTAGACTAACTTAGATCAGAAAAAGATTCCCTGGAAGTACATTTAATCTAGCCCATAGTCTAATATTCTTTCTTCTCTGCCACTCCATTGAGAGAAAAATCTCAGTCCCCTACCTCCTCTCCCTCTCCTAAAACGTAATTATGTATATTCTCATCATTTTCTTTCAGGCAGTCACACATATATTTGTATTCCTTCATTTATACTATCACAAGTAATTACCATGTATAATAAAATGTTAAAATAAACATTGAATGTAGCTTCATCGAATAGGTTGAAAGCCTATAGTTATAAATGACAGGGAGGGAGATTTAGGTAAATTAACTTCTTATTATGTGGAGTTTTCCTATAGTGGGAAGGACTTTCTCAAAGTAAGGACCATAAACACTATAAACAGTCAAGCAAGATGCCAACTAGCAGAGATGCTACAAAAGGGATTGTTTGTATTACAGAGAGAGTTAATTGATCTCTAATATCCTGTCCAACTAAAGTATTTCATAAACATTTAAAAAAATTGAATTGTACAGGAATTCCCTGGTGGTGCAGTGGTTAAGAATCCACCTGCCAACGCAATCCCTGGTCCAGGAAGATCCCACATGCCGCGGAGCAACTAAGCCCGTGCGCCACAACTACTGAGCCTGCGCTCTAGAGCCCGCAAGCTACAACTGCTGAGCCTGTGTGCCACAACTACTGAAGCCCGTGCGCCTAGAGCCCATGCTCCACAACAAGAGAAGCCACTGCAATGAGAAGCCCGCACACTGCAACAAAAGAGTAGCCCCGCTCGCCGCAACTAGAGAAAGCCCGCGCGCAGCAACGAAGACCCAACGCAGCCAAAAATAATAAATAAATAAATTTATTAAAAAGAACCCAAAACTCATTTAGAGTTAATGCTCCACAAAGTACAAAACAGACTTTGAATAGAGACAATGCCTGAGGGTCAGGATGTGTGCTGCATCATGCACTTCTCTTTTGATGTCCCTGACAGGGTTGGGCCAGTTCCATAAGAAATGAGGCATTTGCCCCTAAAATAACCTGTACTTTCATGGGGTAGGACAGAGGAGTTGAGGCTAAAGAAAACTCCTGGATACTTCTGAAAAAGACAACCAGCAAAGGAATTGCTGAATTTATGAAGAGGTAGGGAAACATGAGGGATAGGGAGCTGACTCAATTTCATCTTCAAATTGGTAAATAGCAATATCATCACAGTTGTTCAGGAAAAAATAGCTTGTTTGTGCTACTGCAAAGTGTTCTAACAAACTGATCAGATGGTCAATATTTTTAAAAAGCTAATTTTCAAGACCTTGACTGTTAAAAAATTAATGTCCCTCCACATTTCTAGACATAACTTGTGGTGACCACTTGATTTCCTCATACAGTTATCTTAGCTATCATCAAGTGGCATTAAGTATCTCTACAGAAGCAAATTAAATAGAGACAGGCCCTGCCCTTTCAGTTTACAGTTTCAATGAAGTGGGCGAAATAAAACTCTAACCCCTATACAAACCCTTCAGATGTCACATTAAATAAGCAAACTACTTTCACACCTGCCTACTGTAGAGTGTGAGTCCACTTCCCACATTCCTCAAGTAATTATTTCATGGAAGTCTTTTCCTGGCCACTGTGGGATCACTCAGATCTTTTAATTTTTAGAAAATGAATCTGTAAGGTATTCAGGTAAGTAAGGATAATGGCTTGTCCAATTTCAGGTCTAAGATTTTTGTTTGCAAAATTGAGCTCTAGAAATAAAAAGCCACAAATAGCTCTAACAGGACTCCCAAACTGAGGAAACTTAAGAGATGATCTCATCTCCAAGTTCACTTTGATCTAGGCTTTTGGGAAGTGGAGAGTGGAGAGAGGTGGGCTGACTCAAGCAAACACTTACACTCAATTTCTAAAGTTCTGGGAACCATTCCCCATACCAGTCTGGTGGCCCATCCTCCTGCCCAGGGAAGTTAAGATGCTGCCCAGGGTGCCCTCTGAAAGGGACCATGAAGAAGTAGGGCGGTTGCTCAAGCCTCCCTCCTGGCAGCCCCTACCCACTGACAGCCCAAGGGCAGCACAGGCCAGCTCCAAGCATTACCCTTCCCTCAGAGCCTACCCCTTTTCTGCCCAGCAATTTGCCAACATGCACATGCAGTCATTCTATCTGTGCTTCCCAATTCTCCCCATGCTCACGCCCATGGCTCCAGGCACGCCAGGAGCCATATCCGCCTGACACAAGCCTTCTCTATTAACTACATCCCTCCTGCGAGTCCACTACCCAGCAGCCCCTCAACACCCAGTCATTTGGAGACCCCACGCCAACTTGCACTTACTGAAATAAATGCTTGTTACCGTTCTTACGCCACATCATTTGAGTGGGTTTCAGCTCCCAAATTAAATTACAAGCTGTTTGAGGGACAGGACTGTGCCTTTTATTTCTTTTGAACCCCCCCTCAAAGTCCGGAACAGTGCCCAGCACAGAGCAGGTGCTTAAGAAATGGTGATTGGTGGGGATGGTCATGACTGGAAGTCAGAGGGTGGCGGAATCTCCATATGTGGGTCCATCTTCGGTCACTACTGAGAGAGTCCCAAAGGGCACATGATGTCACTCGTCTCCCTCACCACCTCCAACCCCTGAGCCCACAGCGCTTCCAGGAGGACACTGGGTTTCCAGGCCCACTTGCAAGAAGCCAACTTCAGCCCATCACCACGCTCTCCGTTTTAGTAGGGTCCTTCTCTCTCAGGACCTTGTGGGGAATGCCTCTCCCTCGTGGACACCACCCTTAGATATTTCTGGTGTAAGTAAGTGAACCTTTGAGTGGCCACCAGGACCCCTCTCTGCTGAAAGGCTCACAGTTTCCTCATTTGTTTTAGGGGTGGGAATGAAAAGATTGCCACCAAGCACCCCTGAAAGCTCAACAAAAGGAGAGGACCAGGTGGGTCCCTATCTTCCAGCGCTCCTGTCCAGAACAGAGGCTCTCAAGGAGAACACTCATAGCCACCAGAAAGGTAGCAGCATCTGAAGCTCCCAAAAGAGGGTCCAAACGCACCTGGCCTTGGACTAAACAAAAGACTCGGACCCAGGCCAAACTGGTCTTTCTCCTTTTTCTAACCCAACATGCTGGACCCCTGTGTGGTGTTTGGGAGGCAGTGGGCCTTGGGACCATTCCTGTGCCTCTCTGGAGCGATTTCCGCATTCGTAAAGCGAAGGGCCAGGATGGCAATCCCGAAGCCCCCTCCAGTTAGAAAACCGAACACAGAAGAGTCCAGAAGACCAGAGATCTCTGAACCTCAGGGGCGACGTAGGACCCTCGTGGGGCCAGGGAACGTTAGATCCGAAGACCCTAAGCCGCAGCAAGGCTTAAAGGGTCCCCTCGACGCCTCACCCTCCTCCGCCCGGGTTTCACAGATCAACGAGCCAAAGCTGGGGGACTCCCGGGTGGAGCGGTGTTCAGATTCCAGCAGCTGCCCGCCGCCCGGGCGGACACCCCCTTTCCGGCCTTCCTTCTCCCCACCCTGACCGCGCGTGATCCCTGCTTACCGCTCCGGAGGCTGGAGCCCTTCCGCAGCCCGACCACTGCATTAGCAGCTACAGAAACCCGGCAAGCTCTGCTGCCGGGCTGTGTACACAGTTGCCGTGGCAACGGGCCGCTTCCGGAGATTCCGGAAGTAGGGGTGGTGGCGGAAGTGAAGTCCGCGGTCCTCTGTTGAGATACGAGTAAGGCCAGGGCCGAATTAGGAGGACGGGAGATGGGACCGATTAATCTAAAAAGACTGCGACAGCTGCAGGCGCGAAGCCAGGGTAGGGGTAGCGAGGGAACGAAGGATGCGCAAGAACCAGGAAACGGGGCAGCCGGGCTTCCGGCGCACAGCAGATTGAGACTACGGCGGCCGCGCAGGCCCGTCTAACCCCAGCCCTGCGCTCCGAGCTGCCGTCCATAGGCGCCCCCGCCCCGCCCAGCTTAGCTTCGAGCCAGCCGGCCAGGCCTGCGCAGTCGCGGCGGCCGGGGAAGATGGTGGAGGACGGTGCGGAGGAGCTGGAGGACCTGGTGCACTTCTCCGTGTCCGAGTTGCCTAGTCGCGGCTACGGCGTCATGGAGGAGATCCGGCGTCAGGGCAAGCTGTGCGACGTGACGCTCAAGGTCCCGGGTGCTGGGCGGCGCGGGGCTGAGGGCCAGGGGACCGAATGGGGAGGGAAGAGAGGCGGGGGATAAGGGAAGAGAGGTCTAGAGCTCAGCGGGGTGGGGAAAGGAGGTTGGAGGGAGAGCGAGTAGGGGAGAGAGGAGTGCTGACTGGGAGAGGGGGATTGGGGCTGAGTGGGGAGACGGACAGGGACAGCCTCTCAGCCCTTAGAAAGAAAGGCTGAGAGGTGCGCCGCTGAGGCCCTCGGAGTGGAGACATTGGGGTGCCCGCCTCCCTTTTCTGTCACTCAGACGAGAGAAAATGGACTTGCAGCTCCTCTATGGACGAAGGGGCTGTGGCTCTCTCTACATTCTGATGGGCACTACGGAAGCACCTTTTCTTGCCACTACAGACGTTTCTTTGTGCCCCTCGAAGTTAGCTGCGCTGTGGTAGAGGCGTGGGCTTTTCCTGAGGAGTCATTGCTTGCCCTTGACTGATAGATTACTACCTTGTCTCTTAAGAGCTTTTAAAATCTCATCTGGAAATCTTTTGAGGTGAGCAACCACTCTGCCTCGCACTAGAAGGCACACTACCACCACCAGCAGCACCACAAAGGTCTCGGAGAATGGACTGATGGGCTGCGTGGGGAGAGGGCTCTCTTAACCACCTGTTCCCTATTGGCATTCTGGGCGCAAGAGCCAGGCTTCCTCCCGTGCTTTGCATCCATTCCTGCTAGAGAGGCATGCTGTGCTGCTCCTTGGCCAAGCTGTTGAGCCAGGTGGAGCTCTCCAGGCGGGGAGATGCTCTTGCAAACCCTGCTCCCTGTTGGGCTTTGGCTAGAAGGTTGTCAGCATCTGTGAATGACCCTGTTTAAAAAATAAAACTATGCAGAGATCTGTTTGCTCTTCTTATTTTCGACAGCGTTAAGGAAACTTCCTCTTCCACATATTTGAGTCAGACTTCTGGAGACACTAAAGTAGAATGGTTAAGAGTGTGGCTTTGAGAATGGTATATGGTTCAACCAAAGACTAAAAAAAAAAAAAAAAAAAACCAGAGTGTGGCTTTGGAGATAGAAGGATTTGGATTAAAATCCTTGGGAAAGTTACTTAATCTCTCTAAGCATCAGCTTTCCAAATGTAAAAATAGGATGATTCCTAATTCTTAGTATTCATACGAAGATTAAATGAGAAAATTTGTGGTATTCTTTGCATAATGCCTGGTGTAAGGTTTTCATCACTCTAAACCCCTCCTGAAGGAGATTAGTTTTCCAGGAGAGGAGTGAAGTAGACTGAGAGGGGAGAGCATCTTTAATGGGGAACCAAAGGGTTTGAGAAAAATGAGCTGGAAGGAAGCAGAGAAAGTAAATATAAATGAGACATTTTTGTCCACGGTGATTACATAGTAGTAGATGTCGAGGTTACTAGAGATTTGTAAGCAAAAGAATGATCTGGTTGTGGCAGTAACACTTGGGGTTAGTAGAGACTAGTGAAAAGCAGTAATGGGGACGAATTTTCGGATTAAGATTTAGGCTGTAAGGGTAAGCCAGGGAAAGCTTATAAGACACACAGAAGCAAATAGGGAATGATAGAGTGAGATGGTCACACTACGTAAGTTAAAGCATTGCATTTTGCCTCTGCACTTAATGCACATATAGAGTATAGCAACCCCGTAGCATAAAAATGCTTGTGTGTTTTTTCCATTGAAATACTTTTTGTTTACTCAAAGGGACAAGTAAATTATCAGAAGTGATTCCAGCTGAGAATGTCTGTCTAAATTGCTATATTAGTTTCAAGGATCTGGGACACAAGGACCAGTATAAAGGCATAGGCTAGAGCTGGACAGGACTGTAGAAAGTTCTGCTTCATTGGTTTTCTAACTATTCTGTGGAGCCTGAGGAGTAGTTCAGTGCCCTGTGATGGTAGGGCTCAGAGAGAGGCCAAGCAAACCAAGCTCTGCCTCATTTCACTCCCCTTCCCTAGAGCTGCTCTGTGAAATCTGTGTCAGTCTCTCTCTCTTTTTTTTTTCTTTAATTAATTAATTAATTAATTAATATTTGGCTGCGCCAGGTCTTAGTTGCGGCATGCGGGACCTTAGTTGCGGCATGCGGGATCTAGTTCCCTGACCAGGGATGGAACCTGGGCCCTCTGCACTGGCAGCGTGGAGTCTCAACCACTGGACCATCAGGGAAGTCCCTCGGTCTCTCTTTTTCAAGATAGAGTCTTTCCTGAACTTCTGGTGATTCCAGACTTTCTTCCAAATAAATAGAAACTGAAAAGCTGGTTGGAAGCTTTTTGGTGTGGGATGGGTTTATTGATTAGTGGGCCTCCCAGTAGGGCAGTGGTTCTCACACTTTAGCAGACATTAGAATCACCTGGCAGCCTTGTTAAAAAAACAGTTGTTCAAACATTGTTCACCCCAGAATTTCTTATTCAGTAGGTCTGGAATGGACCTGAGAATTCACATTTCTGATAACTTCCGCAGTGATACTACTCCTGGTCTCGGGCCACATTCTGAGCCACACCTGTAAGGTGGTGGACCTGTCCTTTGCTATGGGATATGTTCAGAGTCCATGGATCTTCCTTCAGGCTTCTGCCTACATGGAGTAAGCCTGGCTGTTATCATTCTAGGAGCTGATGGTGGGAGGGGACTGGGAGCTCTTGCTTCTGTATGCAGACTTTCCCTTAATCCCCCTGAATAGTACCACTTCATGTCTTCCTTGGTGCTCTGGTTACCCAAGTCTGGAGTCTCTGGTTCATCCTGTCCAGAGAATAAACCTCCAGACTTCTGCTGGGGCAGTGACGGGGCACTTGCCTGGGGCAGGGAACCAGTACTGCCTGTTTACAGCCTTCCTTATGTTCACACCTTCAGAGGAAACCTGTATCTTCAACAGTTGAGTTTTGGAGGGTGTTCTGGAGTGACTTGCCATCTAGAGCACTCAGTATTCTCCATGTAAGTCAGTTACTATCCATTTGTCTGCTTTTCATCTTTGAAAATATGGTGACATTTCTAATCTGCTCTCTCAGCTTCTTTGTACTTTGGAGCTTTGCTATTCCTTGATTGTCAGTCTGAGAGGTAGCACAACACAGACTCGAGCCAGATCGCCTGGGTTTGAATACTGGCTCTGCCACTTATTAGCAGTGAAAACTTGGACAAGTTCCTTAAATGCTGGTGATTCAGTTCTTTCATCTATAAAATGGGGATCATCACCTACCTAGTAAGAGTGTTGAGGATTCCACTAATTAATGCACTTAAAACAATCATGTAGTAAACATTCAGTAAGTAGAAGATATTTATGAATAATAACTTAATGGGATTTCCTATTAAGGGGAAGTGGAGATAAATGCATGTGTTCTGCCTGCCATTTTGAATTCATTTTAGACTCAGTTTAATTCTAGATGGTTTTATCTAAACATTATGTTCATTGCCTTAAAAGCGTTTGCAAAGCACTGATCTACTTCCATAGCTTGCATTTTACAGATGAGGACCAAGCCTAGAGGGAGAGGGGACTCATCCAAGGTCACAGATTAAATTGGGCAGAGCTAGAACTAGAGACTAGACTCCTGCTGTCCAGACTCCAGGTCAGGTGTTCCTTCCTGCTCTCCTGTTGCCTCTTCTATCAGTGACAGTGACTGAACTGATTTCAGCTGCTACCATTTGAATTAATCTACCTCAGGTCAATTGTACTCATCCTTAACAACATGTTACCTTTTCTATCTTTCCAAGTTTTAGGGAGAGTGTGACAGTCAGCATTAGCAAGCATGCCACTTTCTCAAAATTCACTGCCAACTCTTGAACCTTGCTTAATTTTCTTTTTGGAAATATTTGAAATTTAAATTCCTTAGGTGCCTGTTGGATAGTTAAGTAGAGGCATAACAGAAAAGAGTAATATTGATATATTGGATTTTTTAAAATCACATTTTATATCTATGGTAATTCGAACTTCTTTGAAAAACTGAAAGCACTGAACCCTCTCGCCAGAAAAATGCACATACTTACATATGTGCAAACTTTTGCATTCAGTTATAAGAGCAGTTCCCCTGGAGCCCATCTTTGGATCTTGGGTTATGAATAGAACTGAGTATTATTCTCCTATCAGGAAAAGCCCATGTCTTTCTCCTTGGCAAGTCATTTTATCTTAAAGGTTAGAAGGATAGTAGTGCAAGACTTCTTGGCAGCCTGTAACATAAGACTTAGTCTGGGTAGAGAGGTTTGCAGTCACAGAGGCGCTTATCTCCTCTTCCCAACAGTTGGTTTCATCCCCTTTCCTCTGGGCTACCAGGAGCCCAGTGCTCAGGCCGCATCTGTCATGTTCATCTGGGTCCAGCAAATTGGGCAGACTCCCCAGATGCAATGCGTGTTCTCCGCAATCTCTTATTCATGAGATTTAGACTCACCAGATTCCTATATTTCTATTCTTTCCTCACATACTCCTTTCTTTTTCTTTATTTGTGAGAGCAGAATGGGATCACTGCATATACATACTATTCGCTGACCCATAAGCTTAGAAGAGACAGGAACCTCCTCTACACACACACACACACTCTGTTTTGCAACCACTAATAAAGGGTTCCTCAAAGATCTGCTGGCGTCAGTCTTCCCAGCATTTTCCCAAGGCCTTTGCTAAAGTTTTGAACCCAGATCTGAGAATTTAGCCTTCAGAAGGAAATATCTTTTCCATGGGTGAAAGGCACAGTATTAGAATATTTCCTTTTGCCCCACTGAATCCAGGTACACAATTTTCACTGAAACTGACTTCAAGAGCCTCACATTTGAGTGTGGAATCTTGCTTAATTTGCTGTCATGCTGATTTTGTGATGAAAGAGTAGGTGGAGAAGGATATCAGGAAGTGAGGTAAGGACTTGTTGATGCATGCCATTTTTATGTTATGTGTAGTGTAGTGAGTTACATGGGTGTAATTATAGAGCTAGAATAATCGTATTAAAAGGAGCCATAGAGGTCTTCTATCAAAGCCATCCATTTTACAGGTGAAAAAACCCTGAGGCTTAGCGATATTAAGGGATTGCCCAAGGCACAAAGCTGTATTATCTGAGATCCAACACAGCTGTTTGGTGGAAGCATTGCTTTTACATCCTCTGTCAGATTACTCACCTGCCCTGCTAATGGTATAAAGCAGAGCAGGGAACAAACACCATCTGCAGTGTCATCTGTGAGCATGGAGGGCAGTGATGTGTATGGCCAGATGCAACACCACTGTTCTATTTCAGGAGAGAAGACAGATGCAGGCTTTTTCTGCTAGTCTTCTGGACATATGAATTTTTGACTGTTTTGATTTGGAAATGACACTGTATTGGGAAATACTGTGCCTCTGAATATTGCTCATTCCCGGGGCTTTCTACTGTCTTTTTTCAGGTAATTGTGTTTCATTTTCAGCCTTGCCTCTTTTTAATGATTAATTAAAACTAAGGGCAAGAATGTGCTCCTTTAGAGCACATGCACACATATCACAACCTGCACTTGTAATATGAATTCATATTCGTCAAAAAGTCAGTTTTGCTCTTTTTTCTGTGAGTTATGTTGTAGGCGATGCTGTTAAATTTGGACACCAATTAGATGAATGAGAGAGTTTGATGCTTCCTGACACATAGGTGGGGAAAGAGGGTTGGAGATTGTATGGTTAGGGCACTCAAGATGGCTGTTCTCTTGCTCTCTGTACATCCCCTGCCCGGCCAGTGCCTGCTTCACCTGTACCCTACTTGTATGACTGACCTTCCTACACTCTTTTCCCCACCCCAGCTGGTGATTGTTCTTATCAAAGGAGCCAGAGGGGTGTGCCCCTCTGCTGGTTTCCGTGGTAACTAATGAGCCCACCTGACGTCAATTCCCCTATAACTAGTAATCTCCCCTTCCATGTGGGAGTGATGACTGCCGCCCTGTCCTGCCCGCTGTCTGCCGCACACGCTGGGGTGTCGCTCCAGGACCTTGCTTCAGACGTGTAAGGTCCCCCATCCATTACACCATTGATGTCTCTGTTGCTGCAGACTCCGGGCTCTTTCTTTGGTCTTAAAGCTGGGCAAGTGCAGGCCATGTAGGCCTGCTGTGTGCAGCCCAACAGAAGTATCTTGGAAAATCAGTTACTAGCTGAGCAACATTCATGGCATTCATCCTGAGGCTTCTGGAGCTTGGCCGGCCAGTTGGGTGAATTTAAGAAGCCTGTGTTTGGGGATGCTTCTTACTGCAGGTGGTTCCTCTATTGTTTTGTGCATGAGATTCCATTGTTTGCCCCTTGGCCGTGCCTGGTTCAGCTTGTGGGCTGGTTGATGGAAAATGAGACCATGTTGTTTTTCCGAAGATGTGTTCCTCTAGCCCCTCCTGAATTACAAGTATGGCATCTACCTTCCTACTTTTGGTTTGTTGACTGTTGGCACTCACATTGCCTCCTTGGCATAGAAACGAGCCAGCTTCCCCACAATCAGTTTAGGCCTTTTCTACCCAAACAGCCGATCACATCATTACTTGTTTCTAGGTGGGGAGAAGAGAGAATGAACCAAGATATGTGAACCAGGAGTTGGCAAGCATTTTCTGTAAAGAGCTAGATAGTAAATATTTTAGGATTTGTGGGTCATACAGTTTCAGTTGCAGCTACTCAACTCTGGTGTTATAGCACTAGAGCAGCTGTACACAGTACATAAATGAATGGGTCTGGCTGTGTTCCAGTAAAATTTTATTTACAAAAACAGGTGTGGGCCAGACCCGTTGGCTGACCCCTATTGTATACTGATATGGCCTTTATAAAGTTTAAGGTTTTTGGAGTAGATTACACTTGCTTTATTGCCCCGGCGTATACTTCAGAAATTGGAAGCATCTCTTGTTAAAGAGTACAGGTGAACCAGAAGTGAAAAACTTTCTTTTTCCAGCTTACTGCAGGTGATCATGGGACTGTCTTGGTCGGTGACTGAATAACTGACATAGGAGAAGTTACTGTTACATTTTGCATCTCATCTTTAAAGTCTTGTAGCTCTGCTGAAGCTTGAAGCAGACTATTCCAAAGCATTAACTAAAGACACCGTGCTCCCTTTCTGTCTTAGTTGAAGCTGAGGATGCTTAGCTGCTTGCACAATGGCAGGCCAGAGGAGACCGTGATGGCTCCTGTGTTCCGGTGGACCTGAGCGGCTGTGTGCAGGGCCGTGAAGGCAAGGGCCAGAGTTTGGGCTTTTGGCAGGCAAAGTAGATCAGTAGTTCAGGTATGGCCCAATATGTCTGGGCAATGTGCTGCATATCTGATGAGAACACAAAAATGCTTTTCAGAAAATAAGCTCAAGAACAGATATTTGTGCAAGCATGTTCATCGCATTGTTGTTCACAATATGCAAAAGATGGAAGCAACCCAATGGTGGACTGCATCAGTGGTTGAATGGATAAAATGTGGTACGTTTTGTTCCATACATACAATGGAATAATATTCCATATATACAATGGAATATTATTCAGCCTTAAAAAGGAAGGAAATTCTGACACATACTGCAACATGGATGAACCTTAAAGACATTGTTCTAAGTTTTGAAATAAGCCAATCACAGAAGGACAAATATCGTATGATTCTTCTTAAATGAGGTAACTAGAGTAGTCAAATTCATAAAAATAAAAAGTAGAATGGAGATTTCGCAGTGCTTGGGAGAAGGACGGAATCGGGAGTTAGTGTTTAATGGGTACAGAATCTCAGTTTAGGAAGATGAAGAAGTTCTGGAGATGGATGGTGGTAATGGTTGTACAACAGTGTGAATGTACTTAATGCCATTGACCTGTACACTTAAAAATGGTTTAAATGGTGAATTTTATGTATATTTTACTACAGTTAAAAAAGAAGAGAGAAGCTGAAGAAGACTTGTTAGCAAGTGGGCAAATGAGATTGCTCATAGTGCTTTGTGATTGGAGATACACTAAAAACAGAATTTGTCTCTGTATCCAGACCCACTGATCAAAAACATTTCATACTAAGGAGTAATCTTTCTTCTTTAGCTTTTGCAGTAAGCTGCTTCAGCTGTTAAGAGCCACATTTTATTAGCTCAGCCCTGTGGCTGCACTTCATATGGTCACTTAAAAGGAATTGACTTCTAAGAGATACACATTTAAGTGATGCACACATGTTATAAGCTTATTTTTCCTGTACTGATTTGTAAAATCTAAATGTCATGTAACCTTTAACAGAGCTATCCTGAGGATCAGCGAAACATACTATGCTAACCTGTCTTCCACTGAAGGTTTGTTGCCATAGTCTACAAGTTACAAATGACTTTCAGATCTTTGCTCCAACCGCTTATTTTGGTCCTAAACACTAGACCTGCATTTCCATTTGTCTTGTTGATCCTTATGCTCATTAAGTCTAAAATGAAGCCTCTTTCCCTTCTCAACAATCTCTTCTTTTGTTCCCTTTGTGTAGGGATGGCACACCATCCATCTAGTCATGTAGGATTGAAACTCTAGGATTGGCTTTGGCTTGTCCCGTCTCTTTTAGGGTGTATTTGTGGCATTTATCATAATGACAGTTACATAGTTATTTACAGTATTGTAACTCTGTGAGAGCAGGGGCTGTGACTGAATCATTTACTGAGGTGTCTGCATAACAGGTGCTCAGTAACCCGCTGTCCTAATTCAGACCCTCTTCACCTTTTACCTAACCTGGGGTTTCTTTAACTCTAGCAGCTTGCTGAGAATTCTTATAAACCCTTTAGGGGATGATCCTGGTATAGCTAAGGGATTGTTTTTCAGCTCTGATCATGTCATTCTCCTGCTCTGAGTGACTTCCCTTTCATTCTCATTCAACAGTGTATCAGCAGATATGTCAGCGCCTTCCATGAGCCGAGTACTGTCCTAAGTGCTGGGGCCGCAGCAGCGAGCAGAGTAGGCAGAACCTCTGTGAGTGGGAGCTTACCTTCCAGCCTGGGGGTGTGTGGGACAGGACGACACAATAAACAAATGAATAGATATAAAATGTCCAGTGGTGATGTGTACTGTGGAGAAAAATAAAGGATAATAAGGGGACTGAGTGCTGTTTTCTCAGAGGGACCAGAGCCAGTCTCTCTGAGTAGAGACCTGAAGGAAGGGAAGGAGGGATCCGTGAGTGTATCTGAGGGAAGAGTATTCTAGGCAGAGGGAATAATCAGCACAGCTGAAGCAGGAGCATAGTTGGCATTTTGGGGAAACAGCAGGCAGCTGGTGTGATAAGAATAGCATGACCCAGGAGAAAAGTGGAAGGATACAAGGTCGGAGAGGTAGCCGCCAGGCCCAGCATAATTCCTTGCACAGTACAGTACAGCTCAGTAGATACTTGTTGAATGAGTGAGTGAATGAATGAATGAATAAAGCTAGACAGTATTTATTTATGAATGAGTGAGTGAAGAATCAGGGCAGGGCAGGGTGAGTCTTAGAGGTGTATCTAAGAGAGGTAGGATGCATTTTCCATAGTTCATGAAGCAAGCACAGAATATCATTTCCACTTTCCCCTTCTTCTCCTTTCAGGAGAGAGAATGGTAATGGCCAGAGCAAGAGAGACCAATTCTGGCTTGTTCTTGAATGAACGTCTGTTCTTCCACACCACAGAGAAAATCAGAGGTTAGAAACTTGTCAGGGGAGCAGGAAGTAGAACAGAGCTGATCAGCTCTTGGTGGTTTTCAAAGGTGGTCCTACCCATGTTGGGTAAAGCTTGCCTTTTTTCCCACATGTCCATAGGCTATCACTTTAAGTCAGCAAGACATCTGGGAAGAGCCATGGGGTAGTGGCAGTGCAGGAGCAGCAGCTGGTGGCTGGTTTTCTCTAGGATTAATGGAAGGACTGCTGATTTAACTGAATCTCTGATTATTCTAAGCTGCTCACAGAAATCTGTCACTGCCTTCTGTGAGATATAAGAGGGAGAAGCTTAAGGATGTTCTGTTGGTGTCGACTGCCACTCTGGGTGAATTTTCTAGGATCTCCACCTGTGTTCTTTTTTATAAATTAATTTATTTATTTTTGGCTGTGTTAGGTCTTCGTTGCTGTGTGCGGGCTTTCTCTAGTTGCGATGAGCAGGGGCTACTCTTTGTTGCAGTGCACGGGTTTCTCATTGCGGTGGCTTCTCTTGTTGTGGAGCACGGGGTCTAGGTGAGCGGGCTTCAGTAGTTGTGGCATGTGGGCTCAGTAGTTGTGGCTCGTGGGCTCTAGAGTGCAGGCTCAGTAGTTGTGGCACACGGGCTTAGTTGCTCCGCAGCATGTGGGATCTTCCCAGACCAGGGCTCGAACCCATATCCCCTGAATTGGCAGGCGGATTCTTAACCACTTCACCACCAGGGAAGCCCTCCACCTGTGTTCTTGATAGTCCAGTTCCTTCAGACTTGGCCCCTCTCTGCCTTTCTCCCCTAGTTGCCCACAGTCTCCGCCTGCTGGCTGTCTCTAAGGACCTAAGTTCTCCAACTTACGGGGCTCTGCTCTAGTATTCCTTTGGCTTGGAGTACCCACTCACCTCTGCCAGCAGAGTCCTACCCACGCTTCAAAGCTCCTTTTGTAGTTTTCTTAAGGGGAGAGAAGCGGCCAAACACTCCTTCCTCTGTTCTCCTAGAGCACTTTGCATTTGTGTCTGTTCAGCATTGTCTTGTGGTTGAAAGTTTGCTTGCCTGACTCCCTGCCAACCTGTGTTTCTGCTGGGCAGAGACCTGTGCCATCTTCTTTCTTTTGCCCTATCACAGTGGGGAGTTGTGTGAAATCCCATCTCTCTGAAGACAGTTTTCTCATATCCCTCCAGGTGCAGTTAATCTCTCCCTCTCCCACTTTAACCCCTCGTTACTCAGAGTATTGTCATTGCATCAGCATTGCCTGAGAGCCTGTGAGAAATGCAGGATGTCGGACCTACTAAGCTAGAATCTGGTGATTCTTACATCCTGTGCACCTGAAAGTTTGAGAAGCATTGCCTTAACACTTTGCACCTACCCCCCTTAGCATACTGAGCAGAATGTAATGTGTTAGAGAGTCTTTCTCCACCTCTAGATGCTGATCTTTGGAAGCATGTGAAGCATCCATTAGTTAACACAGTACTTGGCATGTTTCAAGTGTTCAAAAGTGTTTGCTGAATTACCCTCAAGGGCCCCTGGCATTATGTTTGAGACGCTCCTTCAGTCAACATATTGTTGAAGTGCATTTAGCTGTGCATGGTGCTTTGCTAGGTACGTGAGGCACCCTGCTATGAGTAGGAGTCAGCCCCTATCTTTGGCATTTAAAGATTGGTAAGAGAGAGAGCTACCCATCAGTTAACTATGAAACAAGGCAGAGTGTGATAAATTCTGTAACTGCCTCGGTATCACCAGAGGCCTGAGGGAACGCCAAAGAGATGGCAGTTATTTCCAGTTTAGAGGGTTTGTGATGGTTTCATGGAGAGGATGGTGTCTGATTGGTACCTTGCAAGATGAATAGGACTTTGACAGACAGACATGGTAGGAAGAGGCATTCCATGCTGGGGAGAGCCTGTTCAAGGGCCCAGGCATGAAAGTGCGTATGCAGGATGTTTCTTGAACAAGTAAGACATGGATGAGCAAGGTGGAAGGTGTGATTGGGGAGGTGGGTTGAATGCAGACTGAACTTGAATTCTCATGGTCAGGAGTCTGAACTGGTAAGAAACATTTGCAAATCACATGTGGTTGGTACAGTTAGATGTTGAGTGGTTTCTGATGGCTCCTCCCTCCTGTCTCCCACTTACCTCCCATTCTCCCTTGCTGGACATGGGTGAGCCAGGGGAGGGTTTGGAAGAGGTGGGGACAGGCCTGAGTGTTTAGCCAGCCCTTTACTGGCTCTTTCCGTGCGACCATAGCCCCAGGTCTTTTTTTAGTGCTAACTGGTCAGCCACTTCCTCCCTCACCCCCTTCCTGAATCACTTACCCTATGGGCCCCCCTAAAGCAGAGACACCCAAGCTGCATCACAGAGGGTTTCACACATTGTGCTTTAAATGCCATCAAAACCCCAGATCAAACCAATTCCGTATGTTTCACTGTACTTGTCATCTGTTTCCCTGCCCCATGGGTTTGTGAGGACTAAACATTTCTGCGTAGAGTAGGATGGATGAGCATCCCTCTGACCGTGTTCTGGGCTGGCAGGCAAGCTATCCAGCATTCAAGATGAAGTGACACCCCCCCCCACCCCATTTCATTACATGCCACCTTGTTAGACATGCATCTGAACTAGACAACTGTGGAGTGGCTTATTTCTTCCAGGGTTGAGAATGCACTGTTAGCTTGGAAGGCAAGCCCTCCGCCAGTTGGCCCCAAGCCTTACCATCTTTTTCTTGAGGCTTTTACTTCAGCTAATAAATTTTCAGATAAGGTTAGAGAGTAACACTCCTTATGCTTTCTTTAGTTAAGGGCCAGTGCCTTCCTCCCACCATTTCCACCAGCCCTGAGCCAGAAGACCAGGATTAAAAAGAAGAGGTGAAACTCATAGAAGTTTTGTTATTTTTATCTCAGATGAAGGACTGAGAGCTACCTTTTAGATGAAATCATTTTAGGATTCATTAAGAAGACTCGAGAATGAGGCACTAAGTGCTAGGATACAATCCTTCCTTTCCATGGGAAGAATATTCAGCCTTGATGGGGAGACATTCATTAGGGACAACATAGTGTGGTATCTTGTGTGTTAGAGGCTTGTACCAGGTGCTACAAGAAGGGGAGAGCTGACTGCCTGGAGGTCAGGGAAGCCCCTCAGGAGGGAGCATTTGAGCTGGATCTTCAAGGATGCGGAGTAATTCACCAGACAGAAAAGTAAGGGATAAGGATCCAAGCAGAGGGAATAGAGCGATGTAAGGGAATTGGCAGAGGCTTGGAAGAGAGGCATGGTGGGGAATAAAACTGGTTAGGGTAGATGGGCCCCAGTTTAGAATTTGGATCTGACTCAGGCAGTAGGGAGCTCAACAAAATGGAGACTGACACGACCAGACTCAATTTTAAATCAAGTTGATTCATTCAGAAGCTTCATTCATTCCACATATACTGAGTGTTAATTGCTAGACTATTCCAGGAAACATGAAAGATTGCTCCCTTGGTGGAACTCGTGTTTTAGTAGGATAGGTAAGTTCGTTTTGTCAGGCAACCACCATTTGCTCTTGTCAAGGTTACCAGTGACCTCCACTTCCACGATGTAGAGCTATTCCATGACCACAAAGATCTCCCTTGTGCTACCCCTTTATCATCAGGCCCATCTCCCTCCCACCCGCCATCTCTAATCGCTAGCAACCACTAATTTGTTCTCCACCTCTCATTTCAAGAGTGTTATATAAATGGAAACATAGAGTATTTGACCTTTGAGATTGGCTTTTTTTCACTCAGCGTAATGCATTTGAGGGCCATCCAAGTTGTTGTATCGATAGTTTTTTCCTTTATAGTTCTGAGTAGTAGTCCATAGTATGGATGCACCACGTTTTGTTTAGCCACTCACCCACTGAAGAACATTTAGGTTCTTTCCAGTTTGGGCATATTACAAATAAAGGTGCTGTGAACATTCATTTACAGGATTTTGTATGAATGTAGGTATTCATTTCTCTGGAATAAATGCCCAAGACTACAACTGCTGTGCCACATGGTAAATTCATTTTCAGTTTTAGAAGAAATCACCAAACTGCTTTCCAGAGTAGCTGTACCATTTTACATTCCTACCAGCATATGTGAGTGCAATGGTTAACTTTGTGTGTCAGCTTGACTAGGCTTTGGTGCCCAGTTGTTTGATCAAGCACCAGTCTAGATGTTGCTGTGAACATATTTTTTAGATGTGATTAACATTTAAATAGTAGACTTAGAGTAAAGCAAATGACCTTCCGTAATGTGATGGGCCTCATCCAATCAGTCTAAGGTCTTAAGAGCAAAAACTGAGGTTTCCCAAAGAAGAAACAGTTCTTCCAGGTTGCGACATAGAAACCCTGCCTTTATTTCCCACTTGCTGGCAGATTTCAGTGAATTTTTGTATAAACTGAGGTTTATGTCAAAGTTCCTTTTTTTGCCTAAAGATGTCCAATTGCTCCAGTCCTATTTGCTGAAAAGACTGTCTTTCCTCCATTCAAGCTACACAAATGCTTGTGTACCTTTGTCGAAAACCAGTTGGCTGTACCTGTGTGGGGCTACTTCTGGGTTCTCTGTTCTGTTTCATTGGTCAGTGTCCCTATTCCTGCACCAGTACAGCACAGTTTTGCTTATTCTAGCCGTCTGTGTAATAAATCGTGAAATGGGTAGAGTTACTTCTCCCACTGTACTATTTTATTTTACCTTTTTCCCCCATTGTAACTGTTTTTTTGTTTGTTTGTTTTTTTTTTTAATTTTTTTTTACACTTTATTTATTTATTTATGGCTGTGTTGGGTCTTCGTTTCTGTGCGAGGGCCTTCTCCAGCTGCGGCGAGTGGGGGCCACTCTTCATCGCGGTGCGCGGGCCTCTCACTGTCGCGGCCTCTCTTGTTGCGAAGCACAGGCTCCAGACGCGCAGGCTCAGTACTTGCGGCTCACGGGCCTAGTTCCTCCGCGGCATGTGGGATCTTCCCAGACCAGGGCTCGAACCCGTGTCCCCTGCATTGGCAGGCAGATTCTCAACCACTGCGCCACCAGGGAGGCCCTGTAACTGTTTTTAATTGTACAATTCAGTGGCATTAAATGCATTTACAATGTTGTATAGCCATCACTGCTATCTATTTATAAAAACTTTTTCATCACCCAAAGCAGAAGAGCTCTATAAACATTAAGCAATAATGCCTCAATGCCCCTTACCCCAGCCCCTGGTAGCCTTTGTTTTATTTTTTGTCCCTATGATTTTCCCTATTCTAGACCCTTCATACAACTGGAATCATAAAATATTGTCCTTTTGTCCCTGGTTTATTTGGCTTAGTATAATGTTTTCAGGGTTCATCTATGTTGTAGTATGTATTAGAATATCATTCCTTTTTTAAAAAATAGTCTTTTGTTTTGTTAGAGCAACTTTAGGTTCACAGCAAAAATGAACAGAATGCAGAGATTTCCCATACACTCCCTATTCCCACTGCACACACAGCCTCCCCCACTGTCAGTATCCTGCACCGGAGTGGTACATTTGTTATAATTGATAAACCTATATCGAGACATCATTATCACCCAAAGTCCATAATTTACATTAGGGCTCACTTTTGTGATAAATGTGTCATACGTTTATCAAAAACCATATTCTGTGCCCTAAAAATCTGCCCTAAATATCATCTGTGCTCCACCTATTAATCCTTCCCTAACCCCTGGCAACCAGTGATCCTTGTACTATCGCCATAGTTGTGCCTTTTCCAGAATGTCATGTAGTTGGAATCATACAGTATGTAACTTTTTAAGATTGGCTACTTTCACTTAAATATGCATTTAAGGTTCCTCCCTGTCTTTTCATGGCTTGATAGCTCATTTCTTTTTTTTAAAAAATTAATTAATTTATTTATTTTTGGCTGCATTGGGTCTTTGCTGCTGCGCGTGGGCTTTCTCTAGTTGCGGCGAGCAGGGGCTACTCTTCGTTGTGGTGCGTGGGCTTCTCATTGCAGTGGCTTCTCTTGTTGCAGAGCACGGGCTCTAGGCGCGCGGGCTTCAGTAGTTGTGGCACATGGGCTCAGTAGTTGTGGCTCGCGGGCTCTAGAGCGCAGGCTCAGTAGTTGTGGCGCATGGGCTTAGTTGCTCCGCGGCATGTGGGATCTTCCCGGACCAGGGCTGAAACCTATGTCCCCTGCATTGTCAGGCGGATTCTCAACCGCTGCGCCACCAGGGAAGTCCTAGCTCATTTCTTTTTAATGCTGAAAAATATTCCATTGACCTGATGTACCACAGTTTATTTATCCACTCACCTACTGAAGGACATCTTGGTTGATTCCAGGTTTTAGCAGTTATGAATAAAGTTGCTATAAACATTTATGTGCAGATTTTTATGTGGACATACATTTTTAACTCCTTTGGGAAAATCCCAGGGAGTGTGATTGCTGGATTATATGATAAGAATATGTTGAGTTTTGTCAGAAGGTGCCAAACTGTCTTCCAAAGTGGCTGTACCATTTTACATTCCCACCAGCAATGAATGAGAGTTTCTGTTGCTCCACATCCTTGCCAACATTTGGTGTTGTCAGTGCTCTGGATTTTGGCATTCCAGTAGATGTATTTTTACCTCATTGTTTTAATTTGCGTTTCCCTGATGATGTGGTGTGTAGTATCTTAATATGCTTATTTAATACGCTTATTTGCCATCTGTGTATCTTCTTTGGTGACATTTCTGTTAGTCTTTTGCCCATTTTTAAATTCTGCTGTTTTCTTATTGTTGGATTTTAAGAATTTTTTGCATATTTTAAATAACAATCCTTTATCAGACATGTGTTTTACAAATATTTTCTTCCAATCTGTGGCTTTTTCCTTGATTTCATTCTTTTTAAGGCTGAATGATAATCTGTTGTATGTATATACCGTGTTTTGTTTATCCGTTCATCTATTGATGGGCACTTGGGTTGTTTCCATCTTTTGGCTACTGTGAATAATGGTGCTATGAACATGGGTGTACAAATACCTCTTTGAGACTCGGCTTTCAGTTCTTTTGGATACATACCTAGGAGTGGAATTGCTGTGTCATATTGTTATTCTATGTTTAACTTTTTGAGAAACCACCAAACTGCTTTCCACAGTGGCTACACCATTTTGCATCTCATCAGCAGTGCACAAGGGTTCCAGTATCGCCACATCTTCACCAACACTTGTTATTTTCTGTTTGGTTTTTCTTTTTTTCTTTTTTTTTTTTTTTTGATAATAGCTATCCTCACGAGTGTGGTGTGAAGTGGTGTCTCATTGTGGTTTTGATTTGTATTTCCCAGATGATTAATGATGTTAAACATCTTTTCATGTGCTTATTGGCCATTTGCACTTAATTTTTGTTAAAAATTGTTTTAGCTATTTTAGTTCCTTTACCTTTCCATATGAATTTGAGAATAATCTTTATATCTATAAAAATAATCTTGCTGGAATTTTGGTAGGAATTGCATTAAATCTGTACACCAGTTTGGGGAGAATTGACATCTTTATTGCGTTGAGTCTTGTAATCTTTGGACACAGTATGTCTCTCCATTTATTTAGATCTTTGATGTCTTTCATCAGCATTTTGTAGCATGTAAGTCCTCTAAATCAGCTTGCTGGATTTACACCGAAGTATTTAATTTTTTGAACAATTATATAATTATATTTCACATTCTGGTTTACACACGTTAATGGATAGTATGTGGAAATACAGTTGACTTTCTATGTCAATATTGTGTCCTGTAGCCTTATGTACTGTGACCTTGCTGAACTCACTCGTTAGTTCTAGGTTAGTTCTGTGTGGGGTTTGGTGTTTCTGTGTGGGGTGGGGGTTGGTAGATTGCTTTGGATTTTGGACAGAAACCGTCGTGTCATTGGCAAATAGGGATAGTATTATTTCTTATTATCTGATGTGTATTCCTTTTATTTCATTTTGTTACCTTACTGCACTGGCTGGAACTTCCAGGACTGTGTTAAATAGCAGTGGTAGGAGTAGACATCCTTGCCTTTTTCTTCATCTTAGGGGAAAGCATTCAGTCTTTTACCAGTAAGTATGAAGTTAGCTAAACTTTTTTTGTAGACATTCTTTATCAAGTTGAGGAAATTACCCTCTACTCCTAGTGTTTATCATGAATAGGTGTTGAATTTTGTAATATGCTTTTTCTACGTTGATTGAGAGGATCATGTGACTTCTTTTTCTTTTAACCTGTTATTATGGTGGGTTATATTGATTAATTTTTGAATATTGAACCTGCCTTGGATCCCTGAAATAAACCCTACTTGGTCACAGTATATAGTTCTTTTCATATATTGCTGAATTCTATTTGCTAATATTTTGTTAAGGGTTTCTGCATCTATATTGATGAGGGATATTGGTCTGTAGTTTTCTCTTTTTTTGTACGATCTTTGTCTAGTTGGGGTATTAGGCTGATACTGGCTTCATAAAATAAATTTGAGTTGTCCCCTCCTCTTCTATTTTCTGGAAGAGATTGTTTAGAATTGGTATTAGTTCTTTTTTAAATGTTTGGTGGAATTCTCTAGTGAAACCACCTGAGCCTGGAGACCTTCTTTTCGGGGGTTTTAAAATTACAAAATCGATTTCCTTATTAGCTATAGGGCTATTAAAATGATCAGGGTCTCATTTTGGAGGGGGAAGGGGAGGGGGAGTGTGAGCTAGGAGTAACATTTCTTCAGAATCTACTGTTCACACTTACAGAGGAGGACACTAAGTAACCCTAGCTCCTGTCCATCTGACCTCAGGCAGGTCACATACCCCAGTTTTGATGGGGATTCAGGTGCTGGGTTTGGCTATCCCTATCCAACGTTATGATATTTTTCTCAGAAGATAAACTGCTAGGAATTCGAAAAATGAGTCATCCATGCAACAGATATCTGTTGCCCATTTCTGCATTCCCCGCAGTGTTCCCAGTCAATAAAACACAGTGTTTGCTTTATGCCTTTGATGCCTGTAGCGGATGCTGTCACCCTGGTGTTTTCACACATGGGGTCCTTTAAGACCTAACTGTTGAGCAGAGTGGGGGCCTTGAGGCACCACCAGGGTGCAATCAGAGCCGAAACCACCTTTAGTTAGAGCCCATCTATTAAGATCAGGAAGGAAGGTTCCCCTTTCCTGCATTTCCCCAGGGCTTTCTCCAGACCACAGTGCTCAGAGCTCTGGCTCTTAATGACAGAACTAGCCTCAGTAGTCTAGACCAGTCATTTATTGGCTCATGTAATCAAACAGGAGAAAAGATAGGGTTGATGATGGGCCTGGGAGACTGAAATGCTGCGAAGACTCGTCCCCTCTGTGGTCAGCATCCTCCTCCCACTGCAGACTGCTTCATCACACACGGAAGGGGATGGAGCACCTGATAGCTCCTTGTTACCTGGAGGGATTGTCCCTCTTCCTTCTTTCTTATTTGAAAAATCCTGAGGAAGGGTCTAATTGGTAGGGCTTAGGTCATATTTTGTATAGTGTGGTGGGAATGAAGATAGAAGACATTCCCAGAAGAAGGTAAGGCACACTGAATAGAGCTGACGTGAGATGGAGTCCATAGCTAGTCATGTTTGTTTGGAAGGTTTTTAGTGGCATGTATTGAAGCTACAAGTGTTTTCTGTTAACCTTCAAGTAACCTAAAACTGTTAATAGATCATCATCATCTTACTATTATAGATCATTCATGGTTAATGTATTATTATAGCAGTATTAATACACAGTTAATAGCTATATTTATACTAGACAGCTATATAGAGATCATATGATATCTAGTTGATAGTAAATAATAATAATAGATTGTTGTACTAGCCCTCAAGTGTTGTGGTTATTTGAAGATTTACTGTACCTACTTATATATGTAAGAAAATTTTGAAGGAAGTGAGTAGAAAAATCACAGTGCCTCCTTCTCAGTCTTCCATATCCTTTTCTAAACTTAACTGAAAGAACCTGCAGTCCATTTTGACTATAACTTTTAGTGAAACTGCCTTTTTGTCTACAGGGTTAATTTATTTTCACAAGGAATTGTTGATTTTCTGGGCAGCTATTAAGGATAGAGCTGGTATTTTAATTTCAATAAATATTTACTGAACTGTTTAGGGGATGTACAAGACCCTTATTACCTCAAAGAGTTTGAAGTCCATTGGAGTAGGTAAGAACAGAAAAGTACAATTCTTGAGACTGAGGCTTCCCATCTCTAACATGGAGTAGCCTTACTTGTCTAACATGTAAGATTTTGGTTGCCGTGGAGAGGTGGGCTGAGCTGGCTTTGTGCTGGGTGGTCGCTGAATAACGTGGAGGATTGGTTGATACCTGAGGTTGGAAGGCAGATGCTTCAAGGCATCTCGACGCAGTCCACCTCCTATGTATCTGATGGACAAGGCTGCGTTATTTGCTGAGGCTAATTAGCATTGAAACTCCATGGGGGTGGGGGGTTGGAGAAAGAATAATTGTATAACTATGATTAAGAAACTGAAGTTTTAGGGACTTCCCTGGTGGTCCAGTGGTAAAGAATCTGCCTTCCAATGCAGGGGACTCGGTTCGATCCCTGGGTCGGGGAACTAAGATCCCACATGCCCTGGGGCAACTCAGCCTGCGCACCACAACTGAGCTCGCACGCCTCAACGAGAGAGAGAAAACCCGCAGGCCACAACTAGAGAGAAGCCCACGTGCCGCAACAAAGAGACCACGTGGCGCAACAAAAGATCCTGCATGTCTCAACGAAGATCCCGCATGTTGCAACTAAGACCCGATGCAGCCAAAAAAATAAAGAAAATAAATAATAATTTTAAAAAAAAAGAAAGAAACTGAAGTTTAAAAAAAAAGGCATTTGGTGGTTACAGGCTGTTCATGACTCCAGAGTGAATGCCTTAGCTCACTTCCTTTTGAAAAGGAGCAAGTGTTGTATAAGACACTTTATCTCAGTGTTGGATTCCACAAAGTGCAGACAGATCATACTAGTTTGGCAGGGGAGTCTGAATAGCAGCAGAAAATCAGGTGTGACGTGGGTGGAGAATGGGGGGGGACCCCGTCTTAGATAAGTGATCAGCATCTTCTTCTTTCTAGAGAATGTGTTCACATCCCTCTTCATAATATTTCTTCCCTGTGACTCTAGAGCAGAGGTCAGCAAACTTTTTCTATAAAGAAGCAGATAATAAATATTTTTGGCTTTGCGGGCCGTTGGTCACCATCACAGCTACTCAGTTTTGCCATTGTATGGGCATGTCTGTGTTCCAATTAAACTTTATATATGGACACTGAAATTTGGATTTTATACAATTTTCACATGTCATGAAATATTAGGGTTGATTTTTTTCAACCATATAAAAATGTAAAAACTACACTTTGCTCATGGGTCACACAAAAAAACAAGAGGCAGGAAGGCCAGATTTTGGCCCATAACCATGGTTTGCCGACCCTTTCTCTAAAGGTCTTAAAAATAACTTCTATAAAGTTCTCAATTTAAGGACATTTTATTTATTTAATAAGCACTTATTTAGCACTTAATATGTGCTACACACTGTTTTAAATGCCATGCATTAAATGCTAATTTAATCTTCACAATAACCCCATGAGGGAGGTACTGTTTGCCCCATTTTTGCAGATTTCGTGAATTGCACAGTGAAGCTAAGTAACTAGCCCAGAGTTACGCTGCTAGTAAATGGCAAAACCTAGATTTGAACCCAGGTAATTTAGTTCCAGAGTATGTTCTTATCTACCATGATATACTGTCTCTCTTAAAGAACTTGTAATTATCGACTTCCTAGCCCAAAGGAATTTTAGAGATTAACCCATCCCTACTCATTCTTACAGACTCATTCTTACACAAAAGATTCATAGCCTTTATGATTCAAAAGTGTGCCTTAGTAAAATTATGGATTACTACTTATGCACTTTCAGCATCTCTTGTGACTGCCTAAACGCTTAGTCTTAAACCCCACTGATCCCAAGGGCATTCTGTCTGCACAGGCAGGGCACTTAACTGTTCACTTATTGTTTAATTTATGTTCATTGTGGGCTCCTTGAAGGTAGGAGCAATAGTATCAAAATGTTTTCCATCAGAGAGAAATCAATTCTGGGTGTATCTTTTGCTTTCTTTGGGAACACCTGTCTCAGATTACTTCCAACTCAGATTTTGTCCTGCTGCTTTTCCTGCTTGAATAAGCAACTGGTTAAACCTTGCGCCTCACCTGCCTGTGATAGGGAACAGAATTTGTGGTGTCACGCTACACTATCCCTGTTGATCCAAAGATACCACCAGGGCAGGGTCAGGAATGGAAGATTTCCCAGTCTTTCCAAGGAAGAAAATGGGAAGAGAGGTGTGTGTGTGTGTGTGTGTGTGTGTGTGTTTTAAACCAAGTCAAAACTTAGGTGGACATGAGGTGCTCAGGATTTCTGGTTCCTTTTGCTCAGTCAGGTCTCAGACACTTCTAACTAGAAGGGACCTCCGAGAACCTCTGGTGCAGGGGTTCCTGTGCTACAGGGATTCTGCAGAGTTATTGCAGGGGGCCCTCAAATCTATATGTGCACCAATCTGTGGGCCAGATAAATTATATCGTTTAGGTGTACGCAGTTATTTTTCAAATGCATGTAGATTCCATCATGATTAAAAAGAAAGCTTTACTGAATTCGTGTTAGGCTACTGTTATTAACACAACTACTACCTTTTGAGAAACCTGATCCAGTTAAAGCCCTTTATTTACAGATGAAGAAACCGAAGCTCAGGGGTAAAGGGAAGAGATTTGCCTGGGTCATACAGAAAAGGAACAACTGGCCTTGAAATCGGTGCAGTTTGTATGTATCATATGGCTTGTGTTCTCTGTCTCCTCTGACATGGGCACAGGTAGAGACTGGCAAGTATTTTGACCTTTGATGCCATGCTGAACTTTCTAATAATGCCTAATAGAGTGGTTGATTGTGATATTTTTTTCCAGTATTTTTGGTGCTTTTGAGAAGTTTTTTTAAACTAGTATATTCCTTGCTGTGCGCATATAAGCAATAATCCTATATTCCAACCTGGAAACCTGAGGTATGGTAAAATTAGGCAGCTTGCTTGTATCTATAGTAGAGCTGGCCCTAAAACTCAGAGATTTAATCTCTCTACCAGGGTTCTATTAATCAGATGGAACTTGAGAGGATTTCAGTTATTTATATCTTGGTCTTTCATGGCTGTTGCTCTCAGCTGGGTGCAACAAAAAACTTAAATCTCTGTTAAGTGCCTGAGGCTGTGCTGGGTGTTTTCACATGTATTGTGTATAACTTAATTTAAGGAGACCAAAGTTGCAATGCTGAGGCCCCTCTCAGAACAAGCTAAATAGCACTCTGCTCCAAAGCCCATCCATCCAGGCATTTATTTATCTGTTCACCATTATGGAGCACCTCTGTTAGGTTTGCAAATGTGCCCTTGAATTATTCCCATTGGTGGCCAGGCTGGGACAAATCAGCACAGATCCATCCCTCCAAACAAGACCCAGGATTGACAGCAACATCAGCTTGGTCTGCACAGGACAATACTTTTTTCCCATTGGAGCTTCAGGAATTTGGAGTGACCCTGGTCATTTGGTCAAATGATGTTCATATCAACCATTCTTAAATTAGATCTTCTCAAATACACTTGAGAAGTCAGATGAATAGGAATGGTCTCACTTTATTAGTTGGGAAGCCAAACTTGGAGGGGACGCATCTGAGGTAACATAACTGGTGAGGGCCTTCTAACTCCAATGTTGATGCCACACCACCTGTCTGGTGGACCACCACTGCTCAGGAAAAGGCTCTGTGTCCACTCTTTGTAGAAGCCAAGTGGCAAGAATGCTCAGTCTTTGCTGCAGTTTTAGTGGAAGTGGTTTGAGCTTTCCAGTTTGAATTGATTTTTTTTTCTTAGAAGCAAATTTGGTGGTATTGTATTTACCTAGGAAGTCTTGAGATTGCCCCTAATTTGCTCCACAGATGCTGGTCATTGCAAATCATCCGACAGTGGTTAAGTGGCTGGCGCTGATACACACTTAGTAAGTGGTCCTGTGAGCACGGGCACTAGAGGTGTGTTGTGTACCTAATACCTTGATCCCACCTGGGTAACTTCCACATGTGTGTTCATGAGTTTAGCTCTTTCAGTTCAGAGTGTTTCATGACACCATAGATTCATTTCTTTCCTTCCCTCCTATCTTGGACTTTGAACCTGGCTCTTCCCAATACTTTACTATGTGATTCCATTTAATTCACTAACATTTAATTAAATTCATTTAATTTACTGTCTGATTCAATTGCATTGCTAATACTTTATGATTATAATAAATATTGTTTTATTAATATTTATAATATTGTTTATTTAAAGGTAGGTATAGCAAAATGTGATTAAAGGTAGAGATATATGCCAAATAGCCTTAACTTTTCTGACCAATCAATTATATGTTGCTTATTGATTATTTTTTCCTAAATTCTGTAGCAACAGTTCACATTTCTTTGCCACCTTAGGGAGGAGATTTGCAGTAACAGTGTGTAATTGAAGATCAGTGGAGAAAGTAGCCTTTGCATGGGCCTGTGTAACTGAAGATGTTAAAATAGGGAACACACTGTCCTCCTGTATAAGCTGTAGTTTACAATATTAGATTTGTCAGTAATAAAATAACATCTGGATTTCCCATTTGCTTTGTCCCTTTTTTTTTTTAGTGAACTTTTTTTTTAATGGAACTTGTTTTTTTGTTTGTTTGTTTTTTAATTTTTATTTATTTATTTATTTATTTACGGCTGTGTTGGGTCTTCGCCTCTGCGCAAGGGCTTTCTCTAGTTGTGGCAAGCGGGGGCCACTCTTCATCGCGGTGCGCGGGCCTCTCACTATTGTGCCCTCTCTTGTTGCGGAGCACAGGCTCCAGACTGCAGGCTCAGCAGTTGTGGCTCACGGGCCCAGCTGCCCTGCGGCACGTGGGATCCTCCCAGACCAGAGCTCGAACCTGCGTCCCCTGCATTGGCAGGCAGATTCTCAACCACTGCGCCACCAGGGAAGCCCATAGTGAACTTTTTATTTTGAGATAACTGTAGATTCACATGCAGTTAAGAAATATTAACAGTGAGATTCCCGTGTACCCTTTGCCCAGTTTCCCTCAGTGGTAAAATATCTTGCAAAATTACAGTACAGCATCACAAGCAGAATATTGACATTGACACAATCAGCTACTCTTATTCAGATTTGCCCAGTTTTACTTTTATTCACCTGTGTGTATTTAATTCTGTATACTTTTATTATGTGTGTTAGTTTATTTTTTAATTCTAAATATTTCCCAGTTGGCTGAGAACTTGAGCTGGGAGGGGTGTGTTATTTACTGGGTCCCTCTCAAACTCCACCAGTAAACAACTCAAGTATAATTTTCTTTCACATAATAGCTACTTAACTGGGGCAAGTTAATTCTAAATCTTGGTTTCCTCATCTATAAAATGGAATTCACAGTGGCTACTTAATGCAGAGGGTTGCTGTGAGGACTAAAATGGGAAAATATGTGTAATGGGTACTTAGCAAAAGGAACTTCATAAATGATCATCTCTTTTTTTTTTTTTTTTAACTAAGAGTACAGTGAGAGTATTTGGGCTTTTTTTAAGCTTTTCACAAAAGTGTATTTCCTAGGATTGTAGAATTGGAAGGTCCCTTAATAGTTTTAGAATCAGTGAAGGACTTCCCTAAATGTTCTTAGGTAATAAGCTGTTATTCTTTGTGATAAACTAAAATCTGCCTCCTTGTAACTTCCAGATCTGCCCTCATCCATGTGATAGCCCTTCTAGTCTTTGAGGACAGCTATAGTCATCCCTAAATTATCTATCTTTTAGCCATTCCTCGTAAGATGTAGCTTCCAGACCCTTTCCCATCTTGGTCTCCCTCTTCTAGATGAAGACAAATTAGTTGTTCCCCTTAACTGAACACAGAATTCAGATGTAATCTGCCTAGCATATCCCAAGATAGGCCTGTCTTCTCTTTAGCTGAGCTTTTTTGGGAAATCAGGTCACCTAGTTCGTGCGCATACAGCTTGTTCTTTTGTCTTCTGTTTACTTTGTAGATGGAAAATAAATGCATAGCAGTGTAACACAGCAAACTGAATGCACATTTTGCCCTCATTTCCTCCTGTAATTCCATTAAAATGATAGTAAGAGGGAAAAGAGAGATCAGCAAATGAGAGGTCAACGGAATGTTGAAGCCAGGAAGCAAGCATGATGAACTTAGTGGGCCAGAGGAACTGAAAGTGCCTGCTCTGGCAGGGAGGGGTCGGGGGGAACTAACAAGAAAGAGGATTTGTAATGCAGAACCCTGGAATAGCTCCAGAACTGGAGAAACCAAATATTGAAAACAGGAAGATTAGTTGAAAGTCTGTGTGAAAAGCAGTTAGGTGCCTACAACCCCTCCTCCACTCTCTCAGGAGACAGATATTTTAGTCTTAGATATTGAACCAGAGGCACACCAAGCACAGAAGATGAGATGGAATATGGAGCAAAACTGAAAATAGGGGCTTTAAGACAAAGTTCTATATAGTGATTAATAGGACCATTCCCCTTTCTCACAGTTTTCAGAATATCTGCAGGCAGGTGCTCTCATGCAAGAGACTGAAAGATCATTCTCTGATAAATTTAATCCCAGAGAAAAAGTCTTAATGATACTGTCTACTTTTGGGGATCCTCAATAAAATGGCAGATTCTTCTTGCCTGATCACCCTAATGTGAAGCCCACAAGTTGGCAAGCTTAGCTCCCATACACAGAGCTTTCAAACAGCTTCTAAAAGTATGAGCAGATAGCCAAGTGTCATGAGACATTTAAAGAACATAAAAGACAGAGTCCAGGGGACTTCCCTGGCGGTCCAGTGGTTAAGACTCTGCACTTCCAATGCAGAGGGCGCGGGTTCCATCCCTGTTTGGGGAACTGGGATCCCACATGACGCGTGGCCAAAAAATAATAAAATAAAAAGTACTGTTCTGAAACTCTAAATGGTTCCTTAGGGGGGAAAAAAAAAAGAGTCCAAATCAAATGGAGGTGAAAAGAACTCAGGAAACAGTAAAATCAGGGCGGAGAAGAAGGAAAGATTTTAACTATAATATCTTGAGAGAGATTAGAGAAAATATTGCATGCATAAAAGATGAACTAGATTCTTAAAAAAAAAAAAAAAGAACCTCCAGAAAACAAGACCTCTTAGAAATTAAAAATATGATGACTTCCCTGGCAGTCCAGTGGTGAGACTCTGCGCTCCCAATGTTGGGGGCACGGGTTCGATCCCTGGTCGGGAAACTAGGATCCCGCATGCCACATGTCATGCCCCACCCAAAAAAAAGGAATTAAAAATATGATAGCAAGTATGAAAAATACAACACAGAAATATTGAAAGGTAAAGTTAAAGACAATTCCCAGAAGATAGACCAAATGAAAGAGATGGAAAATTGGGGAGAACAGATAAAATAAATTATAGAGGATCATTCCAAGAGGTCTAACACCTGACTAATGGAAATTTGAGAAGAAATAAACAGTAGAGAGGAGGAAATTATCAAAGAAATGGTATGAAAAGATGTTTTCAGTACTAAAATCATATCTGTAGATTGATACAGCACAGTGAATGAAAGAAAACCAACTCCAAGTTACAGCCCTGTGAAATTGCAGATCTCTGAGGATAAAGAGAAAGTCCCAAAAGCCTCTAGAGAGAATAGTCATATAACGTTAGTATTCAAAATGGCATTAGCTTGCTCAAAAGCCACAAACTAGAAGACAGTGGAACAATACCTTCAAAATTCTGACAGAGGTGAACTCCCTGGCGGTCCAGTGGTTAGGACTCCTTGCTTTCACTGCCAAGGGCATGGGTTTGATTCCTGGTTGGGGAACTAAGATCCCACAAGCCACATGGCATGGCAAAAAAACAAAAAATTCTGACAGAAAAAAATATTCTCAACTTAGAATTTTATAGCCAGCTAAACTATCACCCAAGTTTAAGGATAATAAAGATATTTTCAGACATTTTGTGCATATGCCCTCTGATATTGTGATATAATAAGAAATATGTTTTTGGTCTTTGTCCCTGGTTCCTGGCACAGAGCTCCTAAAATCATTATAACTTCCTGAGTAGTAGGGGTAATAAGAGCATCTTTTGTTGTAATATTTGCCCTTTGTTCTCAGTTCCTGACACAAGAGCTTCTAAAACCCTTGGAATTTTCTGAGTGATAGGGGTAAGAAGAGAAGTCAGCTAAGTTTACGCTAATGAGGTAACTCTTTGTGGGCCCCCTAGATAGCTTCAGGTTGGGTGCTGGTTGCCAGAAGAACCAACCATGTGATCAGAGGGTTGGAACTTTCAGCACCACCTCTCTGCCTCTGGGGAGGGGAGAGGGGCTGGAGATTGAGTTAATCACCAATGAGTTAATCAGTCATGCCTACAGAAAAATCCCATTCTAGCAAATTATCAAACCTGAAGAGGAGGTTTTGGGGACCCCCCCCCACCCTGACCTTATAGCTGATGGGTCAGAAGTATGAGTGGCCCAGTTAGCATCTGAAGCAGGGGCAGTCTGGTGGGACTGAGTCCTTAACCTGAGTCCTATAACCTACTCTAGGTAGTTAGTGTCAGATTTGAATTAAATTGTAGGATACCAGTTGGTGTCTGGAAAGTTGGAGAATTGGTTCGTGTGAGAACAAAGCCCACAAATATGGTGAAAGAAGTGCTGTGAGTTAAAAACAGTTTATAGTACACCCTTTCTTAGGAGGATCTGCTAGAAGACACTTTTCACCAGAACAAGGGAATAATAAAGAGGACTAAATGGGATCCAGGAAACAGGGGTTCCAATATAGGCAAGGGGAAAGGAATTCCCAGAAAGACAGAGTTCCAGTATGGATGTCACAAGAACAAACTGATAGGGTACCTGATGGAACATATTAAAGGGAGTTTTACACTTTATTATTATCTTCAGGGAAAACAGAAATTATACCAACAAAGAAATGTAATCATAGTATACATCCTGGCTTGGCTACAAATAGTATTCACATAGATCTAATAATGCAATTCTTAATGTTAATTTGACCAAAATTTGGCATAATTCTACGGGAAAATGGAGATAGTATGTGAAGTAGTATGGAGTAGTATGTGAAGAGAGTATGTCAGAGCAAAATCCTAATCTTCCATCATAAGAATTAAATACATAACATAATGGTTATATTTTGCCACATAACAAATTACCCCAAAACTTAGTGACTTAAAATAACAGATATTTATTATCTCACAGTTTCTGTGGGTCAGGAATTGAGAAGCTCTCATGAGGTTACAGTCCAGGTGTCACCTTGGGCTGCAGTCATCTGGGCCTCTCCTCAGGATATGTTGTTATCTGGCTTCCCTGAGAGCATGTGATCCAGGAGAGGCAATTAGAGGAATTTGCAGTGTGTTTTATGACCTAGCCTTAAAGTGACATACCATCATCACTTCTGCTGCGTTGCATCAGTCACACAGACCAACCCTGAGACATTGTGGGAGGGGCCTGCACAACATGAATACCAGAAGGCAGGGATGAGTTGGGAGCTATTTGGAGGCTGACTACCACAAGTAATAACTAAAAGTGAAAATTCAAGAAATAATATTAGAGGCATATTACTTAGAAAGATAGAGATAAATACCAGAAGAAAGTGGCTGCCCTGGGAGCAGAAATCAGGGAACCAGAAAATTCTGGTTTTCATTATAAGCCTTGTAGAACAACTTTAAGAAATATTTGCATTTATTACTGTGATTTTTTTTTTTTAATTATGAAAAACCCTCAAAGCATGCAGCCATGTAATGTCCCCAACACTGGTAGTAGAACAACACATGGATTGTATGAGGAACTCCTAGAATCTGAATCTAGTAAGGATCCTTTGGTATTTGGATGGTTGTGTGCTTGATCTTGAAGGACAGTTTACAGATAATAAACCTAAAGTTCAGTGAAAAAGAGGACATAGTGACAGAACCTGAGCTAGAATCCTTGAATAAATATGACACAAAGAGATGAGCATCAGATAGTGAGATGGCTCTGACATTTCACTAATGTGGAACTTAGGTGAAGGGGAAGAAAAAAAAAAAGACTGTTTTCTCTTTCTGAAGAGTAGAAAATTCTGAAGTGGAAATGTTTATGTGTCTTGGAGCTATAAATGGCAAAGTTAAAGGGAGTATCCTTTTGGCAGATAGTTGGAAAGCACTTTACGGAACTCCCCAGGCTAAGGATGTGTTCCTGAGCATTTGGTACAAGTTAGAGAGAGAGTCTGCCTCTGTCCACATGAGCCCTGGGGGCTATGCAGAGCACTGGCCAGTCCACAGCCCCAGTCCTTCCAGCTGCTGCTGCCAGGGTCATGTTCCTTAGAGAACTCTGGGCTCCTTGTGGTCTACCACAGCCTGGTTGGTGCCCAGGGACCCCCTAACATCTGGGCCCACAATGCCGCCTCTGTCCTTGATCCCCACATGCACCCCCTATTCAAGCTTGGTCTTGTTTCTCCTCATCTCTTCCTGTCACTGTCTGTTTACTCTTCTGGAGGAGCCTACTGTTAGGTGCTTCAGCGTTCTTGGCCAGTTTGTCTCTTCCATCTGCCATCTAATAAAATTGGAATCAGGATAAAGTGTTCGAGAAATCAGGTCTTTGAGTTGGTGGGGGGAGTTTGGAGGGGTGCAGTGAAGATTGCCATATAAATAAAGACTTTTAACCATTTTAATACCTTATGAAAATGTGTTGTCTACATTCTCCTACTATAACCGCGTATGTTGAGTTTAAAATACTTCAGGGTCTCCATGAAAAACCTCGGCTGTCATGTACTGGGATGCCTTCAGTACCACTCCAGTGGGCAGAGAGTTGAGCTGTGGAAGGGGCAGGGTGGGTTTTTGTATTTGCATTCCTCAACATCTGTCTTTGTATTTTACTTTGCCCGCAGATTGGGGACCACAAATTCAGTGCTCACCGGATCGTCTTAGCAGCCTCAATCCCATATTTCCACGCTATGTTTACAAATGACATGATGGAGTGCAAGCAGGATGAGATTGTAATGCAAGGAATGGACCCAAGGTACTAAATTCCTCCATCAGGTTTCACAACCTGCTTTCTAGGTGCAGTTTCAGCCTTGTGTTTGGTGCCCTTTGAGGGCCTTCCAGCAGGACCCAGTATCTAGCACAGCTCCACACACATAGTAGGTGACCAGTAAACAAGCTAGAACCTCAGCCAGTGGCCTGAGACAGGGTTAAAATAAGGAGAGTTTTGATGTGTTTTTACTCAATGAGAGTAACACGTCTCATAGGAACTAGAGTCCAAGATACGTTTTTAAAACTAGGACTGGGTACAAAGTTGGTGGTATATTATTCTCTTCACTTTTCTGTGCTAGCCTTTTTAGCTGGCAGATTAGTCTTTCAAATAAGTGTCTTCATTCATTACCCTTCCCATCAGTCCAGAACAGTGTTGTCCACTGTTGTCCAGCTTTCTCCCTCGATGGAGATGTTCTGTTTGTCCTCTCCAAATTGGTAGCCACTAACACATGTAGCTGTTGAGCACTTGAAATGTGACTAGTGGGACTGAGGGACTGAATTTTAAATATTATTTAATTTTAATTCATTTAAATTTAATTTTAGGGGAATTCCCTGGCAGTCCAGTGGTTAGGACTCCATGCTTTCACTGCCGAGGGCCTGGGTTCAATCCCTGGTTGGAGAACTAAGATCCTGCAAGCTGCGCAGTGTGGCCAAAAAATAAATAAATAAATAAATAATACATAATAATAAATTTAGTTTTAAATAGCCATGTGTGTCTACTGGCTGTTAATGGGATGACGCAGGTCGAGAAGGTAGCAGAAATCATGGTTATTTGATGGGTGAGAAAACTGAAGCCCGGGACTTCCCTGGTGGAGCAGTGGTTAAGAATCCGCCTGCCAATGCAGGGGACACGGGTTTGAGCCCTGGTCCGGGAAGGTCCCACTTGCCACAGAGCAACTAAGTCCGTGCACCACAACTACTGAGCCTGCACTCTAGAGCCCATGAGCCACAAGTGCTGAGCCCACGAGCCACAACTGCTGAGCCCGCGTGCCACAACTACTGAAACCCGTGTGCTCTAGGGCCCATGCTCTGCAACAAGAGAAACCACCACAATGAGAAGCCCACGCATCGCAACGAAGAGTAGCCGCCACTCGCTCCAAATAGAAAAAGCCTACGCGCAGTAATGAAGACCCAATGCAGCGAAAAAAATAAATAAGTAAAATTAAGAAAAGAAGAAAACTGAAGTCCAAGGAGGTCAAGCCCAGAGTTTATCCCATCTAAACGTCTTTCAGTGTCCCAGAAAGCCCTCCATAACGGAATCATTGGCCCCAAATGTCACTAGTGCTGAGGTTGAGAAATTCTGCCCTAGATGAATTTTAGGGTCAGGAGGCAGTACTATAAACCCTGAAATTGCATCATTTATGCACTTACTTAAAGTTATCCTTACATCTAGACCCTCTTTACAGAAATACTTTCCTGACTTCTGTATGAAGACTTTATATAAACATATTCCACATTATGCCTTTTTGGGCCTTGAAAGGAAAAAAGCATATTTATATGACTTAAAAGATTTTACTGCAAGTCTGTGAACTGAGGCTGTGTGTTTATAACCTAGGCTACATCCAAGGGTCCACTGTGCACCTACTATGTACCTGGCATTGTTCTGGGGTCTGGGCATGCAGCAGCAAACAGGACACGCAAGATGATTCTCGTTGGGAGAGAGACAATAAATAAACCAATGACTCCAAAATGTTAGCCAGTAAGCTGTCATTTGTTGCCTAACGTCTTAATCTCCCTGTGGTGAAAACTTGAAGGAAAGGAGCTAGGAAACTGTATGGTACCTTCTGGATGATTGAAGGTGATTTGCTCCAGTACATGGAGAGGATCTGTATACCCACTGCCAGGGTGCAATGTCAGGCCAGCTACTTGTAATGAAAGACATAGAAGTGTGTCTATATCCAAGGGCAGTTGTACACTCTCATCTCTGAGGTCTGTGTCTGACAGAGCCATGCTAATCACCATGCACCGTCCAAGTGCTTCATTTAACAGATAGACTGAGCACCTGTGATCTGTGCTGCTGTAGGTACTGAGGTATAGCAGATGAAACAGAAAGCACCTCTTATTATTCCAACTTTCTAGTAGTGGCGATCTGGCAGTAAACAAATACATACATGATATGGCTGGGAAGTGAAAGTGATGTGAGAAAAGTAAAGCAGAGTAAAGGCTAGCGAATGATGGTGAGGGTCTGTGCTATTTCAGGGTGATCAGGAAAGCCCTCTGTGATGAGGTGATATTTGAGCCAAGACCTTAGTTGAAGTGAGGGAGCAAGACATCTGGGGGAGGAGCCCTTCAAACAGAGGGAGTAGCCAGTGCAAAAGCCCTGAAGTGAGAGTGTGTTCAGCATATTGGAATAGAGTGAGGGGGAAAGAGTGGAAGGTGATGAGGTCAGAGAGATGGAAAGGGGCCAGACCACATACAGCCCTATAGACAGAATTTGGATTTCATTCTTGGTGTGAATTGGAAGGCAGAAAAAAATGTTGGAAACCTCAGGCTGGAAACTTATCCCAAAGAAATAATCCAAAAATGTTACTTATAATAGCTATTATGCTTACCAATAAAGGAAATAAATTATAGCACATTTACGTGTTGGATTACTGTATAGAAGCCGTTGAAAATGTCAAACTTGGGGAGTTCCCTGGCGATCTAGTGGTTAGGACTCAGCGTTCCCACTGCCATGGCCCACGTTCAATCCCCGGTCGGGGGGAACTGAGATCCCACAAACCGTGCAGCACGGCCAAAGGAAAAAAAAAAAAGTTGAACATGAAGTCAGTGTAGAAACATGGGAAAGGGCTTCATAAGTATTACATGATTATATCCATACAACTTAAGCATGCAGGCAAATAGGAAATGAAAATTAATCTAGAAAAATGACTACAGTTGACTCAGTAGTGAGATTCTGGGTCACTGCTTTGTCTTTTCAGAACCTTCTATAATAAAATCATTTGGGCAGTAAAGACAACCTAAGAAGTAGAATGATAGCTATGGTGAAGTAATTATTCCATTCAGGTAGATTCTCAAAGGGCATGGGCTAAATGTATTTGAGAGCGGGGCCCATCCGTTCCTCAGGTAACAATGTCAGCTTACTTAGGGCCTGAGTATCCTGTGGGCTGAACACCATCTCTGAAGAGCATCTTTCCTCTTTCCTCTAGCGCCCTGGAAGCTCTGATCAACTTTGCCTACAACGGCCACCTTGCCATTGACCAGCAAAACGTCCAGTCGTTGCTGATGGGGGCGAGTTTCCTGCAGCTGCAGAGCATCAAAGACGCCTGCTGCACATTCCTCCGAGAACGGTGAGGTGATGTGATGGGCCTGGCCTGTGTTGGGGAGCAGACCGTTTCATTTCTGGGATCCCCTGCCAGTTTGCTGAGTCTTTGGGGGCATGGAGAGTCTCATGAAGGGAGTGAGCTGGGAAGATAACTCTGCGGAAATAAGCTTTCTTGAAATCAGTATCAAGCAGTACCCAGTTCTTTGGGGGTGAACCTTTCAGGAACATGATTTATGGAGCCTTGCCTGCACTCTCCCTTGGTCTGACATGTACCTCTTCTTCTGGTCCTCTCTCTCCAATCTAACCAGCCACCACCAGATTTATTAAGTGCTCCCTAACTGTTCCACAGCTGTCTTCCTCTTTGTTTAGATCCTTCCCCCTCCTTGAATTTCTTGGCCTTCCTTTTTCCTTCTGCTCTGTAAGAGCCCACCCAAATTTCACCTCCTGGAATTCTCTGTCCCCTTCAGTCCCCTGGGCGCAATCATTATATGCTCCTTTAGAGTAAGGACCATGGATTATACCCCTACCTGTGTCCAGCACTTGGCTATGACCTTTTGAGGACTGAGCAGATAAGAAGGCTCTTCCTCCCCCTCAAGAGGCAGAGCTCTTAGTCACAAGGTAAAAGCCGCCTTTAACCACTAGAGGCTTGGGGGTGAGGGTTAGTGCTGGGCTACACACAGGCAGGGAGAAACCAGAACAGTGCCCCTCTTGTCTGTGGTCTCTCCAAGGGCTGGCTCCACCTGAGCTCCTCTGATCACAAGGCCCCTGGCCTGAAGACCAGCATTCCTCTGCCTCAGACCTGGCTTCCTGAACCTCATCCCCTCTTAGAGCCGACTTCTCCCTCCCCCATTTCTTTTCCACCAGCCCAACTCACTTAGCAGCTCTGTGGACCCTGCCTGCGGTCCACATCCTGCTTGTGTGGTGCTCACAGGCATCAGTGAGCACTGCTGTGTGTGCAGGTGGTCTTAACGACCGTGGTAATGATGCTAACACGCAGGGGCACTCTGTGCTGGTTTCATTGGGAGGTAGGTGGTCCTGTTCGGGTTTTGCAGCTGGAGACCACGTAGTGAGTGCAGCCCCAGAGCCTGGCTTGACCTGCCTTAGGGTGCCTTCTGGGTCAGGCTAGAGAGCTGCGTGTGATGGGCTGTAGGGCACACACTGTCCTACTCATTTGCAAGCTTAAGGACACAGACTGGACTTGGTTCATCTCTGTATTTCCACAGAATTTGGAGAATGACTAAGTAAGGCCCTGTGGAAAGGATGAAGTTGGCCATTCTCACAATGGGACAACAGCTCCACCTAGGGGCTTTTGAGTTCCTCACTGTCGACACTGGATCCAGGCTCTATTATAAAGTAGTGTCATGTAAAAGATGCTTAGAAAAGTGATTTTTAGACCAGTGCAGTTTTTACATGCACCAGTGACATATTAGGAAAAGGTACTTTAAGCACAAAGCCTGATGTTTTGAGTCTGTCCTTGACATTTTTCTCTTCAGCACTGGGAGCCCCCTTCTGAAGCCTAAACTCACACCTTATTCCTGTTTTTATTCTCTGCCACAGGCCCCAGAGGTTTGGCCTTTCTGTTTTCTTTTCAATAGCTACCATCACTGCCTGTGTTCCTGGGGGTGGTTCTCCCTGAGCCTGGCTGCAGAGTGTGATGGAGTCTCCCAGCTGCCCCCTTCCTGTGTGTTCTTGAAGACAAGCATGTGGGCCCTTCAGTTTCAAGGTTTGATTACTAAAGACTTGAGGGAAACCATCCTGAGCGGTAGTGAAAAGGACAGGGCATGACTGAGCACAGAAAAGCTGCAAAGCCGTCAGAGTTCTTAGAGCAGTAGTTCCTGAGGCCACTTTGCCTGTTAGATATTCAGCCTGCTGATTTTTTTTTTTTTTCCCATGAGGTTGGGGTTGATTTTTTTCTGTGGCTCCTTTTCCAGCCTTCAGATGAATGGACCTCCTTGTTTTTAGGTGAAGATTGGAGGTGTGTATTTTCCAAAATTCTTCTCTCAGAACTGGATCAGAACATCAGATGCATCAATGAACCAAGCCAATAACTTATTTAATTCAAGTCACTGCTTCCTACCTCCGATAAAGCATTACATCTTATCATGGTCAAGCTGTGTCAGCAAGGAAGGAGGTTGTGAAGTGGCTGTTGACAGATATGGGTCTCTGTCTGCCCTTTGGGTTATTGTCCCTCTTGTCTTCCTCCTTCTCCTGAATGCTCCCCTCTCCTGCATGGCAGCTCTCCCTCCTTTTTCTCCACCAGTTGGCTTACAGACAGGCTCCCCACATCCTACCCTCTTAGATGTGAAAGCCCATTTCAGTGGAAAGTGTGTTTTGTGCTCAATTATTCCAAGCCAGTCAAAGACAACCAAAGGTGAGGCGCAGGAATCCTAACCTGGGAGGGAAAGGAGGGAAATGTGTGCCAGTCGGCAAAGTGAATCATCCTTTCCCGCGTCTTTGGACTCTATCCAGTTCCCTGTCCGTGGCATTTGAACCCTCCTCTTGACTTGATGTCAGAGCAGTAGGGATGAGTGAAGCACATGCTGTAGAGGCCCAGGGAGGGTCTCTTCTCGTATCTGATCTGCCATACGTGCTTTTAACCAGTCTCAACGAGGAGAAAGGCTAACGTTACTTGACAGATGACTGAGCTGACATTCTGACCCTGAGTCCCATATTTCTCCCTGGCCATGCTGCTTGCTCAGGGGTGCTCAATGCTTATGTTTCCTTGGCCTTTGGAAATGGCCTAGGTTTCCAAAGCAATGGACAGAGCAAGTTTAGGCTGGAACGAAAAAACAGCTATGCAGAATTTAGACTAGTCATAAAGCCAGGCTCCTGAGATGCTCTGCCCTTTCAGTCCCTGACAGGTCTGCTACTGGGGGTGGGCAATGGTGAATATTGATTAGTAAGTATAGCTTACTGTAACCCTTAAATCAATATGGGGGAGAGGGGGAAGAGAAAGCGTTCTCACAACGAAGAGTAAACCTGGGCAATTTTAATCTAATATGTACCATCTCCCACCACAAGATTGTCAGTCACAAAATTAAAATAAGAAAAGCCATATCCCCCATGGTCCACTGCTGTCACCAAGATTTTGGAACCACATTGGGCTCATTTGGAATTTTATCAGGTGTAATAGTAGTAAGAAAAACAACCATAATAAAAATTAAACCAGAAGCTAACTTCATACCAAGCACCATGTCGGATGCATTTCCTACATTCCTACTTAGTCATGGCCACAGCCCTCGGAGGTGAGTAGCTGTTGTCATCACCTTTTTCTAGGCGAGGCTATTACTGACACTTGAGGAACCTAAGGAATCCACCCAAGTTGCCCATTGTGGCAGGGTCAGAATTTACCCTGGGTTTCCCTGGCCCTGATGAGTGCAGGTCTGTCTTGGGACTGTGGGAATGTGCACAAAAGGCCAGAGTTCAATCTCAGCACCATCACTTGCTTGTAGAGGGACAATGAGCACATTTCTTAGTTTCTCCGAGCCTCAGTTTTCCACCTAAAAATGAGAGCAATTACTATTGTTGAGTGTTGTTTAAAAGATCCTGGAGAATGTGTCTAGAAGCCCTGGCAAAGTACTTGACTCACTGATGGTGCCAAATAAGTGATAGCTGCCGCTGTTTTCTGAATAGTCAGGCCCATAGAGCCTCTTTTTGTTTAAAAAAAAAAAAAGGAAAGAAAAAAGTGTAAGGGTCCTGATATTAAAGAAGTCATCTCTCCATGTGGTTTAAACTCTCATTCTACATCTTCAGGGCCTTCCCGGTGACCAGAGGTGGACATTCAATCAAGAATGTCAACCACTGAAAGAAAGCAAAGTTTTCCAGTATGTGCTCTATTCTTCTCTCCTGAGAGCTGCTTCCCAGGACTTCCCAGAGAGCTCACTCCGTATAGACACACGGAGCACTAGGCCCAAGAGGCAGGCTCCTTTGAGGATAATCTGCCTTTTTTTTTTTTTTTTTTTGGGTAGCGTTGGGTCTTCGTTGGCTGCGCGCAGGCTTTCTCTAGTTGCGGCGAGCAGGGGCTACTCTTCGTTGTGGTGTGCGGGCTTCTCATTGTGGTGGCTTCTCTTGTTGAGGAGCACGGGCTCTAGGCGTGCGGTCTTCAATAGTTGTGGCGCGTGGGCTTCAGTAGTTCTGGCTCGCGGGCTGTAGAGTGCAGGCTCAGTAGTTGTGGCACACGGGCTTAGCTGCTCTGCGGCATGTGGGATCTTCCCGGACCAGGGCTCGAACCCGTGTCCCCTGCGTTGGCAGGCGGATTCTTAACCACTGCGCCACCAGGAAAGCCCCTGCCTTATTTTTATACCTTTACAAGTTGAGTCCCAGAGAAGCTCACCTGATGTCACACAGGGGGTTTCCACTAAAGCTGAGGGCAGAGCTTGTTTTTTTTTTTTTTCCATTCTGTAACTCTACCCAGAACCAACTTGAGAATGATCAAAGATAACATTCTTCCTCTAACTTTTTTCTTGTTATCTTCTTTTACGCCAAAGGCTTCACCCCAAAAACTGCCTGGGTGTACGCCAGTTTGCTGAGACCATGATGTGTGCTGTGCTATACGACGCGGCCAACAGCTTCATCCACCAGCACTTTGTGGAGGTGTCCATGTCGGAAGAGTTCCTGGCCCTGCCCCTGGAAGACGTGCTTGAGCTGGTGTCTCGGGATGAGCTGAATGTGAAATCAGAGGAGCAGGTCTGTAGAGCAGTCCAGATGTGACATGGGGGCTGCTGCTTTTTCTAACCTTTGTTTTCTATTTTACTTTTTTCAAAATGTAGATCATGGTGTGTGTGCAGCTGTTGTTTATAATGGGTTTGCTTTATCATACCATATGCATTTTTCATGAAAACTTTTTACATATTTTAGTGTCTAAATAATATTCAGCTGATTTTTATCAATGCTGTGACCCTCATTCTTCAATGTTCAGGTTATTTCCAAAATTTACTATTAGAAATAATGTTTCTGTGAACCGGAAATGAGCATAGATAACTTTCTGAAAGAGTCTTACTCTAAAGGAGAGTAGAGTGTGGGGGCAGTTGCTGGGGGGGAATATGAAGTCAAGAGGGTTTTGTTTTTTTTAAGATGAGAGAAATTACAGTACAGTTGGACTGCTGATGGGAATTTTCCGGAAGAGAGGGAAGAATTGGTAATGTAGGAGAAAAGGGAGAGTGGTGTCCTGGGGTAAGTGAGAAGAGACAGAGTGTAGGGCACGGGGTGTGTGTTTGAGAGGAGTTTAGGCTGTTCACATCCACGGCCACAAGAGGGAGAAGGAGAGCACATGCCCAGCGCAGGGGGAGGATGGGTGGGAAGGGAGATGCTGGGAGTTTTTTTCACACTCTCTTCTTGTTTGTTTCTGTGTTCTCAGCTGAGAGTGAGGATGAGGGAGGAATGTTAGACGTTTGAGGAGAGATGAAAAGGTATGAACCAGTCCTCTAGGAAAGGGGGAGAGTAAATGGACGAAGCTCGGGAAATGGAGAGGGCTGGATAGGAAGCAGGGCCAGATGAGATTTTCAGTCACAAGTTCAATGTGAGCTGGTCAGCCCTGTTGTGTGTTTTCTATCAGCTGCATATACTGGTGCAGGGTTGGGGGTGAATTGGATATAAAGAGCTGGACTTCACCAGGGTACAGATTTTTTTCCAGGTAAGTGTGATTAAGAGAGATAGGAGACTAGCATGGGAATAATGACCCTTGGAATCCATGTCGGGTGAGAGAAAGGTGAGGAAATAGGCCACCGGGGACCTGAGAGGGAGCCATGCCCAAGGCTAAGTGGAGTTGGTTGCATGGAAGAGGAAGTGAAGCTATTGGCAAGGTGAGGTGTGGGTGATCACAGGGTCCTCTGAGGACAAAGAAGACATCTTCTTGGAGCGGTCAAGAAAAGATTAAATGAGAGTGTAGGGTGTTAGTAGCCGGAGAAGAGTGAAGGACATCCTTTCTGTTCAACAAAAGTGTGGTGCAAGTTGTCTTAAGAGGACAGTGAGTCAATGTTTCTTTGAGCAGAGGGTGACGAGGGCTGGGCAGTGAAGGGCGTCGGATGTGGGGGGAATTGGACCTGGCCCTGCAGGCACCCAGAGCACCACTGCGGCAAGGCCTCTGCTCCTCTGGTCAGTTGGTCATGAGTCCTGGCCTATCATGAAGCTGTGCCTCGGCAGAAGGAGCCCCAGGCTCCAGGAGGCAAGCCGTTGGGATGTTAGTCCCAACTCAGCTCATTTCCTTAACGTCTGAAGAGTCCTCACCCCTCCGTATTAGTGACCGTTAGAAAAGTGAACTCTGGGCTCAGCAGTGAGGGCTCTGAGATTTGGAGGAAAGAGCCCCATCCCAAGAGCAAGGGGTTCTGTCCCTGGCTCTTCCGCTAGGTAATATGACCCAGGGCAGCTCACATCTATTGCAGTGATACATTCTACAAGGGCTGTGGGGCTTTAGAGGGAGATATCCTTGTGACCAGAGCCATTAGGGAAGCCTCCTTGGAGAACACGGATCTGGATCCAGGCCTTAAAAGAAATGGGAATGGGTTTAGATGGAAAGGAAGAGATGGGGGCATTCGAGGTGAAGGGGATAGCCGGCCTGGCTAGAGAAGAGGGTGCAGGAGCAGTGGGAGGGAAGGTCAACAGCACTTTGTTACAGTACAGGAAGGAAGAAGGAAGCTTTGACAGGTTTTCGTTAGGAAGTCATAATGAAAGCCAGGAAGGTGTTGCAGTAACCTAGGCTTGCCTTTCAAGAGAGTGGACTGAATGGGGTAGCTGGGGACGTGGAGAGAAAACAGTGGATTCAGGAGACAAGTAGGAGGAAAGATTGGTGGGCCCAGTATAAGGAGCAGAGGGTTTGAGATTGGGGGGTACAGGGGTGTGGCCTCTGGGTGGAGGAGTTGCTGCCAGAGCTTCCCCTCTCTGTTGTGGCAGGTCTTTGAGGCCGTGTTGGCCTGGGTCAGATACGACCGGGAGCAGAGGGGACCCTGCCTGCCTGAGCTGCTGTCCAATATCCGCCTGCCCCTCTGCCGGCCCCAGTTCCTGTCAGACCGAGTGCAGCAGGATGACCTGGTGCGTTGCTGCCACAAATGCAGGTGAGCAGAGGTGGGCCTGCACAAGAATGATGCCGAGGGTCTGGACGGAGAAGAGAACTTGGCCACTTAGCTCGGGGGAGGAAGGATTTGGAGTGGTTGTTCTTAATTCACAGCACACAGATTGATCTGCCTTCTGTCTAGAACCTGGAAGAGCCCGAGTCTCTCACCTTGGGCAAAGAAATGTGCCGCATAGGAGCATCAAAGCAAAAGGGGCTTCCTCCCCTAAGTTATTTGAGGATTTTCTAGCATCTCCTTCCATTGAGCTGTTTATGGACCTACAGGCGTCTATACTGCCTGCCCGGACCCTGTCCACACCAGCAGCTGACTTACTGGTGACTTCCTGGGGTTCCTCATCCTCTTCAGTAAACATTAGTCAGTGTGCTGGCCTCAGGTGGGTCTGCCCAGCTACAGTGATGGGCAGGGGTGGGACATGTTTAGCAGCATGCAAAACTGTTACCCAGAGTAAATCAAAAACAACAGGGTGCAGCAGAGCCACCAAAACAGCCCAGGAGACGGCAGCCCTGTAGAAGGGTTGTTATAAAAGTAGAGCAGCAGAGGAAAATATGCATCTTCCTTCAAACTGCTCCTTATATTCACAGCTGGTTCAGGAAGAAGTCAGTGGCGTGGTCCACGCAGCGTGAAAGTGTGTGTGTCAGGGAGGGGTGGAGGTGTGTCTGGAGGTAGCTGAGACCCTGTGATGAGCAGTCTCAAGGGTGCCGTTGGGGAGTTTGAGCTTTGTTCTGTAGGCAGTGGGTAGTTATCGAAGGGTCTTAGAAAACCAGCTTGGACCCCAGTGTGGAGGCTGGAAGGGAGGGGTGGGGCTGGAGGCAGGGAGATCTCTCAGGAGCAGTTGGCTTCTGCTGCCACAGTGCAGGTGAGATGGTTAATTGCTGGGTGTGCGCCATAGGGATGGGAAGGAAGAGCTGGGTCTGAGTGGCAACAGGATGCAAGCAGCTTGTTGAACCTCCCCAAGGCTAGCTATTTTAGGGAACACCCTGTATTTCTTCTATTAAACTAACAGAGGTGGGCTCTGCTCATCTTGCCCCTCCAATGCTGAGCACGTCCCAATAGCTGTGTATAGTTTCCCCTGGACTCACCTGGGTTCTTTGAGACCAAACCTTCCAGAAGGCTTCTCCTCCCATGTTTCCCCTGCAGTTGTGGTTGGAGGAGCCAGGCTCAGACCTACAAATGTGGGCCAAGTGGAGAGAATACCTCCTGTCCTAGCATCTTGAACTTTATTCCAGGGACCTGGTAGATGAAGCAAAGGACTATCACCTCATGCCAGAGCGCCGGCCCCACCTGCCAGCTTTCAGAACTCGGCCTCGCTGCTGCACGTCCATTGCTGGGCTCATCTATGCCGTGGGGGGCCTCAACTCAGCAGGTATCTTGCAGCTCCCCTTTGTAGAGCCCTGTCTTGGATGCCGTGGTTGAAGAAGCACCGAACAATCTAGCCTGGCCCTCTGCTTCCTCCCCCTTGCATGTCACCACCTTTATCCCTCTTGATTTTATATAATTGTTCTGCAGTTAGCGCATGTCAGATATTAATACCGTTGAAGCAGAATATCAGCGCGAAAGGGACCTTTAGAAACCCCGGAGGCCTGGCCCCCCTTCCTTCACAATGGGGAAATCGAGGCCCAGAGAACTTTAGCTATGTTCACACAAGTCTTTTGGCTGAGCAAGGACTAGAACTCAGGTCCTGGTTCCTGAGCCCGCACTCTTCCCCTAATATCACGTCACCTATGGGATTTACTCAGCTTTGGATAGGATATAATCAGAGACCCATTTCTGTTACCAGGCTAATCACATTCGGTCATGTGGATCTCTGGGCTTAGACTGTGAGAGTGTCACCATAAGAAGGAAGATTCTCCAAATACGCATGGTCTACACTATCAATACTTTTTACTCTTCACCTCTTACCTCCAGTGAAACCCACATGCCTTGTAGTCCATGTGTTATTGGCAGTTCCTGTATCATACAGTCAAGTTTTCAGGAAACCTCCATGGGGCACCCACACTCCTGCCCACCCCAGGCACCACTGCAGGGCAGTAGCGATCTAGGAGAGGGCAGTGGAGACACCTGAATCCTTGCAGTGCAGTGGCACAGGGAGTCGTCACCTCAGATGTGAAGTCCAGGCCTTTTACAAGGTTGTGGGAGGTGGGGAGCTGGTGGGCAGTCCTCGGCAGTTTCGTTTTTAATTGAAAGTTAATGGGAGGTGGGTACTGGCCTCCGCTACTTGTTAACCATATGACCTGGAAAAGGTAAGTCCTCAACTAGTAAACGCTAGAGTGTGGCAGGTGCTGAGTGTCCCAAAGCAGAATAAAACAGGGAGGGGGTTATTTTATTTGACTTAAAAAACTGATGAAAATGGTAGGGTTGGAGTTATTATTCCTTGCTACTGTGACTACTGTTTATTGAGCACTTGGTATATTCTAGAACTATGCTAGGTGTTTTACATATTATATCATTTAATCCTCATGGGAACTCTGCTATGGAGATTATTTCACATGTGAGAACAGAAGATGGGGATACAAAGCAGCTTGTCCAGGGTCACCGCTAGGAAGTGAGAGTCGCATTGGAGGCCATCTCATGCTCTGTGTCGGGGAAATAGTGGATCCGTTTGCCTTCACCTTTGCCTTTAAGCAGGTGAAGAACCTCCTTGCAACTTAAAACTGCCTTCTCTAGAAAGTAAATAAATGCCTCCTGTCTGATTCTGATTTTCCTTAAAGAATTAAGTTTGAGGTTATCATGGCTGCAGTTTCTTAGTGGGCCCTCCTGGCTTGAGTAATTCTGCGGGAAGAGCTGATAGGACGAAGTTGAACATTCCGTATAATCATTGCGCAACAGCTGTGATCTAAACGAGCGGTCTCATTTGTTTTAATTTGAGTAGCAAATTTTTATGCAGGTGATTCCCTGAATGTGGTGGAAGTGTTCGACCCCATCGCCAATCGCTGGGAGAAGTGCCGTCCCATGACCACAGCCCGCAGCCGTGTCGGTGTGGCCGTGGTGAACGGACTCCTCTATGCCATCGGGGGGTATGACGGCCAGCTGCGGCTGAGCACTGTGGAGGTCTACAACCCAGAGACGGACACGTGGACCCGAGTGGGGAGCATGAATAGCAAGAGAAGGTATTGTGGGAGCCGGTCTGTACGTCCTGAGCATACACACCAGGCATCTGGGGGACACCATGCTAGACAAGCAGAGCACATTATAAAGCAGACGCTAGCTTCAGCCTGGGGATCCCCTGCAGCCAGGCCAGCCACTGCCCGTACCTCCTGGAAGCCAGCCCCCATCTGCTTAAAAGTAAAACCCCTGCCTTGTCCTTTGAGGAACTTGGGGAGACAAGACAGGGAAGACAGGGACGTGTGGAAGTTTTATTATTTAAGTGCCAGGGAAGGACTAAAGGTTTGTACTATGGAAGACGCGAGGCAGGAGAGAAGCTGGACTGGAACGTCTGGAAGATTTCAGGGAAGAGGTGAGATTAAAGTTGAAACCTGAAGAATAAGGAGGATTTAACTTTATTAGTCATAAAAGGGAATCCGAGGTGTTCCTCTTTATACTTTCTTTCCCCCAGGATCCCTGCCCCACATGTGCTTTCACTACCAGGGAGTGTGTGAACCACAGCAGTGCTCTTTACTTCTGGATGCCACACGTCCCCCAGGCATGAGCACACAGCTAGTTGTGAGGTGGACCGAATTTATGTCTCTCTCTTTTTTTTTAAATAAATTTTTTAATTAATTAATTTATTTATTTATTTTTGGCTGCATTGGGTCTTCGTTGCTGTGCGCAGGCTTTCTCTAGTTGCGGCCAGCCTTACTCTTCCTTGCGGTGCGCGGGCTTCTCATTGCGGTGGCTTCTCTTGTTGCAGAGCGCAGGCTCTAGGCGCGTGGGCTCAGTAGTTGTGGCTCACGGGCTCTAGAGCGCAGGCTCAGTAGTTGTGGCGCACGGGCTTAGTTGCTCCGTGGCATGTGGGATCTTCCCAGACCGGGGCTCAAACCCGTGTCCCCTGCATTGGCAGGCGGATTCTTAACCACTGCGCCACCAGGGAAGTCCTGAATTTATGTCTCTTAACGCCTTCCAGCCACTTGTCTCCTCCTGCTCACATTTCCTGAGTAAGAAAACATAGTGCTTCCATTTAGTCTTCTTAGTGCCAAAGTGACTGGCAGCATCCTTCCTTATGTCAGCCCTGTGTGGGGTATTGTCATGGTTGGACGGCAGGAGCTTTGGAGGGGGAGAGTGTAACTGGACAGGCTCTGTGTTCTCCCACCCTTGGGGTAGCCGCACCAGATTGTGGTGTTTTTTTTGTTTGTTTGTTTGTTTTTGGCTGTGTTGGGTCTTCGTTGCTGCACATGGGCTTTCTCTAGTTGCGGCGAGCCAGGGCTTCTCTTCGTTGCGGTGCGTGGGCTTCTCATTGCGGTGGCTTCTCTTGTTGTGGAGCATGGGCTCTAGGCGCACAGGCTTCAGTAGTTGTGGCGCACGGGCTTAGTTGCTCCATGGCATGTGGGATCTTCCTGGACTGGGGCTCAAACCCGTGTCCCCTGCATTGGCAGGCAGATTCTTAACCACTACGCGACCAGGGAAGCCCCCAGATCGTGGTTTCAGATGACGCTCTGATGTCTCTCTTCCGAAACTAAGGGAAAATAGGACAGCCATCCAAGGCCCCCTACCCGTTTAACCAGAACAGCTCTGCGTTTATCCCTTTTATGTATTGAGCTTCCTTGACATATGCCCAACTTCAGGGGGAAAAAGTTAAATGAAATTTTTTTTGAAAGGGGCAGTTCGAAAACCACGGGACCAGTTGCCCTTTAAAGGCCTTTCTGCTTTGTAATTCTCTCGTCTAAGTATTTGCCTTACAGACCCCTTTGTCTGGCCATGATTTGGGTTTTCTACTTGTAAGATCACGTGACCACCAAAAAAAAAGATCAAGTCACTGCATGTGGTCAGGAAGAAAAGTCATGTTTCAGTGTGGAAGTCCTTTGCCACATGAAACTGTCACACAAAACTGTCACACATGGTCCGTGATACACATGGTGTATCACGTTCAGTAGTGTTTGTTTGTGGCCTTGAGCAGGGAGGAATCTGCCTTTGTACCAGTAAGATTCACAAAAGGCCAAAGTAGCTTCGTTTTTGGAAGAAAAAATATGTATATAAGATCTGCTCCTCCCGAAGCCGTAAGCTACACTCTCGTGGTTCCTTCCCTCCCCCCCACCTCTGCCTCCGTGCTTCCCCTTCTTGCTCCTTGGATACTTTGCAGCTTTCTGTATCCTCGAATGACTCACTGCTCCATATATATCCCCAACCAGGAGGGCCTTTTTCGCTTTGATGGCAATCAGTTGTTCTTCGTTGTGTGTCTGCTCTGGGCCACTTGCTAGCTGCGATGTCGCAGGGTTTGGAGTGCTGTCTGGGAGGAGCTCTCCGGGTAGCCCTTTCCCTCACTGTGGTTAATGCCCTGTTATTAGTAGCGTGGGCCCAGCTCCATTTCGTCCCCTTTAAATTACAGGCTACCTTAAAATGTTCACAGTCACTTCTCCCCTAATGAACCACACACCCTCTGTCCTGCCAGTTGGTGACAGCCTCCTTTCTGCCGTCATTCCCTGTCCTTCTCCAGTCTTCCAGGCCGCTTGCGTGGAGCCTTCTCCCATGCCTTACTCCAGTCCACATTGGTCAGCATTTCTTCCCCTTATCTCTTCACACTGTCTTTACCGTTTCGTTAATAGTTAATCTCACACAGTTTTGTGGCACCTCTCAATTCTTTCTCACATTTTTGTTGAACTCCTAAATTGTTACTTTTGTCCACTTCTAGAAGGATAGTGACATGTCTAGTGAGTTTGTGACCTTCCCACAGTCCTCTCCCAAGGCAGGTCCTTTTCCTCTTTCAGGCTGGTTCAGGGACATCGTGTGGATCACTTTGATTTGCTGTATACTTTTGAAAGGGGACTGTAAAGCCTGGTATAGTTTATTTTCCTATTTGTTAGACACCCAGATTCATTTTTAATCTTCTCCAGCATCAGGTTTGAAAACAGTGAATTGGGCAGCTTGGCATTCATGTTTAATTTTTCATGAGGCTTTATGTAGAAGATTCTTAAGAGAGCTTGGCATGATGAACAGTGTGGGAAGCAGACTTGTGTCATTGAAATCTAAGGCATGCCTCTCTCTGGGCAGCCCTGAGAGGATAGCCCAGACTCCCCAAGCCACAGCTACTCATCTATACAGTGGTGATGGTGATGCTTCATGCAGGATGTGGTGAGAGTGGAAAATAGCAAGTGTGGAGCACCTGATGTGTGTAGTAAGTACGAAACAAACAGAAGCTGTTGCCTCACCCGCTAAGACAGATTAGGGGACATGCAGGGCCATGTATGTAATGAAAAGTTGTCTGTCAAACTTTATAGTGAATTGAGTGGGGAAATCAAGGTAACACAACAAATACATGTTGAGGGCTTGTTACGTACAAAGCACCACACTAAGTACTGTCAGGGTCGCACTGATAGAGACCCCAGTCTTCCAGGAGGTCCCCACTTGTTAAGAGGTGGTAGGTCGATTCCTGGTACCCCATGGGCAGGAGTCTGGCTTGCTCAGTTCTCTAAACCTGGTGCGTGGGATGGTGTGCCTCATGAGGGCCTGATGAAAATGTGCTGAACCAATGGACGACTGACAGGAGCTGTGATAAAGGAGCTGCTCTGGGAGTGTGGGGGTGGGAGGGAGTAATTCTTGCTGGGGGATCCAGGATGGCTTTTGGAGGAGGAGAGAGAGGAATTTGACCTGGGCCTTAAAGGTAAATCAGACCCTGAGCACGGCAGGGCGGAAGATGAGCTTATCAGGGACTGAGGAGGAGGGAGAGGAAGTAACCCCAGGCAGGGGGGCGGGAGGCAAGAGGAACCACAGGGCAGCTCCTTTCCCCTCAGTGTTACACTTTGCTTAGTCACATTCCTGGGATTTAGGTCTGTTGTAGAAAGAGGCAGTTGGGGGCTAGGTTTACTTCTCAGTGAGCGTGAGAGGTTGCCCCAAGAAGTCTGAGGCCCATCGGGATGACACCTCTGTTTCAGTGCCATGGGGACGGTCGTGCTGGACGGGCAGATCTACGTCTGTGGTGGCTATGATGGCAACTCTTCTCTCAACTCTGTGGAGGCCTACTCACCTGAGACGGACAAGTAAGGACTCCAGCTCCCCTGGGGCAACTGGAGCTTGCTAAACAGAGTATGAAAAATCAGAACTGCAGTCTTTTAATCATGCTTCTCAAGGATAGGGAATATCTCACCTATTTAGCCCCTGTAGTACCTTGCATATAATAGGTATTTAATAACCTTTGGTTAAATGAATGAATGATTAAATAAATTCTAAAAACAGTCTGCTTAGATACTTGGAAACATTTATTAATGCTCTGTACCTCTTAACTAAATCAGCGCATTTTAATAGAAATGCAGGTGAAAGGGGATGAGACATGAACAGCACTTTCCAAAGTGGTTAAGATAGGATTTGGAAAAAAAAAGTTACGTTTCAAATACTCAGAGAAGCTAGGGAAACGTTGATGTCTGTACCACCGGAGGCCTCATCTTCCCGTAATACATATGACTATTTTAAAGACTGAAAAATTCTGCAGCAGAGAAACCTCTTTAACTTCATTTTATCTAACACCTGTCACCATCTGGTGGGCTTATTTTGCGGAACACTCTTTGGAAAACACTGGCAAGGTTAGCCCGAGTTCTTCATTTCAGTATTTGAATCTGCTTATACTATACCAATATAAGCACATTAGTAGAATGGATTCATCACAGTGCTTTTAAGCCAATATTCCATTCACTTAACCAACTTACTATGTATCGGGCAGCGAACAGGGTCTCAGATCCTTAAGTAATACCTAGTCTGTTGGGGCCACAGCACAAGGTGATTGTCCTCCCTTGGGTGCCTATGTCTAGAGCTCTTGAGCACAGAGTGGGGAGGGCTCTCATCTTCCCCACAGCTCGGGGGAGAGTCAGGTTGCAGAGGTGTCTTCTAAGGGGAGACCCATTGTGGATAGTGGGAGACGTGCATCCCAGGTGGGGGGACAGCAGGAAGAGAGGCTTGGAGATAAGAAAGAGCTGTTTGTGGTTGAGGAGCAGGTGTGGGTGGCGCATGGCAGGAGGCAAAGCTGGAAAGTGGATGAGGACCAAGTGGTAAAGAACCACATTAAGGAACTTGGAGTCTGCCTTAGAGGAAACAGGAGTCCTCACTAGAGGATGTGCTGTGCAGGATCGGAATGGGGATGGTCTGAAAGCCAGGCCACATGTAAGGGGACTGTTGCAGTGGTCCAGTGAGAGGCCAGAGCTAGGGCAGCAGTAGTGGGATGGGGACAAGCAGTGACTAGGAAGCAAACCAGGGGGGTCGTGGTGACCACAGAATGTTGAGGATGATGGAGAAGAGGTCATAAAAATGCTGAGATTATAAGTATAGCAACTAGGTAGCTAGTGGTCCCATTATTGAGACCAGGGAGTGTGATGGAGGAGCAGATCTGTCAGAGAGGTCTTGCTTGGGCAATGCTCATTTTGAGTGCCGGCAGAGATGACCAGCTATGGGCCCGAAGCTTAAAGTGAGAGGCGGCAGCCAGAGTGAGCCCTTAGCAGAGGTGGTGTGGGAGGCAATAAGAAGTGGGGAGATTGTCCAGGGTGAGACGGAACACAGCACAGTTCCCCTGAATCCTTCTAAGCTGTCTTGGGAGGACAGGAACACCAAATCTCATGGCTCCCCTTCTACTTTGCCTCTTTCCTGAAGGTGGACTGTGGTGACCCCGATGAGCTCCAATCGCAGTGCTGCAGGGGTTACAGTCTTTGAGGGCAGGATATACGTGTCGGGCGGCCATGACGGTTTGCAGATCTTCAATAGTGTGAGTCTGGACTCCTCCTGGGCTAAGGGCACCTACTCTTGTTATCTTTGAGAGTTATTTTGAAAGGATATTCTTTGGAAAAAGCCTCAGCCTTGCCATTGCTAGGTAAGGTGTCATCTAGAGGCCTCAGGCCATCTGCCACATGCTCTGAAATGCTTCCAAGAATGGGAACCAGTGTGCACAAAGGAGAGAGGTAGAGTGTGGCCATACCACCCACACCCCCACCCTGTTCAGTTCTCCAGCGGATGCTGCGTGAGACCTGGTGAAATTGCTGCCCAAAGTAAGCCCAGTCATATACAGAGGGTGAATTTTCAAATAGTTGCATTCTTCTGGATAATTTGTTTGAAATTGCATTTATTCTTTTAAAAAAATCTCGAGAGCCACTTACTGGTCACTCCAAAGTCAGTCAGTGCCGTGAGGGAACACGCTGTGCACAGATCTCAGGAGACCCTGCTCTCATCCCGGCTCTGTCACTACATAGCAGAGCATCCTGGGCAACTCCTTGATTTGTTTCCTCAGGTGTAAACAGAATTGGTCAGGTTAGGCCATCTCTCTCTCACCTGTCCCTATAAGCCCACGAGCAGGTGTGCAGCTGAGGAAACTGGGCATCAGGGGCAGAGCACACACTGGCAGAGCTCCTCGTCCCCAGGCCTCCCCCTGGGGCCTGATGCCAGGTGGGCCGCTGGTGACCAAGCTTTGGCTTTGACTGTCCCGAACCTGCACCTCTCTCCCCGCTGCAGGTGGAGCACTACAACCACCACACAGCCACCTGGCACCCGGCGGCCGGCATGCTCAACAAGCGCTGCCGGCACGGAGCTGCCTCCCTGGGAAGCAAGATGTTTGTGTGCGGGGGCTACGACGGCTCGGGCTTCCTCAGCATCGCCGAGGTGTACAGCTCTGTGGCGGACCAGTGGTGCCTGATAGTCCCCATGCACACACGCCGGAGTCGGGTCTCCCTGGTGGCCAGCTGTGGGCGGCTCTACGCCGTGGGGGGCTACGATGGACAGTCGAACCTGAGCTCGGTGGAGATGTACGACCCAGACACGGACCGCTGGACGTTTATGGCCCCCATGGCATGTCACGAGGGAGGGGTCGGTGTGGGCTGCATCCCTCTCCTCACCATCTAAGGCGAAGGGTGGGATGTGGTGGGGTAGGGATCTGGTACAAACACAGGCACTTCCTTCCAGGGATAGTCCCCCTCGGAAGAGGTGGTGGACCAGAAGACAGGGTGAAACGTGAGCTTGCCAGAGGTACAGTTTTTCCAGGTGCTTAAGTCCTCCCTCCCTGTGCAGCCCTTGTGACCTTCAGGCCTAGGTCATCAAGATGCACAGCATGGGACAGAAGCCCCTCTGGGTCCCGCAGCTGGTGACACAGGACTGCTTTGCTGGTCCACATGTCCACAGGCTCCATCCAAGCCCAGCTCCCACCTGCCACAGCTCTGTGGGTCACCCATCTGCAGAGTGTCTTCCATCTGACACTACTTGCCTACTGCTCGCCAGCCGTGTTGTGACCAGTTTGCGATGGGGTGGCTTCAGTGGCCAAGCGTGTTGGAAACTGTGGGGTGTGGGTGGGAGAGGAGGGACACAGGCCGGGTTGTCCTCACTGCGAGGCTGCAGCCACGGCAGTGCTGGTTGCACACAGGCACCTCCTCCTTCCATCCGAGTGCACCGAGAATTTTGTCTGCATTGCTGAGTAAGCAGGAGGAACAGAAGCTTTTCCTGTGTCTAATTTTGGGATTTCAATGAGGTCTTTTTCATCTTGTTCAGGAGAAACAGAGGGAGAGGATAAAAGATACTTGAAAGAAACTGAAGGAAAGTTAAAGAAACACTTGAAAGAAACTGAAAAGAAAAATAATTTTTTAAAGTGAACATTTTTTTGCAAGAAGAAAACATAAAAGACACTAGAGGCAAATATGTATTTAAATGGAAAACCACCCAACGTGAGAAGGGTGGTATCCACTCCCACATTCGGATCCCAGGGTCCTAAGGCCTCGCATGGCACTCGGGGTTCCCTCTGAGCCCCTGCGTGTCCAGAATCAGTGCGCACTCGACCAGTCCTGTAGCAAGGTGCTCGTGGGGTCTGTCTTCACACCCACTATCAGAGGACTTTTTTAATCGTAGGCTTAGCGAGTTGGCTAAGTTATTGCCACTCTTCTAGGTGGGAGCTCCCAGCTTGTCACTGGAGGCTCCAGATGCCCCTGTGGTTATCTCCCACTGCCACCATGGCACTCATGCAGATTCCCACCCCACTTTCATTCCTTCCTTATTTGACCAGCAGGAAACAGCAGGTCTGGCCAGATTCTCATTTGCCCATCTATCATTCTTGGATAGTTTTCTTCATCGTGATGCTTCTGAGGTACATTGACCATTTGTACCTCTAGAACCTAACCAGAGACTTGGTCCTTCCACCAGCCACGGCTGGCTTGGTCCAGTAACCTTATCTACCCTGCCAGTCTGCTGCTCCTCCATCCACTCGCCAATTCCAGGGGTCTGGTCTCCCCTCCAGCCCTTGGCAGACTGACCAGCAAGGTGGACCTTTATATTCTAGCAAAGCTGGCTTTATGACATAAAGAACTAAAAGCCGAAAGAATCTCTTGCTGCTGCAAAGAACAGATTTTATATTTCTTCCTATGATCTTAGCTAATGACCTCTTGAAGAGACTCCATGCTCCTCCTTCCTCCTCCCTGGATGGGACCTTGATGCTGCACAGTGGGACCCCAACAGGAGGACTCTTCTCTTACCAGTGCACTGGGCAGTGGAGCTGTCCTTCAACTGCTGCTGCCAAAATTTGGTTTTCTAAAATTCTTCCAGTCGAGACTAAAAGAGGATACATTTCCAATGCAAGATTGGGTCCCAGGGTCCCAATCTCTACTTCGTTGGTCTCCTGCCCATCGCTGCCTGCCTGGGTGTCCTGGAAGCCTGTTCAGAAAGGCACAATGTGACACCTGAGACATCTCTCCTACCCTGGGACTGTGAGGTTTACCAGTGTGTGCAATCGCCATGTTTCCAGAGGGAAGTACCTTTGTTACCTGCCACGTAGGAGCTGGGCCTCTGCTAAAAGCACTTGAAAATGATGTTTTTATTTTAAAAGACTTAACAATCTGATATAGTTTAGCCTGGGCTCGTGGTAGAGCTCTGGCATTTCTCGCTCCCTGTCGGTTTGCCTGTTAGAGGTAGACTTGGAAGGAGGGTGGGGGTCTGTGTTCCCTGTTAGAGAGGAGTTATCAGTGCTTGTCTTCTTATTATAAGCCCCTTTCTTTTGTGAATTTGCAACAGCACTGACAAACCTGGGTTGTGAATGTGTTAAGAATCAGCCAGTGGGCCTCACCAGGTCCTTAGGATGCTGACCCAGATTTTGCCATTGGGGTTGAGAGATCATTTTCCCATGATCTGCTGCTCTTGTGATAGCCTTCCTACATCTACTCCCACCTCCTGGTGTAGAAGTTACACTGCTTCACGTGGGGTCGTGTTTCCAAGTAAGGAGAAGCCAGTGCCTTGATCTGGGCTCTGAGCACAAGTGAGCAAACACTAACATTTTCACACTCCACAGTTGGTTCCACAGTCTGATGGTGATGACTGTTTACAGGTGGCTGGTCTGACCCTTTGGTGTTGGAGCCTTTCCAGTAAAACCATGAAAAGAAGAGATGCCACCCATAGATATTGTGAAAAGGGTATAGGGCAGATACTATGGACAGTGAACCTTGGGGTCCAGCCCAGCTCTGAGCAGAGGTCTGTGGCATTTGCTGTCCTAGGGTATTTCCCCTTAGATAACACAAGGAGCCTTCTCTTCTGGGTTTCATCTGAGAGCAAAGCCAGGATGGGAGCTGAAGTCCAGCCTTTTGACTTGGCCACAGAGATGTGAGTAGGTAGGAAATCTGATTCCCCCTCCCCCCAATTTATTGTTTCCCAGAAAAATCTTAATTCCTTTTATTTATAGAACGCATGTCTTTTGTGTTAAGAAACCAAAGAGAAATAAAGAGTACACTCCTAATATCTTCTTGCCCTTTCCTGATTTTATTTTTTTAATTAGAGATAAATCATATTTTTATCGTAATTCAGTGAAAAAATATTGGACAAAGTGAAAATATTTCTGTGAAAATAAGGAAAAAGCCCAGCAGCATGGCAAGAGTAGTCTTTGGAGAGACGTGTATATTTTATAAGAATGGGTTCTGATGAAAAATACATGCAAAAGACTTCATGAGCATGTTGCATATTTGCTCCTGTCCGGATCACCACTTCTCTTGGATTTCCCCTTTTCTTCACTCACTGCCGTAAAACTCCTAGAGTTCCTAAGTGGAATGTGACTTGCCTGTGACCACCTGGAGCCAAAACCCCCAGCTCCTTTTTTATACCTCCAAGCCAGAGGTGCTTAGCTTTGGTGCACATAAAAGTCACTGGAAATTTTTTAAACCACAGAATGACTTGTAGAACCCTCCCCAGAGACCAATTCCCTAGGGCTGGGGTGCAGCTCAGGCCCTTGTGCAGGCAAGTTTCCACCATGGTTGGTATGCTCATCCCGGTGTGAGAACCGGACTCCAGTGTTTAGTTTCCTCTTTCCCAGATAGAGCCACATTCCAGATCTGCCTTCCTGAGATTGCACCCTGGTTACTGTGGTGGTGGATTTTAGGAAACTCTTCATTCACACTTTTCCAAAAGTCGGCTTATGGTCAGTCTCATCCAGTGGGTAATGGTTGTACTCTTGGATGACAACTTTTTTTGTGGCTGTGTTGGGTCTTCGTCGCTGCACGTGGCCTTTCTCTAGTTGCGGCAAGCGGGGGCTACTCTTCGTTGCAGTGCGCGGGCTTCTCGTTGCGGTGGCTTCTCGTTGCGGAGCATGGGCTGTAGGTGCGCGGGCTTCAGTAGTTGTGGCACGCGGGCTCTAGAGCACAGGCTCAGTAGTTGTGGCTCACGGGCTTAGTTGCTCCGCGGCATGTGGGATCTTCCCAGACCAGGGATCGAACCCGTGTCCCCTGCATTGGCAGGCAGATTCTTATCCCCTGCGCCACCAGGGAGGCCCTGGATGATAACTTTTTTAAAAAGTTTTTGGAAGGGTATGTCACTCCCACATACACCCCCCCAGCACGTTTCACATATAAACACTGTTGATTCTCACTTGGTCCTCTCAGTAACCTCCGTGCAATAGGTGTCATAGCTCATTTTAACATAAATTGTCTCAGAAGGGCTGAGTAACTGACCTGATTCATCAACTAACTGGTAGTATCGTCAAGAATTGAGACCAGATCTCCACATTCACAGTCCAGTTCACCTGAGGAAAGCAGTGTCTTCGTCCTCTGCAGCAGCTGATCCATCCAGCCTCCATGCCCCGAGCGTGGAGGTCTGCTGCCCAGGACTGTGATGGCCTTCGAGAAGCAGACTGAGCAGCGAGAGAAAGAGAAGAACCCTGTTTGGATTATGGAAACAGGTACCTTTGTGTTGAAACAGAGGAAACCAGATTGTCTGTGGGCTCTACTGTGGGAGAAAGGTCAGATGCCTCTAAAGTATTAACAGCCCTTTCCATGTAACCTACACCCCTTTGCTCAGAACCAAAGAGCCCATGGGTAGAGAGTGGACCAGTGAACTTTAGCTAGACTCATCTGCTTGACTTTCCATTTCTTTGTTGTTGTTGTTCTTTGAACTCCTCTGCTTTCCCAACTAGCAGCAGAGCCCACTCCTCTTCACGCCAAAGATCAACAGTACTGGTTTTTACTGCTGCTCACAATAACATAACATTACCCAATGGAAAAATGGCAAGGGAATCTCACAGTTCTTACAGAAATTTTCCCAGGCTTACTGTTTCCTATTTCATCTCTAGTGATACACAGATGTTTTCCTCTAACGGAGCTCAGTTCCCTATTTAATTCTCTTTTTCTAGTTTTGCAGTTCAGGATAAAAACCCAAACTACCTAGCATGGCATAGAAGGCTGCTGTGGTCTGGCATCTCTGGTCAGCCTGGTACTTCTCCTCCATGCTTGTCCCTGACTGTATCCCAACAGGGCAGTGGCCTGTTTGCCTGTCTCACCCACTAGATGGTGAGCTCCTTAAGAGTCTCCTCTATTGTGTACCGACACCAGACACATGGAAGAGACACAACCATTATGTTTCTTGACGAACTTGAGGTCAGGTATATCCAGATTCAAAGTTCACCTAATCATGCTTCCTAGTTTCCCTTTGTTTTGCATCACTGTTGTTGTTTTTTTTTTACAATTTTATTGAGGTATAATTTACATACCTTAACATTCACTCATTGTAAGTGCAGTTCAGTAGTTTGTAGTAAATGTGCAGAGTTGTGCAACCATTACCACTACCCCATTTTATACTATTTTCATGAATCCATAAAGTTTCCTCGTGCCCATACACAGTCCCCATTTCTCACCCCCGTCCTTGGGCAACCACTATTTTGCTTTCTGTCTCTATAGATTTCCCTGTTCTAAATGTTTCATATAAATGGAATCATGCAATATGTGGTCTTCTGTGTCTGGCTTCTTTCCTTAGAATAATGTTTTTGAAATTCATTCATGTCATAGACTATATCAGTAGTTTGTTCTTTTTATTTTATTGTTCCTGAATAGTATTCCACTGTATGGATATACCACATTTTGTTTATCCATTTTTTTCACCAGTTGATGAATATTTAGATTGTTTCCAGTTTAGGGCTTTTATGAATAGTACTGCTATTATGTACAAGTTTTTGTGTGACATATATTTTCATTCCTCGAATATATTCCTAGGAGTGGAATTGCTGGGTCATATGTACGGTAAGTTTATGTTTAACCTTTTAAGAAATTGACAATTTGCATTTCTCTAACAACTAATGGTTTTTGAGCATCTTTTCGTGTTCTTGTTAGCCATTTGTATATCTGTAGTAAAATATCTACTGAAAACTTGCCCATTTTTAAATTGGGTCATATGTCTTATTGAGTTAATTCTTCACATATTCTGGATACAAATTCTTTATCAGATAAATGATTTGCAAATATTTTCTCCCAGTCTGTGGCTTGTCTTTTTCTTTTCCTAATAGTGTCTTAATAATGTTGTAGAAGTTTTAAATTTTGATTAAGTTTAGTTTTATCAGTTATTTCTTTTATGGATTGTGCTTTTTGGTGTCATATCTTAAGAGCTTTTGCCCAACCCAAGGTCATGAAGAAATTCTTCTAGAAGTTTTATAATTTTAGCTCTTGTGTAGGTGTATAATCCATTTGAGTTAATTTTAAAATTCATCTTTTTTTGTGCGTGGATATCCATTTGTCCCAGCACATTTGTTGTAAAGACTATCTCTTCCGCCATTGAATTGCTTTGGTACCTTTGTTGAAATCAGTTAACCATAAATATAAGTGTTTACTTCTAGACTCTCAATTCTGTTTCATTGATCTCTATGCCTGTCCATGAGCCAGTACCACACTGATTGTATGGTACTGAGTTTTCCAGCTTTAAAGTAAGTCTTAAAATTAGATAATGTAAGTTCTCCAACTTTGTTCTTTTTAAAAATTCTGTTGAATATTTTAGGTACTTTGCATTCCCATATAGCTTTTATAGGTCAGCTTGTCAATTTCTACAAAAAGTTTTCTGGGTTTTTAATAGATACTGTGTTGAATTTATAGTTCAATTTGGGGAGAATTACTGTACTGACAATACAAAGTCTTCCAATCCATGAACATGGAATGTCATTTGTTTAGATCTTCCTCTGTTTCTCTTAGCAATATTTTGCCTTTTTTGTTGTATGAGTGTTGCACTTCCTTCTGTTAAAGTGATCCTAAGTATCTTTGTTTTTATGCTGTTGTGGATGGAAGTGCTTGCTTAATTTTAATTTGGGGGGTTTTTTGGTGCTAGTATATAGAAATACCGTTGTTTTTTTGTATATTGGTCTTATATCCTGTGACCTTGCTAAACTTATCTATTAGTTTTTCTTTTTTTTTTTTGGCTGCACCATGTGGCTTGAGGGATGTTCCCCAACCAGGGATTGAACCCGGGCCATAGCAGTGAAAGTGCCGAAACCTAACCACTAGACTCCCAGGGAACTCCCTATTAGATTTTATCTTTTAAAAACAAAAGTTGTATATGTGTATTCCTTGGGATTTTCTACACACATGATATGTCATCTGTGAATAAAGACAGTTTAACTTTTTTCTTTCCAATCTAGAAGCCTTTAATTTTTTCCTGCTTTGTTGCACTGGCTAGAATCTCCATTACAGGGAGTTCCCTGCTGACCTAGTGGTTAGGACCTGCCGTAGCCCAGGTTCAATCCCTGGTTGGGGAACTGAGATCCTGAAAGCTGCACGGCCCGGCCAAAAAAAAAAAAAGAACCTCCAGTACAATGTTGTGTAGAAGTTGTTGCACAAGTGGACATTCTTGCCTTGTTCTCAGTCTGAGGGAGAAAACATTTAGTCCGGGCTTCCCTGGTGGTGCAGTGGTTGAGAATCTGCCTGCCAGTGCAGGAGACACGGGTTCGAGCCCTGGTCTGGGAAGATCCCACATGCCGCGGAGCAAATGGGCCCGTGAGCCACAATTACTGAGCCTGCGCGTCTGGAGCCTGTGCTCCGCAACAAGAGAGGCCGCGATAGTGAGAGGCCCGCGCACCGCGATGAAGAGTGGCCCCCGCTTGCCACAACTAGAGAAAGCCCTCGCACAGAAATGAAGATCCAACACAGCCATAAATAAATTAATTAATTAAATAATTTTTAAAAAAAACTTTAAAAAACATTTAGTCCTTCACCATTAAATATGTTAAGCTGTGGATTTTTTTTTAATTAATTAATTTATTTATTTTTGGATGTGTTGGGTCTTCGTTTCTGTGCGAGGGCTTTCTCTAATTGCGGCCAGCGGGGGCCACTCTTCATCGCAGTGCGCGGGCCTCTCATTATCGCGGCCTCTCTTGTTGTGGAGCACAGGCTCCAGATGCGCAGGCTCAGTAGTTGTGGCTCACAGGCCTAGTTGCTCCGCGGCCTGTGGGATCTTCCCAGACCAGGGCTCGAACCCGTGTCCCCTGCATTGGCAGGCAGATTCTCAACCACTGCGCCACCAGGGAAGCCCAAGCTGTGGATTTTTTATCAATGACTTTTTTCAAGTTGAAGAAGTTTTTGTCATGAATGGGTGTTAGGTTTTATCAAATGCTTTTCCTGCACCTATTGAGATCATCATGTGGTTTTTGTCCTTTAAGCTGTTAATATGTATATAACATTAATTGATTTTCAAAATGTTGACCCAACATTGAATCCCTGGGATAAATCTCACTTAGTAATGGTGTGTAATCCTTTTTATGTTGCTGGATGGTTTGCTGATTTTTTAAAAGTAGTTTTTGCATCTGTGTTCACTAGAGCTATTTTCTGTAGTTCTCTTTTCTTGTGATGTCTTTGGCCTTTGATGCTGGCCTTATAGAATGAGTGAAGTGTTTCCTACTTATTTCTCTAAGAGTTTGTGAAGAATTAGTATTATTTTTTAAAATATTTGGTACAGTTCACCAGTGAAGCCATCTGGGCCTGTTATTTGAAGGATGATTTTAAATTTCTAATTCAATTTTTTCACTTGCCTGGGGGCCTCCTGAGGGTGGGCAGCCACTTCTCTGAGAAGGTTGGATTCTTGTGGTTAGGGATATTCTTACCCCATTAACAGAGATTGATATTACCAGAGTGGGCCTGGTCTGTGCCCTTACAAGCCCCTCACTTTCCCTCTCTCCCTTGTCTGGAGATGCTCACCTCTTCTTGTCTCAGAGATCATCTCTTCTGTCCACTCTGGTACTGCCCACTTCCACCTCTTTCTAACTTCCAAATATAAAGAGGCCTCAGAGCTCAGAGTGAGCTCTCCCTAGCTGATACTGCCCTTTCCCATATGTGAGGAAGGCATCTGGAGTCTTATCTCTGGGCCAGCACAGATTCACATATGCACTTGGTTATGTCCCAGTATGACCATGTCCAAAGTGGAACCTCAAACCTGGTCAGCCCTTAGTTTTCCCCATCCTCATAGTGTATCTCTCATCTTCCCAGTGGCTTAGTCAGGAACCCAGTGCTGGGTTTTAGAGGGGGGAAGGGGTGAAAGTTACTCATCATCATCATCTCCATCAGCTAAGCCATGACCTAGTTCTGTTGACTCTATTTCCAATCCAATTCTATCCTCTGCTTCCATCCTAGTCCACACCGTCAGCATATCCCTTAGAACCTGGATCACTACAGTGGCCTCCTAAGTGGTGTCCCTGCTTCCACCCTTGTGCCCCCGCTTCCACCCTTGTGCACTCTGCAGTCTATAGGCAACAGAGCAGCCAGAGTGAAATTGTAAAGTTGTAAACCAAAATTGTGTCACTCTTCTGTTCATACCCCTCCAGTGGCTCTCCAGGGCTTCAGGGCCTGTTCTCTTCTTGGGATGGTTTGGGGGGAAGTTCAGACACAGTTGCCTTAGCAGATAAGATGTGTGGCCCCCTCCATCCCAAACAGAGCTCTCCTTGGTTCTTTTTTTTAAAATTTATTTGTTTTTGACTGCATTGGGTCTTTGTTGCTGTGCGCGGGCTTTCTCTAGTTGCAGCAAGTGGGGGCTTCTCTTGTTGTGGAGCACGGGCTCTAGGCGCGTGGACTTCAGTAGTTGTGGCTCGCAGGCACTAGAGTGCAGGCTCAGTAGTTGTGGTGCACGGACTTAGTTGCTCCGTGGCACGTGGGATCCTCCCGGACCAGGGCTCAAACCCGTGTCCCCCGCACTGGCAGGCGGATTCTCAGCCACTGTGCCACCAGGGAAGTCCCTCTTTGGTTCTTTATAGAGCATTGCATATCAAGTCTTGTCAGATCCTCCCAACAGCCTGGTTGAAGAGATAGCAGGGACATCCCCATTTTACAGATGTGCAAATAAAGGCTGAGTGGGGAGGAGACCTACTCAAGGCCACTCAGTAAGTGGTAGAGAAAATAGATAAAACAGATAACAAATTGTGATACATCCATACTTGGCAATAAAAGGAATGACTGATGTATTGATACCACATGAATGAATCTCAAAATAATGATGCTTAGTGAAAGAGCCAGACAAAAAAGGAGTATATGCTGTATGCTCTGTCTTGGTCTGTTCAGGCTGCTGTAACAAAATACCAAAGACTGGGTGGCTTATAAACAACAGAAATTTATTTCTCACAGTTCTGGAGGATGAGAAGTCCAAGATCAAGGGACCAGCAGATTCAGTGTCTAGTGAGGTCCCACCTCCTGGTTCACAAACAGCTGTCTTTTTGCTGTGTGTCCTCACATGATGGGCATGACAAGGGAGCTCTCCGTAGTCTCTTTTATAAGGACACTGATCCCATTTGTGAGGGCTGTGCCCTCATGACCTAATCACCTCCCAAACGCCCTCCCCTCCTTACTTTAGAGGTTAGGATTTCAACATGTGAATTTTGAGGGAAAAAAAACCTCCAGTTTATAGAAGATTCCATTTATATAAAACTCTGGAAAATGCAAACTAATCTGTAGCAACAGAAAGTAGATCACTGGTTGCCTGAGGACAGCAGGATTGGTGAGGAGGGTATTGGGGAGGAGTCAGGGGATATAAAGGAGTGTGAGGAAACTTTGGGGGATGGTGGATATGTGCACTGTCTGTGGTGATGGTTTCACAGATGTATACTATGTCAGACTTACCAAAATGTATACTTTGAATATGTGCAAGTTATTGTTTGTCAATTATAGCTCAATAAAGCTGTTTAAAAAACAAACAAAAAGAAAAACAGTCGGACACTGATTTTCCACTGTGGCTTCTGAGTCCCCAGGGTCTGCTGTCTCCTCTGGGGCTCCAGATCCTGGGGTGCAGTTCAGGCCGAGATGGTAAGGCGATCTGTGGACTCCAAGGGCATTGTGGTCTCCATCACGTGGGGACAACCCCAGCTTAGCAGCTCCTTTGCTATAGTCAGGTGTGTCCTCCATGTGGGTTAACTTCAGAATCCTGCTTTTGTCTTTTGACACAAACACTTTCCTCGATGTTACATGGGCTTCAAGATTATCACGGTTTTGAAATGTTTAATTCCTTTATGCATATGCTCACCTCATACATACCCCTCCTATTTCATATAAATTCAGAAGTGTGCCTCATAGTCATCCTTGCTAAAGTGCAGCTCCCACTTTTTTCTTTTCCTTTTTTGCTGACTCCACCCTTCATTCTCCTACCTCTTGTATCAGTAGCTCCCCCACAATAACCCACGTTAATACCCTGGGGTATTTTCTTCTCTGTTTTTGCTACACCAATATAAAGCATCTATATGTATCTGCAGGTCCATATTTGGGAGTTTCTGTTTTACAGAAGATGGATTCCATTGTACATAATTTTTGGAGCCTTCTTTTCCCCACACCTTCTGCTGAAGCTCTAATCCATTTTTAAAGGCTGTGTCATGTCCCAGGGTGTATATGTCCCATCATTTATTCAGTCATTTCTCAGCTGGTTGTTTCTTTGTTTCCATATGTTGGCCATTGGGTTTTCTTGAAAGATGTTATTGTTTTATTTTTTTACACGTGAGTCTTTAATCTAGCTAGAATTTTTAGCAGATTCTGTATTTTTTCCTCCAGATGGTGAACCAGTTAGGCCTGCCTCATTTATTAAAAAATCCACCCTTTCCCCACTGAATTGAACTGCCAGTTTAGAACTTACTGCCTATGTTTTCTTCTAGGAGTTTTATGGTTTCAAGTCTTCCATTTAAGTATTTAATCCATTTTGAGTTTATTTTTGTATATGGTATGCAAAGTTGTCTAGTTCAGTTGTTTTGCAGGTAGCTGTCCAGTTTTCCCAACACCGTTTATTGAAGAAGCTGTCTTTTCCCCATTGTATATTCTTGCCTCTTTTGTCATAGATTAATTGACCAAATAAGTGTAGGTTCATTTCTGGGATCTCTGTTCTGTTCCATTGATCTATATGTCTGTTTTTATGCCAGCACCATACAGTTTTGATTACTGTAGCTCTGTAGTATAGTTTGAAATGAGGGCGTGTGATACCTTCAGCTTTATTCTTCTTTCTCAAGACTGTTTTGGCTATTTGGGGTCCTTCGTGTTTCCATACAAATTTTAGAATCATTTGTTCTAGTTCTGTGGAAAACGCCCTTGGTATTTTGATAGGGATTGCATTGAATCTGTAGATTACCTTGGGTATGTTCATTTTAACAATATTAATTCTTCTAATCCATGAGCATGGTATAATATTATTTTTGATGCAATTGTAAATGGGATTGTTTTCTTAACTTCTCTTTCTGATAGTTCACTGTTAGTGTGTAGAAATGCAACAGATTACTGTATATTAATTCTGTACCCTGCACTTTACTGAAATCAGGTATTAGTTCTAATAGTTTTTTGGTGGCATCTTCAGGATTTTCTATATGAAGTACAGAAAATGTTGTCATCTGCATACAGTGACAGTTTCACTTCTTCCTTTCCAATTTGGATTCCTTTTCTTCCTTCCTCCCTCCCTCCCTCCCTCCCTTCCTTCCTTCCTCTTTCCTTTTTCTTTTCTTTTCTTTTTCCTGCCTCCCTCCTTCCTTCCCTACCCCTCTCCATTCCTTCCTTCCCTCCCTCCCTCCCTCTCTCTTTTCCTCCCTCCTTCCCTCCAGCACTATATTGAACTATAGGACTTCCAGCACTATGTTGAATAAAAGTGGCAAGGGTGGGCATCCTTGTCTTGTTCCTGATCTTGGAGGAAATGTTTTCAGACTTTCAACATTGAATATGATGTTGCCTGTAGGTTTGTCATATACAGCCTTTATTATGTTGAGGTATATTCCCTCTATACACACTTTGTTGAGAGGTTTTTTCTTTTTCTCTTTTTAATTTTATTGAAGTACAGTTGATTTACAGTGTTGTGTTAATTTATGCTGTACAGCAAAGCAGTTCAGTTATACACATATATATTCTTTTCCATTATGGTTTATCACAGGATATTAATTACAGTTCCCTGTGCTATACAGTAGGATCTTGTTGTTTATCTACCCTATATATAATAGTTTGCATCTGCTAATCCCAAACCCCTGAGAGTTTTTTTAAATCATAAATGGATGTTGAACTTGTCAAAAGCTTTTTCTGCATCTATTGAGATGATCATATGATTTTTTTCTTCAGTTCATTAATGTTGTGTATCACATTGATTGATTTGTTGATATTAAATCATCTTTGAATCCCTGGGATATGTCCCACTTGATCATGATGTATGATATTTTATTGTTGGATTCTGTTTGCTAATATTTTGTTGAGGATTTTCGCATCAATGTTCCTCAGTGATATTGGCCTGTAATTTTCTTTTTTCATGATATCTTTGTTTGGTTTTGGCATCAGTCTTTTTAGAATGAGTTCAGAAGCATTCTTTAATTTTTTGGAATAGTTTGAGAAGAACAGGTGTTAACTCTTCTTTAAATGTTTTGTAGGGAATTCCCTGGTGGTCCAGTGGTTAGGACTTGGCGCTTTCACTGCTGGGGCCCAGGTTTGACCCCTGGTTGGGGAACTAAGATCATGCATGCTGCACGGTGCAGCCAAATTTTTCTTTTTAATGTTTTGTAGAATTCACCTATGAAGCCATCTGGTCTTGGACTTTTGTTTGTTGAGAGGGTTTTTTTTATTCTTATTATTCAATTTCACTACTGATAATTAATTGGTCTATTCATATTTCTATTTCTTTTTTTTTTAAAGATTTATTTTATTATTTATTTATTTTATTTGGCTGTGTCAGGTCTTAGTTGAGGCACACGGGATCTTCGTTGAGGCATGCGGGATCTTTGTTGTGGTGCGCGGGCTTCTCGTTGTGGTGTGTGGGTTTTCTCTCTCTAGTTGTGGCGCGCGGGCTCCAGAACATGTGGGCTCTGTAGTTTGCAGCACGCAGGCTCTAGTTGAGGTGCAAGTAGTTGTGGTGTGCGTGCTTAGTTGCCCTGCGGCATGTGTGATCTTAGTTCCCTGACCAGGGATCGAACCCGTGTCCCCTGTGTTGTAAGGCAGATTCTTTACCACTGGACCACCAGGGCCAGGGAAGTCCCTATATTTCTATTTCTTCCTCAGTCTTAGGAGAGTGTACATTTCTAAGAATTTATCCATTTCTTCTACGTTATCCATTTTATTGGCATATAATTGTTCATAGTAATCTCTTATAATCCTTTGTATTTCTGTGGTGTCAGTTGTAACTTTGCCTCTTTCATTTCTGATTTTATTTATCTAGGCCTTCTCTTGATGAGTCTGGCTAAAGGTTTATCAATTTTGCTTATCTTTTCAAAGAACCAGCTCTTAGTTTCATTGATCTTTTCTATTGTTTTTTTTTCAGTCTCTATTTCATTTATTTCTTGTCTGATATTTATTATTTCTTTCCTTCTACTAACTTTGGGTTTTGTTTGTTCTTCTTTTTATAGTTCCTTTAGGTGTAAGGTTAGATTGTTTATTTGAGATTTTTCTTGTTTCCTGAAGTGGGCTTGTATTGCTATTAAACTTCCCTCTTAGAACTTCTTTTGCTGCATCCCATAGATTGTAGATCATGTGTTTCCATTTTCATTTGTCTCCAGGTACTTTTTTTAATTTCCTCTTTGATTTCTTCAGTGACCCATTGGTTGCTTAATAGCATATTGGTTAACCTCAACGTTTTTGTGTTTTTTGCAGTTTTTTTCTTGTAGTTATTTCTAGTCTCATACTGTTGTGATCGGGAAAGATGCTTGGTATGATCTCAATCTTTTTAAATTTATTTAGACTTGTTTTGTGGCCTTGCATGTGATCTGTCCTGGAGAGTGTTCCATGTGCACTTGAAAAGAATGTGTATTCTGCTGCTTTTGGTGGAATATTCTATATATGTCTATCAAGTTCACCTGATCTATTGTGTCATTTAAGGCCAGTATTTCCTTATTGATTTCCCATATGGATGATCTGTCCATTGATGTAAATGGGGTATTAAAGTTCCCTACTATTATTGTATTAATGTCAATTTCACCCTTTATGTTAATATTTGCTTTATGTATTTAGGTGCTCCTTGATTGGGTGCATATATATTTATAATTGTTATATCTTCTTGTTGGATCAATTTCTTTATCATTATATAATGTCCTTTATCTCTTGTTACAGTCTTTGTTTTAAAGTCTATTTTGTCTGATACAAGTATTGCTACCCAGGCTTTCTTTTTGATTTCCATTTGCATAAAATACCTTTTTCTGTCCTCTAAATTTCAGTCTATGTGTGTCTTTAAATCTGAAATGAGTCTCTTGTAGGCAGCATATATATGGGTCTTGTTTTTGTATCTGTTCAGCCACTCTTTGTCTTTTGATTGGAGCATTTAGTCCATTTACATTTATAGTAATTTTTTTTCAATTACATCATTTGCATTTATTTATTGAAGGCCATACGTGCCATATAAAGTAATTATTGATAGGTATGTACTTACTGCAATTTGTTCATTGTTTTCTGGTTGTTTTTATAGTTCTTTTTGTTTCCTTTCTTCTTCTTTTGCTCTCTTCCCTTGTGATTAGATGACTGTCTTTAGGGTTATGTTTGGATTCCTTTCTCTTTTTGTGTGTGTGTATTTATTATAAATTTTGGTTTGTGGTTACCATGAGGTTCATATGTAACAACATATATATGGTTATTTTATATCTATATGGTTATTTTATGTATGTGGTTATTTTATATGTATATGTGGTTATTTTATATATATATAGCTATTTTAAGTTGATGATCTCTTAAGTTCAAATGCATTCTAACAACCTAAAAATGCAATTCTTACTACCCACCCCACACATTAATGTTTTTGACATCATATTTTACATATTTTTGTGTATCCCTTAACTATTCATTGCACATATAGATGATTTTACTACTTTTGTCTTTCAGGCTTCCTACTAGCTTTATGAGTGGGATCTACTACCTTTATTGTATGTTTGCCTTTACCAATAAGATTTTTCCTTTCCTAATTTTCATATTTCTAGCTGTGGTCTTTTCCATTTAGCAAAGTCCTTTTAACATTTCTTGTAAAGCCTGTTTAGTGGTGCTGAATTCTTTTGGCTTTTGCTTCTCTGTAAAACTCTGTATCTCTCAAATGTGAATGATAGCTTTGTTGAGTAGAGTGGTTGTAGGTTTTTTTCCTTTCATTGCTTTGAATATATCATGCCACTACCTCTGGCCTGCAAAGTTTCTGCTGAAATGTCAGCTCAGAGTCATATGGGAGTTCCCTTGTAGGTAACTAGTTGCTTTTCCCTTGCTGCTTTTAAGATTCTCTATCTTCAATTTTTGCAATTTTAATTATAATGTGCTTGGTGTGGACCTCTTTGGGTTCATCTTGTTTGGGACTCTCTGTGCTTCCTTGACTTGGATGTCTTTTTTATCCCCCAGGTTAGGGAAGTTTTCAGCTATTATTTCTTCAAATAAGTTCTCTGCCCCTTTCTCTTTTCTCCTTCCAGGACCCCTATAATGCAAATGTTAGTATGCTTGATGTTGTCCCAGAAGTCTCTTAAACTATCCTCATTTTTTTAAATCTTTTTTTCTTTTTTCTGTTTGGCTTGGGTGATTTCCACTACTCTGTCTTCCAGTTAACTGATTCATTCCTCTGTAACATCTAATTTACTGTTGATTCCTTCTAGTGTATTTTTTATTTCAGTTATTATATCCTTCAGCTCTGTTCGGTTCTTCTCTATATTTTCTAACTCTTTTCTAAACTTCTCACTGTGTTCATCCATTCTTCTCCCGAGTACATTCTGCATCTTTATGATCATTACCTTGAACTCTTCTTCACTGTGTTTTTCTTCTGGTGTTTTGTCTTGTTCCTTCATTTGGAATATATTCCTCTGTCTCTTCATTTTGCCTAATTCTTTGTATTTATTTCTATGTATTAGGTAGGTTGGTTTTGTTTTTGATATTGAAGAAGTGGCCTTGTGTAGGAGACATCCTAAGGGGCCCAGCAACACACTTCCCTCTGGTCACCAGAGCTGTATACTCTAGGGATGCCCCCTATGTGGGCTGTTCTGTTGTGGTTGACCTGACTACTGTGGGCGTGCTGGTAGGTCAGGCTGGCCCCTACCCCCACTGGCTGCCAGACCTTGCCTTGTGTGGTGGCTACCAATCTTTGGTGGACAAGGCCAGGTCCTGGTGTGGCTGGCTGCACTGGTGCTGGCTGGGGCTGGTCCCAGCCTACTGGTGGGCAGGTTAGCCCTGGCACTAGTAAACTAGAGGGAGGACTCCAAAATGGTACTTGCCAGCACCAGTGTTCTCATGGTAGAATGAGCTCCCAAAAATGGTTCCAGCCAGCATCTATGTCCCCAGGGGGAGTCCCAGTTGCCTCCTGCCTCTCCAGGAGACTTTTTAAGATAAGCAAGTGGGAATTCCCTGGTGGTCCAGTGGTTAGGATTCTATGCTTTCACTGCCGAGGGCCTGGGTTCGATCCCTGGTTGGGGAACTAAGATCCCTGCAAGCTGCGTGGCATGGCCAAAAAAAAAAGATGAGCAAGTAGCAAGGAGGTCTGACTCAGGCTCCTTTCAAATTACTGCCTCTACACTGGATCATGTGAGATTTTGCACATGCCCTTTAAGAACAGAGTCTGTTTCCTACAGCCCCCCAGCTCTTCTGAATGCAAGCCCTGCTGGCCTTCAAAGCCAGATGTTTTGGGGGCTCACCTTTCTGGTGCAGGACCCCTAGGCTCAGGGGCCTGATGTGGGGCTTAGACTCCTTGCTTCTTGGGGAGAAACTTTGCAGTGGTGATTATCCTCCTGTTTGTTTGTTGCCTATCTGAGGGTGTGGGTCTTGACTTATATCACATCTCCACCCCTCCTCCCCATCTCATTGTGGTTCCTTCTTTGTATCTTTAGTTGTGGAAAATATTTTCTGCTGGTCTTCAGGACATTCTCATAGATAGCTGTTCTATAAATGGTTGTAGTTTTGGTGCGCCTGTGGGAGGAGGTGAGCTCAGGGTCTTCCTAAGCTACCATCTTGGCCACACCCCCTATACTATCTTTAGGTTCTACTTTTTTTTTTTTTTTAATATATTTATTTATTTATTTATCTATTTATTGGAGGCATTGGGTTTTCATTAAGGTGCGCGGGCTTCTCATTGCAGTGGCTTCTCTTGTTGCGGAGCGTGGGCTCTAGGTGCGCGGGCTTCAGTAGTTGTGGCACACAGGCTCAGTAGTTGTGGCTCACGGGCTCTAGAGTGCAGGCTCAGTAGTTGTGGCACATGGGCTTAGTTGCTCTGCGGTATGTGGGATCTTCCCAGACCAGGGCTCGAACCCGAGTCCCCTGCATTGGCAGGCGGATTCTTAACCACTGCGCCACCAGGGAAGTCCTAGGTTCTACTGTTAAGTTTATTCTGAGACAAAGAAAATGAATTGAGGAGCTTTCCATCTTTTTCCTTGATTTTGAATTAAATAACTTATACATAGATATATAATTTTATGTGTGTTTTATATAAACTATTAACAAAGTTTAAATAACTTTGGAATTATATGTCCTTTAAAGCCTCCCTACTGCAAGTGCGGTTCATGGATCAGCAGTGTCAGCATCACCTGGAAGGTAGTTACAAAAACAGATTCCTGGGGCCCCCGCCAGGCCTACTGGGCTGGAGTCTATAGTTTAATGAGACTCCTCAGATGACTGTTATGTACATTGAGAAGCCCCACTCTAAAGACTAGATAAATCTCAGCTGTGGACCATCTGGTCCTGGAACTCTAATCACCTCTCCAGACTCTTCTGAGAAAATTGGCCTTTTCACATATTCCCCTTCAGGTCCTGAGTCAATGTCGATAAATCATGTTTAGCTAAGAAAGCATTCATTTCCTCCAGGTTTTCATATTCTCTGTGGAGTTGTAAGTAGTCATAAGCTCTTAAATTCTGTCACTCCTGTATCTATGGCTGTCCCCTTTCATGTAACTTGAGCTCTTTTTGCCTTCTGTCCCTGTTTTCTTTAATCAGGCTTTCTGCAGTCTAACACAAGCATTTTCTTTGATATAACATTGTCTTCAAATTTATCTTAAAGCCTATACAATATTCAATCCAGTGAATATAATACAAATTACTTAACCATTCCCCTATTGGGTACTCAGGCAATTCCCTATTTCCCAGCAGCATAAATAAAACTGCCAGAAGAGCAATATTGCTAAACTACTGTCTATAATTCTAGATAGTAATTTAGCAATACGTTAAATTCTTTTTTATTTATTTATTTATTTATTTATTTATTTATTTATTTATTTATTTTTGGCTGCCTTGGGTCTTCGTTGCTGCACACAGGCTTTCTCTAGTTGTGGCGAGCGGGGGCTACTCTTCGTTGCAGTGCTTGGGCTTCTCATTGCGGTGGCTTCTCTTGTTGCGGAGCACGGGCTCTAGGCTCACGGGCTTCAGTAATTGTGGCACACGGGCTCAGTAGTTGTGGCTCGCAGGCTCTAGAGCACAGACTCAGTAGTTGTGGTGCACGGGCTTAGTTGCTCCGCGGCATGTGGGATCTTCCCGGACCAGGGCTTGAACCCGTGTCCCCTGCATTGGCAGGCGGATTCTTAACCACTGCACCACCAGGAAGCCCCTAAATTCTTAATATGGTCATACACTTTGATGCCATTTCCATTCTAGGAACTTATTTTCATCTCAGCATTGTTTACAACAATTTCAAAGCAAAACAAAATGGAAACAACTTCGACAGCAGGAGTGACTTAAATAAATGGAGGTCTAACCACCCAATGGAGAATTAGACAGAAAAAAACATGGGGTGAGTCAATAGTGACTGAAGTGTGTTAGCTGACAGGTTAAATGAGAATAAGCTGGTTGTAAAATGGGCCATAAAATGACTGTGAAGTCATTTGTTCTTTTAAAAATAAAACTCACATTGTACCTGTATGTATGAGGAATGAAATTTGATTCCTGCAGCCATTTAGATGTTGCCCTAGAGGTCTGTTCACCCATTGTGTTCCCACCCCCAACCCCCAGTGAATTTTTCCTTCTCAGTCTTGCTTCTGTGGGCCTGAAGACTTTCAGAAGCTGCCAAGGCCAAGAGGCTGAGCTGTATTTGGAGCCTTGATACTATCTCAGGGCCTGATAGTGTCTGGGCTATGAGAATACAGCAGAGTGGCCCCAGCAGAGCCTTGTGGCTGATCCTATAGGCCTATGTACCTCTTGCAGGGTACAGCATGATGGGCCTTGTGTAATGTGGCATTGACCACCATAGATGAGCCTTGAGCTTCCTGGGAGAAGTTGCTCAGCCCATTAGTGTCCAGGACCCCCCAGAAGACCTGGATGAGGCCTGGAAGTACTCTTTCGGGGTGGGGGTCAGGCAAGGGAGTGATATGTGGTGGTGTGCCTGCAGTGCTGCTGCCTTCTGCTCTCTGCAGGAGCTAGAAGTGGCCTTCTCCAGCTGAACATCATTGTCCCACCATGGGGAGAGGGTCTGGGGTCTAGTTTATCCTGCTCAGCCCAAACCTGCCCATGTCCCACCCCAGGGTCGCTCCCTGCAGCATCCCCCACCCCCTCTTGCCCACCAATGGGGCTACCTGAGATTTAGGTGGCAAGGGAGTTGGAGTGTAGACTATGGGCAAGTTAACCAATTTCCTTGAGGCTTAGTTTTCTCACTAAAAGTTGCAGGTGATGCATGCAGCTTGCAACGCAGTTCTGAGACCTGAGGAGTGTATTCCCATTCACTGTATGGGAAGTGGCATTCATAAATCATGGCTATTATTATCATTAATGGAGAGGAGTCCTTGGCTTTCCTGGGATAATTACTAAAAAACCCATTTCCCCAAGGGGCTCTACACCATGGCCCCTCAGATGAGAGTTTCCCACAGATATTTCTGTAGCAAAGACTCTTGAAAAAGGAGCCTAATAGTGAGAAGAAAAGGGCATTCATCCATTCAACAAGTATTTACTGAGCAGCTACAGTGTGTCAGGCCGTGTTCTCAGGGCTGGATGCAGCAGGAACCAAGGCCAAGGTTTGCTGGTGGACCAGATGTGGCTGTGAAAGACAGCGGAGAGCCAGATGCTCAGGTGCTTGGATGGAGGGTGCCATCAGCTGGGCTGGGGTGGGCTGTAGGAAGGGTGGTTTGGAGGGAAGATACTGAGTGTGTGACACACCTTGGACATCCATGGGGAGACATCCAGGAGGCAATCTGAAATGCAAGTCTGGGGTTCAGGGAGAGGTTCTGGCTGGAGCTTAGATAAAGAAGGAAGCATAAAGGTAGCATAAAGGAATGAACGGTGGTTGAGGAGGCTGGGGGCAGATTACTCTGCCTTCCTGAGCTTCCAGGGCAGCCCTCGGATGCCCCCCCAACCCGTGTTTCTCTTCATTGTCCCTGCCCTGACCTCAGGGAGTCTGTGTTCCCATGATGCACAGTGGAATCACCCCCAGGACCTGTCTCATTTGTCTCCTCACCCCAAGTCCATCTGGCCCAGCTCTAACACCTTACTCATTCACATTCATGTAATCATTTATTTTAGAAACGTTTTATTGAGTTTCTCTCCTGTGGCTCTCACCAGAGAGTGGACTGACCCCCTCTTGGAGGTACCTGGATATATGAAGGGACATTTAGTTGTCACAGTGACTGGGCAGAGAACAGGGGCGCTCAGGGTCCTGCACAGAAGGAACTGCCCTCCCAGGATTCAGGAGCACTTTGCTGAGATAGTCATTCCCCAGCCACCTGCAGCTGGCTGAGGAGGGCTCAGCTGTGAGTAAATACAGTGCTACGTAGCCTGGGACACAGCAGGTAATGCCAGCGTGGTTTGAGGATCATGAATGCACAGATGAGGGAAGGACACTTCTGCTGCCCAGGGAAGAGCAGAGAGGCTTCCTGGAGGAGGTGACTTTGGAGCTGTGCCTTAAAAGATGAGCAGGATTTACAGACACAGGATGGGCAGGAATTCCAGACAGAGGGAAGCAGGTATGCGAATGCAGAGGAGTATGGGTGTGCTCAGACTGCAGGAAAGGGAGTGTTGAGGGCAGCAGAGGAAGAGAATGGGTGGGAATAAGAGGTTGTGGTGGGGTTGCAGGGCATCCCTTCCCTTCTGCAGCCCTAGAAATTCCTCAGTATGTTGGTGATGATGTCGTACTTGGCTTTCTCGTACAGGTCCCTGACTGCAGGTGGCAGTTGGGAGCTCTCAGTTCCTGGAGTGTCCGCTCCAGGGGACCCAGCAGAACGCCTCACCCGGTGGACCTACAGAAGTGATGCAGACGTGATCACCCTCATTGATTGGCCCCCTTTCCTGTCCTGCCTGTGGCCCCTCTCTCCAGGTGGGGATGAGTGTGAGGCACCGGCAGTGACGTTGGTGATGGGGCTGGAGGTGGTCCCCAGTGAGGCCCTTCCCCTCGGAGCTCAGAGGGCCTGGGAAGGCCTGAACTCTGCAGCTCACTTCCACTCTGGCTATTCCGCTCACTTGCTAAGAGGCTGCACCTCCGGCTTCAGTTTTTCCAAATGTGGGATGTGGAGAAGGGTTCCCAGAGCTCAGGGCCCAGAGCAGAGCCAGTGACCTGAGAAGTCTGAGCTCCCTCTCACCCCCAGGACGCCCCTTAGCCTCGACCACCAGTCTCTCCTCCCCTCCCCTCCTGCCAAACGACTAGCAGTCATCAAGGTGCAACCGCGCCTCGCACTCCACAAGCCTTTCCCCTCCCGACGACTTGCGTTTAGAAGGGCTCGATCGGCCCGGTTTCCAGAGGAGGAAACTGAGGCCCCACGCGCCGAAGTCAGTGGCCCGGGTGAGGGCCCCTCGGTCATCGGCGGTCACCGGGCAGAGCGCCGCCCGCGACGGAAACAGACTGGGGCCAGCGCGGGCGCAGGGGCTCACCTCCGGCTTGAGCTCGCGCTCGTGGTCCAGGTCCCCCGGGCAGTTGAGGGACAGAAGGCGGATGTGCTGCAGCATGGAGAAGATGCCCGTGCAGTTCCGCTCCTCCTGCGGGTCAGTGAGCACAGGGGCGCAGCGGCCGGCGTCCTCGCCCAGGTACCCCGGCTCCCGAAGCCGGCGCCCTCCCTAATCCTCCCCCCAGAGCCAGGCGGGAGCGGCGATCGCCCAGTAAAATTAAGGACTTTCATGCAAGTTATATTAAACGGGAAAAGGCCTCCATAAATTAGCCTCAGAGGAAGCTATATTTGTTTAAAACACGCATGTGTACATAAAAAAGATACAGAAGATGATACACCAACGGTTAATGTTGTCTCCTCCTGGGTAGTGGGGTTGCAGGGGGGTTTTTTTGTTTGTTTTTAGTTTGCTTCTCCACATTTTGTTAATTTGCTATAATAAAATATGATTTTCCTAATTTTAGAAAAACAGTTATCACTAGGTGCATTACGGTCCCCTTCTTTCTCTTTTAATATTTAGTCATTTCTTTAGCATGTATTGTTTTTCTAATAAGGATTGATAATTTACATGTAGTAAGAAAAACCAATAAGGAAAAACCCAATTTTAAAAATGGCTTCCGGGCTTCCCTGGTGGCGCACTGGTTAAGAATCCGCCTGCCACTGCAGGGGACACAGGTTCAAGCCCTGGTCCGGGAAGATCCCACATGCCGCGGAGCAACTAAGCCCATGTGCCACAACTACTGAAGCCCGCGCGCCTAGAGCCCATGCTCCGCCACAAGAGAAGCCACTGCAATGAGAAGCCCGCGCACTGCAGTGAAGAGTAGCCCCCGCAAGCCAGCGCGCACCGACGAAGACCCATCGCAGCCAAAAATAAATAAATTTATTTTTTTTAAAAAAATGGCTTCCGGGCTTCCCTCGTGGCGCAGTGGTTGAGAATCTGCTTGCCAATGCAGGGGACACGGGTTTGGGCCCTGGTCTGGGAAGATCCCACAGGCCGCGGAGCAACTAGGCCCGTGAGCCACAATTACTGAGCCTGCGCGTCTGGAGCCTGTGCTCCGCAACAAGAGAGGCCGCGATAGTGAGAGGCCCGCGCACCGTGATGAAGAGTGGCCCCCACTTGCCGCAACTAGAGAAGGCCCTCGCACAGAAACGAAGACCCAACACAGCCATAAATAAATAAATAAATTAATTAAAAAAAAAAAAAGGCTTCCATAGTCAAACCTCACCTGGCGAGGTGAGCAGGGTGGAGGCAAATACAGCCTCCGGGAGAAGGGAGAGAGGGGAGGTCCTTCTCTTGCTCACGGGGGCAGGGAGCCAGGGGATGGGAGACTCACCCCGCCCGGCCTGAAGGGACATTCTCGGGGCTGTCGGCGGTGCCAGAGCAAAAAGCACACTGTCTCTTTAATCCTGAAATTGAGCGGGATCGTGGTGTTGGAGTTCTAAAAAATCAAGAGAAGACTCATGATCATCTATCTCCCTTTTACAGAGGAGGGAACAAAGGCAGGGAGGACAGAGTTCACCGTTCCAAGTTGGAAGGGGCTTAGCTGAGGTCTGCACTTTCCACCTAAAGGAGGCAGCCTCTTCAAGTGGCCTGAGCAGAGATTTAAGGTGTGCAGGGCTTCTGGAAACTAGCTGAGGCTAACACCTCATGGCTGTACCACCTTGAGGGATCACTTCCCATCTTTGCCCCTCAGTTTCCTCTTCTGTGACAAAGGAACTAGAATACTTGCCTCACATGCTCAGCTGCCAGGAGAGAGATACTGGGGTGGGAAGGGGACACTGGAAGGCCCTGATGAGGTGCTGGTGAGACCAGTCCAGCTCCTGTCTGTCCTTTGAAACAGCCCTGCTTACTCCTACAAGCCCAGGGCCTGAGTGCAGGCTGGATTCCCAGACCCCACATTTCATCCTTGGGCAAAGCCCAGAATTGACCAGCTAGCCAGCTGTCAGGCCCGAGAGAAATTACGGTCTTTGTCTTACCTTCTGAGGGGAGAAACATTATAATAATAACAGCAGCTAATGTCAGCCAAGCACTTTGTGCCTGTGCGGGGCATTCTCTCCTGCCTGCTGTCCTCACAGGCTGCTATAAGGCAGAGTGTTACCCGCTTCCTGGGCCTGAGCCCCCAACACTCACCAAGCTAGGCGGTGGTGGGATGGCTTCCAGCAGGCCAAAGAGTCGCTGTCCTTTTCGCTCCTGGTTGAAGAACCGCAGGGCCTGGGTGACTATCTCTTCATAGCTCAGACTGCGCTGGGCCACACAGGCCACTGCTGCCAAGCCTGCCACCAGCACCAATGCCCTCCAAGCCCCTGCCATTGTCCCTTCTTTGATCCACTGCCACTTGCAGCCCCTTTTAGGTGCTACTCGGGCAGCCTTGCCCAAGGGCTGCTGACGACATGCAGGGCTGGGGCCTTCCTGAAAGGGGCCTCTCCTTTCCTTCGCTAGGCACCCAGTATTAGCCAATGTTCCAAAATACCAGTGACTAAGAGGCAAGTAGGATTGGGTTATAGTCAGGGCCTAGGAGTGAGGCAGCCCTGAGCTGGGGGCAGGAGACATGTGTGATGCTGGGCAAGTCCCTTCACTCTGGCCTCAGTGTCCCTACCTGTGCCATGAGGAGGCCACCTCTGACAGTCCAGGACTCCGTGCCATCTCTGCCCGGCTGTTCTGGTTTGATTCTGAAACAACTGTCTGGGATCCATGAACTCTCTATGTGACAGTTCCTCAGCTGAGAGCACAAGGAGATAGTCCAATCTGAGGCTGCACTCAGGCTGACACCTACCATGTTACATACATTTTAAAATACTGATTGTCAACCCTTAAAACTCTGGATGCCTGACTTTGAAAAAATCATAAGATCTGACAATGCATGGCTCACAGCCCCTCATGGATGTGATGGCAGCAACTTCTCCAGGGAAAGCCTTGCTGTCCATTTCCCCCAGGCCATTCCCTGCTGGCAAAGCAGGGAGGCTGTCCCCAACAGGATCAGGGCAGGGATTCCTGGCTGCTGACACGACCAACCCCAGGCAGCAGCTCACAAGAGGAAGAGCAAGGGCCTCCCCTTCCTCTGAGGGCTCCCATTTTCCTTGGCTCCCTCAGTTACTGGGGTCTGCATGTTAACTTCCCAGCCCTTCCTTGGCTGCGGGGCTTCTGTTCTGCAGGAGACTCAGAAAGTGGGGAGGAGGAGAGCAACTATCGGGTGTTTCCTGAAGCCCACCAGTGGGGAAACCAAGGCACAGAGCAGATCATGACTTCTCCCAAAAGCTAAGGGTAGAGCTGAGAAGGTCAGAGCCAGAAGTGAGGAGAGAAAGCAGATCACAGAACGGTCCTCCGCAGGCCCAACAGGTCTTCAAAGGCCCAAGTCTCATCATAAAATCCATGCAGCCATGGCATATAATGGTGAAAAATTAGAAAAAAATCTAAATGTGCTTCAAGGGACTTCCCTGGTGGCGCAGTGGTTGAGAATCTGCCTGCCAATGCAGGGGACATGGGTTCGAGCCCTGGTCTGGGAAGATTCCACATGCTGCGGAGCCTGCGGCCACGGGCTACTGAGCCTGTGCTCTAGAGCCCACAAGCCACAACTACTGAAGCCTGCACGCCTAGAGCCCGTGCTCTGCAACAAGAGAAGTCACCGCAGTGAGAAGCCTGCGCACCGCAACAAAGAGTAGCCCCCGCTCTCTGCAACTAGAGAAAGCCTGCACGCAGCAACGAAGACCCAACCCAGCAAAAAATAAAAATAAATAAATAAATAAATGTGCTTTAAGAGCAGATTGTTAGAGCAGTTGTGATATGTCCACCCATGGAATACTGCTACTACTTATTGGAATACAGATCCAGTTATTGGTGGGTGATTATGTTCATCACAGGTTCTTAGCTGAAGAATGAGGGTTCTGCTGCAGCTGGTCTTGTGTCCATCACAGGAAGTGTGAATAAGGAAGGATGGTGGGTGCTCACTGTAGAATTCTATGCAGCAGTTAAGCAGTGGTTCTCCACTGGGGTGAATTTGCCCCTTGACCCCCCAGGACAATTGTCAATGTCTGGAGACAGTTTTGATTGTCACAACTGGGGAGAGGGCGCAACTGACATCTAGTGGATAAAGGCCACTGGATGCTGATAATCACCCTACAATGCACAGGACAGCCCCAACAAGGAAGAATGGTCCAGCCCCAAATGTCACTAGTGCTGAGGTTGAGAAGTCCTGTGACAGAGCAACCAGATGGATCAATCTTAAACACATGGTGCTTGGTAACAAAGGAAAGAAACAGAATGAGATGTGTAATAACTCTCCCTCTCTCTCTCTCTCTCTCTCTCTCTCAATCTCTCCCTCTCCATATATATGTATGGAGAATACATCAGAATACATCCTTCAAACTGATAAACATAACACCCACAAGGCACAGGTAAGAATGAATGATGGTTGAGAGGGCAGGAAATGAGATTGGAAAAAAAAAAAAAAAAGCAGAGAGAGGGCTTGCACAGACCAAAGAAAACTCACCAATGCAGCCCGCAGTGTAAGGTTGGATTCCTTGTACAGAAAATTGTACACTGATCAATATCCATAACAGGATCACTAGCAAGGTGCCTGAAAGGATGTTCACTAAAATATTAATAATGAATATAATGAATAACAAATATCCATACAGTTTTTCTCTGTATGGAGCTGGCAAAGGATTTGGATTCCTTCTTTCAACTTTTCTTTATTATTTGAAAAAAAAAATTACAATAAACAACTTTGTTTTACAAAAACAGCAAAAATATTTTTTAAATACCCACATGGAGTCTACATTTTATTCCACATCTGCAACTATTTTTTTAAGTTCAATGGCACTCTTTTTATTGAGATAAAATTCACATATCATAAAATTTACCCTTTCAAAGTGTACAATTCGCAACATTTTCATCATCCCAAAAATAAACCTTGTGCCAATTAGCAGTCACTCCCCATTTTCCCCTCCCCTTTGCCCCTGGCAACCAATAATCTACTTTCTGTCTTTATGGGTCTGCTATTCTGGATATTCATATAAATGGAATCATACAATATGTGGTCTTTGGTGTCTGGCTTTGTTCACTTAGCATGATGTCTTCATGTTCATCCATGTTGTGGATTAATTCCTTTTTATGACTGAATAAGATTTCATCATATGGATATATCACATTTGTTTATCCATTCATCAGTTGATAGACATTTGCGTTGTTTTCACGTTTTTGCTATTATGAATCATACCACTATGAATATTCACATACAAGTTTTTATGTGGACATATATTTTCAGTTACCTTGGGCTTATACCTAGGAATGGAATTTCTGGGTCATATGGTACCTCTATGTTTTAAATTTTGTGAGGAATTGCCAAAGTATTTTCCAAAGAGCCTGTACCGTTTCACATTCCCACCAGCAATCTGTGGTATTCCACATCTTAATGATTTTTATTGTCTCTCTTTTTTATTATAGCCATCCTAGTGGGTATGAAGTGATATTTCATTGTGGTTTTGATTTGTATTTCCCTAAGAGCTAGTGATGTTGAGTATCTTTCCATGTGCTTATAGTCCATTTGTATATCTTCTTTGGAGAAATGTCTATTCAAGTCCTTTGTACAATTTTTAATTGGGTTATTTGTCCTTATATTGTTGAGTTGTACACACTGTTTTAACATTAAAATGTTTTAGATTTCCATTGGAGGAAAAAAAGCCTCCAGTAAAATCAAGGCTTTAGATGTGTAAAGTAGTTTTTCAGGGACTTTGTAGACCCCCATCACATGGCTCCCCATCAGTTTGAGAAGCTCAGGTTGTCCCCAGCATTGATAGATGAGGAAAATGAGGCCTGGAAAAGTTAGGAAATGTGTCCAAGTTACGCAGCTGAGTCCTGTGTAGAATGATGGGAAACTGGGAAGCTTTCCCTGGAGGAGAGGACTGACAAGAAGACCTTGATTCCCTGCTCTGTCTCCGAAAGGCTGCCACGAACAAGAGGACCAGATTGTTCTTCCCAGGGGGAGGCATGTCAACAAGAAAGTTCTCAAAAAAAAAACAAAACAAAACAAACAAAAACAAAACAAAACAAACAAACAAAACCAAGAAAGGTCTCTTGATAATAGCTGGAGTCCAGCATGGCAGAGGTGGCCTGGGAGACACTGAACTGAGTCTAGAAGATCACTTGGCAGGGAAATTGTAATAGACTATAGGGGCCATTTGATGCCTGGCTTCTCCAGCATCCATTTGCCCTACCCCTTCTCCCTTCCAATGAGGCCCCAATTCCCCTTTGAGGATCTGCATGGCCCTGAGAGAGGAAAACTCGACTTGGTCTAAGTCAAGCAATGCCTTCCATCTCTCCACCACCATTGGTGATTGGTGAAGCTGGTCCACTTAGAATACATCTCAGAACTTTTGGTGGGAATACTAGGCATTTTCCTTCCTCTTGGAAGTAAACAAGGAAGCATGGCTAGATGTGACAAAGAAAACATCTTAGGATGTGAGGTGGGCCCCTTAGGATGAGATCAGCACCACAGAAGGCAGAGAGAAAGAGAGAAAAACAGATCCTTATGACATCACTGAGCTTCTGGGTCACACCTTGCCTGAAGGTGGAGGGCCTCTGGATGTTACTATTTAAGCTAGTTTGAATGGGCTTTTCTGTTACTTGCAACATGATGTTGCAACAAATGTAGGGTTCAGGCATCCAATAGAGAGGTGTGGGGACAGACTATGTAGCCTTTATAATCTCATCAAACCATAAGACTCTATGACATGTCCAAAGGTTTGAGGTTGGATGGCAGTAATCAGGCCCGGGAACTTGGGTTAGGAGCTCTGGTGGGACTTTTTTTTTTTTTTTGACAGGTGGACCTTACAGAGTATGAGTTCCAAAGGTCAAACTCTGTTATAGCCACATAAAAATCCTTCAATAACTTGTGCTTGATAATTGACCCAGAGCATCTTCAGAATACAGCTGTGTGAGCCCTGCCTCAGCTTCAGGGTTCCACAGACCTGGGTTCAAATCCCACTGCTGCTACTTCCCCACTGGTTCTTGGCCAGTCTCTCTGGGATTCTGTGTACCTCATCTGTAAATCGGAGATAACAATTCTTACCTTGTAAGCGTGGTGAGAGGATTAAAGCTAATGTGGGTGGAGGAAGCTCAGGTGTGGTGGCTTTTATTTAGGGCAGTGATGGCTCAGAGATGCAGCTGAGACCATTAGGAAGCACAGAGCTCTTACCCCTCCAGGCTGTGACCGGGAGACCTGATTTTGCAGATGAGGAGACTCAGGCACTGGGATGTTACGAACTGGGCCCCGACCCAGAGCTGGTAAGTGGAGGTTCTGGGATTCCAGCCCAAGGTAGCGTCATCCATCGTGCTGCTCTGCCTTCAGCGTGGGGGCTGTGTCTGGTCCCCCGGCTGCTGGGAGCTGAGCTGCAGAAGGTGAGGGCAGGATTCCAGGTGTCCAGCAGGAGGTTTCTCCACCCAGCCTGTGACTCGACCCTGGGGCCTGAGGTTGGAGCAGGGTGTGGGTGAGCCTCCGGAGGGTGGCTGGGGGGTGCAGGAGCAGGAAGTGGACACTCCAGGGAAATGTCTTGAAGGAGGCAAGAGATCCCATTCAGGTGAGCATTTCCACTCTGCAATTACCTGCTCAGCCAGCACCCCAGGCATCTGGGGCCCTTGACTTCTCCTGAATGACCCCACGGCTCCCACACCTCCTTGAAAAGACAGTTGGAACAAAAAGCTTTCACAAGGTCTGGAGAATGATGAAGAAAGAAGCCTGGTGGGCCCTTGGGCAAGCTCTGCCCTTCTCGGGCCTCGGCTTCCTCCTTGCTGTAATGGGGTGGTCAGGAGGGGGGACACAGATTTCAGAAACCCTTAGCCCCTTGCCCAAGTGGCCTGTGCAAGTCAAGGAGGGTGTGGAGAAAGCGGCTGTGGCCACATTGGTCCCCTGGGGACACACACCTGATGTTCTAGAACCAGCAGTGTGGACACAAGTTGCCCACACTACCCACAGACACAGAGACCTCAGCTGGGAAGACCCTGGCCTCGGAAATTCCCACAAGCTGACCTCAGCCCTGACCCATCAGGTTTGTCACCACCCCACCCCCAACTAGGGGTGCTACCCAGCCTCCAGGCTTTCACCACAAAGGCCAGAACGTCTCAAAGTTCTGCCACATATGGCTGTGCTACTGCTCACTTCCTGGCACCATGCAATCAGGAGGGTGTATTTGGGAAATCTCGAAGGCACCATTTACTCTGGAGGCCCTCCCTATCAAGGCCTGAATGAGGGTGTCTGTCCTAGGCAGGGGAGGAATAAATCCCCCGTTGCTCTCTTTCCGCTCACAGACACTGGGACAGGAGGGCCCCCTTCCCCCAAGAATTAAACCTGGTTCTGAGTAAAAAAAAAAAAAAAACCCATAATTTCAAATCTGCTGGGCTTTTGTGCAGCCATGCTGTCACAACCCTGTGGCCTTGGTGCCATCTGCTGGCCAAGTGACTTGGGAGCTAGGGAGGGGTGCTGGTTTTGTGAATGGGCCTCAGAGATCCCTAACCTTCTTCATATTTGTGAACCTGTCTTGTTGCAGCCTTTTCTAGGGAGAAAGTAAGCAATGCTCCAAGGGTTCCTGGAGGGCCCAGGACCCTCTGGAGGGAGGAGCAGCTGCTTCTTTGCTGCTCCCATAGGAGCCTCTTTCTGAACCAAGGGAGCGGGGGCCACCCCAGAGTTCCCTCCCCAAGCTCCAGGAACATGGATGTTGGCTGAGATGGAAGGGATACAGTGGAATTCTTCCGGCTCTGGCCTCTAGCTGACCAGGTCTGAGACCAGGTGAGTTCCCCTCTTCCCCTTTACTCTTCTCCCCAACTCCCTTCCCCGGCCACACCAGACCTCTCCTCTGACCTTCCCTTAGAGGCTACATGGTGTTTGGGGCAGCCTCTTTCCCCTCTCCATGCCTCAGTTTCCCCACCTGTAATGCAGTGAGTCTGGATTCGCATCCCAGAAGAGTGGCAGCGGGAGAGAGCTCCATGTTTCCTGTTTGGGTGTCTATGACCCTTCTTTCTGGACATGCCTCCTGGTGTTTGTGGGCAGGAGTCTTTCCAGGCTATACAGACAGCCAGCAATGGAATTGCTGGAACACAAAGGACATACAGAGTTGCCGACTGAAAGAAAAAAAAGCACAACCTAAAAGCTGAGAATTATGTTTTATTCAGCAGACTTACTGAGGACTTACGCCTGGGATACAGCCTCTCAGTTCTGAGGGACTGTTCCAAAGAGAAGCCAGAATACATAGGAATTTTTGCTGAGGAAAAAACATGCAGTAGGACATCCAAGGATTACTGCTAGTCACAAAAACACATCTCAAGTTAATGATTTCAGGGCTTCTCTACGTATGGGAAGATGCAAAAGTCTGGGCTTATTGAAATCATTCCTTTGATAGGCACCTTAATTATCCAGGGCCAGTATCCTGTTTTTCTCCATCCTGAATCCCCTCAGGGCACACAGTTGGGGGCTGCAGTGGCTGATGGCTTTATGGCCACAACATCCTTTGTTTACTGAATTGGCAGGTGACATTCTTTGTTCAACCCTAAATAATGCCAGTTTTCCAAAGTGGTGGCACCAATTTACATCCCATGTGCAGAGGATGAGAGTTCCTGTTGCTCCATGTCTTCACCAACACTTATTTTTGACTAATGTATACTCATTCATCCCATGAGTACAAAGTGAACTTTCACTGTGGTTTGGGTTTGCATTTTTCTGGTTACTGATGAGGTTTGACATCTTTCCATACATTTTTGGCTGTTTCTGTAAGTTGCCATACAAGTTGCCGTTTTTCTATTGAGTTGTTTGTCTTTCTTGAGAACTCTTGAGAGTTTTTACATGTTCTAGATGGTAAACTTTTCTTGCTTATGTCTCACAAATATCTTCTCCCAATTTGGTTTTATCTTTCCACTTTCTTTATGTGTTTTTCTTTTAACTTTTTTCTTTTGCCATGATTTTGGACTTACACAGAAAAGTTGCAAAAGTAGTGCAAAGAATTCCTTCATACCCTTTACTCAAATTCCCCAAATGTTAACATTTTACCACATTTGCATCCTCCTGTTTTCCTTTTCTCTCTCACTCCCTCCCTTCTTCTCTCTCTCTTTTTCATATATATATATATATATATATGTTATATTATATTATATATAAAATACACACACACACATATTCTCCCTTCTCCCCTCCCCTCCCCACAAGACACTTGAGAGTAAAGGGTAGGGGCAGAATGATGCCTTTTTATGCCTAAATACTTCAGTGTATATTTCCTAAAAACAAGAACATTCTCTTATATGTAATCATAACCACTGAACAAATCTCAAAATCAGGCAATTAACACTGATACACTACCATTATCTGACGTACAGACCTTATTCAGATTTCATCATTTGTGTTAGTAATGCCCTTTAGAGCAAAAGAAAATCCCATATCATGTGTTATTTTCAGTTGTTGGGTCTCTTTAGTGTCCTTTAGTCTAGAAGAGTATATCATTGTGTTTCATAACATTTTTGGACCGTTCCTCAGCTTATGTTTGTCTAGTGTTTATTCACTATTAAGGTAATTTTTGATGCTGTGTCCTTCTCAGTGCATCATACCAGGAGGTACATGATGTATGTTTATCCCATTGCTGGTGATAGTAAATTTCATCCCTTAGGTTAGGGTGAGGTCTTTCAAGGTTCTCCATATAAAGTTACTATTTTTCCCTTTGTAATAATAAGTATCTGTGGGGAGATACTATGGGACTTTGTAATTATCCTGTTACTTTACTTCTCAACTCCATTAGTTTTACATCCATTGATGGTTTTCCCTGAATTATTAATATCGTGGTTGCTGAATAGTGGTTTTCTAATTTCTTCCTTCCTTGTACATCAAGTAGTTGGCTTTCTACTGTAGAGAAGAGCTTTTGTCCTCTCCCCCAATTATTTATTTAAACCTGTGTAAATTCATGTATTATTTTATTTGATGGGTTATAATCTCTTACTATCCTTATGTTATTTTGATGCTCAAATTGTCTCAGATTTGGCAGGTGAAGCCTCTTAAGCTGGTTCCTGTGTTTTATGATGTCTTTTGCTCAACAGAAGTTCTTTTTTTTTTTTTTTTAATTAATTAATTTATTTATTTATTTTTGGCTGCGTTGGGTCTTCATTTCTGTGCGAGGGCTTTCTCTAGTTGCAGCGAGCGGGGGCCACTCTTCATCGCGGTGCGCGGGCCTCTCACTATCGCGGCCTCTCTTGTTGCGGAGCACAGGCTCCAGACGCGCAGGCTCAGTAGTTGTGGCTCACAGGCCTAGTTGCTCCGCGGCATGTGGGATCTTCCCAAACCAGGGCTCGAACCCGTGTCCGCTGCATTGGCAGGCAGATTCTCAACCACTGTGCTACCAGGGAAGCTCCAGAAGTTCTTAACTCGAGTGAAATTTAATTTATTGATCTTCCTTCACGGCTAGTGCTTTCTATTGCTTGTTTAAGAAATTCTTACCTAGTCAACTTTGTAAAGATATTCTCCTGTATCTACTTTTTAAAAGTTAGGGATATTTGTCTTTCTCATTTCGGTCCTTAATATACCTGGAATTATCTTCTTATGTTAACATTTTTTTTTATTAAACTGTAACATATATACAAAAAATACACAAAAGAGAAGTGTACAGCTTGGTTTATTTACCTCTTACAGGAGTAAGTAAACAAACTCCTATAACTAGCATCTTGATTGATCAACAGACAGAATATTCATAAGATCCCACAAGCTCTTCTTGTGTCCCCCACTTCCAGTCACTTCTCTCCCCCAACCCACAAGGATGACTGCTCTCCTGACTTCAAATACTACTGGAAATATGGTGTGGAGTAGGCTCTCTATCAGTCAGGGTTTTCCAGAAAAACAGAACCAATAGGAGACAGATAGCTGATAGATAGACAGACACATAGACAGACAGAGTTATTTTTAAGGAATTGGCTCAGGTGATTGTGGGGTTTGGCAAGTCCAAAATTTGTAGGACAGGCCAGCAGGTCAGAGACTCAAGCATGAGTTGATATGGCCATCTTGCGGCAGAATTTCTTCTGTTAAGGACACCAGTCATTGGATTAGGGCCCACCCTAATCCAGTATTATCTCATCTTAATTTGATTATATCTGCAAAGACCCTATTTCCAAATAAGGTCACATTCACAGATCCCTAGGGGTTAGGACTTCGACATAGCTTTGGTGGGGGGGGATACAATTCAACCCATAACAGACTCCAATTTAATTTTTTTCCTCTGGATGACCAACTGACCTGCATCATGTATTCACTAGTACCTCCTTTCCTCACTGGCTTGCAATACCACCTCTAGAGTCCATTAAGTGGATGTGGGTTCTGTTTCTGGGTTCTCTGATGGTCTAATGTTGTGTTCTTGAGCAAATACCTACATTGTTCCAATTACTCAGCTTTTTTTCTTTTTATAAATTTATTTATTTATTATTTTTGGCTGCGTTGGGTCTTCATTTCTGGGCGCGGGCTTTCTTTAGTTGTGGCGAGCGGGGGCTACTCTTCGTTGCAGTGCTTGGGCTTCTCATTGCAGTGGCTTCTCTTTGTTGTGGAGCACGGGCTCTAGGCGCACAGGCTTCAGTAGTTGTGGCACGCAGGCTCAGTAGTTGTGGCTTGTGGGCTCTAGAGTGCAGGCTCAGTAGTTGTGGAGCATGGGCTTAGTTGCTCTGCAGCATGTGGGATCTTCCCAGACCAGGGCTCGAACCCGTGTCCCCTGCACTGGCAGGCGGATTCTCAACCACTGCGCCACCAGGGAAGCCCTACTCAGCTTTCTAACAGGACTACACATCTGGTGGAACAGGGCTTCTCATTTTGTTTCTCCTCTTTAAGACTTCTTAGGCCTTTGCTTTTCCGTATAAATTTGAGAAACAGCTTCTCAACTTCCACACACCAAAACATTGGGAACTTGACAGGAATTGCACTGAGCCTATGGATCACCTCTCTTCTCCCAGGAAGCCTTCACTCCTTAGCAACCTCATGAGGCGCTCTGCCCCCTCTGGGTTCACACTCACCCCACCCTATTCTATAGAGGTGATTTGGCCTCTTTGGATGGCCTAAGCCCAACAAACCCCACCCCAATGCTGTCCCTGTGGTATATTTCTTTTTCAAGCCCCCCTCACGTGTTTCCTGTGTGTGTCCATATTCCAGACCCCCTAAAAAGACCCTGAAGGAGGATCTGAGTGGTGTAGTTTTCCTGTCTCCACCCTCCCCTCTCTAGGGCCTAGAATAGTGTCCTGGAATTCCACAACCCCAGTTAAGGGCCCTTCCTCCTAGTCACCACTCCCTTCCACAGTCGATCAATACGGCAGCCAGTAGAACCCTTAAACTTACATCAGATTTATCCTTCCTCCGTTCCAAATCCTCCCATGGTTCCCCAGGTCATCCAAGGAAAAGCCCAAATCCTCATTACACTTTTTGAGAGACCCTACGCCATCTGCAACCCCTACCCATTACCTCTCTCACCCCATTTACTGCTCTTTTCCACGCTCACTCTACCTCAGCCACTCTGGCCTCCTTGCTGTCCTTCAGGCATGGCAGGGACAGTCTCGGCTCAGGGACTTTGCATTTGCTATTCTCCCTTTCTAGAACACTCTTCCCCTAGCTATGCCCCTGACTTGCTCCTTCATGTCCTTCAGATCTTTGCTCAAATAGTATCTTTTCAGTGAAGCCTTCTGTGACCACCCAATATAAAAGATATAAAATTGTAAAAGTCCTCTTTCTCATATTCCCACCCTACTTTCTCCTCATTTTCTTCTTACCATAGCAGTTTCTGCCATCTCATATACTGTATATTTTTTATTGTGTTAATATCTATCTCGCCTCATTAGATTGTAACCTCATGAGGGCAGAGATCTTTCCCTGTTTTATTCAACAGTGCCTAGAACAGCACATAGGGCGCAGTGGGTGTTGAATAAATATTAATTGAATAAATGAACTAGAAGGGAGGAGACCCAGGCCCAGCCTGGACTCTTTATCCACTTGCTGGGAGACTTGAGTGGTCCACTCCCCAATCCAGGCCTCAGTTTCCACATCGGTAAAATGGATCCACATCGATAAAATGAGGGAGGATGTCTGTGTGTCTTTGAGGTCATTCCAGTTCTGACAGGAGGGTTGTCTTGAGAAAGGGGTGAACTGACCTGGCTGCAATGGGGTATTTGCTGCCCCCTTGTGACAGGGCCTACCCTTCCCCAGTACTAGTGAGTCTTAGATTTCCCCAAACTCCCAACTCTGCCCATCTCTGTGAGGAAATATGTGCATAAGGAGGGCACCCCTTAACCCAGAGACATCCTTTCTGCTGTCTCACCTCCACTGACCCATCTTCATTCCATTGCCTCAGCATTCAAGGCCCCCTCACAGGATCTCTTGGTCTTTGATGCCTCTCATGCCAATTGCCCTCATGTCACTGAGACCATATGTTATGGGCTGAATTGTGTCCCCCAAAATTCGTGTGTTGAAGTACCTCAGAGTGTGACTATTTGGAGATGGAGTCTATAAAGAGGTAATTAAGTTAACATGAGGTCATGAGGGTGGGCCCTAATCCAATATGACTGGTGTCCTTATAAGAAGAGATTAGGACAGAGACATTCACAGAAGGAAGACCATGTGAAGACGTGGGCAGAAGACATCCACCCACAAACCAAGAAGCAAGGCCTCAGAATAAACTAACCCTGCTGACACCTTGACCTCAGACTTGTGGTCTTATCCTCAATTCTTCCACCTCTGAGCAGGTGACCCCAAGATTGTCCTCCAGATACGAGCTCTTATAAGATGCTGGTAAATTTTTCTTTTTCCTTAAAAAAATTATCTGTAAGGTCTTGCGTTTTTTAAAAGTATTTATTTATTTTTGGCTGTGCCAGGTCTTCGTTGAGGCATGCAGGATCTTTGTTATGGCATGTGGGATCTTTAGTTGTGGCATGTGGACTTCTTAGTTGCGGCATGCGAACTCTTAGTTGCAGCATGCGGGATCTAGTTGCCTGACCAGGCATCGAACCCGGACCCCCTGCATTGGGAGCGCGGAGTCTTACCCACTGGACCACCAGAGAAGTCCCAGGTCTTGGATTTTTTTTTTTTAAGTTTTTATTGTGGTAAAATATACCTAACATAAAGTTTACCATTTTAGCCATTTTTAAGTGTACAGTTCAGTGGCACTAAGTACATTCACATTGTTGTGCAACCATCACCACCATCCAATCTCCAGAACTTTTTCATCATCCCATCCTGAAACCCTGTACCCATTGAATACTAATTCCCCATTCCCTCCTCCTCCCAGTCCCTGAGCAATCACCATTCTACTTTCTATTTTTACAAATTTGACTACTTTTAGTTAACTGATTTAAGTGGAATCACACAATATTTGCCATTTTGTATCTGGCTTATTTCACTTAGCATCATGTCTTCAAGGTTCATTTATGTTGTGGCATGTACTGGGTTAGCCAAAAAGTTTGTTCGGGTTTTTCCCTAAGATGTTACAGAAAAACCTGAACAAACTTTTTGGCCAACCCAATATCCAAATTTCCTTCCTTTCTAAGGCTGAATAAAATAGTTCAGTGTATGTTATACTACATTTTGTTTATCCATTCATCTGTTGATGGACATTTGGTTTATTTCCACCTTCTGGCTATTGTAAATAATGCTGCTGTGAACATTGGTGTACTTGCATTTTCTTTTGCTCTAACTCCAACTGGCATGAAGGTCCTTGATTGCAAAGGGGACCTGGGCCCTTAATTATGGATGAGCACCCTCTTCTGAGCCCAGATCCCACATCCCGTGGTCTCCTCCACATCTTCTCTTGAACAACATAAGGGCATCTATATCCAGCTTAACAGAAACAGCCCTGAACCTTTGCTCTTCTCTTCCAAACCTGTTCCTCTCTGCATTTTCCCATGTCGGTAAGCAGTCGTGGAGCCACCCAGCTATACCAACTAGAAACTTGGCAATAATCTTTTATATTCTCAACCCCCTACATCCATTCACCCCAAGTTCTGATACTTTTTTCCAAAACATTTCTCAAATCTGCCCACGTTTCATCTCCCTTTGCCCCAACCTGACATCACTTGTCTCCTGCAAGACTACAAAAGGCTCCTCACTGATTTCCTTGCTTCCACTTTTGCCCTATCTAACAAACCATTCTCCATCTTATTTGTTTTTAAAGCTAGGTAATATATACATGAGTTTAAAATCCCTTCTATACAGGTTACCTCTTCAGAGGCAATAACTGTTCTCTTCTCCCTGGTCCCCTTCCAGACAGTCTGAAAGGTACTCCCGTGGCCGTATATATTCATCCCCACCCCCATCTACCCACATTGCTCTAGGCCTCTTTTTTTTTTTTTTTTTCCTCTTTACACACCATCTACGCCTTCTTTTCTCATCATCACAAACGGATGTGCCCGTCTCTTAGGCAGTGCCCGGCCTTACAGGCTGGACCGAGTGTGCCAGTCTCCAACCAGTCACTCCTCTGTTCCAAAGCTCGACACCTGGAATGAAACCCCTTGCTCTCTTCTTAGCCCTGTCTCCCTCTTGGCCTGGAGGCCCCTACCCCAAGGCTCAGTTTTTAAGTCACCTCTTCTCGGCGGCCTGCCGCCACGTTAACTCTACCACCGCACCTGACCCCATCTACCAAGGCCATCGACACTACTTAAGTCTACAAGTTCACAGTTACATTCTTTTACGCCCTTCCCCTGAGTGGGGAGCACCTCGGGCCAGAGCCAATCCAGCAGGTCTACTTCGCCCAGGTGGAAGAAACCAGTTACCACCCTGCCTGGCATTTAAGTGCAGGTAGACTACTACTCCCAGAAACCCTTTCGCCTCGGGCTGGAGATTTGCCCTCTACACACTCCCCGTGGAGGAGGCTGAGCATGCGCAATGGAAGATGAGCCTGCGCGAAAGGCTGTGCGGGCGGGGACCGCATCTCCCAGCAGGCCGTGGGGGCATTCTTTTATCCCAGCGTGACCAGTGACTTCCGGCGTGGAGGGGCGGCGCGGTGCATACAGCTGAACCAGTACCTGGAAAAGCTAGGGGAGCGGCCGAGTGGCCGGCGGGCGGCAGCCGCTATGGAGGCCGTGCCCCGCATGCCCATGATTTGGCTGGACCTGAAAGAGGCCGGTGACTTCCACTTTCAGCCGGCCGTGAAGAAGGTGAGTGCGCCTCCTCCCCGCCCCCCCTTCTCCCGCGTATCTCCGTCGTCCGCCGGCGCGGGACGCCTCCTGCGCGTCCATCATCTCCCCAGGCCCTGTGGCGACGTCGGGTGAGGCTAGGAGGGGCCTCCGCTGGCTTTCCTTAGCCTGGCCCACCCCCATCTCACCCCAACCCACTCCTGCGCGCCCGCAGGCCCCGGGTAGCACCCGCTGTCTCCTCGGCCATCCAAGATTCCCATCCAGGCACCTCACTTGCTCGGTGTGACGCTCTGGACCTCGTTCTGCTCCGCCCCTAATCCACGCCAGGACCGCCCTGTGGGGAGCGGTGGGCGGCCCTCCCTGACCGGCTGGGTGGGAAGGCTATGCCCGGCCCTCGGTGCGCCGTCAGTCCACGACCGGACTGGGACAGACGCGGAGGATGGCTCAGGATGTGTTTTAAGACGGGAGCTCCGTGAGCCACAGGAATGCCTGACCTCTGCGATTGGAGTTTCTCTGACACTTGGTGCCATTCTGTCTGGTCTCCTCAGAAGAAGAACCCTAATCTGGAGACCCTTTGGACCAGAAGATACAGTTCCGTGTCATTTGGGGAAGGGTTACTGCCTTTCACGACTGCCCAGAGGGGATAAACAGTGTTGTAGCTTCCGGAGAGACTTTAGGAGTCATTTGTTGAACCTTCAGTTGGACGGAAGAGACTGGCAGATTTGGCGCTGACGGAGGCAAGGGATCGCTGTGGCGAGATCAGGTGTGGCTGGTACAAAGCGGGGCCAGGTGTGTCGACTGGGCATCAGATGCCCTCTGAGACATCTGCTGCCTTGGGAATGACCACCTGGTAGCATTGGGGGTCAGAGCAGAAGTGAAAAGGAACAACCGGGAGGCTCTTGCAGGTTGACATCCTTGTGGTTTTAGTACCATTCAGTAAGGTGCTTGAGAAAAAAAATAGGACAAAGAAAATAGATTGAGAGGTAGTTTCCGAAGAAGCTCTCCCATTCTCTCTTGACACTGCCACTGCCTCAATTCAGACACTAACAGTTTGTATCCCTTTGAGTCCATCATTTAATCTCTTTGGGCATCTTTTCCCTCATTTGTAAAACCAGAAAATTAGATTAATTGATTTAAAATTCCAAAATTTTGTTACCTCTTTCCCAGAGTTTGGTAACTCCTCTCTTGGAGGCCCAGGGGCTCCCAGGGAGATCATTGCTCAGATAATACCTTGTGGGCTAGGTGTAGGTGACACGAGCATCAGAGGCTAAGTTCAAACAAAAAGATCTCCAAGGAGTTCCTGGGCTAAGATTTTATCCACTGGATTTATCTTCTATCTGCTCTTTTAATTCAATTAGGTGAATTTTTCTAAAACACAACAAAACTTTGTTTTCTAGTTCAACCGTAACCCATTCAGAGTACTCTCTGACCTACCCCAGTTCTTTCAGCATTTTTTCAGGGCTCAGTATGTGCTTGATCTACGTGCTTCTGATACAAGTATCCCAGATTCTGTTCACAGCTACTTGCTGTTCCCTTAACATTCTCTGTATGTTTGCTCTTCTGTGCCTTTGGTTGTGGAATTCCTCCCACCCAGAAGAGCTCACATCTTTGCCCTCTGGGGTGGGGATGGGGCTCTTTTTTTTTAATTTTTTTTTTTTTTTTTGACGTGAACCACTTCTAAAGTCTTTATTGAATTTGTCACAGTATTGCCTGTGCTTCACGTCATGGCCCCCTGGCCCCGAGGCATGCACAATCTCAGCTCCCCGACCAGGGATTGAACCCACCCCCCCTGCATTGGAAGGCTAAGTCTCAACCACTGGACCACCAGGGAAGTCCCGATGGGGCTCTTCTTTAATCTCTATTTATTGGTTCTGTCAGTCTTTCAAGGTCCAGTTTAAGCTCTGTCTCATCCACAAGCCTTCTTTCATCTGGATTAATCTTTCCCTTCTCCGAATTCCTAACTCTTTTTATCCTTTTCCTAGTGACAGTTACGTGCACTGTGTTTTAACCCCGCTGTTCTATTGTAAGTAACCTGAGAGGCATCTCCCTGCTCCTCAGAACCTAGCAGGGTCCCTTTTTCATAGTTGGCATGTAGGAAAATGTTTCTCAGATGACTGACAGTTGAGAGGGAATTAATAGATGGTGACCATAAATTTATGGAAATCCAGTGGATAAAATCTTAGTCCAGGAACTCCTTGGAGATCTTTTTGTTTGAACTTAGCCTCTGATGCTCTTGTCACTTACACCTAGCCCACAAGGTATTATGTGAGCAGTGATCTGCTGGGAGCCCCTGGGCCTCCATGGGAGGAGTTACTCATTAGCCATTTACTAAGGTGGTATCAGATGCTGAGGAAAAATTCATTTCCTAGACATCTGCTCTTTTTCTTTGTTTCCTTATTTTGGGGTTGGGAAAAGATACACCATTTATTTGATAGGTTAAAATTGTTGCATGTTTTACATGAACCCACTGAAAAGGAATAGCAATCTTGTGGGTGGCCAACTCCTTCAGGTACTCTGGAACTGTCTTCCTGCAGAGGAGACTACAGTAGCCACTGCAGCTGGGAACTCTCCCTGACCAGGACTCCTGTCCCCAACCCTGAACCCACGCTTAACCTTCTGCCACTGGTACCCTTGTCCTTTCCTACCCTTGCTCTGACCTGCAGGAACCTTCACCAATGACTTAGAGCTTAGGAGTAGAATTTAATTTGGGTTAGTAGAATGAAAATGGTTCTGTTGAGGTCAATCTGTTGAGCACCATGCGGAGTCCTGAAATACAGATTAATAAGAGACAGTCCTTTTTTTCATGGAATACATAGTTTGGTAGAGGAGATTTAAAAATTAGATTGTGACGTCAGTGGAAGAGTAGAAATATGTGCAGTGTGTACAGAAGTACCAGCCTAAGGAGGGGCCATCAGGGGAGGCTTGCCAAGGAGGTGGGTTTTGAAGAACGAATAGGAGTTTTTCAAGAAGGTAAAGGGTTTCTTTATTTGTGAGAGCTGGGCTTTTGAAAAAAACCTTTCATAATGGTTAGTACTGGTTTTCATTCCTGATGGATATGCCTTCAATTATGGAATAATGTGAAATAAGAGCCAGGAGAACAGCAAGCTGGTTTTGAACGGCAGTGCCAAGTTTTAGGTTGGGATACCTGGACCCACATAATTTTTTAGTGGGGAAATGCTGCTAGCCCTGTACCTTACCTGTGTTTTGGAGCCCAGAGTGCTAACTCATTGGAAACTGATGAAGGATGACTCTGTGCTCTTCATTAGTGAGCTATTTGGCCACACATGTTCATGTTTGAAGTTCTTTCCTCCTGTGGTCCCAAACACCTGCCCTTAACCAACTGCGCTTGAGCTCAGGTCAAGCTCACTTGGACTCAGGTGCTACATCCATCCCTGATTCATTCATTGAACAAATAGTTATTGAGTGACTATTATGTGCCAGCCCTGAGAATTCAGGGCTGTATGTGATGACAAAAATCTCTGCCCTCATGGAGCTTACCTTCTAGTGATCCACATAGTAAACCATCCTCAAGGACAGTTGTACCATAGGTAGCCACCCTACCAACCAAGTGGCTTCTTGGCCTCTCCCCTCTTCCCTCTCTGGCTGGATTGATCTCTCTAAATCTCCACTTTCCCACCAGGTTACTCCAGAGAAACTGTCCGCTGTTCAAGGCCTGCCATCACTTCGCTTCAGCCTGCCTTTCACACTTCAGTCTTACCAGGCCTCTCCCATAGGAACTTTCAGCCTCTTTTCCTGGTCATTGTCCTTGTTCCGGTCCTTACTGGAATTCCTTTCCTCCTGTTCATCACCCAGGTTGAACCGTACTTTCTCGGGGTTCCTTTAGCTGCCGGCAATTGTACCACCCTCCTTCAAATTCAGACAGATCTTACTGCTCCTCTCACTCAGTTGACCTGTGCCACAGAGTGTACACTCTTGTTGCCTCTTCTTACTGTTCATCTTATTCTCATGTAGGTAGAGTCTGGTTTTCAGGTTTGTGGAGTTTTTTTCCCCTTCCAGATTTCTCATGGGGCAGCTCACTCTTGAAAAACTTGTCGCACACATAGATGGGGAAATGAGATGACCAGAAGCCTAAAAGTGCCTGGCTCCTGAGCAGTGAGGAGCACAGGATGTTGCCAGTTGCCTTTGGTGGTGACCTGTCTTATCTCTCATCACAGATTTGGAGTCACTGAGCCGGTCTGCTTGAGCCTATCTGCCCACTCGAGTTTACTGCAGAATGGCTCCAGGTGCAGGTGACCTGGATTGTTCAGTTCATTCTTCTCTGACTTTAATCTCATACATAAAAGCCGTATATCCCTTTCACAGCAGAGTCTTTACTTGGGAAGTAATAAATACTTGTGTGTAGAGAGTGCTTAGGTTGAATGACCTAGTCTAGTTCTAGCACCCTCCAGGGGAGGTAACTTGAGTCGTCCTCACTAGTGTTATCCAGGCAGTTGGAGGGGCCGTTCAGAAGAGATGTGGGAGAGAAGCCTTGAGTCTTATGTAGGGGTTAGACTAGGTGAGGATGAATGCCTTTTCTCATCCCTGATGCTCTTGGCCTGTAATTTGGTCTTAGGCTTGCTGATACCAAGGGGCTGAAGATTTCCCTTGGCAATAATACTTCCTTCTCTGAATAAAATTAATCTCACTTGAACATATATTGTATTAATATATTGTATTAGAACATATATTGTATTAATTAACAACACTGTATGTGGGACTTAATTTTATGTGGAATAGCCCAAGGCATTCCCCATATTTGAGTCAATCTGCAAGTGAAGAAAAAAAGAAATGTAATGTGCATGGTGAATGAATACAATGCCAACAGGTGTGATGCCTTTTATTGCCTTTTCTTCTTGGGTTATTGCTTTAATTAGCACCATGAAATTCCAAGGTGTTATATCAAATTAAGAGCAGAAGCTAAACATCCCCATCATCCAGGAAAAAAAAAGAGCATACACAGAAGAATGAGACCATGATAGTACCAGAGAAGGTGACACAAAAGGAATATCCCTGGGTCAAGAATCAGGAAGTTTGACCCGGAGTGCTAGCACTGCGATTGCTCATCTCTGCAAAAGAATGGCAGGACCCAGGATAGATGTTTCCAGTGATCTCTATTTACCTACAGAATTCAGGGCCATTTGTTGCTCGGTAAAAGAGCAGAGTACCATCATGGAAATAGTATAGACGTTGGAATCAGACAGACCTTGCCTTAGGTCCCACCTTTTCAACTTAATAGTTGGTGACTTTCAGCTGCTACAAGTGATTACATCACTAACCTGGGCCTCATTTTTCTCACCTGTAACATGGACTAATAATATACCTTATAAGCTTGTGGGAATCAAGAGTTAATGCATGTGAGTCCCTAGTACAGGTCTTGGCATATTGTAAACAATATTTTCAACTTAGCATCCTCTTTCTCTGTTTAGTGAATAGCTCAAGTCCTATGACAGCTCTGTGAGTTAGACATAGCAGGTAATTTTTTAAAAATTTTATTTATTTATTTTTGACTGCATTGGGTCTTCGTTGCTATGCACGGTCTTTCTCTAGTTGCGGCAAGTGGGGGCTACTCTTCGTTGCGGTGCGCGGGCTTCTCATTGCGGTGGCTTCTCTTGTTGCGGAGCGCGGGCTCTAGGTGTGTGGGCCTCAGTAGTTGTGGCGCATGGGCTCAGTAGTTGTGGCTCTAGAGCGCAGGCTCAGTAGTTGTGGCGCATGGGCTTAGTTGCTCCGTGGCATGTGGCATCTTCCCGGACCAGGGATCGAACCCGTGTCCTCTGCATTGGCAGGTGGATTCTTAACCACTGAGCCACCAGGGAAGCCTCATAGCAGATAATATTAACTCCATTTTACAGATGAAAAACCAAGCCCAGATCTCAAAGCAACCCAGGGGCACAGCCAGGACTTACTCAGTCTTGGTATTTCTCTCTGGAAGTGGTCTTTTCATTCTGCTTTATTGTTTTCACTTATAACTCCTTCCTCACCTTTTTTCCCCCTGCCTTGGCTCTGAACCCTGGACATGCTTTCAACATAAAACTGTTCATAGGTCTCATTGTTCCCTCAGAAAAGGATTCCCAGCTACTCCAAAGCCTGGCTGGGCTCTGGAGGTTCCCTGATCCTCCCAACCCCAACCGGCTGTTAGTTGTGTAGGTGCACTGGGGTCCTGTCAGTGCCTTCTAGTATCTTACTCTTGATCTGGGGTGCCAAGGCCCAGGCTCTACCTGCCACTGGGCCTCCCTTCTCAGACTCTGCCGTGACCTTCAAATCCTGACCAGACCTTGTTCCTAGCTGTGCAGAGGTGTGAGCTATAGAGAGACTGACTGAGAGATGGTCTCTGTCCTTTACTCTAGAACCTTCAGCCGCCTCTTTCCTCTGTTCAGTAGGGGGAGTGATCAAGCCATGGAGGATTTTATCAGAATTTAAACAATAACCTGTCTGCTCCACTGACTCACTGTGTGGCTGGAGATTCATTTTCGCTTCCCATTTTTTGTTTTATGAGAACCATGTTTAAAAAATAGAAATGGATTGGTCTGTTGTGTGGTTAAGAATATGGGCTCTGGAGCCCAAATGCCTGGATTTCAGTCACTGCCACATCAGTTATTGGTGCTGTGTGACCTCGGCAAATGCCTTAACTTCTGTGCCTCAGTTTCCTCATTTCCTCATCTGTAAAATGGTGACGATGATGATGTCTACTTCTTTGGGTTGTTGTTAGGATTGAGTGACTTATTAGGCACTTGGCACAGTGTCTGGCCTGTGGGTAGGAGCTCAGTAAGTGTTTGCTGCTGACCTTGGAGGAGGAATGAGACAGGTAGAAGGTTTCCTCTAGGGGCAGTTTGCTGGGAGCGGCGGCAGCATCTCTCTCCCCTTTACCATTGTGTGACTACAGGGACAGATGTTCTCAGCGATGTCAGGTGAAGCCTTGTTTCTAGGACTCTCAGATATCCCTCCAATCCCTTCGGCCTCTGTCCTACGGGACCTCCTGCAACAGGAGTAGTGCCAGCTGCCTTAGTCTGTTGATCTTAGGTGAACAAGGGGCCCTTTGGTCCAGGCCATGCCTCCAGGCTGGTGAGTGTGCTCCCTGTGCAGGAGGTGGTGAGTGCTGTTGTGGGCAGGCATGCCAGCCCCTTCTCTGATGTGGGCCCCCTCCCCTCCCCTCCCCTCCCCTCCCCTCCCCTCCCCTCCCCTCCCCTCCCCTGCCCTCCCCTCCCCTCCCCTGCCCTCCCCTCCCCTCCCCTGCCCTCCCCTCCCCTCCCCTCCCCTCCCCTGCCCTCCCCTCCCCTCCCCTCCCCTGCCCTGCCCTCCCCTGCCCTCCCCTGCCCTCCCCTCCCCTGCCCTCCCCTCCCCTGCCCTCCCCTCCCCTGCCCTCCCCTCCCCTCCCCTCCCCTGCCCTCCCCTCCCCTCCCCTCCCCCTGTCTGGGTCATTCCCATCACACATCCACAGGCCTTTCCTCATCAATGAGGTCACTTACTTTTGTGGTGCCCTTTCCGCAGGAAGGCGGGCTGGTGAAGAAGGCTTTGTGCTCCCACTCTTCTTTGGTTCTTCTTCCTACTACATTTGCTGTTGGGTCAGGATTATGATTGTGACCCCAGGACACACCAGGGACCTGTACTTGAGGGAGGCTTGAATTTGTGGCCCATTTTGGGATGCTCAGTAGGATCCCATTTCAGCCAGCTGAGTTCCCCAGCTTCCTGAGCTGGCAGAGTCCTGGGCTTCATAGAGAGGGCTGCAGCACGATGAGGGCCAGCCAGTGTGTTCCAGTCAGGTTGTCCAGTCTTCTTTCCCATTTTGTTCAATGGAGGAAGCTCCCGCAGTCAGCATCTTGGTGCTGTCCCGTTATTGAGGTCGAGTTTCTAGCGGCCCAGGAGATGAGCTCGTGGTTGTGGGTCTGGACTCCATCCTGAGCCCTGACTGGTGATTGCCGAGGACTCAGAGGGCAGGAGCGGGAGCAGTGGGGTATGCTCTATCCCTGGTTTACAGTCTTCTCTCTCTCTCCCTAGTTTGTCCAGAAGAATTATGGAGAGAATCCAGAAGCCTACAATGAGGAACTGAAGAAGCTGGAGTTGCTCAGACAGGTAGGAGGATAGTGTTTTTATGCAGGTGTGAACAGAATTGGTTTGATAGGGAAGTAAAGAAACCACCTAGAACTGTCTTCTTATTTTAATTCAGTATTTTTTCCTCTGTAAAAGCAGCAAAATTAATGATAGAAAAATTTGAAAATACTAAAATCAAAAAGCAAAAGAAAAATCCCTTTTCACAATTTTTTTTGTGTGTGTGTATATATATATATTTTTTAATGTTATTTATATATACTATATAAAACCACAGTAGGACCATGTACCACCTATACTGCCTATGTAGCCTGCCTTTTTCACTTAACATACTGTGGATATGTTTCTGTATCAGTGAGCATACAACAGTGGTATTTTTTTTTTCTTGGTTTATCTAATAATTTTTCTTTAAGTTTTACTTTATATTGGAGTATAGTTGATTTACAATGTTGTGTTAGTTTCAGGTGTACAGTAAAGTAATTCAATTATACATATACAGGTATCTGTTCTTTTTCAAATTCTTTTCCCATTTAGGTTATTACACAATACTGAGTAGAGTTCCCTGTGCTATACAGTAGGTCCTTGTTGATTATCTATTTTAAATATAATAGTGTGTATATGTCAATCCCAAACTCCCAATTTATCCTTCCTCCGCCACCTTTCCCCTTTGGTAACCGTAAGTTTGTTTTATAAGTCTGTGAGTTTTTTTCTGTTTTGTAGATAAGTTCATTTGTATCATTTTTTTAAGATTCCACATAGAAGTGATAGCATATGATATTTGTCTCTGTCTGACTTACTTCACTTAGTGTGATAATCTCCTGGTTCATCCATGTTGCTGCAAATGACATTATTTCATTCTTTTTTAACGGCTGAGTAATATTTCACTGTATATATGTAGCACATTTTTAAAAAAAAATTATTTATTTTTGGCTGTATTGGGTCTTCGTTGCTGTGCGCGGGCTTTCTCTAGTTGCAGCGTACAGGGACTACTCTTTGTTGCGGTGCCTCTCGTTGCGGTGGCTTCTCTTGTTGTGGAGCACGGGCTCTAGGCACGCGGGCTTCAGTAGTTGTGGCGTACAGGCTCAGTAGTTGTGGCTCGCGGGCTCCAGAGCACAGGCTCAGTAGTTGTGGCACACGGGCTTAGTTGCTCCATGGCATGTGGGATCTTCCCGGACCAGGGCTCGAACCCGTGTCTCCTGCATTGGCAGGCAGATTCTTAACCACTGTGCCACCAGGGAAGTCCCTTATCTATTTTAAATATAGTAGTGTGTATATGTCAATCCCAAACTCCCAATTTATCCTTCCTCCGCCACCTTTCCCCTTTGGTAACCGTAAGTTTGTTTTATAAGTCTGTGAGTTTTTTTCTGTTTTGTAGATAAGTTCATTTGTATCATTTTTTTAAGATTCCACATAGAAGTGATAGCATATGATATTTGTCTCTGTCTGACTTACTTCACTTAGTGTGATAATCTCCTGGTTCATCCATGTTGCTGCAAATGACATTATTTCATTCTTTTTTAACGGCTGAGTAATATTTCACTGTATATATGTAGCACATTTTTAAAAAAAAATTATTTATTTTTGGCTGTATTGGGTCTTCGTTGCTGTGCGCGGGCTTTCTCTAGTTGCAGCGTACAGGGACTACTCTTTGTTGCGGTGCCTCTCGTTGCGGTGGCTTCTCTTGTTGTGGAGTATGGGCTGTAGGCGTGCGGGCTTCAGTAGTTGCAGCACGCAGGCTCAGTAGTTGTAGTACACAGGCCCTAGAGTGCACAGACTTCAGTAGTTGCAGTGCGTGGGCTCAGTAGTTGTGGCTCGTGGGCTCTAGAGCGCAGTCTCAGAAGTCGTGGTGCATGGGCCTAGTTGCTCCACAGCATGTGGGATCTTCCCGGACAAGGGATTGAACCTGTGTCCCCTGCATTGGCAGGCGGATTTTTAACCACTGCGCCACCAGAGAAAGTCCTGTACCACATCTTCTTTATCCATTCATCTGTCGGTGGACATTTAGGTTGCTTCCATGTCCTGGCTATTGTAAACAGCACTGCAGTGAACATTGGGGTGCATGTATCCTTTCGAACCTTTCAGGCTTCTGTTCCATTACTTCTTCCCCCTTACCTTTCACCCCCAAGACAAATCCCAACCCCTGCCAAACCGCTGTGCTGAGGGTGCTGTTGTACGTAGGTGGGGTAACTCTAAGGAAGGAGGCTGGAGGTGGGAATCCTCCCACCAGGAGACTTGGAGGCCAGCTGACTTTTCAAAGCTGTTTCAGCCCAGAGGGTCCAACATCCTTTGGGTACACTAGGCTTGGTTTAACTGTAGGAGGGCCCACCTGGATCTGGAGACTGTGGTTTCATCCAGAGGGACCAGGCACTACACGTCTGTGGGGGTTGAGGGGGGGCTTGTTTGCTGGCACATCCTCCCCAGCTCCCTCAGCCCCATGACTGTCCAGCCTCGGGACCCAAGCCTGCTCAGGCATTAGGGATGTGACACCAGCCAGGGTCACCGAGGTCTGAGGGGAATAGAGTAGGCATTTCTTTTTTTCTTTTCTTTTTTTTAAAATTTTTATTTTATGTTGGAGTATAGTTGATTTACCACGTTGTGTTTGTTTTAGGTATACAGCAACCTGATCCAGTAATACATATACATATATCTATTCTTTTTCGGATTCTTTTCCATGTAGGTTATTACAGAGTGTTGAGTAGAGCCCCCTGTGCTATACAGTAGGTCCTTGTTGATTATCTATTTTATATATATTAGTGTGTACAGGTTAATCCCAACCTCCTAATATATTCCTCTTCCCCCACCTTTCCTCTTCGGTAATCATAAGTTTGTTTTCTAAGTCTGTGAGTCTGTTTCTGTTTTGTAAATTAGTTCCTTTGTATCAGTTTTTCGTATCTACCTATAAGTGATAACATGATATTTGTCTTCCTCTGTCTGATTTCACTTGGTATGATCATCTCTAGGTCCATCCACGTTGCTGCAAATGGCATAATTTTATATGGCTGAGTAATATTCCATTATATATATGTGTGTGTGTGTGTATATATATATATATTTATATATATATATACACACACACACACACCACATCTTCTTTAGCCATTCATTTGTCGATGGACATTTTGGTTGCTTCCATGTCTTGGCTATTTTAAATAGTGCTGCAGTGAGCATTGGGGTGCATGTATCCTTTCAAACAATGGTTCTCTCTGGGTATATGCCCAGGAGTGGGATTGCTGGATCATATGGTAGCTCTATTTTTAGTTTTTTTTTTAAATTAATTAATTAATTAATTAATTAATTAATTTATTTATTTATGGCTGTGTTGGGTCTTCGTTTCTGTGCGAGGGCTTTCTCTAGTTGTGGCAAGCGGGGGCCACTCTTCATCGCGGTGCGCGGGCCTCTCACTGTCGCGGCCTCTCTTGTTGCGGAGCACAGGCTCCAGATGTGCAAGCTCAGTAATTGTGGCTCACGGGCCCAGCTGCTCCGCGGCATGTGGGATCTTCCCAGACCACGGCTCGAACCCGTGTCCCCTGCATTGGCAGGCAGATTCTCAACCACTGCGCCACCAGGGAAGCCCTATTTTTAGTTTTTTAAGGAACCTCCGTACTGTTCTCAATAGTGGCTGTACCAATTTACATTCCCACCAACAGTGTGGAAGGGTTCCCTTTTCTCCACACCCTCTCCAGCATTTATTGTTTGTAGATTTTTTGATGATGGCCATTCTGACCGGTGTGAGGTGATACCTCATTGTAGTTCTGATTTGCATTTCTCTGATAATTAGTGATGTTGAGCATCTTTTCATGTGCTTTTTGGCCGTCTGTGTGTCTTCTTTGGAGAAATGTCTATTTAGATCTTCTGCCCATTTTTGATTAGGTTATTTGTTTTTTTGATATTGAGCTGCATGAGCTGTTTGTATATTTTGGAGATTAATTCCTTGTCAGTTGCTTCATTTGCAAATATTTTCTCCCATTCTGAGGGTTGTCTTTTTGTTTTATTTATGGTTTCCTTTGCTGTGCAAAAGTTTTTAAGTTTAATCAGGTTACATTTGTTTATGTTTGTTTTTATTTCCATTACTCTAGGAGATGGATAGGAAAAGATCTTGCTGTGATTTATGTCAAAAAGTGTTCTGCCTATGCTTTCCTTTAAGAGTTTTATAGTGTCCGGCCTTACATTTAGGTCCTTAATACATTTTTTTAAATTAATTAATTAATTTTTGGCTGCATTGGGTCTTTGTTGCTGCGTGCGGGCTTTCTCTAGTTGCGGCGAGCAGGGACTACTCTTTGTTGTGGCGTGCGGGCTTCTCATTGCGGTGGCTTCTCTTGTGGCGGAGCACGGGCTGTAGGCGCGCGGGCTTCAGTAGTTGTGGCTCGCAAGCTCTAGAGCACAGGCTCAGTAGTTGTGGTGCACGGGCTTAGTTGCTCCGTGGCATGTGGGATCTTCCCAGACCAGGGCTCGAACCCATGTCCCCTGCATTGGCAGGCGGATTCTTAACCACTGCACCACCAGGGAAGCCCCTTTAATACATTTTGAGTGTATTTTTGTGTATGGTGTTAGGGAGTGTTCTAATTTTATTCTTTTGCATGTAGCTGTCCAGTTTTCCCAGCACTTCCCACACATTTATTGAAGAGACTGTCTTTTCTCCATTGTATATTTTTGCCTCCTTTGTCATAGATGAGGTGACCATAGGTGTGTGGGTTTATCACTGGGCTTTCTATCCTGTTCCATTGATCTGTATTTCTGTTTTTGTGTCAGTACCATACTGTTTTGATTACTGTAGCCTTGTAGTATAGTCTGAAGTCAGGGAGCCTGATTCCTCCAGCTCTGTTTTTCTTTCTCAAGATTGCTTTGGCTATTTGGGGTCTTTTGTGTTTCCATACAAATTGTAAAATTTTTTGTTCTAGGGACTTCCCTCGTGGTCCAGTGGTTAAGACTGCGCCTTCCAATGCATGGGGTGTGGGTTCGATCCCTGGTTGGGGAGCTAGGATCCCACATGCCTCGCGGCCAAAAAAACCAAAGACATAAAACAGAAACAGTATTGTAACAAATTCAGTAAAGACTTTAAAAATGGTCCACATCAAAAAAAAAAAACTTAAAAAAAAATTTTTTTTTTCTAATTCTGTGAAAAATGCCATTGGTAATTTGATAGGGATTGCATTAAATCTGTAGATTGTTTTGGGTAGTATAGTCATTTTCACAATATTGATTTTTCCAATCCAAGGACATGGTATATCTCTCCATCTGTTTGTGTCATGTTTAATTTCTTTCATCAATATCTTACCGTTTTCTGAGTACAGGTCTTTTGCCTCCTTAGGTAGGTTTATTCCTAGGTATTTTGTTCTTTTTGTTGTAATGGCAAATGGGATTGTTTCCTTGATTAATCTTTCTGATCTTTTGTTGTTAGTATATAGAAATGCAACAGATTTCTGTGTATTAATTTTGTATCCTGCAATTTTACGAATTCATTGATGAACTCTAGTAGTTTTCTGGTGGTATCTTTAGGATTTTCTGCATATAGTATCATGTCATTTGCAAGCAGTTGACAGTTTTACTTCTTCTTTTCCAAGTTGGATTCCTTTTATTTCTTCTTCTCTGATCACCATGGCTAGGACTTCCAAAACTATGTTGAATAAAAATGGCAAGAGTGGACATCCATGTCTTGTTCCTGACCTTAGAGGAAATGTTTTCAGCTTTTCACCATTGAGTTTGATGTTAGGTATAGATTTGTCATATGTGGCCTTTATTATGTTGAGGTGTGTTCCCTGTATGTCCACTTTCTGGAGAGTTTTTACACAAATCGGTATTGAATTTTGTCAGAAGCTTTTTCTGCATCTGTTGAGATGATCCTATGGTTTTTATTCTTCAATTTGGTAAGGTGCTGTATCACACTAATTGATTTGCCGATACTGAAGAATCCTTGCATCCCTGGGATAAATCCCACTTGATCATGGTGTATGATTCTTTTGTTGTACTGTTGGATTCGGTGTGCTGAGTATTTTGTTGAGGATTTTTGTGTCTATGTTCATCAGTTATATTGGCCTGTAATTTTCTTTTTTTGTGGTGTCTTTGGTTTTGGTATCAGGGCGATGGTGGCCTTATGGAATGAGTTTGGGAGTGTTCCTTCCTCTGCAATTTTTTGGAATAGTTTTAGATGGAATAGTTTTAGAAGGACAGGTATTAACTCTTTTCTCTAGATATTTGATACAATTCACCTGTGAAGCCATCTGGTCCTGGACTTTTGTTTGTTGGGAGTTTTTTAATCACAGTTTCAATTTCAGTACTTGTGATTGGTCTGTTCATATTTTCTCTTTCTTCCTGGTTCAGTCTTGGAAGATTGTACCTTTCTAAGAATTTGTCCATTTCTGTTTCCATTTTATTGGCATATAGTTGCTTGTAGTAGTCTCTTGTGATTCTTTGTATTGGGTTGGCCAAAAAGTTTGTTTAGTTAGTGAATACATTGTTCAATACAGTTCTTGGTGAAAATGAAAAATGTCTTTTATGTTTACTTAAAACCGAACAAATTTTTTGGCCAACCCAATATTTCTGTGCTGTCAGTTGTAACCTAGTTTTCATTTCAATTTTATTGATTTGAGCCCTGTCCCTTTTTATCTTGATGAAACTGGCTAAAGGATTATCAATTTTGTTTATCTTTTCAAAGAACCAGGTTTTAGTTTCATTGATCTTTTCTATTGTTTTCTTCATCTCTATTTCATTTATTTCTGCTGTGGTCTTTATGATTTCGTTCCTTCTACTAACTTTTAGTTTTGTTTGTTCTTCTTTCTCTAGTTGCTTTAGGTGTAAGGATAGGTTGTTTGTTTGAGATTTTTCTTGTTTCCTGAGATAAGATTGTATTGCTATAAACTTCCCTCTTAGAATTGCTTTTGCTGTGTCCCATAGGTTTTGGATCATTGTGCTTTCATTTTCATTTTTCTCTAGGTTTTTTTTTTTTTTTAATTTATTTTTGGCTGCGTTGGGTCCTCGTTGCTGCGCGTGAACTTCTCTCTAGTTGCTGTTGTCTTCGTTGTGGTTCTTGGGCTTCTCATTGCGGTGGCTTCTCCTGTAGCGGAGCACGGGCTCTAGGCACGTGGGCTTCAGTAGTTGTGGCACACGGGCTTAGCTGCTCCACGGCATGTGGGATCCCCCCAGACCAGGGCTCGAACCCGTGTCCCCTGCATTGGCAGGCAGACTCCCAACCACTGCGCCACCAGGGAAGCCCTCTCTAGGTATTTTTTGATTTCCTCTTTGATTTATTCAGTGATTCATTGATTGTTTAGTACCATATTGTTTGCCTCCACGTGTTCGTGTTTTTTATCATTTTTTCCTTGTAGTTGATTTCTAATCTCAGGCTTGTGGCCAGAAAAGATGCTTAATATGATTTAATTTTCTTAAATTTACTAAGGCTTGCTTTGTGGCCCAGCATGTGATCAGTCCTGGAGTATGTTCCATGTGCACTTGAAAAGAATCTGTATCTGCTGCTTTTGCATGGAATGCACTATAAATATCAATTAAGTTCATCTGGGCTGATGTGTCTTAAGGGCTGTGTTTCCTTATTGACTTTCTGTTTGGATGATCTGTCCCTTGATGAAAGTGAGGTGTTAACGTCCCCCACTATTACTGTGTTACTGTTGATTTCTCCTTTTATGGCTGTTAGTATTTGCCTTATATATTGATGGGCTCCTGTGTTGGGTGCATATATATTTACAATTGTTATATCTTCTTTTTGGATTGATCCCTTGATCATTATGTAGTGTCCTTCTTTGTCTCTTGTAACACTTTTTTTTTTTAATTTTTAAATTATTTTATTTTATTTTAGGCTGCGTTGGGTCTTTGTTGCTGTGTGCGGGCTTTCTCTAGTTGCAGTGAGTTGTTGCGGAGCATGGGCTCTAGGCACACGGGCTTCAGTAGTTGTGGCGCACGGGCTTAGTTGCTCCGCGGCATGTGGGATCTTCCCGGACCAGGGCTCGAATCCATGTCCCCTGCATTGGCAGGCAGATTCTTAACCACTGCGCCACCAGGGAAGCCCCTCTTGTAACACTCTTTATTTTAAAGTTTATTTTATCTGATATGAGTATAGTAAGTCCCCTACACACGAACGAGTTCTGTTCCAAGAGTGCGTTCGTAAGTCCAGTTTTGTTTGTGAGTCCAACAGAGTTAGCCTAGGTACCCAACTAACACAGTCAGCTATATAGTACTGTACTGTATTAGGTTTATTATAATTTTCACACAAATAATACATTAAAAAAAACCCACAAAAAATAAAGAAAACATTTTTAATCTTACAATATAGTACCTTGAAAAGTATAGTAATACAGTACAGCAACTGCATACAGGGGCTGGCATCGAGTGAACAGGCAATAAGAGTTACTGACTGAAGGAGGGAGAGGAGGTGGGAGATGGTAGAGCTGATGGATCGTCAGCAATAGGAGATGGAGGGCAAGCTGCAGTTTCACTCATGCCTGAAGTTGATGGCACAGGTTCTGGTTCCTTGCTGGATTCAATTCCATCTACCCTCTTGAAAAAAATGTTCCAGTGATGTTTGGGTAGTACTGTACCAGCTACACCACCGCTGCATTTATGCTTGCTTCCGGACATCCTGGGCTTGAAATAAAGATACTATACTACTGTACTTTATACAGTACTGTACCGTAAAGTACACAAAAACACAGCCACTCGTAGAAGATGCATGCACGTGACAATGTACGCCAGACACATGAACTGACTTACATGATTAGACATGAGAATGCACGTTCACATCTTTGAAAGTTTGCAACTTGAAGGTTTTATGTAGGAGACTTACTGTATTGCTACTCCAGCTTTCTTTTGATTTCCATTTGCATGGAATACCTTTTTCTATCCCGTCACTTTCAGTCTGTATGTGTCCCTAGGTCTGAAGTGGGTCTCTTGTAGACAGCATATAAATGGGTCGTGTTTTTGTATCCATTCAGCCAGTCTGTGTCTTTTGGTTGGAGCATTTAATCTGTTTATGTTTAAGGTAATTATCGATATGTATGTTCTTATTGCCATTTTGTTAATTGTTTTGGATTTGTTGTTGTTTTTTTTTTAATTAATTTATTTTTGGCTGTGTTGGGTCTTCGTTGCTGTGTGCCGGTTTTCTCTAGTTGTGGTGAGCGGGGGCTACTCTTCATTGCTGTGCGTGGGCTTCTCATTGTCATGGCTTCTCTTGTTGTGGAGCATGGGCTCTAAGCGCGCAGGCTTCAGTAGTTGTGGCACATGGGCTCAGTAGTTGTGGCTTGTGGGCTCTAGAACTCAGGCCCAGTAGTTGTGGCGCATGGGCTTAGTTACTCCATGGCATGTGGGATCTTCCCAGGCCAGGGCTCAAACCCGTGTCCCCTGCATTGGCAGGAGGATTCTTAACCACTGCGCCACCAGGGAAGCCCCTTGGATTTGTTTTTGTAAGTCTTTTTTCTACCCTTTTGTTCTCTTCTCTTGTGATTTGATGACTGACTGTAGTGTTTTGTTTGGATTCCTTTTTCTTTTTTTGTGTGTGTGTATCATTATAGATTTTCAGTTTGCGGTTACCATGAGGTGTTTTTTTTTAAAAATAAATTTATTTATTTATTTTTTGGTTTTGGCTGCATTGGGTCTTCATTGCTGCACACCGGCTTTCTCTAGTTGCGGCAAGCAGGCTTCTCATTGCAGTGGCTTCTCTTGTTGCAGAGCACGGGCTCTGGGCCCTCAGGCTTCAGTAGTTGTGGCACATGGTTTCAGTAGTTGTGGCTCGCGGGCTCTAGAGCGAGGCTCAGTAGTTGCGGCGCATAGGCTTAGTTGCTCTGTGGCATGTGGGATCTTCCAGGACCAGGGTTCGAACCTGTGTTCCCTGCTTTGGCAGGCGGATTCTTAACCACTGCACCACGAGGGAAGTCCATAAATAGCTTTTATTATGTCAAGATATATTCCCTCTATACTCACTTTTGTAAGGGTTTTTATCATGAATGGATGTTGAATTTTATAAAATTCTTTTTCTGTATCTGTTGAGATGATCATGTAGCTTCTGTCATTTTTGCCCTTCACCCCCCCTTTTTTTTTTTTTTGGCCACGCCATGTGGCACGTGGGATCTTAGTTCCCTGATCAGGGATTGTACCCATGCCCCCTGCAGTGGAAGCATAGAGTCTTAACCACTGGGCCAGCAGGGAAGTCCTGGTTTCTGTCCTTTCTTTTGTTAATGTGGTGTATCACATTGATTGACTTGTGTATGTTGAACCATCCTTGTGACCCTGGGATGAATCCAACTTGGTCGTGGTGTATGACCTTTTTTATGTATTGTTGGATTTGGTTTGAGAATTTTTGTGTCTATATTCATCAAAGATATTGACCTGTAATTTTCTTTTTTGGTAGTGTCTTTGGTTTTGGTATCAGGGTGATGGTGGCTTCATAGCATGTTATTGGGCGTGTTCCTTCCTCTTCAATCTTTTGGAAGAGTTTGGGAAGGATTGGTATAAGTTCTTTGTATGTTTAGTAAAGTTCCCCAGTGAAGCCATCTGGTCCTGGACTTCTGTTTGTATGGAGGTTTTTTTAATTACACATTCTGTTTCATTTCTAGTGATTGGTCTATTCAAGTTATCTATTTCTTATTCATTCAGTTTTGATGGGCTGTATGTTTCTAGAAAGTTGTCCATTTCTTTGAGGTTGTCAAATTCGTTGGCCTATAATTATTCATAGTATTCTCTTATGGTTTTTTGTATTTCTGCAGTATCTGTTGTGATTTCTCCTTTTTCATTTCTTATTTTGTTTGTGACTTCTCTTTTTTCTTCTTGGTGAGCCTGGCTAGAGGTTTGTCAATTTTGTTTACCCTTTCAAAAAACCAGCTCTTGGTTTTATTGATTTTTTTTTGTCTTGTTTTTTTCATCTCTATTTTATTTATTTTCTCTCTGATCTTTATTATCTCCTTCCTTCTGCTGACTTTCGGTTTTGTTTATACTTATTTTTCTAATTCTTTTAGGTGGTGGGCTAGGTTGTTTATTTGAGATTTTTCCTGTTTCTTAAGGAAGGCCTGTATTGCTATGAACTTCCCTCTAAGAACTGCTTTTCCTGCATCCCAGAGATATTTATGGTTGTGTTTTCATTGTCATTTGCCTCAAGGTATTTTTTAATTTCTTTGATTTTTCTTGTTCACCCATTGGTTTTTTTAGTAGTATGTTGTTTAGTCTCCCTGTACTTGATTTTTTCTTGTTTCTTTCTCTGTGGTTGATTTCTAGTTTCATGCTGTTGTGGTCAGAAAAGATGCTTGAAATAATTTCTATACTATTAAATTTGTTGAGGCTTGTTTTGTGCCCTAGTATGTGGTCAGTCCTAGAGAATGTTCCATGTGCACTTGAAAAGAATGTGTATTCTGTTTTTTTTTTGGATGTAATGTCCTGAAGATATCAATTAAGTTTAACTTTTCTATTGTATTATTTAGGATCTTTGTTGCCTTATTGATTTTCTGTCTCAAAGATCTGTCCATTGATATGAGTGGGGTATTAAAGTCTCCTACTGTTAATGTATTCTTGTCAGTTTCTCCCTTTATGTCTGTTAGTATTTGTTTTATTTATTTGGGTGTTTCTATGTTGGGTGCATATATGTTGACAAGTGTAATATCCTTTCCATGTGTTGCTCTTTTTATCATTGTACAGTGTCCTTCTTTTTTTTTTAATTAATTAATTTATTTATTTATTTTTGGCTGTGTTAGGTCTTCGTTTCTGTGTGCGGGCTTTCTCTAGTTGCGGCGAGCGGGGGCCACTCTTCATCGCGGTGCGCGGGCCTCTCACTGTCGCGGCCTCTCTTGTTGCGGAGCACAGGCTCCAGATGCGCTGGCTCAGTAGTTGTGGCTCACGGGCTTTGTTGCTCCGCAGTGTGTGGGATCTTCCCAGACCAGGGCTCGAACCCGTGTCCCCTGCATTGGCAGGCAGACTGTCAACCACTGCGCCACCAGGGAAGCCCTACAGTGTCCTCCTTTATTTTTCTTTATAGCCTTTGTTTTAAAGTCTATTTTGTCTGGTATGTGTGACCCCTGCTTTCTCGTCATTTCCGTTTGCATGAAATATCTTTTTCCATCCCCTCACTTTTAATCTATGTGTGTCCTTTGCCCCAAAGTGGGTCTCTTGTAGGCAGCATATTGTAGGCTCTTATTTTTTTAATCCAGTCTGCCACTCTGTATCTTTTGATTGGAGCATTTAGTCCATTGACATTTAAGGTAATTATTGATAGGTATGTATTTATTGCCATTTTAAACCTTGTCTTCCTGTTGATTTTATTTTGTGTTTTCATTTCTTTTTTTTTTTTTTACATCTTTATTGGAGTGTAATTGCTTTACAATGGTGTGTTAGTTTCTGCTTTATAACAAAGTGAATCAGCTATACATATAGATATATCCTCATATCTCCTCCCTCTTGCATCTCCTTCCCACCCTCCCTATCCCCCCCATCTAGGTGGTCACAAAGCACCGAGCTGATCTCCCTGTGCTCTGCAGCTGCTTCCCACTAGCTATCTGTTTTACATTTGGTGGTATATATAAGTCCATGCCACTCTCTCACTTCGTCCCAACTTACCCTTCCTCCTCCCCGTGACCTCAAGTCCATTCTCTACGTCTGCGTCTTTATTCCTGTCCTGCCCCTAGGTTCTTCATAACTTTTTTTTTTTTAAATTCCATATATATGTGTTAGCATATGGTATTTGTTTTTCTCTTTTTGATTTACTTCACTCTGTATGACAGACTCTAGGTCTATCCACCTCACTACAAATAACTCAATTTCATTTCTTTTTACGGCTGAATAATATTCCATTGTATATATGTGCCACATCTTCTTTATCCATTCATCTGTTGATGGACACTTAGGTTGCTTCCATGTCCTGGCTATTGTAAATAAAGCTGCAGTGAACATTGTGGTACATGACTCTTTTTGAATTATGGTTTTCTCAGGACATATGCCCAGTAGTGGGATTGCTGGGTCGTATGGTAGTTCTATTTTTAGTTTTTTAAGAAACCCCTCCATACTGTTTTCCATAGTGGCTGTATCAAAAAAATATAGAACGCTTCATGGATTTGCGTGTCATCCTTGCACAGGGGCCATGCTAATCTTCTCTGTATTGTTCCAATTTTAGTATATGTGTTGCCGAAGCGAGCACTCCCATTGATTTTATATTTCTTCTTTGTCCCTTTCTTTTTCTTTTTCCTTTTGTGGTTTGATGATTTTCTTTTGTATTATGCTTATCTTCTCTTCTTTTTCTTTTTTTGTGAATCTGTTTTATGTGGTTGCCCTGTTTTTCAAGTATGTTAACTCCTTCCTATATCTAGTTGCTTTAGACTGGTAGTCCAATAGGCTCAAACACTTTCTAGAAAAAAAAATCTACATTTTCTTACTCTTCTCTCCCACATTTAATGATTTTGATGTCCTCTTTTGCATCTTTATGTTTATCCTTTTGCCATTCATTGTGGTTATCATTGCTTTCAGAAAAATTTTTTTATTATTTTAAAAATCTGTGTACTTTCTTGTTTAAGTGATTTACTTTCCAATTATGATTTTCTCTTTCCTATAGATTCTTACTGCTTTTGTTATTTATTTATTCTTTGGCTGTGCCATGCGGCCTGTGGGATCTTACTTTCCTGACCCTAGATCAAACCCAGGCCCCCTGCAGTGGCAGCACAGAGTCCTAACCACTGGACTGCCAGGGAATTCCCTCAACTTTTCTACTTAGATAACACCTTTCAATATTTCTTTTAGGATAGGTTTAGTATTGCTGTATTCTTTTAGTTTTTGCTATCTGAGAAATTCTTTATCTCTTTTTCTATTCTAAATGATAATCTTGCTGGGTAGAGTATCCTGGGTTGCAGATTTTTCCCTTTTGGGACTTGGAATATATCTTGCCATTCCCTTCTGGCCTGCAGCATTTCTGTAGAGAAATCAGCTGATAACCTTATGGTGGTTCCCTTGTAATTAATTCTTTGTTTTTCTCTTGCTGCCTTAAGAATCCTCTCTTTATCTTTAACTTTTTTTAATATGTCTTGTGTAGGTCTGTTTAGGTTTATCTTGTTCAGGACCCTCTGTGCTTCCTGTATCTGGATATGTTTCCTTCTCTAGGTTTGGGAAGTTTTCAGCCATAATTTCTTCAAATACAGTTTCATTACCTTTTTCTCTTTCTTCTCCTTCTGGAATCCCTATTATGCATAGATTGGCCCAGTTTATGTTATCCCATAGGTCTCATATTGCTTTCATTTTTTGTCATTTGGGTTTCTGTCTGCTGTTGTAATTGGGTGATTTCCATTATTCTGTCTTCTAGATCACTTATTTGTTCTTCTGCATTATTCATTCCTCTGTTCATAGCCTTTAGTCCAGCTTTCATCTCTTCAAATGAATTCACTAATTCTTCTTGGCTCCTCATAATTTCTAGTTCCTTTTTACAGTAGTCTGCATTTCTGTCAATAGCCTTTCTCAGTTCCTTCAGTATTTTCATTATCTCCTTTTTTATTTTTGTTTATTTAGTTTTGGCTGCATTGGGTCTTCGTTGCTGCGCGGGCTTTCTCTAGTTGTGGCGAGTGGGGGCTACTCTTCGTTGCGGTGTGCGGGCTTCTCATTGCAGTGGCTTCTCTTGTTGCAGAGCATGGGCTTTAGTTGCATGAGCTTCAGTAGCTGTGGCACGCGGGCTCAGTAGTTGTGGCTCACGGGCTCTAGAGCGCAGGCTCAGTAGTTGTGGTGCACGGGCTTAGCTGCTCTGCGGCATGTGGAATTTTCCCTGTGTCCCCTGCATTGGCAGGCGGATTCTTAAGCACTGCGCCACCAGAGAAGTCCCTCATTATCTCCTTTTTGAGCTTGGTGTCTATTAGACTGAAGAGGTCTGTTTCATTGTTTGTTCTTTCAGGGGTATTCTCTTGATCTTTTAATTGGGAATGGTTCCTTTGCTTCTTCATTTTACTTATATTTCTCTTGCTGTATGAGTTGAGGAGAAACAATTATCTACTGTGGTCTTGGAGGGCTATTTTTATGTGGAAACATCCCTGTGTAGTCTGTGTGGGTTTAATATTTTTGGGTGTGAGGGCTGTTTTTAGTATGGATGCCTGCCACCTCTTTCCTCACTGTATGCTGGCTATCATCCCCTTGATAGGAGGTGTGACTGATGTGCTGACCAGAGCCAGCACTGGATATTGAGCAGGGCCTCCTCTTTGCTCTGTGGTTTTCACTGCCTTGTCCGGGGCAGGGTGTGCTCCCCAGTTGTTGGAGTAGAAGCCCCCAGATCCGTTTCTGAGTTGCATTTCTGGTATGTGGTGCGAGGTAGGTTGGATTGGGGTGCTCCCACTGGGAGAGGAGCCATTGAGTACTCCTCCTTCTCCTGAGCTGTTCACCTGAGTGTGCTCCGTTGTGTCACCTTTCACCTATTGTGCAGACTCTCAGAGTACACTGTTACTGGCACTGCCCTCGGCCCCACCTCAACCATAGGTATGCTGGCAGTCCACCCTGGTACCTCTCAGGCTTTGTTTTCACAATGCCACCAGCGCAGATCCACAGAAGTCAGGTCCCAAGACTGCAGTAGTCGTGCACCTGGACCTGCTGTGGGTGCTATGGAGGCAGCTCAGACCCTGGCTCAGCCCAGCCTCCTGGTGTACACGCCCACAATGCCCACAGCTGCTAAGGCCAGACCTGTCCCAGCCATGGGAGCACCAGTTTTCTGTTCGGATGTTCTGCAGGCACTGAATTTACAAAGCTGGCAGCGGAGGTGTAATTCTGTGGTTCGTTCAGCCACAGGGAGAGATTTCAGCTCTGCTTCCTAAGTCACACGGCCCCTGGGGCTCAGCTGTGATTTCAGCCCCACCTCTGTGTGTGGGCAACCCACTGGTGTCTGCACCCAGGGCTGCTGAAGCAGTGGCTAGAACGTGTGAGCCTGCCCAGGGTGGGAGGGAACCAAGGTGGCAGCTGGAGTGCACGGGCCTGCCCAGGCAGAAGGGAGCTGGGGCAGCGGCCGGAGCCCATGGAGGTAGGAGCCGGTGGGTGGGGAACGAGGCTGCAATGGTGGCCCCACCTCTCCCTTCCTGCGCCACTTAACAATGGCACTTCGCTTCTGTGGCAGCCTGGGCTTCTTCCATGAACACTCCTGGTTGCTGTGCCCCACACTCCAGCCCCTTTAGGCTGTCTCCATGCAGCCAACAGCAGTCCTCTCCCCAGGTCTGTCCTCTAAACCCCACGTTCCAGCATCCAGCCCCTGCCCATACCAGCAAAGGTGCTTCTAAGGCTGGGATGCACAGGGCAGTGGCACGGCCCATCTGTGTAATCTCTGGCTGTCCTGCCTGCCACTAACTGGTTGTTGCTCTCTCTGAGCCTTGGAAACTTCTTTTCTGTCCCGGCTGATCTTTCCACTGGTGAGGGGACTTCCCAGGGTGTCGGAACCTCTCTCCTTCAGCTCCCTCCTAGGGGCGCAGGACCCATCTGCTTCCTCTTTATTTTTTTTTCCTTTTGTCTTACCCAGTTACATGGTGATCTTTCTTGTCCTTTCAGGTGTTTGAGGTCTTCTGCTAGTGTTCAGTAGGTGTTGTGTGAGAATTGTTCCATCTGTAAATGTATTCTTGATGTATTTGTGTGAAGAATTAAGTTCCATGTCCTACTACTCCACCATCTTGATTCCAATCCCCTTTATCCATTTTTTTTTTGGCTGTGTTGGGTCTTCGTTGCTGTGCGTGGACTTTCTCTAGTTGTGGTGAGCGGGGGCTACTCTTCATTGTGGTGCGCGGGCTTCTCATTGCAGTGGCTTCTCTTGTTGCGGAACGTGGGCTCCAGATGCGTGGGCTTCAGTAGTTGTGGCACGTGGGCTCAGTAGTTGTAGCTCTCGGGCTCTAGAGCACAGGCTCTGTAGTTGTGGCGCACGAACTTGGTTGCTCTGCGGCATGTGGGATCTTCCCAGACCAGGGATCGAACCCGTGTCCCCTGCATTGGCAGGCAGACAATGTGCCACCTTAACCACTCTGCCACCACGGAAGTCCCCCTTTATCCATTTTTGAATTGAGTTTCTGTTGTTAAGTTGTAGGATGTCTTCATATATTCTGGATATTAACCACTTATCAGATACATGATTTGCAAATATTTTCTTCCATTCCATGGGTTGCCTTTTCACTTTGTTGGTTGTGTCCTTTTGATGCTCAGAAGTTTTAAATTTTGATGTAGTCCAGTTTACAATTTGTTCTTTTGTTGCTTATGCTCTTCAAGTCACATCCAAGAAATCATTGCCAAATTCAGTGCCACGAAGATCTTCCCTTTTGTTTCTTCTAAGAGTTTTATAGTTTCAGCTCTTATATTTAGGTCTTTGCTCCATTTTGAGTTTATTTTTGTAAATGGTGTAAAGTAAGGTTCCAGCTTCACTCTTCTGCATGTAGATATTTAGTTTTCCCAGCACCATAAATTGAAAAGACTGTCCCCCATTGAATGGTCTTGGCACCCCTGTCAAAAATCATTTCATTGTGTGTATTAGTTTGCTCTGGCTGCCATAACCAAGTACCCCAGACTGCTGGCTTAAACAACAGAAATTTATTTTCTCACAGTTGTAGAGGCTAGTAGTCTGAGATCAAGGTGTTGGCAAAGCTGACTTCTTCTAAGGATTCTTTCTTTGACTTGTGGATGACCATCTTCTCCCTGTATCTTCACATGGTTGTTCTTCTATGTATGTCTGTAGAAGGACAACAGTCATATTGGATTAGGGCCTACCTCTAGGATCTCATTTCACTCTATCTCCTAAGGCTCTATCTCCTAAAATACAGTCACATTTGGAGATACTGGGAGTTAGGACTTTAGTATGAATTGGTGAGGGGGGGCATTATTCAGTCCATAACACCATATATTTGAGGGTTTATTTCTGGGCACTCTCTTTTACTCCATTGGTCCATATGTCTTTATGCTAGTACCAAACTGTTTTGATTATTATAGCTTTGTAATAGGTTTTGAAATGAGGAATTGTGGGATCTCCAATTTTGTTTTTCTTTTTCAAGATTGTTTTGGCTATTTGGGGGGGGGTCCCTTGAGATTCCATATGAATTTTTAGGATGGATTTTTCTATTTCTGCAAAAAATGCCATTGGGATTTTGATGTGGATTACACTGAATCCGTAAAAAAGTAAAATCCAAAAACTGTATCACTTTAGGGAGGCTTGCCACCTTAACAATATTAAGTCTTTTAATACATGAGTATCAGATGTCTTTCCATTTATTTATGTCTTTAATTTCTTTCAGCAAAGTTTTGTAGTTTTCTCTATGCAAGTCTTTGGCCTTCTTGGTTAATTTTACTTCTAAGTAATTTATTCTTTTTGATGCTATTGGAATTGAAATTCAAAAAAAATTTTTCTTTAATTGTGATTGTTTAGAAACAACTGATTTTTGTGTATTGATTCTGTATCCTGCAACTTCACTGAATTCATTAATTCTAACAGATTTTTTTGGTGCAATCTCTAAGGGTATTTTTACATAGGAGTTCATGTCTGTGAAAAGAGATAATTTTGCTTTTTCCTTTCTAATTTGGATGCCTTTTATTTCTTTTTCTTGCCTGATTGCTCTGGCTGGAACTTCCAGTACTGTGATAATACAAGTGGTTGATGTGGGCATCCTTGTCATCTTGTTTCTTGTGTGAGAGGAAAAGTTTTCAGTCTTTTACTAACTTAGTATGATGTTAGCTAAGGGCTTTTCATATATAGCCTTCATTTTGTTGAAGTAGAGGTACTTACCTGCCTTTTAAAGAAGGTGACACCGTTCTTAAGAGGAAGAAAAAATTGTCAGGTGAATTATCTCATTTGCTACTCTGTTTGAAAGTAGTTAAGAACAACTGTTTCTATTTGAATAACAAAAGAGGATTTAAATAACATTTTTATTTATAATTTCAAAGTGTAGGAGATTGTCTCTTCCCCCCAAAGCAGGTATAATTAATTGGTATGTTTATATATGCTAAAGATATATTCTTTAAAGACTACTGTGTATAAATTGAATTTTTAAAAACTATTAGTCTCTTATGTAGAAAACAAAAGGTGGAGTCACACACCAGTGTTATAATAATATTAGCTTATATAATTGCCCATGTACAGTGTACCTTTACTGGGATCTTTATTTCTTCATATGGCTTCAAGTTACTATCAAGTGTCCTTTCATTTCAGTCTATAGGACTCCCTTTAGCATTTCTTGCAGGGCAGATCTGGTGGTGGTGAATTCCCTCAGTTTTTGTTTAGCTGGGAATGTCTTGATTTCTCCTCAGTTTTGAAAGATTTCTCCTCAGTTTTGCCAGATATAGGATTTTTGGTTGACAGTGTTTTTCTTTTAGCACTTGGAATATATCAACCTACTGCCTTCAGTTCTCCAAAGTTTCTGATGAGAAATCTGCTGATAATCCCATTGAGGATTCCTTGTATTTGATGAGTCACTTCTCTTGTGCTGCTTTCCATGTTCTCTGTGTCTTTCAACAGTTTGATTATAATTCTTCTTGGTGTGGGTCTCTGAGTTAATTTTACTTGAAGTTCATTAAGCTTCTTGGATGTTTATATTCATGTCTTTAGTCAAATTTGGAAATTTTTTTGCCATTATTTCTTCACATATTCTCTCTGCCCCTTTCTCTCTCTCTTCTTCTGGGACTTCCACAATGTGTATGTTGATCTGTTTGATGGTGTCTCACAGGTCCCTTAGGCTCTGTTCACTTCAATAATTTTTCTTTCTGTTCCTTAGACTTGATAATTTCAGTTGTCCTAGACTTTTTTTTTTAATATTTATTTATTTATTTAGGCTGTGCCAGGTCTTAGTTGTGGCATGTGGGATCTTTATTGTGGCATGCAGACTTATTAGTTGCGGCATGCGGACTCTTAGTTGCGGCATGTGGACTTCTTAGTTGTGACATGTGAACTCTTAATTGTGGCTTGCATGCAGAATCTAGTTCCCTGACCAGGGATCAAACCCAGGCCCCCAGCATTGAGAGCGTGGAGTCTTACCCACTGGACCACTAGGGAAGTCCCCTCAATTGTTCTAGCTTTGATTTCACTGATGGTTTCATCTACCTACTCAAATCTGCCTTTGAATCACTCTAGTGAATTTTTCAACTCAGTTATTGTACTTTTCAGCTTCAGAATTTCTTTTTGGTTTCTTTTTAAGTTTTCTGTTTCGTTGATATTTCCATTTTGTTCCCTATGTCATTTTCTTGACTTTTTCCACATCTTCCTTTAGTTCTTTGAGTATCTTTAAGACAGTTGTTGTTTTTTTTTAATAGTATAATTCTTTTTTTTAAATTATTAATTGATTAATTTACTTATTTTTTTGGCTGTGTTGGGTCTTCATTTTTGTGCGAGGGCTTTCTCTAGTTGCAGCAAGTGGGGGGCCACTCTTCATCGCGGCGCGCAGGCCTCTCACTGTCGCGGCCTCTCTTGTTGTGGAGCACAGGCTCCAGACGCGCAGGCTCAGCAGTTGTGGCTCACGGGCCCAGCCGCTCCGCGGCATGTGAGATCCTCCCAGACCAGGGCTCGAACCCGTGTCCCCTGCACTGGCAGGCAGAGTCTCAACCACTGCGCCACCAGGGAAGCCCCTAAGACAGTTGCTTTAAAGTTTTTATCTAGTAGAGCTGTCATCACATCTTTTTCAGGAACAGTTTTTTGTTTTTTCTTGTTTTTTTTTTGTTTTTGTCCCTTTGAATGAGTCATATTTTCCTATTTCTTTATATGTCTTGTATTTTTGTTGTTGTTGAAAACCGGACATTTGAATCTAATGATGTGGTGACTCTGGAAATCAGAATCTCCCCTTTCCCCAGGGTTTGCTGTTTGTTTGTTTGTTTGGAGTGTTGTAGGCTGTCTCTGTACCAAGAATCAGTCTGAGGTGTGAACTTATAGTCTTCTCAGGTCTTTTCTGAGCCTTTGCCTTCCCCTGGGTGTGCATGATGACTTTCTAACTTCCTCTGAATATGTGGTTGCTTTTGAATCCAATAGTCCTCAATATCTGGCTCCCAAAAGGAGAAAAAGAGAAAAATGAAAGGATGAGGGGGGAGAAGCACTGGTGCTTTAAATCCCCTTCAAGTCACTTCAGCCAGAGGGGGAGGTGCAACAACAGTGTCCGCCTCCTCTTTGCACCTCTGAGATCAGAAGCAGCGCGATCAGCCCTGATCAGAGCAGATCCCTGATATTTGGAGGACAGCGTCCTCATTGCCCACCCTGGCTCCCACAGGCTGTGTGTGCAAGCTGCTCCAGGAACACATGCAAGGCTGCCTGCACAGGGATGGGCACTGGGTAGCTGCTATTGTGCTAAGGGCTGAAATTCACCAAAATTTATCTAAACATTCCTCTGCACGTTTGCAAGTCCTCAGTAGACTCCAGGAGTTCCAGAACAGTTATATCAGACAGATTCTGCCAGTGCATTTGTTGTCTATGTGGGGAGACGGATTTCTGGTGCTTCCTACTCTGCTACCTTCCCAGAATACTCCTTGTAAGTTAAATTTTTAAAAAGATTTTGTTTGAAGAGTTTGAAAACTGAGATAATCTTAACCCCTCAGACTACCATTGTTTTGTGCACAAAACACCCTCGAGGGAGCATTGCCACCCAGCTCCAAAGCCTCTCCTGAGGCAGATCCTTTATGGTGTAGGGCAGGTAGCCTGCACAGAGCAGTGGGCTGGAGAGAGCCAACCCCAAGAATGCTCCAGATTTGAGGCTATTCCCAGCACAGACAGCTCACAGGACATCAGGATAGTCACTTTCCCCTTCCTGGGGCTTGAGTTACTCATTGAAAGAGTGTGGGAGTTGGACTAGATCAGTGTTTCTTCAGTGAAACCACAGAACAAACTTTCTTACGTAGAACGCTGATAATTATTTCAGTGAAAAAAAAATTATCAGATCAAGAAAACTCCCAGATTCAGCAGTGTATAAAGTGAAAATAAAATAGAGTAACTAAATGAACTATTACAGAAGTTTTAGAACACTGGTCCAGTTTTTAGTGAATTACAGGAAATTTATGAAAGCACAGAGATGTAGAAAGCAGAGACAGCATAAGTCAAGTTAACCTTTTACCATAACTCATTGATTTGCAGTGGAAATGGAAGGTGGATATAATCTGGAAATCTGTAGGCAATTCTCTTTTCCTGATCTGGGCCTCAGTTTCCTCATCTGTAAAACTGGGCCTGAAGTAATTCTTTTTTTTTTTTAATTTTATTTATTTATCTATTTTTATATTTAATTTTTGGCTGAGTTGGGTCTTCGTTGCTGTGAGCTGGCTTTCTCTAGTTGCGGTGAGTGGGGGCTACTCTTCGTTGCGGTGTGCGGGCTTCTCGTTGCAGTGGCTTCTCTTGTTGCAGAGCATGGCCTCTAAGTGCGTGGGCTTCAGTAGTTGTGGCACGTGGCTCAGTAGTTATGGCTCGCGGGCTCTAGAGCGCAGGCTCAGTAGTTGTGGCGCACGGGCTTAGTTGCTCCGCGGCATGTGGGATCTTCCCAGACCAGGGCTCGAACCCGTGTCCCCTGTATTGGCAGGCGGATTCTTAACCAGTGCGCCACCAGGGAAGCCCTGAAGTAATTCTTTAAGAAGACTTTTCAGTTACTCTGGAATAAATTTTTGGTTCTGTGATCACAGGGAATAAAACTGACAGAGGTGGTGAGGGGGTTGTTGGAGGGTGGGGGAGTGGGTGTGGTGTGGTGGCTGGGCTTGCTTTCAGACTCCCCTGTTCTGCTCTACTCCTACCACATGCAGTTCCTCAGAGTGTGACAGGCCAGGGTGGGACAAGAGGGAGCTGCATTCTTGGTTGGATTAAAGGGTGCAGGTGAATCTCCATGACCTGGAGGGAGGGTTGCTTCCATTGTTTCCCAAAGATGGTTTTAGGAAGTACAAAGACAAACATTTTTTAATCTTTTTGTATATGCTTTAGTATTTTAAAAATGTGTAGCTAGCACATCATACCTGTTATTTTAGAGATGTTAACTGCTTAGGATGTGGCTCCACTTTAAAAAATGGAAAACGTTAAGTGCCATTTCATTATGGTGGAAGTATGATGGGGAGGGGAGTGATAAGAATGACTATATGAGAAGCCTCGGCCTCTGGGATAGGCCCCTTGAGGTGGCACCTCAGCAGTATGGCTGTGACACGCCTTATCCTTGCACTGGGCATTCTAGAGGGCAGAGAGGGAGCTTAGCATTCCTGTTGAAAGAGGAGACTGAGGCCCAGAGGGGAGATGGTCCCCCAAGACACTGCTGGGAAGTGGTGTTGAGTGGACTGGTGCTGGACTCTTCCTCCTCTGATGTCCCACAGGGCATCCGCGTCCCTTCTGAGCATCCCAGACAGAAGGCTCAGAGCCCAGCTCTGGAGTGTCTTGTCCTAGAGGATTTTTTTTTTTTTTTTTTGCGTGGGGGGGGGGGAAGGTGTGCTGTGCAGCATGCAGGATCTTAGTTCCCCCACCAGGGATCGAACCTGTGCCTCGCACCCCTGCATTGGGAATGCGGAGTCTGAACCACTGCACCACCAGGGAAGTCCCCTAGAGGATTTCTTCTAGCTGGTGCCCAGCAGCTCTACTGGGCCCTTCAGCTGCTGGAACCCTGGTGTGGGGCTCTCTGGTCCCTCCAGCAGGTGGGGTTAGGGTATGCACAGCGATTCAAGCCCCTCCACTCTTTGTGCACCTGCTTCTTGGAGGGTATACTGTCTGTTCTTCCGTTTGTTTGAGCAGAGGGTTCACTTTGTTTTGTTTTTTCCCCAAATGGGACTAGCTTTATTGCTTACTATAAAAATTGAAAATTGTTTGTATAAAAGAATACATAAGCAATATAAAGAATCAAATATGTCTCTGTATGCATGTATAGAATAAGATAAATTACTTAAACCCAACTATCCAGGGATAATCACTTAACTGTCTAGATTTTTTCCTCTGTTTATATACCTAGTTGATATCAATTTCCATATGATTTTATAAAAATGAAATTATGTTGCTTATCTGTTACATGCTTTTTTCCCCCCAACAATAAATGTGTTATGGACGTCTTAACATATCAGTAGAGATCCTTGTCTTCAGTTTTCATGGCTGCAGAGTATTCTCTTTTGTGGGTAGCCTTGACGTAATTTATTTAATCCTCTTTAATGGAAGTTTTGGTGGCATCCAGTATTTGGCCCTGTTAATGTTGTGATAAATATCCTTGCATGCTCATCCAAGCATTTGCTTTTCTGGATTTCTTACTGTATATTTTTAGATACAGAACTGTGGGTCAAACATTAAGTACATTAAAATTTTTAATGCATGTTTTAAACTGCCTCCTGGAAAAGTGGGACTGATTCAGTCCAACAGTCCTGGCTGGTAGGATGGTTGTTGAATGACTACAGGTAGCTGTGGGCTTTCTTTGGGTCCCTTAGACTGTGCAGTCCCCCAGCTCTGATTATTTCCTGGGCATTTGTGGGTGGACAGCCCTGCCTGTCTTCTACTCCAAAATGACAGTAGGCCTGCTTCTCCCATCCGTCCCCCAGAATGCTGTTCGTGTCCCACGGGACTTTGAGGGCTGCAGTGTCCTCCGCAAGTACCTGGGCCAGCTCCACTACCTGCAGAGTCGGGTCCCCATGGGCTCAGGCCAGGAGGCCGCTGTTTCTGTCACCTGGTGAGAGCTGGCAGGGCTGGGGGGAGCCTGGAGGTTGCCTGGGACAGCCCAGGGGTGTCTGGGCGGTGGGGATGCCCCTCTCCCCACCACCCCGCTTTCTTTTCCTTGCTACACAGCATGGGGAGTGGCTTGGTGTGGTCTCCCCAGGCCTCCCTCCCATCCGACGCAGCACTGGGGGTGGCGGGTCGCTTCACCAGCTCCTTCCCTCGAGATGACTGGGGTGGCCTGTCCACAGGACTGAGATCTTCTCAGGCAAGTCTGTGGCCCATGAAGACATCAAGTATGAGCAGGCCTGCATTCTCTACAACCTTGGTGAGCTACCTAACCCCTTCCCCATGGCCCTACCTCCCAGCCCTGCCCACCCCATCTCAGCTCAGCAGGAGGCCACAAGGGCAGTGGGCTGATGGAAGGAAGACACCTGGATTCTGACCCTCCACTGCCTTCTCACAGCTCTGCTGGTGCCTCTCTTCTGGGCCACAGGGAGCCACCCTGCTGGGGAGAGGCTCTACTAGGCTGGCTGCCACATGGTGTTGCTACTGTGTGCTCCGGCCCAGAGGGGTGGCCTCTCTTTTCTGACTGGACAGCTCCCAGCCCCCCTTGTGGCTTTGGGTTGCTTCCAGCAGGAGGAGAACAACGCTGGCCTAGACTGGCCTTGCCGTCAACCCTGATGGCTCAGCCTTAGCCTGGGGAGCCCCGAGTCCTGTGTAGGCATCCCTGAGGCTCTGAGACTGGACTTGTAGGCTGAGGGCTGTGGACGGCAGGAGCCCCTTCCCTTCCACCCCATCCCTGCCTGGTGCAGAGCCAGAGACTGAGACCCCATTTACTCCAGCTTTGGTGTCCTTGGACCAACTGCCCCAGTTCTCAGACCCCTGTTGTCCTGATCATGAGTGACACCAGCAGCCCCAGGCTAGCCCTGACCCCATGTTCTGTGCCTCCCCAGGGGCGCTGCACTCCATGCTGGGGGCCATGGACAAGCGCATGTCTGAGGAGGTGAGGAGGGTAGGGGCAGTGGGTGGGTCATAGGACAGAACCAGGGAGGGGTGCTGAGTGTTGCCAGCCTCCAGAGTGTGAATCCTGCCCCGTGGAGTGGACACAGGCAGCTCTGTGGCTCTGCTTCTGGCATCCTCCCCTGTTCTCTCCCAGGGCATGAAGGTCTCCTGCACTCACTTCCAGTGTGCAGCAGGTGCCTTTGCCTACCTGCGTGAGCACTTCCCTCATGCCTACAGCGTTGACATGAGCCGGCAGATCCTCACTCTCAATGTCAACCTCATGCTGGTGAGGAGACGACACCCTTGTTGGGGCCGAGTTGAATCCAGGGGTGGGCACGGTTAGGGCTGGATCCTAGAAGTCCTGTGCACATGGCAGTGAGGGACAAGCAGAGGCCTGGGCTTTGATCTTTTGAGCCCCAGGTGGATCAGGAGCAGGGCTGTGCTGCTTGGAGTGCGGGAGGCTGGACGGAGAGGGCATCCGCGTGGTCTGTGCCGCTGAGGAATGGAGTGCATCTCCATCTGCTCTTCCAGGGCCAGGCTCAGGAGTGCCTTCTGGAGAAGTCCATGTTGGACAACAGGAAGAGCTTTCTGGTGGCTCGCATCAGTGCACAGGTAGGGACAGGGATAGACGGTGGCCCTCAAGGGACTGATGCCAGGCTTTTGGTTTACTCCCGATCCCCAACTTATAGCCCTGTCCTGGCTTCTAGGTGGTGGATTACTACAAGGAGGCGTGCCGGGCCTTGGAGAACCCCGATACCGCCTCACTGCTGGGCCGGATCCAGAAGGACTGGAAGAAGCTGGTACAGATGAAGATCTACTACTTTGCGGCTGTGGCTCATGTGAGGGCACCGTGGCCACCAGGGCTGGGCTGGGCTGAGTTGCCATAGCTCAGGAAGTAAGTAGCGATGTCTCTTCTTTCCCAGTTGCACATGGGGAAGCAGGCTGAGGAGCAGCAGAAGTTCGGAGAGCGGGTGAGTGAGCCGTGGCCAGGAGGGGACTCTGGACTGGTCCCAGCCTTGTTAGTCAGATCCTCGTGGGGACCCTTCTTCTGTCTCTCACCCCCACATCCCTGGCGGCCCCCCGCCGTAGACCTGGTGTTTCTCATGTGTTGTCCCATTTGTGCAGCCTTCATCCCCAGGGGACGGAGGAGGCGCAGCAGGCTCCCCTCAGGGGATGGCTGGTGGGAGATGTAGGCTGTGGGGTGGAGCTGGTAGACACTAACCGTGGTGCTGTTGGCTGGGCTGGCGCGTGGCTTCCTCCTCAGCTCCTTGTCTTCTGATGGGTCACCTGATGGCCAGATAGGCTCGGTGTGGGTTGGGGTGGCGGAAAGAGTAGGGTCCAAGCAGGGAAGGACGGACTGGTCTCTGTCCCCCACAGGTCGCGTACTTCCAGAGTGCCCTGGACAAGCTCAATGAAGCCATCAAGCTGGCCAAGGTAAAGATGAGGAAGAGCCTGGCTGCCCCTCGGAGCCTGAGAGGACAAGGAGCAAGCCTGGTGGGGCTGAGGGGTCTCCTGGCACTGGCTGTGGTTGGCACTGAGCACCCCCATCCCTACCCTACAGGGCCAGCCTGACACCGTGCAAGACGCACTTCGCTTCACTATGGACGTCATTGGGGGAAAGTGAGTTTCTGGGGCTCGGGGTGGCTCTGGTTCCTTCTTGTTAGGAGGGGTCTTGGCCTTTTGCCTGCATCGTTGGGAGGAAGCCACCAGGGCCAGAGAGTAGTGGCCCACGTGGGAGGCTAGGTCCTGGATCCCTGCTGATCACTCAAGACTCCCCATTCCTCCTTCTCCTGACCCCCAGATACAATTCTGCGAAGAAGGACAATGATTTCATCTACCACGAGGCTGTCCCAGCACTGGACACCCTTCAGCCTGTAAAAGGTCTGAAGCTGAGGGGAGGCCAAGGATCGGGGTAGGGATGAAGATGGGACAGGAGAGAGGCAGTCGAGGTTCGAGTGGGCCTGGTCTCTACGATTCTTCCTCACCCCTCCCAGGTGCCCCCTTGGTGAAGCCCTTACCAGTGAACCCCACAGACCCAGCTGTTACGGGCCCTGACATCTTCACCAAACTGGTACCCATGGCTGCCCATGAAGCCTCGTCGCTGTACAGGTGGGCGGGACAGGCAGGCCCTATTAGCCCAGGTTGGGTTGGGATATCTCAAAGAGACGGCTTCCAGCGAATTGCTGTCACTTCTCCTGCAGTGAGGAGAAGGCCAAGCTGCTTCGGGAGATGATGGCCAAGATTGAGGACAAGAATGAGGTCCTGGAGTGAGTGCAAGGCTGGGGTGGGAGGCATGGAGGGTACACACCAGACCTCTGTGGGGTCCCCAGTGCTGCCTGCGACAGGGAGAGGAGTAAATGAAAGGTCTGTTGGCACCAGCAGGCCTCCTGGCTGCGCCCTCCCTGCCCAGGGTCTTGTATGCTAGATTTGTAAGTTGAGAGTCACGCATCTTGAGAGGAGGATGTCCCATTGTTTCCAGCAGTGCCCTGGGCATGTTCTGTGGTGGCAGTTGGGATGCTGATTTGTTGTCTGTTAGGACCTCAGACCTTGCTTCAGTGGTGGGGGCTTGCCCTGGTGGGCTCCTTGTGTAGCTGAGGGATTGAGCCAGCACCCACCTGGTCCCGTTGCCCCCCAACAGCCAGTTCATGGACTCAATGCAGCTGGATCCTGAGACAGTGGACAACCTTGATGCCTACAGCCACATCCCACCCCAGCTCATGGAGAAGTGTGCAGCTCTCAGCGTCCGGCCCGACACTGTCAGGAACCTCGTCCAGTCCATGCAAGGTGAGTGAGGAGGAAAAGCAAGCAGGTGGAGAGCGGGAACGTGGGAGTCATCTGCTGCGGCCTTCTCTGTGTCCCTTGTTGACCGAGGATGGAGGTTTTCACCTCTCCCAGCACCCGTCACAGCACCCACTGCACACTTCGGCGAACCACCGCACCCTGTGTGCCCTCTGTCTGCACTGCTCAGCCAGCACTGGGCTGCATGCAAGCCTGACTGAGGGGGCAGTTCTGTCTCCTGGGGGATGGGCCAGAGTGGGTGCCTAGTCTGCCTGCCACAGGAGCTGACCCCGCCTCCTCTAAATACGCCCCCAGTGCTGTCCGGTGTGTTCACGGATGTGGAGGCCTCCCTGAAGGACATCAGGGACCTGCTGGAGGAGGATGAGCTGCTAGAACAGAAGATGCAGGAGGCAGTGAGCCAGGCAGGGGCCAGCACAGCTGTCTCCAAGGCCGAGCTGGCAGAGGTGAGGCGAGAATGGGCCAAGTACATGGAGGTCCACGAGAAGGCCTCCTTCACCAACAGCGAGCTGCACCGCGCCATGAATCTGCATGTTGGCAACCTGCGCCTGCTCAGTGGTCCTCTGGACCAGGTCCGGGCTGCCCTGCCCACGCCAGCCCTCACCCCAGGTGAGCCCCCTTCCTGTCCCCATGGGGAGAGGCTTGGCGCTGGGGTTTTCTCTGGCCTCACTGACCACTGCCGCTCCCAGAGGACAAGGCAGTGCTGCAGAACCTGAAGCGCATCCTGGCCAAGGTGCAGGAGATGCGGGACCAGCGTGTGTCCCTGGAGCAGCAGCTGCGTGAGCTTATCCAGAAGGATGACATCACGGCGTCACTGGTTACCACAGACCATTCAGAGATAAAGGTGGGGCTGGGTGAGCAGTGTGCAGGGGCTGACTCTAGGCTCCACCCTTAGGTGGTGAGGCCCTGAGTGTCTGTCCTCCACCCCCCATCACACTCCCTCAGAAGCTGTTTGAGGAGCAGCTGAAGAAGTATGACCAGCTGAGGGTGTACCTGGAGCAGAACCTGGCCGCCCAGGACAACATTCTCCGGGCACTGACAGAGGCCAACGTGCAGTACGCATCTGTGCGGCGGGTGCTCAGTGAACTGGACCAAAAGTTAGTGTCTGGCCCTGTGCCTCTACCCAGTCCTGCCCAGAGCTGGGCTCCAGTTACTCACCTCCTGCCGGCCCTTCTGCCCGCCAGGTGGAACTCCACGCTGCAGACCCTGGTGGCCTCCTATGAAGCCTACGAGGACCTGATGAAGAAGTCCCAGGAGGGCAAGGACTTCTATGCAGACCTGGAGAGCAAGGTGGCCGCTCTCCTGGAACGGGCACAGTCTACCTGCCAGGCCCGTGAGGCAGCCCGCCAGCAGCTCCTGGACAGGTGAGTGTGGCCCCGGGGCCGGGGTGCGGCTGCACCCCAGACCGAGGTCGGGCTGAGGGGCTGTGTGGCTCCACTTCTTCCCTACCTTGTCCTACAGGGAGCTGAAGAAGAAGCCGCCGCCACGGCCCACAGCCCCAAAGCCGCTGCTGCCCCGCAGGGAGGAGGGCGAGGCAGTGGAGGCAGGGGACCTGCCTGAGGAGCTGCGCAGCCTGCCCCCCGACACCTTCCTGGGGGCGGCTGCCCCACTCCACTTCCCCCCTGCCCCCTTCCCCAGCTCTGCAGGCCCAGGACCCCACTATCTCTCAGGCACCTTACCGCCTGGTACCTACTCGGGCCCCGCCCAGATGTTGCAGCCCAGGGCCCCCCAGGCCCTAGGGCACCCTGTGCTGGCCCTGGCACCTGGACCTGCTCTCTACACACCCGGGGCCTACACACCAGAGCTGGGCCTCGTGCCGCGATCCTCGCCGCAGCATGGCATGGTGAGCAGTCCCTATGGGGGGGTGGGGCCTACCCCACCGGCTGCAGGCCTGCCCTCAGCCCCACCTCCCCAGTTCTCCGGCGCTGAGTTGGCCGTGGGGATTCGGCCAGCCACCACCACAGTAGATAGCGTCCAGGCCCCCATCTCCAGCCACACAGCACCACGGCCAAACCCTGCCCCTGCTCCTCCCCGGCCCCGCTTCCCGGGGCCGCCCCCCCAGCCGCTGCCCGTGCCCTACACCTACCCGATGGGGGCCAAGCCACCCCTCGCAGCTCCCCCCGCCCAGCACCACTTTTCTCCTGGGATGCCCACAGGTTTTTCAGCCCCGAGGACTGGGCCCCAGCCTCATCCCACACGAGCGGTGTTTGGGCCCCAGCCTCCCCAGCAGCCCCTTCCACTCCAGCATCCGCATCTCTTCCCGCCCCAGGCTCCAGGACTGGTACCCCCACAGACCCCCTATCCCTTTGCCCCTCAGCCTGGTGTCCTGGGGCAGCCACCACCCACCCTGCACACCCAGCTCTACCCAGGCCCCTCTCAGGACCCTCTGCCTCCTCACTCAGGGGCGCTGCCTTTCCCCAGCCCTGGGCCCCCTCAGCCTCCCCATCCCACCCTGGCATATGGTCCTGCCCCTTCCCCCAGGCCCCTGGGCCCCCAGGCCCCCCCCCTCTCCATTCGAGGCCCTCCGCCTGCCAGCCAGCCCGCCCCCACTCCCCACCTGGTGCCTTCACCTGCCCCATCACCGGGGCCCGGCCCCGTACCTCCTCGGCCCCCTGCAGCAGAGCCAGCCGTGTGTCTGCGCCGAGGCGCTGCGAGTGCAGATCTGCTCTCGTCCAGCCCTGAGAGTCAGCATGGAGGCGCTCAGCCTCCTGGGGGTGGGCAGCCTCTGCTACAGCCCACTAAGGTGGATGCGGCTGAGGGCCGGCGGCCACAGGCCCTGCGGCTGATTGAGCAGGACCCCTACGAGCATCCGGAGAGGCTGCAGCAGTTGCAGCAGGAGCTGGAGGCCTTTCGGGGCCAGCTGGGCGATGCAGGGGCTCTGGACGCTGTCTGGCGGGAGCTGCAAGACGCACAGGAGCACGATGCCCGTGGCCGTTCCATCGCCATCGCCCGCTGCTACTCACTGAAGAACCGGCACCAGGACGTCATGCCCTACGACAGCAACCGTGTGGTGCTGCGCTCGGGCAAGGACGACTACATCAACGCCAGCCGCGTGGAGGGGCTCTCACCGTACTGCCCACCTTTGGTGGCCACCCAGGCCCCCCTGCCTGGCACAGCTGCCGACTTCTGGCTCATGGTGCATGAGCAGAAAGTATCAGTCATTGTCATGCTCGTGTCCGAGGCCGAGATGGAAAAGGTGAGAGGGAGAGGTTGGGTGGGTGCCCAGCAGGGAAACTGGAAAACCAGCCCTAACTGCCCTGTTTGTCCTTCAGCAAAAGGTGGCTCGCTACTTCCCTACCGAGAGGGGCCAGCCCATGGTGCACGGTGCCCTGAGCTTGGCCCTGAGCAGTGTCCGCACCACCGAGACCCACGTGGAACGGGTGCTGAGCCTGCAGTTCCGGGACCAGAGCCTCAAGCGCTCGCTCGTGCACCTCCACTTCCCCACGTGGCCGGAGTTGTGCGTCTGCTGCCCTGGGCGGTGGTTGGGGGGCTGGGAGGGTGGTGCAGCCTTGGATCAGGTCTGGCTCAGAGATGCCGCCCCACCCTGCAGAGGCCTGCCGGACAGCCCCAGCAACCTGCTGCACTTCATCCAGGAGGTGCACGCTCATTACCTGCATCAGCGCCCCCTGCACACGCCCGTTGTCGTCCACTGCAGGTAGGTGTGGGTAGCTCCCGAGTGGCCCTCCTCTGGGGGCTCCTGGGCTGGCCTTACAGCCCCTTCCTGCTGCAGCTCCGGGGTGGGCCGCACGGGAGCCTTCGCGCTGCTCTACGCGGCTGTGCAGGAGGTGGAGGCTGGAAGTGGGATCCCTGAGCTGCCTCAGCTGGTGCGGCGCATGCGGCAGCAGAGGAAACACATGCTGCAGGAGAAGGTGAGGGCCCGGGCGGGAGCTGGGATGGGCCCTCCATCCTGGGTGACGGGCCCCGCCCGGCTGACCAGGCCCAATGTGCCCCTGCAGCTGCATCTCAGGTTCTGCCATGAGGCGGTGGTGAAACACGTGGAGCAGGTCCTGCAGCGCCACGGCGTGCTCCTTCCGTGCAAGCCCTCAGCTGGTGCCAGTGTCACCCAGAAGGTGAGGGAGGGAGCCCCTGGGGGCTGCTAGGACTGACACTGCCTCGTGGACTCCGTCTTCACCCACTCTTGTCTCCTCAGAATCACCTTCCTCAGGACTCCCAGGACCTGGTTCTCGGTGGGGATGTGCCCATCAGCTCCATCCAGGCCACTATCGCCAAGCTCAGCATCCGGCCTCCCGGGGGCTTGGATTCCCCAGCTGCCGGCCTGCCAGGCCCTGTAGAGCCCCCAGGCCTGCCGCCACCCAGCCTCCCAGAGTCCACCCAGCTCCCATCCTCCTCCCCACCCCCTCTCTCTTCACCCCTGCCTGAGGCGCCCCCGCCTGAGGAGGAGCAGCCGGTACCTGAGGTCCCCAGCCCGGGGCCCCCCTCCTCCTCTTTGGAGCTGCTGGCCTCCCTAACTCCTGAGGCCTTCTCTCTGGACAGCTCCTTGAGGGGAAAGCAGCGGATGAGCAAGCAGAACTTTCTGCAGGCCCATAACGGGCAGGGTCTGCGGGCTGCCCGGCCCACTGACGACCCCCTCAGCCTTCTGGATCCACTCTGGACACTCAACAAGACCTGAACAGGGTTTGCCTGCCTGGTCCTTACACTATGTTGTCTCCCATGCCAGTCTGCCCCTCTTGAGGTGGGGCCTAGTCTTACTCCCATTCCTGCTGCCTTCAGCCCTGCCTGGCCCAGCCCACAGCTCTATGGGGTAGAGATGCATCATGGGTTTTGGGTCAGGTTCTGCTCCTTTGTGGGACCTGACATTTTCAGCTTTTTGCTGTTGAATAAACAAACCTGTTCTGTGGCCTGTTCTGTGGCCAGTGTTTGTTTGCTCAGCGCTGCTCCCCGGGAGGTGGGGGGGCTGGGCCTCAGCAACACCACCTTCAGTGAGCGTGGATGTGGAGGGGGTCACCTTGGTTTCCACACCTCTGAAGTGGTTATGCAAGAAGGCCTCTAGAGCTGGCTTGCTAAACTTCCCCAGCCTGTAAACTGTTCCTCTGACTGACTGGTATGGCTTCTGGCAGGAGCTGCTCTGAGCTGAGAACGGTCTAACCAAGTGCTGCACTTCAGGCACCGGGAGGGTGTAAATGATGCCAGAGCTCATCCAGGGGAAGACGCAAGTGGCTCACAAAGCCCCTGGCTGATGATGTGATTTTTAAAAAAAAGTTTAATATTACAGTCACGAGGCAGGACAGGACAGTTCAGAGGCAGCTTCCCAAAGATTCAGCTCTTCCCCCAGTCCAGGTCCAGCACATTGCCCCACAGAGCACCCCAGCCAGACAGGCAGGGAGGCCCACCCTCAGTCCAGCTTCTCCAGCACAGAGGGCACGTACACTAGGCTGAGCTCACTGCCAAAGTTGCAGACAATGGCAGCATTGTCCAGCACCAGGATCTGGCGGGCCGGCTGGGCCTCGCTGTTCTTCCCCAGGTAGACTGTCTGTAACAGGTCCCCGTAGTTTAGGTCCCAAAAGGAAACACAGCCCTGGCCACCGGTCACCAGCAGGTTGTCTGAGATGACACCCAAGCTTGCACCACAGCCCAGGTCCTGGAGGCAAGGACAGGACAGGCTCGGTGTCTTGAATCCTTCCCTAAAACACCGAGAAAATCCTGTGGCCCCCAACATGCCTACCTGCTGAATGGAGTAGAGCCTGATGCCTGTGCTGCGGTCCCAGATGCTGATGAGGTCATCTAGGCCACTGCTGATGACGCAGGAGGTGGTACAGGTGAGGGAGGTGACATCCCCACGGTGAGCGAACATGTGGCTGACCCGGCTGCCAGTCAGCACATCCCACAGGCAGATGGCCCCATCTTGTCCTCCACTGGCCAGCACCATGGTCTAAGGGAACAGGCACAGGGGAGCTGGTCACTGTGGTGAAACACCTCTGTCCACAAGGGTGGCTTAGTGCCCTGGTGGGTGGGAGCCCTCACTCTGCTTCACAGAGGCCCTTGGGGACCAGCTCCCAGGAGTTAGAAACAAGGGCCATGGGCCTGGCTTGGTACTCCTGCACCCCACCCACGGCCCTCACCTGGTCAATGTACACAGTCGTGATGGCCCCTGAGTGGCCTTGCAGGGTGAAGAGGCAGCATGAGTCCTCCAGGCGGTACACCTGGGGCAGGAACAGGTATCAGATTCTGGTCTCTCTGGGATTTTCCAAATCACACTTTGGCCAGGAATTCCCTTCCACAGTTCATCCAGGACACCTCCAGCCACTCCCTGGCTGACCCCATGTGCTCCCCACCCCCTGTGCTGGGCCACCCCAGTAACCAAGAGATGGTGCCAACACTTACTCTCAGTGTGTGGTCCTGGCTCCCAGTCACGAGGCGCCCGGCAGCTGCCTTCAGGGCTGTGATGGGCTTCTGGTGTGCACAGGGCACTGTGTGGGTCAGGTGACAAGCCACTGCGTCACTGCTGCTGTACATAGGGGATGTGGGGGAACTGCCCCGCCCCGGGGCCCCTGGGGACAACAGGCCAAGTGAGGGATCTCCGAGAAGACACCCTGCAGGCAGCCCCTGCGCTCCACCCACACCCACCAGGTGCAGGCACCAGCCCAGCCCAGGTCCCCTGACCTCGGAACTGCAGTGGGCTGAGGGCTGTGTGAGTCTCCAAGGAGAAGAAATCAAGAGAACCGTTGAGCCGGGCAGCCACAATCCTGGAAGAGAAGAGCGGCTGCCAGGTGGCTCTCCCTCAGAGCCCCCAGCCTTGGGGCTGAGCACCGCGGGCCCTTGACAGGCCCTTCCCACTGGCTGTGGGAACAGTGGAGCCATGAGGGACCGTGGCCAAGAGGGAAGCACAGGTGCTGGGGACCAGGTTGCAACTCCAATTATTAACCTCTGTGCCTCAGAGTCTTCATCTGTGAAATGGGAACAACTGTAGCCACCTCTCAGCGTGGTCATGAGGAGTAAATGAGCTAGTATGTGTAAACTGGTACCTGGGGAACATCATGTAAGATTGGAAATTAAAAACAAAAACAAGGGGGATGGGCAGTCCCCCTTCACAGCCTGGAGCAAAAGGAAAGGCTTCAGGGGAGGAGAAACAGGACCTACGGTGGGGCTATGTTTTAGAGCCACAGAAGGTGCTGCTGTCTCCATCACAGAAAAGCAGCTTCGACCCAAGCACCACCTGCTCCATTTCCTTTTTCCACAAAGAAATAAGGATTATTCTCCACTGCCCCGATTCCTAGGCACAAGTTGACGGGCAGAGATGGAGACATTTGCCTTGTGGCCCCAAAGCTTTGAAGTGGGTGGGGTTCAAAATCTTACTCCAGCAAAGGGCAATGCACATCTTCACCTCTGCCCATAATCTGAAGGATCTATGGCAGAGATGGGGAAGGCACAGAACAGGGGTGGGAGGGAGAGGGAGGAGAGACCATGGAACTTTGAGGGTTGAGCTGAGACATGTGGGCTGTCCCTTAACTTCAAAAAAAAAAACAGCAGCAGGGGAGAATTTCCAAGCATGGAGAGCACAGTGAACTTGGCCAGACTGCAGGGTAGGATGTTAGCTAAATAAGGCCTGAGCAAGAAGCCTGGCAATGGCAGGAATGACAGCAGCAGCCAACAGAAACTGAGAGGTGAGAGCAAGGGGTATCCCCACCCCAAGAAAATAAGGCTCCAGCTTTAGCTTAGATGGTGGGACCACGAACGGTCAGGGACCCTGCGAGGAAGAGCCAGCATGGGTCAGGCAGGTGAAGCGTTCAGCAAAGGCACCTGGTCATGGGTGAGGCCCAGGTTTCTCAGCCCAGAGGTGGGAGCTCAAGCCTGAGAAGCTGGGGATCCTCCTCTCCCAGGGAGTGTGTGATCGAGCCCTGGCAACACCCAGCCAACAGCCGTGCTGAGGAGGGAGGCACGGACAGTGTCCAGCATCAAAGGGGAAGAAAAGACGGTTCTTCTGAAAATGCATTTTTCTGGAACTGAAAACCCAGGAAACCTAGAAAGGTCAGTATTGACAGGCTACCTAGAGCAACTCTGACTTCAGAAGGGTGAGGAGAACTGCTCACTCTCCATGTGCCAGGCCCTATTCTAAGTGCTTCCTGTTAACTCTTTGAGCTGTCCCCCTCCCACTGAGGTGGACTACCTGCTGTTCACAGGTGTGGGGCTTGGCACCGAGTAGGGAAGTCAAGTTACACACCAGTGAAGGGGAAGCAGGGCTCAAACCTCAGAGTGTGCTGGGCTGGGCTGTCTAGGGTTGAGGCAGGCATCCTAGCACTCGCACCTTTTGTCCAGGAAGACGAGGGCCGTGATGCCCGAGGAGACCTCCTCGCTGCTGCAGCGCAGAGTGCCCTCGATGGCGTCCCACACCTGCAGGCCCAGAGGCTGTGAGCACCTGCGAGCTGGGAGGGCCCACAAACCCCCTGCACAGACGTCCCCTCTGCCGACCTCCAGCCCCTCTGCCCACCTCCAGCCGGCCACTGCTCCGCCCCACCACGATGAGGCTGCCCTGCAGCTCCAGGCTCCAGATGGAGCCATCTGCGCTGGGGGCCCAGGCGAGGGAAGGGGACCCCTTCTCAGGAGGAAAGCCCCCCTCGTCCTCAGGGGCCTGAGGCAGCGTGGGCCCGGGCGAGGGTGGGCGCAGGGCTGGTGTGTGGACGGGAGCCATTCCCTCCTCCTGGTACAGTCGCTGCACCAGGTGGCTGAAGTCATAGCCTAGGGAGGCCTGAGCACGGCGGCAGCCCGCCCGGTACCGGGGCTCGGGCTGAGCGGGCTCTAGGAGCTGTGGCTGCGCTGAGAAGTTGGTGTCGATCAAGCAGGTGAGATCCGGCTGGTCCCCGAAAAGGGAAGGTGGCGGAGGGCCCCGGGGACGATGCCGTAGCGGAGGACTGTCCCCAGGCTCCTCTGGACCACCCTTCCCACCGTCCGACAGCCGTTCCCAGCTCTCCTGAGCCTCCAACACGCTGCCAACACCACTGTCCTGGCGCTGCCTGCTGGGGGGCGGGGAGGGTGGGGTGAGGACAGTGGGGCACAGATGCAGGGCAGGGCATGGGTGGGAGGTGGGGGGTACCTACCCCGGGTGTGGGATGCGAGTGAGGCAGTCTCCAGTCTGCGCGTCCCACACACACACGTGGCCTGCCAGGCAACAGCTCACCAGCAGCATCCCGTCACTGGCCAGACACTCGATGTCCTGCGGAAGCACAGCATGGACATGGGCACGGGCGCTGGCGTCTGCGCGGCCCAGGCTTCAGGCGCCCCCAGCTCCCACCCGCGCTCACCATGAGGTGCCCGCGCAGCACCAGGGGCACAATCTCCGTCTCGGGTGGCGCGTAGCCGTAGTCATCGCAGGGGAGCTCCCCACGCCGCCGCCGCCCGGGCCCCGAGCCGGGTTGCCCATAGTTGCGAGGGCAGAGCACGCGGTATAGGCAGAGCAGCAGCAGCACGAGGACGATGCCCGAGGCCAAGCCGAGTGCCGCCACCCTGCGCCGGGCGGAGCCTGGTGAGGCGTGCCCCATCCCCCCCCCCATCCCTGCCAGCCGCCCCCCTCCCTCGTGGGCCTTACTTGTACAGGGTGATGTCTCTGTGCGCCTGCGCCGTGCCTGGCCCCTTGGGGCCGGCCTCCCAGAGCCCACCCTGCCCAGGCCGCGGCGGGGGCCAGGCACTGCGGCCGTCCTGAGGGTGCCGCCCCTCCAGGGCCTCCCTCGGGTTCAGGCGGAGCGTGACTGGGATGACAGGCAGCAGGCTGATGTACCTGGGGCCGGGCAGCGGGCAGCCTCAGCAGAGATGCCCTCGGAAGGGACCCCCCTCCTGCTGCTGCCCCAGTCCCCCTCTCTGCTCTTCACACGGGACTCAGCTCAACCTGACAGGCTCCAAGAGCACCCTCTCAGGACAGTCTTCCCAGCATGGGTTGGGGCAGCAGAGGTAACATCCCTCCCCAGCCCAGCTCTGGCACCCCAACCTTCCTCTGTCACAGACACCGGCAGCCATCACTGCCATGTCTGTCACCCATTCTGACTCAGAGTGGGTGGAAGTGAGTGAGGTGGATCTCATTCTGGCCAAGTGGCTGACAGCAACCTATGACTCCCCAGAGCAGGGCCCTGGGCTACTCTTAGGTTGTGGATGCTTGGAGCACTGGCTCCTACTTCACAGCCTTAGGGGTGTTTGTTTGAAAGGAAATGCAGAATTCAAACCAGAGGGTCTCCCTCCTGAGGGGAAGGGATGCTCTGGGGACAGTGAGCTGACATCACCAGGTGGGGAGGTGGGACCTGGCACAGCCCAACTCACCTCTTGGCCAGTGTGATGTTGTAGTAGCTGAAGAGCGTTGGCCAGTGGCGGAAGGACAACTTCCTCCAAAGTTCCTCATCCTCAGTCCCCCAGGTTACCTCTGGGGCTGGGCTGTCATGGACGCCCTCAGCCGGAGCCCCAGGCTCGGGCAGCTCCCCTGGCAATGTCTGGTTCTCGGGTAACTTAGAGGCGCCAGGTGGGAAGATGGAGAAGGCAGGGTCCGGGTGGCTGGCAGGCAGCACACCACTAGGCACAGGCATGGAAGCCAGGGCACCCTCGCCCAGAGGGCTCTGCTCTGTCACCTGAGCAGTGAGGTATGTGCGCAGCCCTGCTGGGTCTGTGTACACCAGGATGCCAATCCAGACAACGGTGCCAGCCTGCAGTGGGGCATCGGGTGCTCAGCAGGACCTCTGGGAGGAACGGGCAGCCCCAACCTGTCCTTCCCTCCTGCCTCTCCAAGTCCTCCCACTATGACTGGGGGCCAACTGCCCCCCAGAGGGACCTAGTTCCTTTTCCATGGTCGGGTTTGGGACTCCTGGCCTGGAAATACAGAGTCGCACCCTTAGGTTTGTTACAGAACTTTCCCATCCCCAACCCCCATCTCAGCTTGGGCCAGAAAGCTGCTACCTTTCCCATGGTCAGCATGGCCAGAGGGACCAGCTGCATGACCTGCTCCAGACACACCACGGGTCCTAGTCCTCAGAGGGCCTCAGCCTCGCTGCCGTCTCACTTCAACTCCTTAGGAGAGGCCCACTGACCAGAGGCCAGCCCTGCTCCTTCTCCCCTCTGCCCAGCCCAGCATTTTCTGATGCCCGCACAGTGAACCCTGACTCGGGCAACCATGGTGGTTCCATCCCAGAGCACCCCGTCCTGGGTCACCCTGGGGAGACGACTCCTCTCCCTGACAACCTCGGCTACCTCTCCAAAGATGGGCTTGTCACCCCAGAAACCACCAGGGTCTGGGCAGGAGGGTAGAGTGGGTGGCTTCCCAAAGCTAGGCTTCAAGAGGCCATGAAGGCCTGAGGGGCACCCCCCACCTCTGAGGCAAATGCAAAATACAAGAGGGACTTGAGCGCTGGCCCTCGGGCAGGGGTGGCAGGTACCATGATGAGGCGCTGTGCCAGGCGGGTTCGGGCCAGGAAGTAGACGACACGCAGCCTCTTGGGGAGCCGCAGGTTTCGGAAGGAGGACGGTTGCAGTGTGATGGTGTGGGGTGTGGACGGCCGCACAGCCAGCTGCCGCTCGAAGCGTGCTGGCTGCCCCGCCGGCTTAGCTGGGGGCAGGCAGGCCTCAGGAGGCAGCCGCTTGTTCAGGTCCGCTAGCTGTTGGGGGTGCAGTGGTCAGGGCCCAAAGCTGCTGTCCAGAGGCTGCCCGCACGGGGCTGCTGCCCTGCCCGAGGCCTGCCCCTCTCTCACCCAGAAATCCCCTGAGCACAGCCAGGGATGCAGAGGAGGTGGGTGGGCAGGGCTCAGCCCAGTCCTACCTCCATCCGGCGAATGTCAATGGACAGGACAGTGGTGAAAAACAGCATCTGAAGGAAGAAGTCAGACACCAGGCCCACGACGGCGAAAAGACAGAACTCCTGGAATTAAGCAGATGAGGGGACACCATGACCTCACAGCCCAGCACCTAGAGAACCAGTTCCGTGCCTGCAGGCACCTCGGAATCTGCAGGGCAGTTTCAGGCAAGGCACAGCAGAGAGAAAGAAAAGAGATGCTGGTAGTTCTGAAATCTGGGAGCGGCCAAGGAGGATAATGCAGCAGCTCCCTCCCTCCCCACAAAGGGGCAGCAGAGACACCCCTCCCAACCCCCACCCCCACCACCCCATACACACACCTTTACCCAGAGAAGGCTGATGCCCGAACTTGGAGGTGAGGTGCTTTGACCCAATTTGGAAAGTTCTGAGCCCCACCAGCCTGCTACCCAAAAAGCCCTCCCTGACTGAGCCCCTGGCCCTGCTCACGTGCCATGGACCAACACCTACCTAGAGCCCAGGCCTGGCCTGGTTTGGGGGCTCTCAGAAATATTCCTGGCCAGTGACCACACTGGACCAATGAAAGGAGGGGAAGAGCTCAGGGGGGAATTAATTCTGCCCTGAAACTGAAAAGGGGTGGTCTCTCTGCTCCCCAAGCCCTGTGGATAGATGGAATTTTCTCAGATTTAAGTTTTTCTCCCCTGCCCTTGTTGCGACCTCTGGCACATCACCATGGCTTCTACTCAAATGTGGGGTAAGATGAAGGATGGAGCACACGGTGGCACCGTGGTCACGTCAGCTCTAACGTCCCAAGACTGCCCGCGTCCTGCAGACGCCCTCTGGCGGGGGTGGGAGCCTGGGGCCCCTGTGGTCTCAGCTCATCCCCCAAACCTCAGCAGGCCTGCATGCTGTGGGGGAAGGACGGGGAGGGGATGGCTCTTCACTCCCTTCGCACAACTCGTCCCGGAACCGGCAGCAAGAGTCTGGGCTTCTGACTCAGTGTGGGTCCACCCCCACCTCTGCTCACAGCCCCACGGCTGAGCCAGGGCTCTGGGCAATGGCCGGTGGCCCTCCCAGGGTGCGGGCCATGTGTTTAGAGGCTGCAGGGGTGGGTCAGGGCTCGGGCCAGGAAAGGCAGGAAGGGCCCAGTTCAGGGGCCCCACCGTGTTCTGCCTGAGAACTGGGAAACGAGGTCTGACTGCACTGCACAGCGGGCAGCCAGCCTCTGCTGCACCCACCAAGCCCCCTCCTGCCACTTGGCTGAATGAGAGACAGGCAGCGAGGGGCAAGGACAGGGTCAAAGGCAGAGGCTGCCAGGCTGGGAGCTCAATCCCGTGGCCCAGCCTTGGCTCACCAAGTCCTCCTCCTGAACCAGCTATGCCAGGACCACCCTGTGCACGGTGACAGCCATCTTGCCAGCAGAGGGCCCACCTCATAGGTGAAGGTGGCAGTGTAGAGGGGGTGTGCCCCGCACAGCTGGGGAAACAGCAGCTGGCTCCATGCTCACCTAAGCTGCAGCCCTGGAGGGGCCTTACCTGGATGGCAGGCACAAGGGTAAAGTAGCCAATGAGAATGATGCCCAGCTCTGTGGCCATGTTCTTCATGATGGACCAGCTCTCATTGCTTAGGCCTGCAGAGGACGACAACAGGACCATGGGGCCAGCACGTGACCGCTGTCCGCTACGTGTCTGCACACAACCACGTGGGGAGCCTTCTGAGGCAGCCATTCCACCAAAGCGCCCCAACCCTCAGGACCCTGCCAGTGCCCAGGCTCCAAGGTGCTGCTGTCACAGCTGCTGCAGGGAAGGAGGGTTTGGAGGGTCCAGGGGAGAGCTACAACCATCAGAGGAAGGGAGAAGCAGGGTGTGAGTTGAGCAAACCCAAGAGGAGAGCCAAGTGACCCCGAAGCTGGCACATCCAGCCTCACGTGCTGTCCTCGTCGGGTGTGCACGTGGGACAATGGCTCGGGGGACAGAGGAGGTCGATGTGTTCTACCTCAGCCCCTCCCTGGCCCCCAGGCTATCACACAGTCCCACGTTTAAAGCTCTGAGCGCCTAGTGGACAGCGGCCATTTCCCCTAGTCTCCTCGGAACCCTACATCTAGTGCAGGGCCTGGCCTCTCACAGAAGCTCACAGAGGTTTGCTGAGTGAACGAACGGCCTGCCCCCAGCCCTGCCCCCACAGATAGGGGGTGAGGAGAAGGAGGTGCAAGAGTTCAGACCTCCAGGCTCTTTTCTCGCTTTCGCCAGAACCCCAGATCCCCAGCTCCTGCCACGGAGGCCACAGGGGGCTTTCCTGACAGCTGTGGAGGCAGCGTCTCTGAGGTGACCAGCTTCAGGGGCCTGGGCCTCATGTGATGGAGTGAGGCAGGAGGAGAAAAGACCAGGTGCCAGCCTGACGAAGGGTCAAACATATGAGCCCCGCAGCAGAGTCTGGTTTGCTTTCTGACTGACACATGAACCAGGACGAAGCACAGCCTGGTGACTCCACAGTTCCTCAGGGCTCATGCTAACAAGCTGCCATGTGACACTGGAGGCCACGGCAAGGGAAGCTCCTGGGCTCCCGCTTCCTCAGCCGGAAGAGGTGTAGCCCAGCGCCCCCCCTGCCCTAGTGCACCCCACACTCCCCACCTGTTACCTTGGGCGATGCGCAGCTTCACCTCGAGGTCCACTGGGGTGGAGACCACTGACTTGGTGAGCACCAACACATTCTCGAGCCCAATGACCACCACAAGGTAGGGGAAAATCTCACTGGGGACAGAGAGGGAGAGGGTGAGCAGAGCGCTGAGGGCCCCCGACACACAGCTGGTGCTCAACGGGTTTGGGTCCCAGGGGGCTGTGCGGTTGGCACCCTATAGTGGGGGCTGCTGAGCGACTCGCACAGCACAAGACTGACCCCCGTCCCAGGAGGGCCTCTGTCTGCACGGCTCTCAGCTTTCAGGCAGGCTTCGAAGCCTTGCGGGGAGAGAGCGACCACCCCCATCTCCATCCATCCAGCACGGCAGAGAGAGGCCCCTGGGCTGCCCAGCTGCCAGAGCACAGCTCTCCGGGGCCTTCCCACACCGGCCAGAGGAAACCACTCCAGCCAAGCCATCAGGACTAAATGGAAGGGGGATGAGACCAGCCTAAAGCCCTACTCGCCTCTGTGGAGAAGCTGTGTTTGGAGACGAGCAATTGTTTCTAAAGAAAATTCTCCTAGCTCTCTGAGACCAGAGACTCCCACTACCAGTAACGGTCTACGACGGAAGTCTAGGCACAAAGAACACCAGCCGAGGCAAACCTCACTGGGGTCTCCACTGTAGAGCAGTGGAAGTGGGGGGCTCTGAGGGCACAGCAGACAGCTCTGGCGGGAGGGGGTGTTGAGCATCATCACCTTTAGGAAAGGAAGCAGTTCTGTGAGCAAGGAAGGTAACAGAAAACACAAAATCGCTGTTCCTGAGACCAGTCTGACAAGCCAAGGCAGGGCACAGGCCAACTGGCAGTACTCGCTAACGGAAAGGCGGGTGGGGCCCAGCAGAGCTGAGGAGACTGAAGCCCGAGGACACACCCAGGGAAGGGTTTTCAGACCACGTTTCAGAGAGAAATGGCAGGGAAAGCAAACCGTAGAAAGGTGACAAATTAGAGTGTGTTTATGTCCTATGTCTTCTAAAAAGCTTACTCTAATGTCACCTATTTTATTAGGCATTTAAATGTTTTAATAGTAAGAAAGGAAGAAATGTACCTTCTCTGTCACACCCATCTATGGCTTAAGCCATCAAGAAGCAATTTGCACGTGTATACATAATATACAAATACACACATACACATCCATATACCCTATACACACACACAATACATACCCATATATATATATGCATAAACACATATATATGCATATATAAATACCTACCCCATATACACACACAGAAATATACACATGAACGTACATACATACACATAACTATATATGTATTATATGTAAATATAGATATACTTTGTATATACATATGTATGAACACAAACCAGGTAACTTAAAGAGGAAAAAAATGTACCTCTTAAATGTCAAAATAACCATGTGAGAATATGGGGTAATAGCAAGCGTCCAGTGCAGGGCAGGCCAAGTGCCCAGAGGTGCAAGGTCCTCCGGCCTGCGGTCCCACCCTGCCACCCAGTGGAGCCTGCTCGGGACCTACCCGCCGTTGAGGGTGGGCGTCAGGCCGAAGAGTGTGCAGAGCCCCACCGACATGAGCAGCGAGCTAAGCACTGTGACCACGGCGGCCAGAGCCAGCCCCCACTTGGACTTGACCATGTCGATCTTGCCTGGAGGGCAGAGAGGGCACATCAGGATAGCATCTCCCCAGAGCCTGGCACACACAGGCCCTTCTAAACTGAGCTCCTAGGAGGGGAGTGTGCCCTGACAGTTGAGGAAGGGAAGGCCCCGGTTTGACCAAAGAAGGTGTACACTTCCCAGTCTCAGGGGCGTAGTGTGTCCTTTGGGAACCCTTACCCAAGAAGGGACTTTTCTTGAGAAGTAAGAGGAGCCCTGGACCCACCCGAGCCCCTGAGACTCTGTGGGGGTGGTGAAGCCCCAGCTTTTGTAACCACCAGGCACGTTCTACATCTCTGCCTGGGCCACCTGCACAGGCAGGGAAGGGGGTGATCTGGAAATGCCCGTATTAGCTCAGAGAAAGCCCCAGCGTCCTTGCCGTGGACCTACGTGTGGAGAAGTAGATGTAGGCAAACAAGATGATGTAGGTGGTCACAAGGGGGATGAGCTCAGCGATGCCAATCTCCTCCTTGAAGTGCACGTGGACCAGGCTCTCTGCCCGAAGGCTGCAGTTGGGGCTGGGGTGCAGGAGCATCAGGCGGGCCCGCAGGCTGCCCAGAAACCTGGTCATGGAGTGGGGTGGGGTAGATGGACTGTACCTCTTGGTCCAGGGGACAAAGACAATCCCTGGAAGGAAGGTCCGTCGGGGCTTCCCTCCTCCCCCTGTGTTGGAGGGAGCTTCTTTGTGGTGTCTAACCTTCCCTCCAGTCTCCAGGGTGGGGTGGTGGGGGGTTGGAAGAATTTAAAAGTTGGCAAAGGTGTCTCAGGACCTCCCTCTCAGCACCCCATTCCCAACCTATCACCCCACTCCGACTGCCAAAGGCCCAGAACAGCCAATCAGCAGCATCCTACGGGCCCTTGCTGGGAGCTGTCTGCAGCAGTCTGCTGGGAAGGTTCTGAGGCCACATGGGGCTCAGTAGTAACCAGCTGGGGACCCCTGCCCTAGGCTCAAGAGAGACCACTGGAGGCACCAGGACAGTGAATTTGCCAGCCCTGCCTTCAACCCTTATTCTTTTTTTTTGGCCATGCAGTGCAGAATGCAGGATCTTAGTTCCCCGACCAGGGATCAAACCCACGCCACCCCCGCCCCTGGAATTGGGAGTGTGGAGTCTTAACCACTGGACCGCCAGGGAAGTCCCAGCGTCCCTTATTCTTTTTTTTTTTTTCCATCGCCCCTTATTCTTAACCAGCTGTCAGGTCAAGTGTCAGCAGACAGCACCCTTCAGCCTAAGGGATATAAACATTTCTACAGGAGGCCTGAGAACTCCAAGTTCCCAGGGGGCATTCTGGACACTCTAACCAGAACAAGGACTAGTCAAAGCCTCCTGTCATTCCACAACCCCGTCAGGAGCCCTGATGGCCTTACTTGGCATCATAGTGCTGGAAGACCAGGGTGATGGTATACGAGACCAGCCTCTTCCTGGTGTAAAGGCTCACTCCGCTGTACTTTCCAGGGACACCGAACAGCAAGTCTGCAGACAGAACGCAGCAGGTGCTGACAAAGGAATGGCAGCTACTGTAGAGACACCAGGACCCCTCTCCACCCCCATCTTTGGAAACCAGGGGTAACCCCTGATCTGCTAGAGCAGCCATCAAAGAGGACATGGTGACCAACAGGCCCTCTGGCGGGTTCTCAAGGAACCTGCCCTGGGGGTACCTTTGAGCGTGGCTGAGGTCTGCAGGGTTTTAGGTTCGTGCTGATGGATGGTTCCGATGATGTCAGGATCAGCATGGAAGTGTTCCCGGTCATTCTGCCAGAAGTTCCCAGGTGACAGCAGCAGGCATCCATGCTCGGGGAGGAGGTTCCGGAGCTTCCTGAGGCCTGGCAGCAGGTCGGTCACCTGCAGGCATACCTCCTCCAGGCTCCTGGTCCCGGAGCTGTGCGGGAGACAGGACGAGGCACCTGCTGTGTCTGCCAGCACAGGATAGGCCCACTGCACTTACGAGGTCTCCTCCGTCATCAGGCTCCCAGATGCCTGGTATCTCAAAGAGCCTGAGGACTAGGACAGCAGGGGAAGTTCTTCCAGGTGGTCAACAACCAAACCATGTGGCTGTCTGACCTTCAAAGTGCATGTGGACCCCAAAAGCCCATCACCTCCGAGGAGAAGCAAGATCTGGGAGTGTGCACAGCCCCACTCACTAGAATACCTTGGCCAGTTCAGCAGGCAGAGGGGATAGGGTGAAAATCAAGGGCTTTGTCTCGTTCACCAAAATGCCTGTCAAAGCCCTCAGCTAACTAAAACCCAGCAGTGAGGCAGCTTACAAAGACAGCACACTCCAGAGAATCACTGGTGGGCTGGGATTTCAGAAGTGTACCCCCAGGGACAGCTTGCTTCTTGTCAGCATGGCCACCCCCATTAGATTCACATCTCACAACCCCTAGGCAGTGAGTCCTCTGGCTCACGAGTCAAACAGACCTCAGCTTGTCACAGGGTTGGCCCAGTGGATACCTAGTCTGAGACCTGGCGACGAAGCTCAGGGCTCTACCTGTGCCATCTGCACAGGTCCAAGGGGAACACAGCCACAGTGGACCCACAAGCGTGCTGAGAAAAGCAAAGCGAGCCCACCCACCTCTTTCTCACTTGTTCACCTTCCACAGAGCTGGCTGGCTCAATGGACTTACACTGAGGGCTGTACCCTCCCTTCAGTACAGAGCTGGATCAGGGAGGCTGCGGTCCCAGGGAGGGATACCTGTCTCTCAGCACATGGTTCCGTATCTCCTCCACCAGCTGGAATGCCCGGGACAGAGGTGAGCGGAACACATCTACTGCCAGGAGGTTCTTGTGCCAGGGAGATACTGAAGACTTCACAAATATCTGCTGGATATAAGCCACTGGGGCACCCACGTACTGCAGAAGAAATGGGGGAGGGTTAGAAAGGTCAGCTCAGCACAAGAGGGAGAAACATGGCCCGTACTCAGGAAGGATTTACTGAGCACCTACTATGGGCAAAGCAATGTGGGGCCAACAGGACAGGCCTTCAAAAATGAATCTGTCCAAAGGGACTTCTTACCACTTAATGGACCACTTTCCTACACATTTTCCAATAGAATAGGGGTTGCCAACCTATGGCCACAGGCCATAAATTGAGCCTGGCACCTGTTTTTCTAAATAAAGTTTTCCTGGAACACAGCCATACCCACCCCATTCTGCACTGTTCTGCTTTCATGCAACAATGAGAGGTGAGTGTTCACGACAGATGGCATGACCCACAAAACCTAAACAAAACCTGTACTATCTAGCCCTTGATGCAAAATGCCTGCTGACCCTGCAATAGGCCATAAGCTCCCCAAAGGGTGTAGCCTATCTTGCCGATCCTGGTTCGGCCACTTGCAGGTCACTGGTTTTTGAAGCTCAATAGACCCAGTTCTAAATCTCTACTCTCCAACTGTATGGCCTTGCAAATGTTTTTGACTTCTCTGGATTTCAATTTCCTCAGTGAAAGGGAGATAATGACATTCACCCTGCAGCATCACTACAATTTGCGCACAAGCACACGCACGCAAACACACACACATAAACAGCGCATGCAGAGACTTAAGTGCCGATGGAAACACTAGCAATAACAGGTGTGGCACATCGTCTCACTGACCCCCAAAACAGTCCTATGAGAAGCAAAGTGACTCTCTAGGGTTTCAGGACTCAAGAAGGATGGTGTGAGGATTCAAACCCAGGTCTCCTTGTTGAACACCACACTTTTCTCACTAGAACCTGCCATCTATCCTTAAAGAGCTAATATGCACTTAAGTGACAAAAGTGACACACATGTAATAGGCAAGGAATGACTTCCAGTGACGGATGTATCAAGGAGCACCCCCAAAACAAGGTACTGGACTAGCTGCAGCAGAGTTATGGCCGGAGAGGAGCTGACTGGAGGCACGAGGTGGGGAAGGGCTGGTGGAAGAGGGGCAGCGAGGGCCTCTGAGGAGCAGCCTGGACAGCACAGAGGAGTCCTGGCGGGTAATAATGGAAATCACAGCAAAAATGAGAGGTGGCCAGGATGACACCTGACTGAGCCATCTGGATTTTAACCAGTGGACAAACAAAAGCCCCTGACTATCTCTGAGAGGGAGGGGCAACCTGACAAAGCAGTGCTCTGGAGACCCCCCTAAAGTTAGGCTGTCATCCACCCAGAGACAGGGATGGTCTGCCCACAGGCGTGAGGCACTGTGAAGAGCAGGCTGGAGGGAGCAGGGCCTGGCCGAGGGATGAGGGGACTGTCCTGATGCCTGTGCCGCAATCAGGAACTCTGAAGGGCAGGTGTGTAGATGAAAGGAAGGCCATCTAGCCACTCAGTGATGCTATACTCCAGGCTATGGCACAAGCAAGGGTTAAGATGCTGATCACACACAGCAAGTTAATATCTCCTGGGCCCCTGAGCCCCTGGGAGCAAAGGAACAACCCCAGGTATCCATCTGAGCCTTTGTGAAGTGTGTATTTATGAAAGGCTCTGGGGACAGAAGTCCTCACCCACTTAGTCTTCTGCAGCAAACTCAGCCCACTAGAAGCTGCCAGGAGGTAGAGAGGTACCCAGACAGAACTGACTGCCACAGGTCCTGACCCAATCAGCAGCTCATCGACTCAACACACCACACAGGCCTGAGTGTGGCAGGAGCTGCCCAGAGACCCACAGCTCTACAAGGAGAGCGATACCCAGGGGATCATCCTCAAACTCTGTGAAGGACACAGCACATCACCCAGGTAGAGCTGGCACCGTGGAGCCTCCAGATCCAGGTCTGTTCCCACTGGGCACAAGGCTGTGACTCCGCACATACCATCTCCTCTGCCCACGGCCCTCTTCACACACTCCACCCCCACCCTTAGGCCCACTGAGCCTGTGCAAATGAACCTTTGGTTTCCAGGCAGGAGAGCTCCTTGGCCCTCCAGTCCAAATCCAGCCCCCTTCCCACCCAGGACCATCCAGGCCACCATTTCAACAAAGTAACAATGAACATACTTCAGAACCAGAGCTCTTGTTCTGGGCTCTAGGGATGGCTCCAGGAGTTCTATGAGCACCCTGCTTAACTCATATTTCTTCTCAAAAGTGTATCTATTATTATCACTGTCATCATTTTTAGGGGAGAGGATCCATGGTTTTTTGTTTTTTTTTTTAAATATTTTATTTATTTATTTATTTATTTATGGCTGTGTTGGGTCTTCGTTTCTGTGTGAGGGCTTTCTCCAGTTGCGGCAAGTGGGGGCCACTCTTCATCGCGGTGTGCAGGCCTCCCACTATTGCGGCCTCTCTTGCTGCGGAGCACAGGCTCCAGACGCGCAGGCTCAGTAATTGTGGCTCACAGGCCCAGTCGCTCCGCGGCATGTGGGATCTTCCCAGACCAGGGCGCGAACCCGTGTCTCCTGCATTGGCAGGCAGATTCTCAACCACTGCGCCACCAGGAAAGCCCGGATCCATGGTTTTCATCAGATTTTCATAAGAATGTGTAACCCTTATGCCCCAGACACCTCTTTTTCCTTTGACCTTCCACCAGCCCTGGGTAAAATCCACTGCTCATTGTTTTCACTCCTCAGCTGGTAAGCCTTACCACACAAAAACCACATAGAAGAGAGCCTATGGCACAGCCACGCTCTCCGGCCTTGGCTGGACCTCCCTCTGCTGGCCAGCTCTTATTCACCTCCCCGATTTCCAAATGAACTTTCCAAGCAGCTATTCCACATCTGTCCAGCTCTTTCAAGATCTTGGGTCAGTCATTTAATATGACTGTATCAAACTCATCGTCCAATATATGTACCTTCAAACTCCCTCTTCTGGGCATCAGAATTCTCTTATGGTGGTTTATTTACAGGCATGAGCCTAACTCTTGTCATTCACTATCTTAGTTTGGGTTCCCCCAGCAGCAGGCCCTTAGACAAGTAGTTTCCTTGGGAGGTGGAGGAAACACAGGGGGGGGAGTAGGGACAGGAGCAGGGAAGGGAAGGCAGCCCACAAAGGGTGTGCTACTGAGCAAGCATCCTCTGTGGATAACTGGATTTAGCTGAGTTATCCGACATAAAGGAAGACAGCTGAGGTTACATACCAACTCCTACAGTTATTGGTTGAGGGCTGCTCCTAGGGGGTGTGAATTCTCCAGCACCTCAGGCCTTCTGTACCAGAGATCCTTTGACAAATGAGATGTGGATACTGGTGGCTGGAAAGCAGGCAGGCATGAAAATGGTAGCAGGAGATGTGGGCAGGGCCTACCACTCACTGTGCTGGGCCCTATCATAATCCCTACTTGATACTCAAGTAAGAAACAGAGATGGAAACAGAGACAACACGAGGTATCCTAAGTGGGTGATGGAGAAAGCATAAGGGCCAGTGGAGTACAGAAGCCCCTGGGTACAGAGGGAGGAGTGCTCACTAGATGGAGGCTTCTAACATGGCCCCAATAATCCCCACCTCCTGGCGCTCATGCCCAAGTGTAATCCCCCTTGAGAGTGGGCTGGACCTAGTGACTTGCTTCTGACAAACAGAATATAGCGAAAGTGATGAGCTCTTATTTCTGAGATTAGGTTACAAAAGACTATGACCCTTAAGGCCATTATGCTAAGTGAAATAAACCAGGCACGGAAAGACAAATACCGTATGATTCCACTTATATGAGGTACCTAAAGTTGTCAAATTCATAGTGTCAAAAAGCAGAATGGTGGTTACCAGGGGCTGGGAAAGGGGGAATGCGGAGTTACTGTTTAATGGGTGCAGAGTTTCTGTTTTACAAGATGAAGAGTTATGAAGATGGATGGTGGTAATGGCTGTACAATAATGTGAATGTATTTAATACCACTGAACTGCACACTTAAAAATGGTTAAGAGAGGGAATTCCCTGGTGGTCCTGTGGTTAGGACTCAGCACTTTCACTGCTGGGGCCCAGGTTCAATCTCTGGTCGGGGAACTAAGATCCCACAAGCCACATGGCACAGCCAAAACAAACAAACAAACAAAAAAAAGCAAAACAAAAACAAACAAAAAACAGTTAAGAGAGTAAATTTTATGTTGTGTGTATTTTGCCACTATTTTTTTTTTTAATGGAAGGAAAAAGCAGACTACGAGTCCTCCTCTGCGCTCCCCCTCCTTTACAGCCACCACTCTGATGAAGTCAGCCATATCATGAGTTGCTCCAGAAAGGTCCATGTGGCAAGGAACTGAGGGGCTTTCAGCCAACACCCAATGAGGGACAAGAGTCCCTTAGTTCAACAGCCTGCAAGAAACCTGCTTCCAGCTCACTGTCTGAGTGAGCTTGGAAGCAGATTCTCTCCAGTCAGGCTTTGAGATAACTGCAGCCTTGGCTGACACCTTGATTGCAGTTTGTAAGAGACCCTGAGCTAGAGGACCCAGATAAGAAAACCAAGTCTCAGAGAGATAAAAAGGATATGCCCAAGGACACACAGCTGATAGGCAGCAGACCAGGATTAAAGCCCAGGGCCGCCTAATTCCCAAGCTGGTATATTCTACCTGCCTGGGTAGTTCTGAACTATGTGAGTTCCCATGGAGAACAGGACATAGATGGAAAGGCCCAGCACAAGCAGTGCAGGAGGGGAGCTGAGGTCCTGAGGACCTGTGGGGTCCCTGACCAGGGCTCCTTGGAAACCTTGCGTTCAGGCTCAGGCTACCACCAAACACTGCAGTGCTGGGCCGGAAGCCCAGCCACCTCTGTGGACGCGGCAGGCAGGTCTCGGTATGAGGTTCAGGTTTCCATGGTGACCTGGTCCAGGGGAGTCAGGCCAGTGCAGGACACCTCAAGTTTGCTGCTTTAAACAGAATCCTTCCTTCACATTTAGAGAAAGCAAGCTAGAGCTCCAGGTATTTCACCTTTACACTGACACACCCAGGGGCTCCCTTTACAACACCATACGGAGGACTCCCAATACTCAGCTCTTCTGGAAAGCAGGGCTCCTGCTCCTTGTTCTCCAGCCCTGGACAGGCGAGGGGGTGGGGTGTGGTGGGAAGGGCAGGCTCAGGGGACACGCCAGGGTTAAATTCTAGCTCCACCCGTGGCTGTGTGTCTTGGACAAGGGTCTCTACACTCTCCAAGCCTCAGTCCCTTACTTACTGAGGGAAACGGGAATAAACTCTCAGACGTCAGCAGATCACTGTGAGGACCAAACAAAAGAACACACGAAACCATCTAGTAAGGTGTCTGGCCAAATACATGTTAGTTATATCTAGTTGTATCATTATGTCTTAAAACTCTTAAAATTGGTTTGACATCCCTTTAAAATCAATCTCTCCTCCCCTTTCTTGTCCCCTTACCCTCCCTCCTAGGCACGGTCAACTCAGTCTCCAAGTTTCTCTAAGTTCAATTAGATTGACCTTCTTACCACCACTTTCATCATGTCATTGCCTCTAAGGGAATGGCTTTCCACTGCCCAGAGAATTCATTTAAACTCCAGAGCCCAAGACTTAACTTGGTCCCACCTAACTTATCACCTACCAAGCTCCAAGAAAAATGCCTCACTTCAGACTCCCTGTCTCCGAAATAAGCCGTGCTTATTCAACAAGTCATTCAAAAAAAACCTTTCTTAAGCATATACTATGTGCAAAAGGTTGGACAAATTTGAATGAAACATGATTGCAACTAGGTCACACTACAGTTCACAAGGAGAAACAGAGCACACATCTGCAAGACAGCTGGGGAAGGCTTCCTGGAGACCGTGATGTGAACTAAGGAGTAAAAGATAAGGAGTGCATGCCTGGTGCACTCAGAGGGCAGTCCAAGTATGTGAACCTCTGTTCTTCTGCCCTCTGCTCTGACCAGATCTAATCAATGACGATGAGAGCCAGAAACATTTATCGAATGCAAATGATGGGCCAGGCACTGACCTAACTTTTGCATTCTTTCACTTAATCCTATGACAATGTATAATGCAGGTATAATTATTATCCCCACTTTATGAATGTGGAAACTAAGGTACACAGGTGTTACATAACCTGCCCAAGGTCACATGCCTGTGAAATGGAAAGTCTTCACCTTTCTGCTTTGCTCTGGTCTTCCTCTGGTAAAAACACCCCTCCTTCCAGAGGGAACTGTCCTCCCCTACCCCACAAGGCCACTGATCAGTGACTCCAACACAGGGCAGACCTAACTCAGAGTGCAAGGACCCAGTAGAGTTGATTAGAGTCCTTTCTGGAGGACACAGAAAGGCCTAACTGCAGGGTGCAGACACCACCCCATTGGGGGGGAACACTTCAGCAAAAGGGGAGAAAGAGGACTATATACTATATAGAAAGAGACACCTCCAGCATACAGAAAGAATTACAATTCAATAAAACGAAATCCAAACAGCTCAATTCAAAATGGGCAGAACACTGAAACACTTCACAAAGGAAGGTATGCAAATACAATAAGCACTTGACAGTAGTCATCTGGAAAATGCAAATTAAAAACACATCTAGATTGTTCCATACTTCTATTAGAAAGGCTTAAAAAAAACCCAAACAAACCTGACAGTACCAAGAACTTTATAGCACAAAGACTGAACTTTAATGTATGGAAATTTAAAAAATAATTTAGGAGGCTGACAGATGTGAAAAGAATGACACTTTACCTCTGTAGTGTTCCTTCCAAAAACCCATAACCCCAGTCTAATCTAGAGAAAAACAGGCAAATCCCACTTGAGGAACACTCCTCAAAACTGTACAGGTCAGGACTTCCCTGGTGGTCCAGTGGCTGAGAATCCGCCTTCCAATGCAGGGAACACGGGTTCGAGCCCTGGTTGGGGAATTAAGATCCCACATGCTGCAGGGCTACTGAGCTCGCCCGCCTCAACTAAAGAGCCTGCGGGACTTCCCTGGTAGCACAGTGGTTAAGAATCCGCCTGCCAATGCAGGGGACACGGGTTCGAGCCCTGGTCCGGGAAGATCCCACATGCCGCGGAGCAACTAAGCCCGTGCGCCACAACTACTGAGCCGGCACTCTAGAGCCCGCGAGCCACAACTACTGAGCCGGCACCACAACTACTGAAGCCCACGTGCCACAACTACTGAGCCCACGTGCCACAACTACTGAAGCCCACGTGCTCTAGGGCCCACGTATTGCAACTACTGAAGCCCGTGCACCTACAGCCCATGCTCCACGACAAGAGAAGACACCTCAATGAGAAGCCCATGCACCGCAATGAAGAGTAGCCCCCCATTCACCACAATGAGAGAAAGCCCGCGCACAGCAACGAAGACCCAACACAGTCAAAAAATAATAAAATTTAAAAATAAGTAAATAAATAAAGAGCCTGCGTGCCACAAACTACAGAGCCCACATACTCTGAAGCCCAAGCACCACAACTAGAGAGAGAAAACCCGCACACCACAACTAGAGAGAAGCCCACACGACGCAACAACAACAAAAAAGATCCTGCATGCCACAATGAAGACCTGACGCAGCCAAAAATTTTAAAAAATTAATTAAATAAATATAATATAAAATAAAATACTTATTTACCAAAAAAAACTGTCCAGGTCATCAAGAACAAGGAAAGTCTGAGAAACTATCACTAAGGAAAAGTAAGGAAACCAGATTTCCTTAGCTTGTACCTATGTCCTTCTTCTCTCCCAAGATCCCATCTAAGATACCATGTTATATTTAGTTGTCCTGTCTCTTGAGGCTTCTCTTGACAGTTTCTCAGACTCTCTTTTTTTTTTTTTTGGCTGCATTGGGTGTTCGTTGTTGCACATGGGCTTTCTCTAGTTGCAGCGAATGGGGGTTACTCTTCAGTGTGGTACACGGGCACCTCATTGCAGTGGCTTCTCTTGTTGTGGAGCACAGGCTCTAGGTGCACAGGTTTCAGTAGTTGCAGTATGCGGGCTCAGTAGTTGTGGTTCTTGGGCTCTACAGCACAGGCTCAGAAGTTGTGGCGCATGGACTTATTTGCTCTGCTGCATGTGGGATCTTCCTGGACCAGGGCTCGAACCCGTGTCCCCTGCATTGGCAGGCGGATTCTTAACCACTGCACCACCAGGGAAGTGCTCAGACTCTTTTTTTGATGACTTTGACAGTCTTGAGGAGCGCTAGTCAGGAATTGTGTAGACCATCCCTCAACCGGGACTCATCTGAAGTTCTTCTCATGATTAGACTGGGGTTATGGGTTTTTGGGAGGAAGACCACAGAGGTAAAGCACCCTTCTTGTCACACATCAAGGGTACATACCATCAACCTGATTTATCACTGTTGATGTTGACCCTCATCACCTTGCTCAGGTTCTCCACTGTAAAGAGACTCTTTTCTCCCCTCTCCACACGGTACTCTTTGGAAGAAAGTCACTATGCACAGTCCACAATTAAGGAAAAGGGATTATATTCCACCTCCCTGAGGGCAGAGTAGCTACATATATATATATATATATTTTTTTTTTAATACAATGATTACTTTTTACTGCATTTTTAAAAATTAATTTATTCTATTTTATTTATTTTTGGCTGCATTGGGTCTTCGTTGCTGCGCGTGGGCTTTCTCTAGTTGCGGCGAGCGGGGGCTACTCTTCGTTGTGGTGCACAGGCTTCTCATTATGGTGGCTTCTCTTGTTGCGGAGCACAGGCTCTAGACGCACGGGCTCAGTAGTTGTGGCTCATGGGCTCTAGAGCGCAGGTTCAATAGTTGTGGCACACGGGCTTAGCTGCTCTGTGGCATGTGGGATCTTCCTGGACCAGGGATCGAACCTATGTCCCCTGCATTGGCAGGCGGATTCTTAACCAATGCGCCACCGGGGAAGTCCAGCTACATAAATTTAGAATTTTTGCCCAGATCTGTCTATTTTCCTTCACTGATTTATTCAATCATATGGACTCAGATATTTATTTACACTGTGGGTTATAATCCAATACTACTTTACTTATTTTGTTGCAAAATGTATTTTATTTTCCAGCATTGGCCATTTGGAGTTCTTTCAGTTGGCTCCTGTTTCCCTTTGACATATGCTGAATTTATTTTAAACTGATATCTTTGTCTTCTTTTCCCAAGCACACTAGATCTCCTCCAGAGCAGTGAGGCTCTATGTGTCCTCAAGATCATTCTGCCAGGCACACTGCAGACGTGCAATAAACATGTGCTGAATAAAGGAATGAACAGAGGAATGAAGGACATTTTGGTTCCTTGGTGTGAGCAGTAGACGCCCAGTGCCTGAGCGTCCTAATTTTCCTTGGGAAACCATCCTCTCTCATCCCCAGCCTGGTGATGAAGACAATCAGGTGATGAAGTCAGTCAACAAAGCACCTCCCTCGGCCACAGGGTTTGGGGTGGGGACAGGCAGGTAACCCTATTCAGAGCCAAGTGGGCACCCTCTCATCCTCCACTGGATTGGATGTTGCAAGAACATGGGACTGAATCTGCTGCAGCCACTGTTAGGGAGACAACAGTGAGCTGACCCAGACAGGGCAGAGCTGAGAGGTGGACTCCTTCTGAGGCCTAAACCATGCTGTCCTTGAGTAAGCCCTGCCTGTGGCTGTGAGTTATATGACCCAAAAAACGCCCTTTTCACTTACTCTGGTTTGGGTTGTGTTTCCTGTTCCTTATAATTAAAGCAATCCTTAGAATTCCTATATTGTTGACCTTTATTTTTATGACGAACAGTCAATGGAGGTGAGATAACTGACCACTGAGCTGCATGACACCAGGTGACTGCACCAGGGCCTGGGTCTCCTTCTCAACCTTTCAGGGGCTGGGGACCCCAATCAGAAAGAGAAAAAAGGGACAATCCTCTAATTCCTGAACCCTCAAGTTATTTTGTACACCTGCTTACTATCACCATCCCAGGCCGAAGACGGACACTAAGGAAGTTTAAAGGGCTCACAAACAAGTAAACCCCTAACAGCTGTACCATGAAACATCTACTCTGTACCATCCGGTCCACTGAACTCTACTAGTCACAAAACATTCACAAACACAGACGACCCTGTTGTGACCGGGAACCATCAGCTCCATTATGTGGTAAAATTGCATGAAGAGGTTAATGGAGGCAAAAGGCTTGATCCAGTAAGGTCCCATAGTGAGCCAAGGGTCAAGCTGAGACATGAAGCAACAGAACTGGTTTCTGCCACATCTGACCTTCATGGGCAGAGTACCATTGAGCCTGGATTGTGTACTTCCTCTTGACACCATGCGTAGCTGAAACACATACCTATCTTACCACATATGTCTCTATTTCAGCAACATTAGAGCACAGTTTATAACAAGTTACCTGGCTGCTATATTACCTGAAAAGGAAATGGGAAGGAATGTGCAATCACTGTCAGAGAGAAGGTAGGAGAGGAAAAGCTCTGAGCTTGGTTTTGTTCCTCAACAACAGACTCAGCAAGCCCAGCACCAATCCATGGGACTAGAGCACAACACATGAGGGAAGAACACTTCATCCATACCTGGGAGGTAAAAGTTTTAGAGACGAACTAATCACTCTTAGAAGATTTCCAAATAATGAGTCCAGAGTTCTGGTGGGTTAAGTCCTGCACCTCAGACGCTCAACTGGAAAGATTGTTTCTTCCTTGTTTACGTTAGTGCTCAGCTCAGAGACAGTCAGCTGAGAACAGTATGATTCAGAAGAAGCAGTGGGCTTCAGGTCAGGAGATCTGGAGTTCTAACCCAGTGTTGACCCCATGAAAACTAAATTTAAACTGAGGCACATCATCACTCTGGGCCCCAGCTTCCTTAACTGCAAAAGAGATAAACAAAACCTGCACGTTTTACCTGACTGGATTGTGAGGATAAAACAGGACCTAGCAGATTTGAAAAAATTAGGTGCACAGTGCAAATATTAAATGGTGTTGGGACTCTGATGATAAAACATTCTCTAGGGATGCTCAGTGGTTCCCATAACTACCTTGCGCAAGAAGGAGACGGCCTGTTTGCCAGGGCACTGCCTGGCACCTGTGCATGGTGTGTGAGCAGCCTACATATGAACCCAGACCCAGCTGTCCACAGCTACGGCAACCACAATCCCCAGCTTTTCTAGGACAGACACACTTCTTTCTACGTAGTTTGGTGTTTCCTTTCAAAACAGGAATGTATAACTAGATGTATTAAATGTATAACTGAATATTTTCTCTGCCTTTATAAAGCTATTCAAGTATATGTATTCACACATCAGAAGCTGACCACCCTCACTCGCTCACAGAACCCCTGCCTCGGCCAGTCTGCACCCAACTCCCAGGGCTCTCCTCAGCGATACACTGAGCACCTACCCACTCTGGCTGCTCATTAGGCTCTTCTGGCTTGTGGTCAGAGGCCACAGGTGGGGGCGAGTAATCCTTCACAGGAGTGGTGAATTCCACGGGTCCTGTTCCTGGCAAGGGGAGTTTCAGCAGTGGGTAGCTAGGATGAACAAAAAGGAGAGAAGAGTTAGGACACGATGGCAGGTAGAAGCTGTGCTGAGGTAACAGTGACGCAGGAACCACTGCACTTGCACTAAATTCTCCATGCTAGGAGAACTGTACAAATGTACAAAATATTAGTCATAAAACTTCAGAGCTAGGAGAAAACTCAGAAGCCTCTAGATCAGAATTTTTCAAACTCCCTTTTAGTCACAGGAAACCCAATGCATAAACTATGAAGTAGTTTACTGGTTGAATATTTTTGGAGATGTAATAAAGGCAAGATGCTACACAAACTTCTGGTCAAATTAGACATAAGTAAGACAACAAGAAAAAACTGGGGAGGGACTTCCCTGGTGGTCCAGTGGTTAAGACTCCGTGCTTCCACTGCAGGGGGCACGGGTTCGATCCCTGGTTGGGAAGTTCTACATGCCGCGCGGCGCTGCCAAAAAAAAACTGGGGAAACAAAAATCCAGAAGGATCCTGATTCAGACTGCTGAGCAAATTGCTCCAATTTAAAGGGACAGACCATGGAAACTGTGCAAAACACATTGAGGGTGTGGTTTACACTAGATCAGGCTGAACAGAAGTCAATGGACCTACCACACACAAAGGAAAAAGCTTGGCCTAACATCAAAAAGTTGGCAAATGGATGTGCTTTTGTTTCAGGTTTCACTTCTTTTAAAACTTTTTCTTCAGGACTTCCCTGGTGGTCCAGTGGTTAAGACTCCATGCTTCCACTGCAGGGTGGGCAGTTTTGATCCCTGGTTGGGGAAGTTCGCATGCGGCGCGGTGCGGGGGAAAAAAAAAATTGTACTACATAAAAGTTAATTCCCAGTTTTAAATAAAACTGGGAATTAACTTTTATGTAGTACAATGCACAAATCTTAAGTATAGGGACCTCCCTGGTGGCGCAGTGGTTAAGAATCCGCCTGCCAATGCAGGGGCCTGGGTTCGAGCCCTGGTCCGGGAAGATCCCACATGCCACGTAGCAACTAAGCCCGTGTGCCACAACTACTGAACCTGTGCTCTAGAGCCTGCGAGCCACAACTACTGAGCCCGCATGCCACAACTACTGAAGCCCGCATGCTTAGAACCCGTGCTCCGCAACAAGAGAAGTCACCGCAATGGGAAGCCCGCTCACCACAACGAAGAGTAGCCCCCGCTCTCTGCAACTAGAGAAAGCCCGCGCACAGCAACAAAGACCCAACGCAGCCAAAAATAAAATATAAATAATTTTTAAAAAATCTTAAGTATATAGTGCAATGAATTTTTACATATGCCTACACCTGTGTAACCACTACCTAGATCAAGCTATAAAATATCTCCAGAACCTCAGAAGGTGGCCTTGTGCCCTGGCCCAGTGAAGAGTATCCACTACCATAAACCGCTATTAGAATTTCTATCACCATAAATTAGTTTTGCCTGTTTCTGATGGCATATAACTGAAATCATCCATTCCACTGTGTATTCTTTTGTGACTGGCTGTTTTCACTTAAATTACATCTACTAGAGTCATCCACACTGGCACATGTAGCAGATCATTCTTTTCCGTATGTACTATTCTGCTGAATGAACATATTACAGTGCATCTATCTATTCCAGTGTTGAGGAACATTTGGCTGCTCCCAACTGAAGCTATTAAGAATAGAGCTATTTTGGTAATTTTTATGTATACACTCATTTTTATGTAAGCACTCATTTCTGTTGGGTATATTCATAGAATGAAACTTCTGGGTTGTGGAGTATACGTATATTTAGCTTTGGAGATCACACCAGTTTTCCAAAGTAGTTATTTAAAGTAGTTATTTAAATTTACGTTCCCACCAGCAGTGTGATAGGAGTTTCAACTGCTTCAAATCCTTGTCACCTCTTGATATTGTCAGTCCAATTAATTTTAACCATTTAGAGGAGGTGGTGGTATCTCTCTGTGGTTTTAATATACAGCAAATAGTGTCGAAAACTCTTTCATATGCTTATTAGCCATTTGGATGAATCCTCTTTTGTGAAGCACCTCTTCAACTCTTTAACTGTTTTTAATTGAGTCGTCTTTATATATTCTAGATATGAGTCCGCAGTCCTTTATACAGCTATAAATTTCCCTCTTGGTTCTACTTTCACTGCAACCCGTAAGTTTTGGTATATTGTGTTTTTGTTTTCATCATCTCAAGGTATTTTCTATTTTCCTCTCTGATTTCTTCTTCGACTCACTGGTTGTTTTAGAATATACTGTTTAATTTCCATGTATTTGTGAATTTTCCCTCTATTAGTTTTTAAATTAAATTTATTTATTTTACTTATTTATTTTTGGCTGCATTGGGTCTTCGTTGCTATGCGCAGGCTTTCTCTAGTTGCAGTGAGTGGGGGCTACTCTTCATTGCGGTGCACGGGTTTCTCATTGCGGTGGCTTCTCTGGTTGCAGAGCACGGGCTCTAGGCGCGCAGGCTTCAATAGTTGTGGCACGCGGGCTCTAGAGCGCAGGCTCAGTAGTTGTGGCACACAGGCTTAGTTCCTCCACGGCATGTGGGATCTTCCTGGACCAGGGCTCGAACCCGTGTCCCCTGCATTGGCTGGCGGATTCTTAACCACTGCACTGCCAGGGAAGCCTTCCTTCCATTATTGATTTTTAGTTTCATTCTGCTGTTATTGGAAAAGATCCTCTGTATGATTTCGATCTTTTTAAATTTACTGAGACTTGTTTGTGGCCTAACATATGGTCTATCCTGGAGAATGTTTATGTTCACTTGAGAAGAATGTGTATTGGTCTAGCTGGTTTCAGTGTTGCTCAAGTCCTCCATTTCCTTATTGATCTTGTCTGCTTGTAGCCATCATTGAAAGCGGAGTATTGAAGACTTCAACTATTATTGGAGAACTGTATATTTCTCCTTTCAATTCTGTCAATTTTTGCTTCATATATTTTAGGGATATGTTGTTAGGTGTTATATGTTTATAATGGTTATATCCTCTTGTTGTATTGAAGCATTTATCAATATATAATGTCCTTCTCTGTCTCTAATAAATTTTTTAATGTTGTCTGATCATAATATAGCCACTTCAGCTCTCTTTTGGGTACTGTTTAGCACGGAATATCATCTTCCATCCTTTTACTTTCAACCTCTTTGTGTTCTTATATCTAAAGTGTAGTGTATATCTAAGGACCTCCCTGGTGGTCCAGGTGGTTAAGACTCCGTGCTTCCAGTGTAGGGGGTATGGGTTTAATCCCTGGTCAGGGAACTGAGATTCCACATGCTGCAGGGCGCAGCCAAAAAAAAAAAAAAGTTAAAAAAAAAAAGCGTAGTGTATATCTAAAGTGTCTTGTAGACAGCATGTAGATAAAGTCTTTGTAAAATCAAATTGGCCACTCTTTTAAAAGGAGAGTTTGATCCACTTACATTTAATGTGATTACTGACAAGGAAGGATTTATTTATGCCATTTAGCTATTTGTTTTGTTTGTCTTATATGATTTTTGTTCCTCAGTTCCTCCATTGCTGCCCTTTTTTTAAGAGGGGGGGATTGATTTTTTGTAGTGTGCCACTTTGATTCCCTTCTACTTTCCTGTTCTACATATTTTAAAAGTTATTTTCTTAGTAGTCACCTTGGGAATTCTATTATTAACAACTTATAACAACCTAGGTTGAATAGAGGGGTCAACAGCAAATCTGAGCAGAGAAGAAAGGATCAGCAATCATGAAAATAAGACAACTGAAATCATGCAGTCTGAGCAGCTTAGCTTCAACAGGATACACCCACTCTGTCTAGACATCCTTGTCTCTCCCCTTTTATATTGTCACAGATTACACTTTACATTTAATCTCTTTAATGTAGATTTTAAATTATTGTTTAATACACTTGCCCTTTAAATCACAGAAGACAAAGAAAGAAATTACAAACCAACAATACTGATTATCTTTTTTTTTTTTTTTTTTTTATAGTTTTATTTATTTATTTATTTATGGTTGTGTTGGGTCCTCGTTTCTGTGCGAGGGCTTTCTCTAGTTGCAGCAAGTGGGGGCCACTCTTCATCGCGGTGCGCGGGCCTCTCATAATCGCGACCTCTCTTGTTGTGGAGCACAGGCTCCAGACGCGCAGGCTCAGTAATTGTGGCTCACGGGCCTAGTTGCTCCGCGGCATATGGGATCTTCCCAGACCAGGGATTGAACCCGTGTCCCCTGCATTGGCAGGCGGATTCTCAACCACTGCGCCACCAGGGAAGCCCCCTGATTATCTTTACTAGTGTTTATTTTTTCTTACGGCTTCAAATTGCAGGGTAGGTGCACTGGTAACAATTTCCCTCAGCATTTGTTTATCTGGAAATGTCTTAATTTCTCCTTCATTACTGAAGTATAGTTTTTGTTGTTTTTTTGGTTTTTTTTTCAATTTGAAAGCAGTCACTATTTTTTTTTTTTTTTGCCCACACCCTGCCGCATGCAGTATCTTAGTTCCCTGACCAGAGATCAAACCTGAGCCCCCGGGCTTCCCTGGTGGCGCAGTGGTTAAGAACCTGCCTGCCAACGCAGGGGACATGGGTTTGAGCCCTGGTCCGGGAAGATCCCACATGCTGCAGAGCAACTAAGCCCATGCACCACAACTACTGAGCCTGCGCTCTAGAGCCCACGAGCCACAACTAATGAGCCCATGCACCACAACTACTAAAGCCTGCACGCCTAGAGCCCGTGCTCCGCAATAAGAGAAGCCACTGCAATGAGAAGCCTGTGCACCGCAATGAAGAATAGCCCCTGCTCGCTGCAACTAGAGAAAGCCCACATGCAGCAACGAAGACCCAACACAGCCAAAAATAAATAAATAAAATAAATAAATTAAAAAAAAAAAACCTGTGCCCCCAGTGTTGGAAGCGCAGTCTTAACCACTGGATCGCTAGGGAGGTCCCTGAAGTATAGTTTTGTAGAATTTTGAACTCTTGATTGAGTTTTTTTTCCTTTCAGGACTGTAAATATGTGATCCCACTGCCTTCTGGCCTCCATGGTTTCTGAGAAGAAATCAGCTATTAATCCATCGAGAATCCCTTTTATGTGAAGAGTTGCTTCTCTTTTGCTTCTTCCAAAAGCTAAGGTTCAGCTATTTGGAGGTAGGTGTCAAGGGCTGTCTCTGGACTTAGCTAAGGTTTTGCTGGGGAAAGCTCCACACAATGCCTGGGCTGACCCCTGAGCTCTGGGTGCAGAGAGGAGTCCTGGGGCCCAGAGCTAAGACTGCTGAAGCTCTAGCTCTACTACAAGATGAAGGCAGGCAGTACATTTTATTTACCTACATTCACTTTCCATACAGTAGCTGCTCAAAACACTGACTAAAGGCAGCCTGTTTCTCAAGATTTGAAATATGTAAAACATCTGTGAATTCCAGGAGTCTAAACATTCCAGCAGGAAGAGAAAGAAGGTCAGCACACTCCAGAGCATCCACTTCCTTAGGATAAAGTCTCTTTGGAAATGTCCACAGGCCTTGAAATGCTTAAAGTGGCTCACAGTCATTCTCCAACCTTGCCCTGGAGCCGCACAACTCCCCTCTTGCTTCTGAGGCTCTGTACTTGCTGGAACACTCTTGCTTATTCTTCTCCTAGATAACTCAGCTTCAAGGCCTCAACTACAGTATCATTTGCCTAGGAAATCTTTCCCCTTTCCCCAAAACTGAGTTACGGCCCCTCCCCTATGAGCTGCCAAAATGCCCCGTACTCACCCCAACACGGTTCTTATCACTGATGGTGAGCCTGCCCGTTTCTGTCTCTGTAACAATGATGATGGTTTCTAACTCTCACTGAGCACCTACTGTGTGCCAGGTGCCTTCCATCTTTTTTCTCATTTAAGCCTCAACACAGGGACTTCCCTGGTGGTCCAGTGGGTAAGACTCTGTGCTCCCAATGCAGGGGGCCTGGGTTTGATCCTTGGTTGGGGAACTAGATCCCACATGCGTGCCGCAACTAAGAAGTCCACATACAACAATGAAGATCCCGTGTGCTGCAACTAAGACCCAGCGCAGCCAAAATAAATAAATATTAAAAAAAAAAAAAAAAAAAGCCTCACCACAACCCAACAAGGCACACAGAAGCTATATCCCCTCTAGACCCCAAGAAAGTGACAGAACCAGTATATGAACACAGGCAGTCTGGCCCCAGAGTCCACCCTCTTAACATCACACTATACTCTTGTATTACATTTCTGTTTTGTTTAAAAATTTAAACAGGTAGGAGTAGGAACCAAGATGGCGGAGTAGAAGGACGTGCTCTCACTCCCTTTTGCGAGAACACCAGAATCACAACTAGCTGCTGGACAATCATCGACAGGAAGACACTGGAACTCACCAAAAAAGATACCCCACATCCAAAGACAAAGGAGAAGCCACAATGAGACGGTAGGAGGGGCGCAACCACAGTAAAATCAAATCCCATAACTGCTGGGTGGGTGACTCACAGACTGGCGAAGACTTATACCACAGAAGTCCACCCACTGGAGTGAAGGTTCTGAGCCCCACGTCAGGCTTCCCAACCTGGGGGTCCGGCAACGGGAGGAGGAATTCATAGAGAATCAGACTTTGAAGCCTAGTGGGAATTGATTGCAGGACTTCAACAGGACTGGGGGAAACAGAGACCCCACTCTTGGAGGGTGCACACAAAACAGTGTGTGCATCGGGACCCAGGGGAAGGAGCAGTGACTCCGGGGGAGACAGAACCAGACCTACCTGCTAGTGTTGGAAGGTCTCCTGCAGAGGCGGGGGCTGGCTCTGTTTCACTGTGGGGACAAGGACACTGGCAGCAGAAGTTCTGGGAAGTACTCCTTGGCGTGAGCCTTCCCAGAGTCTGTCATTAGCCCCACCAAAGAGCCCAGATAGGCTCCAGTGTTGGGTTGCCTCAGGCAAAACAACCAACAGGGAGGGAACCCAGCCCCACCCATCAACAGTCAAGTGGATTAAAGTTTTACTGAGCTCTGACCACCACAGCAACAGTCAGCTCTACCCACCACCAGAGCCTCCCATCAAGCCTCTTAGATAGCCTCAACCACCAGAGGGCAGACAGCAGAAGCAAGAAAAACTATAATCCTGCAGCATGTGGAACAAAAACCACATTCACAGAAAGATAGACAAGATGAAAAGGCAGAGGGCTATATACCAGATGAAGAAACAAGATAAAACCTCAGAAAAACAACTAAATGAAGTGGAGATAGGCAACTTTCCAGAAAAAGAATTCAGAATAATGATAGTGAAGATGATCCAGGACCTCGGAATAAGAATGGAGTCAAAGATCGAGAAGATGCAAGAAATGTTTAACAAAGACCTAGAAGAATTAAAGAACAAACAAACAGAGATGAACAATACAATAACTGAAATGAAAACTACACTAGAAGGAATCAATAGCAGAATAACTGAGGCAGAAGAACCTGGACCTGTCCTTCCAGTGACCTGGAAGACAGAATGGTGGAATTCACTGCTGCGGAACAGACTAAAGAAAAAAGAATGAAAAGAAATGAAGACAGCCTAAGAGACCTCTGGGACAACATTAAATGCAACAACATTCGCATTATAGGGGTCCCAGAAGGAGAAGAGAGAGAGAAAGGACCAGAGAAAATATTTGAAGAGATTATAGTCGAAAACTTCCCTAATATGGGAAAGGAAATAGCCACCCAAGTCCAGGAAGCACAGAGAGTCCCATACAGGATAAATCCAAGGAGAAACACGCAGAGACACATAGTAATCAAATTGGCAAAAATTAAAGACAAAGAAAAATTATTGAAAGCAGCAAGGGAAAAACAACAAATAACATACAAGGGAACTCCCATAAGGTTAACAGCTGATTTCTCAGCAGAAACTCTACAAGCCAGAAGGGAGTGGCACGATATATTTAAAGTGATGAAAGGGAAGAACCTACAACCAAGATTACTCTACCCGGCAAGGATCTCATTCAGATTTGACAGAGAAATCAAAAGCTTTACAGAGAAGCAAAAGCTAAGAGAATTCAGCACCACCAAACCAGCTCTACAACAAATGCTAAAGGAACTTCTCTAAGTGGGAAACACAAGAGAAGAAAAGGACCTACAAAAACAAACCCAAAACAATTAAGAAAATGGTCATAGGAACATACATATGGATAATTACCTTAAACGTGAATGGATTAAATGCTCCAACCAAAAGACACAGGCTTGCTGAATGGATACAAAAACAAGACCCATGTATATGCTGTCTACAAGAGACCCACTTCAGACCTAGGGACACATACAGACTGAAAGTGAGGGGATGGAAAAAGATATTCCATGCAAATGGAAATCAAAAGAAAGCTGGAGTAGCTATACTCATATCAGATAAAATAGACTTTAAAATAAAGAATGTTGCAAGAGACAAGGAAGGACACTACATAATGATCAAGGGATCAATCCAAGAAGATATAACAATTATAAATATATACACACCCAACACAGGAGCACCTCAATACATAAGGCAACTGCTAACAGCTATAAAAGAGGAAATTGACAGTAACACAATAATAGTGGGGGACTTTAACACCTCACTTACACCAATGGACAGATCATCCAAAATGAAAATAAATAAGGAAACAGAAGCTTTAAATGACACAATAGACCAGATAGATTTAATTGATATTTATAGGACATTCCATCCAAAAACAACACATTACACTTTCTTCTCAAGTGCACAAGGAACATTCTCCAGGATAGATCACATCTTGGGTCACAAATCAAGCCTTGGTAAATTTAAGAAAACTGAAATCATATCAAGCATCTTTTCTGACCACAAAGCTGTGAGATTAGAAATGAATTACAGGGGAAAAAACGTAAAAAACACAAACACATGGAGGTTAAACAATACGTTACTAAATAACCAAGAGATCACTGAAGAAATCAAAGAGGAAATCAAAAAATACCTAGAGACAAACGACAATGAAAACACGACGATCCAAAACCTATGGGATGCAGCAAAAGCAGTTCTAAGAGGGATGTTTATAGCTATACAAGCCTACCTAAAGAAACAAGAAAAACTCAAGTAAACAATCTAACCTTACACCTAAAGGAACTAGAGAAAGAAGAACAAACAAAACCCAAAGTTAGCAGAAGGAAAGAAATCATAAAGATCAGAGCGGAAATAAATGAAATAGAAACAAAGAAAACAATAGCAAAGATCAATAAAACTAAAAGCTGGTTCTTTGAGAAGATAAACAAAATTGATAAGCCATTAGCCAGACTCATCAAGAAAAAGAGGGAGAGGACTCAAATCAATAAAATTAGAAATGAAAAAGGAGAAGTTACAACGGACACCGCAGAAATACAAAGCATCCTAAGAGACTACTACAAGCAACTCTATGCCAATAAAATGGACAACCTGGAAGAAATGGACAAATTCTTAGAAAGGTATAACCTTCCAAGACTGAAGCAGGAAGAAACAGAAAATATGAACAGACCAATCACAAGTAATGAAAGTGAAACTGTGATTAAAAATCTTCCAACAAACAAAAGTCCAGGACCAGATGGCTTCACGGGTGAATTCTATCAAACATTTAGAGAAGAGCTAACACCCATCCTTCTCAAACTCTTCCAAAAATCTGCAGAGGAAGGAACACTCCCAAACACATTCTATGAGGCTGCCATCACCCTGATACCAAAACCAGACAAAGATACTACAAAAAAAGAAAATTACAGACCAATATCACTCATGAATATAGATGCAAAAATCCTCAACAAAATACTAGCAAACAGAATCCAACAACACATTAAATGGATCATACACCACGATCAAGTGGGATTTATCCCAGGGATGCAAGGATTCTTCAATATATGCAAATCAATCAATGTGATACACCATATTAACAAACTGAAGAATAAAAACCATATGATCATCTCAATAGATGCAGAAAAAGCTTTTGACAAAATTCAACACCCATTTATGATAAAAACTCTCCAGAAAGTGGGCACAGAGGGAACCTACCTCAACATAATAAAGGCCATATACGACAAACCCACAGCAAACATCATTCTCAATGGTGAAAAACTGAAAGCATTTCCTCTAAGATCAGGAACGAGACAAGCATGTCCACTCTCACCACTATTATTCAACATAGTTTTGGAAGTCCTAGCCACGGCAATCAGAGAAGAAAAAGAAATAAAAGGAATACAAATTGGAAAAGAAGAAGTAAAACTGTCACTGTTTGCAGATGACATGATACTATACATAGAGAATCCTAAAAATGCCACCAGAAAACTACTAGAGCTAATCAATGAATATGGTAAAGTTGCAGGATACAAAACTAATGCACAGAAATCTCTTGCATTCCTATACACTAATGATGAAAAATCTTAAAGAGAAATTATGGAAACACTCCCATTTACCACTGCAACAAAAAGAATAAAATACCTAGGAATAAACCTACCTAGGGAAACAAAAGACCTGTATGCAGAAAACTATAAGACACTGATGAAAGAAATTAAAGATGATACCAACAGATAGAGAGATATACCATGTTCTTGGATTGGAAGAATCAATATTGTGAAAATGACTATACTACCCAAAGCAATCTACAGATTCAATACAATCCCTATCAAATTACCAATGGCATTTTTTACGGAACTAGAACAAATCATCTTAAAATTTGTATGGAGACACAAAAGACCCCGAATAGCCAAAGCAGTCTTGAGGGAAAAAAATGGAGCTGGAGGAATCAGACTCCCTGACTTCAGACTATACTACAAAGCTACAGTAATCAAGACAATATGGTACTGGCACAAAAACAGAAACATAGATCAATGGAACAAGATAGAAAGCCCAGAGGTAAACCCACACACCTATGGTCAACTAATCTATGACAAAGGAGGCAAAGATATACAATGGAGAAAAGACAGTCTCTTCAATAAGTGGTGCTGGGAAAACTGGACAGCTACATGTAAAAGAATGAAATTAGAACACTTCCTAACACCATACACAAAAATAAACTCAAAATGGAATCAAGACCTAAATGTAAGACCAGACACTATAAAACTCTTAGAGGAAAACATAGGAAGAACACTCTTTGACATAAATCACAGCAAGATCTTTTTTGATCCACCTCCTAGAGTAATGGAAATAAAAACAAAAATAAACAAATGGGACCTAATGAAACTTAAAAGCTTTTGCACAGCAAAGGACACCATAAACAAGACGAAAAGACAATCCTCAGAATGGGAGAAAATATTTGCAAACGAATCAACGGACAAAGGATTAATCTCCAAAATATATAAACAGCTCACGCAGCTCAGTATTAAAGAAACAAACAACCCAATCCAAAAATGGGCAGAAGACCTAAATAGACATTTCTCCAAAGAAGACATACAGATGGCCAAGAAGCACATGAAAAGATGCTCAACATCACTAATTATTAGAGAAATGCAAATCAAAACTACAATGAGGTATCACCTCACACCAGTTAGAATGGGCATCATCAGAAAATCTACAAACAACAAATGCTGGAGAGGGTGTGGAGAAAAGGGAACCCTCTTGCACTGTTGGTGGGAATGTAAATTGATACAGCCACTATGGAGAACAGTATGGAGGTTCCTTAAAAAACTAAAAATAGATTTACCATATAATCCAGCAATCCCACTACTGGACGTATACCTGGAGAAAACGATAATTCAAAAAGACACATGCACCCCAATGTTTATTGCAGCACTATTTACAATAGCCAGGTCATGGAAGCAACCTAAATGCCCATCGACAGACGAATGGATAAAGAAGTTGTGGTACATATATACAATGGAATATTACTCAGCCATAAAAAGGAACGAAATTGAGTCATTTGTTGAGACGTGGATGGATCTAGAGACTGTCATACAGAGTGAAGTAAGTCACAAAGAGAAAAACAAATATCGTATATTAACGCATGTATGTGGAACCTAGAAAAATGGTACAGATGAGCTGGTTTGCAGGGCAGAAGTTGAGACACAGATGTAGAGGACATATGGACACCAAGGGGGGAAAACTGCGGTGGGGTGGGGATGGTGGTGTGCTGAATTGGGCGATTGGGATTGACATGTATACACTGATGTGTATAAAATTGATGACTAATAAGAACCTGCAGTATTAAAAAACAAACAAAACAACTAATACTAAACTTTCATTGGGTTATTTGTATGGAAATATGTTAATATAAATGTTTCAGACATTATATGAAATTTCTAAAAATCTTATATGTTCTGGTATAATGTTATAAGTCATAATTCTAGTTATTACTTTAAAATGTATATCTCAGAAATAACTAAATTTCCTTGTCAATTGCATTATTATGAACTTTCATCAAATCTTTAACCGTGGTCATTTTTAAGTCTTTTGTCATTTACAGACAGTTCTGGGTGTACTCTGATGCTTTTGCAAATATGTTCCTATAAAAGGGTTTCATCTTCAAGGAATTCATGGAAAAGACTCTGACAAGTACAGGTTTCTGGTAACTGACTGAACTGCTGAACTGAATGAATAAGCATTTTCAGAACTCTAATGAAAAACTGATGAACTCATAAAAGCGCTAACAAAAGATCAAGATGAAAAAAAAATTAATTACATGGGACTGAGTAAACTGATGAGGATGATTATAATTTTTGTGACTTTCTGTTTGAATTAAAAAAAAAATTTAAACAATCATAAATTCCTTTTAATAGAAGCACAAGAAAAACACCAAGAAAAAGATTCTACAAAAATGCAAAATGCAAGGTTTCTTTTTTTTAAAGTTTTTATTGGAGTATGGTTGCTTTACAATGTTGTATTAGTTTCTACTGTACTACAAAGTGAATCAGCTATACATATACATATATCCCCTCTTTTTTGGATTTCCTTCCCATTTAGGTCACCACAGTGCATTAAGTAGAGTTCCCTGCGCTATACAGTAGGTTCTCATTAGTTATCTATTTTATACATAGTATCAATAGTGTATATGTGTCAATCCCAATCTCCCAATTCCTCCCACCCCATCCCTTTCCCCCTTGGTATCCATACATTTGTTCTCTACATCTGTATCTATATTTCTGCTTTGCAAATAAGATCATCTATACCGTTTTTCTAGATTCTACGTATATGTGTTAATATACGATATTTGTTTTTCTCTTTCTGACTTACTTCACTCTGTATGACACTCTCTAGGTCCATCCATGTCTCTACAAATGACCCAATTTCGTTCCTTTTTACAGCTGAGTAATATTCCATTGTATGTATGTACCACATCTTCTTTATCCATTCCTCTGTTGATGGATATTTAGGTTGCTTCCATGACCTGGCTATTGTAAATAGTGCTGCTATGAACATTGGGGTGCATGTGTCTTTTTGAATTATGGTCTTCTCTGGGTATATGCCCAGTAGTGGGATTGCTGGGTCATATGGTAGTTCTATTTTTAGTTTTTTAAGGAACCTCCATACTGTTTTCCATAGTGGCTGTATCAATTTACATTCTCACCATATGTGGAAATTCTTAATAAATCTATGTTTCAACTTGTGTTTTGTAAATGAAGTCCATCACAATGGAGCATGTGCTGAGGATTTGGAGTGTAGGTTCACAGGTGGTCCCTCCTCCCCGGGACAGGTGCTTGACCACCAGCTCCCCTGCCAACTTGCATCCCAGAATCTGGTCTTCCTCTCCCTGTCCAGGTATCCATTTGCTGCTGCCCCCTGGAGGCGCCTGACCAAACATGGAGGGCTGTTCAGAAGTGCATACCCCGCTGTGTCCTGGAGCAGGGTGAGACACTGGCCATCGCCTAGCCCATGCTGGCTGCACCACAGCAATCTGATGGGCATTTTGGCAGGAGGAAGCCTTTCATCCACTCCCATCTGAGCATATTTTAGTACCTTTAACAGTACTTTTCCCCTGCTTTCTGAAGCAGCAGCCCTGCATTTTCATGTTGCACTGGGTCCCACAAATGATGATGCTGGCTCTACATCTCCCATTCTCACTCCCAGTCATCTGTGATGGGAGCTCAGGAGACACTGAAGACATACAGAAAGAGCAACCAGAAAAATGACACTCAAGAGATGTGGCACAGGACACCTCTCTGGAGACATCTGGAGTGGGACATGTTTTCTCTCTTCCCTTCTCAGGGGAGAACAATACAGGACTCGGGGTGGGGTAGTGAAAGACTATAAAGGGAAATTTCTGAGATCTCCTGATCTCTCTTCTGTTGGAGGAAATCTGGGGTTGGAGGAAATTTCGGGTGATAAAGGAGTCTTTGATCTCCTACAAGCCTTTCAGAGCTTTTCCAGAGCTTGTGTGTGAGGTCAGGGGTAACTTCTGCTTGGAGGGAGACTCTGGCTTTGGAATGCTGAACAGGACCCAGGAGCAGCTTCTGGAGCTGGTCCCCTGGGCTCCTGAGTCTAGGCTTTGGGGCAGAGGTCAGTGGTGCTCTGGGACTTTGTTCTCAGCTATCCAGCCCGGCTCTCCAAAGCACAGGTGCAGACAGGGCTTCAGTTACTCATATTTCTTTCTTGTTCATGAAAGGAATATAAATGTGTCCAGAGAGTGGCCACATAGGTACAAAAAGAGGGAGCCTGTTCTATAGTCTCCTGTGTGCCCACCCACAAAGGGGTCACGATGATCGTAGGGAAACCTGAGCTGTGGGCAGACAAGGGAGAGAGGTTGAGAGCGGAGGCCACCAAAACTGAGATGTCCAGCCTCAGCCTGAAGGTGCTGCTTTCCTCCAGAGAAAAAGGAGGAGGAAGGGGCCAAGTCTGCTCTCAGATACCCACACAGGCTGTAGGATTATCCTCCTTCAGGAGGTTTGGAATGGTCTCATCATGATTCCAACTTGCTCTCCAAGTTAAAATCCACCCTCTCTAACCATGACCAGCAGGTTATGGAATCACAGGTGACCTGATGACCCCTCACATTAACCTCTGACCCACACATAGGGCAATTCAGCTGGCCTGGCACCCAGACACTCTTCCTTCATTCCACGGCATACCTACCACTTCCCAGGACAGGTCCCAAGAAATAGCACCCTCTGCCTTGCTGGACTGCTGCTGAGCCACACCTCCGGTCCTGGTGGCCTAACCTCTAGGAAATGTAAACAGATACCTCTTGCCACAGTGCCTACTTGCTACAAGTTTCATCAGATTTTCCCAGAGGAAAGAGCATTTATGGCTCCCAGGGTGATCCAGTGGGATGAACAGGTCCACAGCCCAGGCAGCTGCTAGATCCAGACAGAGGTAGCAAGAGCAGCAGTCCTTTCGGTTCAAGCTGAACAACTCTCTCATTCCAGGTACAATAAAGGTAAGCAGTTAAATGGAATCTGAGTATCTAATAAAACTACTAAAAGCTGTCTACTCATTTCTCCAAAGAAGACATACAGATGGCCAATAAGCACATGAAAAGATGCTCAACATCACTAATTATTAGAGAAATGCAAATCAAAACTACAATGAGGTACCATCTCACACCAGTCAGAATGGCTATCATCAAAAAATCCACCAACAATAAATGCCAGAGAGGGTGTGGAGAGAAGGGAACCCTCCTACACTCTTGGTAGGAATGTAAATTGGTACAGTCACTACAGAAACAATACAGAGGTTCCTTAAAAAAACAAAAATAGAGTTGCCATGTGATCCAACAATCCCAATCCTGGGCATATGCCCGGAGAAAACCAAAATTCAAAAAGATACATGCACCCCTATGTTCACAGCAGCACATTTACAATAGCCAAGACATGGAAACAACCTAAATGTCTTGACAGATGAATGGATAAAGAAGATGTGGTAAATATATACAATGGAATACTACTCATAAAAAAAGAATGAAATAATGCCATTTGCAGCAACATGGATGGACCTAGAGATGATCATACGAAGTGAAGTCAGCAAGAGAAAGACAAATACTTTATGATATCACTTATACGTGGAATCTAAAATATGACACAAATGTGACCTTATTTATGAAACAGAGACAGACTCACAGACATAGAAGACAAACTTATGGTTACAAAAGGGGAAAGGGGGTCAGGGAGGGATAAATAAGGAGTTTGGGATTAGAAGATACAAACTACTATATATAAAATAAACAAAACAAGGTCCTACTGTATAGCACAGGGAACTATATTCAATATCCTTTAATAAACCATAATGGAAAAGAATATGAAAAAGAATTTGTGTATATATATGTATAACTGAATCACTTTGCTGTACACCAGAAACTAACACAACACTGTAAATCAACTATCCTTCAATTAAAAAAAAATTACAGAATATGAAAAAAAAAAAAACACCTATCTATTAACCACACTTTATTTTCTGCAGGCAACCTGTAGCTCTGGCAGAAGCGGAGATGCTCTGGATAGAAAAGCTTCCCATACAGAAGAGGATAGCGAGGCTTGTGCCCTGGGTCCACAATATCTGGTCTCCTTTCCATAAAGGCCCAGAATCTCTGGATTTTCTGATACAACCTTTATCATCTTTGGAGGCTGAGGGACTTCATCTAGCCTTAGAAATTTTCTCCTAAGCCAATCAGATTTTAAGAAATTTTAAAAATTCCTTTACAATCACATAACAAGGATGCTGGTTTGAAAAAATAAGTACACAGCATTAAGAATGTGACGGTACACCCCAGTACAGGGTGACTGTAAAGACAAGAGGAAACCATAGTGCCCTTAGAGAGTGGGACCAAAAGAGGCAGCAGGTTCAGAGGGGTGCGCCAGGGTAGTAGCCTCCCTGTGCTTTTGTTGGGAGAGCGGCGAGCTGAATGAACACAACCATAAACAGGAAAGGAGGCAAGGAAGATGCCACCTATTCTTCCTGTAGGGCTCAGCTCAGGTGTCCTCCTCCCTGGAAGCCTCCCTAATGCTGTCTCCCTTTGCACCAAGGTTAGGTCAAATCTGCTATGCACAATACCCAATGGCACTGCAGTTATCTCTCTCAGGCCGAGACTGTGGGAGGGACTGTGTTCTGCGTCACTGGTCTGGCACAGTTCTTGGCATATATTATAGCAATCTTTATTGAGGTGGCTGTAAAACCCAATTTTATGCTCTCTCCTCAACTTCTGTTATGTAGGGCCACTGCCTCAAAAAGCCTCTCTATCCTCTGTCTACGCAGATCCTGCCAGGCCCTGTCCCTGGCCCACTGCAACTGAGATTCTCTTTCTGAGGCTTCTCGTTCAAGGAGCAGACTCCCTGCAATGAAAGGTATCAGCACCAAACAGTGTTCTTCATAAAGTTCATGTCACCACAGCGAAGTGGAGAAAGTACAGATTTGGATCTGCCACACAGACCGGCCAGTTGCAGCACATACCACTTACTATCTCTCCACATTAGTTTCATCATCAGCAAAAGAACTAGGGAATAACCACATCCTCCAAGGATGTTAGGCGACCAAATGAAATACTGTGTGTGGAAGCACCTGACCACAAAGCCAGCGCTCAGTGAAGATTAGTTTTCCTTTCCCTCCTATCAGCCCAATCCTTCCCTGAGGCTCACCCACTCCCTTCTCAGAACTGATGTTCAGCCAAGACACCTGTGGGATATAAGACAGGTGTCTGCCCAGCTTGGCTGCATTTGGGCTGTACTGGTTGTTAAATATTGTTATTATCACATTTGCCTCTTCCCCCATCCTCCATCCCATTCTAATTCACCCAGAGTCGAGAAGGAGTCTTCCACGCTTGAGACCTTAGCCATCTCATAAAGTTTTCATACCAGAGGCTCCCAAGTCATAAATCCAAGGACAATCTGTTTTGAAACACTTGTGTGATATCAAATTATTCATTCAAAGATAAAGGCCAATTGCACCCAGCTACAACTGAGCTGCTACACATAGCCTACTTTCCCTGTCCAGGAAGCTGCCTGGTCCCAGCTGGCCAAATCCAATCCTCAGAAGATGAATGGCAAAGAGGAAACATCCTTCCCTTTTCCGGTAGCTAGAGCCGTCTTTGTAGAAGGGGAATCACAACCACCTCCTCAACCTACACTGCCCATAGAGCAGAGGTCCCCAACCGTTTTGGCACCAGGGACCAGTTTCGTGGAAGACAATTTTTCCATGGACCAGTGTGGGGGTGGGTGGGGGTGGTTCATGCAGTAATGCGAGCGATGGGGAGTGGCAGAGGAAGCATTGCTCGCTCACCCGCCGCTCACCTCCTGCTGTGCGGCCCGGCTACTAACAGGGGTTAGTGGACCCCCAGGGGTTGGGGACCCCTTCCACAGAGAACACAAGTTTAATTCAATGTATTCATCCATTATGTATTTACTTACCATACACATACACATATAAAGACGCTATCATAGAACTGAGAATTTATGAAGGGGGAGCAGGACCCCACCCACCTCTAACAGAAGGCAATATGAGTAATAATAACCGTAAATGTCACCACAAACTGCTGCTCTAGAAGTTAGAATAAAAGAGAAAATACTTTCAGCTGAGACATGGTAGAACTTCAGAGAAATTTTCAAGAAAGACACACAGCGTAGTGGTTCTCAGCATGTAGTCCCCAGGCCTGGGAGCTTGTTTAGAGATGCACATTCTTGGGTTTATCCAGATCTGATGAATGAGAAACTGGGGTAGGGCCCAGCAATCTTGTTTAACATGCCCTCCAGGTAATTCTGATGCTAGCTCAGGTTTAAGAACCACTGCCCTAGCATATAGGCCAGGCCTAGAAAAGTATGATTTTGAAAGAGACAGATGGGTCAATTAACCTACAGGAAAAAACAACAAGCAAATCCAAGATCTGGGTTCTCAGAACACTCCTAATTCATCAGTTACAGGACGTAGCCACAAGTGTCTAATCTTGTACAACACAAATTAACAAAGTTTAAACATCAGTACAAATACACTGAGCTAGAGTGAGGACAGTCAGGGGGAACAGAGTGCCACAGGTGCAGGCACCAGAATCCCTTTAAAGCTGGATTTGAACTCCAGTTTCCCTACTTATTCGTTGTGTAGACCAGGCAAGCCTCTAATCCTCCATCCCCCTTTGGTTAAATGGAAATATAACTGGATCACTTCCCAAGGTTTTTATTAGGATTAATGAGACATTTAATTATATACCTGAAGCACCAACACAGCACCCAGCAGGAAATTCTCAATGAATATGCTCATCTTTCCTTGTCCTAATTAGGGAAGAACTTGGGATCATTAACAACTGAACAGCGAGTTCAGTCTTGAACCATCCTTCGTACAGCACAGCACTGAAAACATCTATAAAAGTTAGATGTACAATGAATCTGGAAACCAGAATTCCTTCCAGAGACAAGGATAATCAGGTAGGCTCTTTTCATGACTGTCAGTGTTTGAGAGCCAAGGGGACCATTCAATATCATCTTACATCAAGCCTCTCCTTTCACAATGTCCTCATCAGCGACACTCTTCAGGGTTCTATGGGGCCCTATGACAGAATGACAGTCACAACAGTCCTTGGTGAGCACAGCAGGCCCCAAGTTTCAACCAGAGGTCAGAAGGAGGGTCCACATGAACACAAGAAAATGACTAGAGAGCAGAAAACCAAGTCTCTGGGGTTAGCCTACAAGACAGTGTCCAAGGAATTGTTCAAACGGACTTTGCCTTGCAACATTCCAAGGCTCCTGCTCTTAACCAGGTACCAAAAGGAAGCTGCCACTGTTGAGAAGGAAAATTAAAAGATCATGCTTTCAATTATCTTGCAGTTTCTTAGAAACATCTAAACATTATTTTCAGACAGATTACCAGCAATGTGAACAAATCTGGTGACTCACCAAGTCAGGGCCAGCCTGGACTGTTTTACTGTAGTGGCTAAACACCCCAGGACTAGAGCTTTCCACTCAACAGATCCAATGAGCCTCAAGTTCCATTGTATAAAAAGCACACAGTCCAAGGGCTACTGCACAGTCAGGGTTAGGAAATCTATTGTGCCAAGGCACTGGCCCACCATATCCAGGGCAACTTGGAAACATACCAGCAGGCTAAGATGCAGAGCCCCGTGAAGAGAATGATGGGGATGGGGTAGGACGCACAGAACAGCCCATGGTTGTAGAAGGCCTGAGATATCTTCTCACGCAGCCTTTCAGTCAGGGTCATCCTCAGCTGAAGTCACCTTGCTGCCATCCCGGAAAGTGACCATGGATCAGCCTGGCACACGTTGGACAGCGCTGACAATGGACACCATCTGCAGGCAGGCACCTGGCAAGAAGGGAGAAAAGCCAATTAACAAAGAGTACTTGGCTCTCAACACTAGGGCTGCTGGGGGAGGTGGCAGGGATGTGGATAGGGAATCAGGAAGCCTACATGCAAGATCTGGAGACATCAATCCCAAAACACACACACACACACACACACACACACACACACACACACACACAATCTTGGTCGGCTCCTAGTGACTGTGGGTAGTGTCTGAGTACGTCTAACCAAAGAAATGAAAAAACTGCCTCTCTAGCTCTGGTAATAAACTCTCAATCCTCTTCCATATTAGGTACTTCTAAAAGGCCACTCCCTAGAGAGGGCATTTTTCTCACACGTGGCACAGGAAAGCACTCCTGTGTAACAGACAGCACCTTCAGCTGCTCTTGGCCAAATGGACATTCTGGAAACCCTCCCCCCCATTCTCTGTGCACAGGCCAGACTGAGAGAAATCCTTGGGAAAAACCTTTATACAAGGACTGATCCCTCAAAAAACACATTCTTGCACAAACAGTGATTCACTGATAAAGAAAGTCCAGTGGGGTCAGCCCTCAACACAAAAACACCAAAAAGTCTAGGCCCCTGACATAAAACAAAATTCACTGTGACAGTGGTATTGGGTAGAAGTCTCTGCTCCTGGTCCCCCAGTTGTTCCTGGGAGGGTGAGGGCAAAGGGTCCCTCCTATTTCTGCCTGCCCAGCAGCTGTCTCGTCCTTGGAGTAACAGCAGTCCAGTGTGGCTCTGAGAACCACCTTTCTCCACAGGATTTGGCCTGGACATACGGCCAGTTAAGGTGCCCCTCCCTGACCCCCGCCAGGCTGGTTAGGCCTCTCTCCCTGGCCTTTGACTTCTGAGCAAAAAGAAGCAAAACTGGATACGGTGGTGTTTATTCTTCCCCAAGAGGTTCCTGCTCCCCAGATCACGGGCTGCTCTGGCTCCAGCCCTTTCTGAAGACGAGCTCATCAGCTCTTCTTTCCAGTCTGTGAGCCACCCCATATCCTTCCAATAAATACTCTTTTTGCTTGTGTGAGCCAGTTAATTTCTGTTGCTTCCAAGTAGAGAATCTTAAACCAATAAAATCAGAATAGAAAACTCTAGCAGAAGGGCCCAGGAATCTAGAATTCCTTTCCTTGTTGAGCTCGCCGAGGAAATTCAAGTTTAAATCCACTTCTCCTGTTCCATGTTGCTGTTTTCTTTGGTCTGTGTTACAGGGAACCTGCCCAGACATGTGTCTTGGCTTGATTCAGCTCACTGATGAAAACCCAGGCCAAGGAGATGATACCTCACAAGTGTGAGACCAGAAGGGAGAAGCAAAGGGAGTCACACCACAGCCAATTCACAAGAAGAAATGGCTACCACTCCATCCACCCTCCTGGAAGCACAGGTCTCAGGCGCACATGCAATTTTCCAGTCCAAGAACCCTCTAAGGAAATAGTACAAAGAACCCTCTGTGGGTCAATTCAGAAGGCAACAGATAGAGGAATCGGCAGGCGACAGCTGCTGACCCAAGGAGCAGAGGTGCTGACAACAGCTCAACCATTCACAAGGCTCACCTGGAACATAACAGCTCAAAAAGGTCTTAAGCAGTAGACTTGCAGCAGGGCACCAGCAACAGTACTCACCACCCAGCATAAACAAGGACTCCAGGGAAGCAACGTTTCTCCTCCTGTGTCCCCAACCCTCCGTTCTACTTCAAGGGGGAAAACAAACACTAATGAGATATATGCCTGTGGAAAGACGCTGTCAAGAGGATCCCTGAAGACTGACGGCCATAAACAAGTTGTAGCTTTTCCAACCTCAGTCCTCAGCCAAGCCCCACATCTCTTCCCTTAAGTGTCCCAAAACCAAGCCCTCCAGGAAATTGCGATCCTACTAATCCTTATCTCCTTCTCAGGCCTCTTCCGCACACAAATTGGTAACACAAGAAGCAGGGGACAGGGGGGTGGGTGGGTTCTCTTATACATGGAACTACTAATTGAGAAAAAAACCATCTCACTTCAATTCTGCAGCAAATACAAATCTTTCTGACATGACCTTAGTCGTTTTCAGTTTCCATTAATCTTTATTAGTTATACTAATTGCTTATTTTCACAGCACCAAGAAAATTAAAAAAAAAAAAAAAGAAATCCAAATTCTAGTTCATTACACAGCCCACCTACCTGAATCGAGCAAGAGGGGAATTATTCATCTTTACTCCACTGCATTCATTTTAACGCAAAGCTTTTCCAAAGCAAAATTTATCCTAAGAAACTGCCAAAATATTTTCCAGAGTGCCCATACCATTTTACGTTTTCACCAGCAGCATGAGAGACTTCGTTTCTTAGCATCCTCACCAGCATTTGGTATTGTCACTATTCTTTATTTTAGCTGTACTAGTAAGAGTGTATTAGTATCTTATTGGATCTTAATTTGCATTTCCCTAATGGCTAGTGACACTGAACCTGTGCATGTGTGCATGTGTCTGTGTGTGTATTCCTTAAGCTGTTATATATATGAGATCATGTAATTTGCAAATAGAGATAGTTTAACTTCTTTTCCAATCTGGATGCCTTTTGTTTTTCTTGTAAAATTGTGGTGGCTAGAACTTCTGGTACAATGTTGAATTGCAGTGGTGAGAATGCATCTTATTCCTGATCTTAGGAAAGGAGCATTCAGTCTTTCACCTTAAGTATGGTATTACATGGGAGTTTTTCATATAAGCCCTTTATCAAGTTGAGGGAGTCCCCATCTATTCCTAGTTTGTTGAGTGTTTTTTTTTTAATCATGAAAGGGTATTATGCTTTGTGTCTTTTGAGATGATCATGTGGTTTTTAATTTATCCTACTAATAAGGTGTATTACACTGATTGATTTTTTCTCGTATTGAACCAACTTTGCATTCCTGGGTATAATCCCTTTAAATGTTGCTAGACTCGGTTTAATAATATTGAGAACTTCTGTGTCTACATTCATAAGGGATACTGGTGTGTAACTTTCTTTTTTTATGTCTTTGTCTGGCTTTGGTATTAGGGTAATGTTGGCCTTGTAGAATAACTTGGCAACTGCTCCTTTGTATTTTTTTTTTTTTAAACATTTCTTTAAAAAAATATATTTATTTATTTATTTATGGCTGTGTTGGGTCTTCGTTTCTGTGCGAGGGCTTTCTCTAGTTGTGGCCAGCGGGGGCCACTCTTCATCGCGGTGCACGGGCCTCTCACTATCGCGGCCTCTCTTGTTGCAGAGCACAAGCTCCAGACGCGCAGGCTCAGTAATTGTGGCTCACGGGCCCAGCTGCTCCGCGGCATGAGGGATCTTCCCAGACCAGGGCTGGAACCCGTGTCCCCTGCATTGGCAGGCAGATTCTCAACCACTGTGCCACCAGGGAAGCCCCCTCCTTTGTACTTTTATAGAACAGTTCATGATAAATCTTCTTTAAACATCTAGTAGAATTTACTAGTGAAGCCATCTGATCTTGGGCTTTTTTTGTTTAATTAAATAATTTTATTTATTTATTTCTGGCTGCATTGGGTCTTCGTTGCTGCACGCCGGCTTTCTCTAGTTGCAGAGAGCAGGGGGCTACTCTTCATTGTGATGTGCATGCTTCTCACTGCGGTGGCTTCTCTTGTTGCAGAGCATGGGCTCTAGGAGTGCGGGCTTCAGTAGCTGTGGTATGCGAGCTCCATAGTTGTGGCTTGCGGGCTCTAGAGCACAGGCTCAGCAGTTGTGGCACACGGGCTTAGTTGCTCCGCAGCATGTGGGATCTTCCCAGACCAGGGCTCGAACCCATGTCCCCTGCATTGGCAGGTGGATTCTTAACCACTGTGCCACCAGGAAGTCCTTGGGCTTTTTTTTTTCTGTGTGGGAAGTTTATAAACTATTAATCTGTTTACTTGTTACATCTCTTCAGATTTTCTATTTCTTCTTGAGTAAATTTTGTTAGTTTGTGTGTTTCTAGGAATTTGTCCATTTTCACCTAGGCTATCTAATTTATTGGCATAATATTTGCTGTTCAAAGTATTATAAATCATTTTTATTTTTGAAAGCTTGGTGTTAACGTCCCCACTTTCATTAATGATTCTAGCTGTTTGAGTCTCCCCTTTTTTTCCTCAGCTGCTGATCTTTTAAAAGAGCAAACTCTTGCTTTTATTTACTCTATTATTTTCCTAGTCTCTATTCGTTTCCACTCTAGTCTATATTATTTTCTTCCTTCTGTTTGCTTTTGGTTTATTTTGCTCTTCTTTTTCTTCTTTCTCTAGTTTCTTAAAGTTACTGATTTGAGCTCTTCTTTCTCATTTTTTAAATTAATTCTATTTTTTTTTAAACAGCAGGTTCTTATTAGTTATCTGTTTTATACATATTAGTGTATATACGTCAATCCCAATCTCCCAATTCATCCCACCATCAGGACCACCACCCCCTGCTTTCCCCCTTGGTGTCCGTATGTTTGTTCTCTACATCTGTGTCTCTATTTCTGCCTTGCAAAACAGTTCATCTGTACCATTTTTCTAGATTCCACATATATGCGTTAATATGCGATATTTTTCTCTTTCTTACCTCCACGTCTCAACAAATGACCCAATTTCGTTCCTTTTTATGGCTGGGTAATATTCCATTGTATATATGCACCACATCTTCTTTATCCATTTGTCTGTCGATGGACATTTAGGTTGCTTCCATGACCTGGCTATTGTAAATAGTAAATAGTAAATAGTAAATAGTGCTTCTCCTTTTTCATTTCTAATTTTACTGATTTGAGTCCTCTCTTTTTCTTGATGAGTCTGGCTAAAGGTTTATCAATTTTGTTTCTCTCCTCAAAGAACCAGCTTTTAGTTTTATTGATCTTTGCTATTGTTTTCTTTGTTTCTACTTCATTTATTTCTGCTCTGATCTTTATGATTTCTTTCCTTCTACTAACTTTGGGTTTTGTTTGCTCTTCTTTCTCAAGTTCCTTTAGGCGTAAGGTTAGATTGTTTATTTGAGATTTTTCTTGTTTCTTGAGATAGGATTGTATTGCTATAAACTTTCTCTTAGAACTGCTTTTGCTGCATCCCATAGGTTTTGGATCGTCGTGTTTTCATTGTCATTTGTCTCTAGGTATTTTTTGATTTCCTCTTTGATTTCTTCAGTGATCTCTTGGTTATTTAGTAATGTATTGTTTAGCCCCCATGTGTTTGTGTTTTTTACATATTTTTCCCTGTAATTGATTTCTAATCTCATAGCATTGTGGTTGGAAAAGACGCTTAATATGATTTCAATTTTTTAAAATTTACCAAGGCTTGATTTGTGACCCAAGATGTGATCTATCCTGGAGAATGTTCCATGTGCATTTGAGAAAAAAGTGTAATCAGTTGTTTTTGGATATAATGTCCTATAAATATCACTTAAATCTATCTGGTCTACTGTGTCATTTAAAGCTGGTGTTTCCTTATTAATTTTCTGTCTGGATGATCTGTCCATTGGTGTAAGTGAGGTGTTGAAGTCCCCACTATTATTGTGTTACTGTCGATTTCCTCTTTTATAGCTCTTAGCATTTGCCTTATGTACTGAGGTGCTCCTATGTTGGGTGCATATATATTTATAATTGTTGTATCTTCTTCTTGGATTGATGCCTTGATCATTATATAGTGTCTTTCCTTCTCTCTTGTAACAGTCTTTATTTTAAAGTCTATTTTGGGCTTCCCTGGTGGCGCGGTGGTTAAGAATCTGCCGGCCAATGCAGGGGACACGGGTTCGAGCCCTGGTCCAGGAAGATCCCACATGCCACGGAGCAACTAAGCCTGTGCACCACAACTACTGAGACTGTGCTCTAGAGTTGTGAGCCACAACTACTGAAGCCCACGTGCCTAGAGCCAGTGCTCTGAAACAAGGGAAGCCACCGCAATGAGAAGTCCATGCACCGCAACGAAGAGTAGCACCCGCTCACCGCAACTAGAGAAAGCGCGCGTGCAGCAATGAAGAGCCAAAGCAGCCAAAACTAAAATAATAAATAAATTTATTAAAAAATAAAATAGTCTATTTTATCTGATATGAGTATCACTACTCTAGCTTTCTTTTGATTTCCATTTGTATAGAATATCTTTTACCATCCCCTCAGTTTCAGTCTGTATGTGTCCCTAGGTCTGACGTGGGTCTCTTGTAGACAGCATATATATGGATCTTGTTTTTGTATCCATTCAGCGAGCCTGTGTCTTTTGGTTGGAGCATTTAATCCATTCACATTTAAGGTAATTATCGATATGTGAAGTTCTTATGAGTTTTCTTAATTGTTTTGGGTTTGTTTTTGTAGGTTCTTTTCTTCTCTTGTGTTTCCCACTTACAGAAGTTCCTTTAGCATTTGTTGTAGAGCTAGTCTGGTGGTGCTGAATTCTCTTAGCTTTTGCTTGTCTGTAAAGCTTTTGATTTCTCTGTCAAATCTGAATGAGATCCTTGCCGGGTAGAGTAATCTTGGTTGTAGGTTCTTTCCTTTCATCACTTTAAAAGTATAATTCCACTCCCTTCTGGTTTATAGTGTTTCTGCTGAGAAATCAGCTGTTAACCTTATGGGAGTTCCCTTGTATGTTATTTGTCATTTTCTCCTTGTTGCTTTTAATAATTTTTCTTTGTCTTTATTTTTTGTCATTTTGATTACTATATGTCTCGGCGTGTTTCTCCTTGGGTTTATCCTGCCTGGGACTCTCTGCGCTTCCTGGACTTGGGTGGCTCTTTCCTTTCCCTTGTTAGGGAAGTTTTCAACTATAATCTCTTCAAATGTTTTCTTGGGTCCTTTCTCTCTCTCTTCTCCTTCTGTGACCTCTATAACATGAATGTTGGTGTGTTTAATGTTGTCCCAGAGGTCTCAGGCTATCTTCGTTTCTTTTCATTCTTTTTTCTCTATTCTGTTCCATAGCAGTGAATTCCACCATTCTGTCTTCCAGGTCACTTATCTGTTCTTCTGCCTCAGTTATTCTGTTATTTATTCCTTCTAGTGCATTTTTCATTTCTGTTATTGTATTGTTCATCTCTGTTTGTTCTTTAATTCTTCTAGATCTTTGTTAAACATTTCTTGCATCTTCTCCATCTCTGCCTCCATTCTTTTTTCGACGTCCTGGATCATTTTCACTATCATTATTCTGAATTCTTTTTCTGGAAGATTGCCTATCTCTACTTCATTTAGTTATTTTTCTGGGGATTTATCTTGTTCCTTCATCTGTACATAGTCCTCTGCCTTTTCATTTTGTCTATCGTTCTGTAAATGTAGTTTTCGTTCAACAGGCTGCAGGACTGTAGTTCTTCTTGCTTCTGCTGTCTCCACTCTCTCTTTCTTCTTTCTTAATACAGGCATTTACAGCTGTAAATTTCCCTCCAAACACTACTTTAGCTGCATCCCACAGTTTCTGTATTTGTGATTTCTCTTTTCATCCATCTCAAAGTATTTTCTAACTTCTCTTGTATTTTCTTCTTTGATCCCCTTGGTATTTAGGAGTTGTTGAGATTTCCTTATATATTCTGGATGTAAGTCTCTACCAGATATGTTGTTCACAAATATTTTCTTCACGTCTATAACCTCTTTTTTTTAATTCTTTTCACAGACTCTGTGATAAAGCCGAAGCTTTTAATTTTGATGAAGTCTAATTTATCCTTTTTTTTTTTTCCTTTAGGTGGAATGGATCATGCTTTAGGTGTCATGTAAAAGAATTCTGCAATTTTTCTCTGAGGTTTTCTCTTAAAATTTTTTATAGTTTTACATTTAAACCTATAGATACATTTGAATAATTTTTTCTGTAAGATGTGAGATTAGATCTAGGATTTTTGCGTTTTGTTTTTCTCTATGGATAACCAATTGTTCTAGCACCAATTGTTGAGAAGACTACCTTTCATCCAATGAATTGCTTTGGCACCTGTCTTAGTCCTTTGTGCTGCTATAATAAAAATAGCATACACTGGGTGGCTTAAACAACAAATATTTACTTCTCACTGTTCTAAAGGCTAGGAAGTCCAAGATCAAGGCACTGGCAGATTCAGTTTCTGGTGAGGGCCCACTTCCTGGTTCATAATTGGCCATCTTCTCACTGTGCCCTCACATGGCAGAAAAGGGAGTGAGAGTTCTCTGGGGTTTCTTTTATAAGGGTAGTAATCCCATTCATGAGGACTCCACCCTCACGATTTAATTACCTCCCAAAGGCCCCAACTCCCTAATACAATCACAACAAGGGGTAAGATTTCAACATACGAATTTGGGGCAGGAGGGACACAAACATTCAGTCAAAGAGTAGTTGGCCGGGGACTTCCCTGGTGGCACAGTGGATAAGACTCCATGCTCCCAATGTACAGGGCCTGGGTTTTATCCCTGGTCAGGGAACTAGATCCCACATGCATGCCGAAACTACGAGTTTGCATGTCACAAGTAAGGAGCTCACATGCTGCAACTAAGGAGCTGGCGAGCTGCAACTAAGGAGCCCACGTGCTGCAACTAAGACCTGGTGCAACCAAATAAAAAAACCAGTTGGCTGTACTTTATGAGTCTATTTCTGGGTTTTCTATAATGTTCCAGGGATCTACGTGTCTAGCCCTCCACGAATACTACACAGTCTTGATTACAATAGCTATAAAGTCTTGAAATGAGTAAAGTGATTCCTTCCATTTTATTCTTCTTCAAAATTGTTTTACCCATTCTAGTTTACTTGCTTTCCATATACATTTTAGAGTAATCTAGTCTATGTCTACAAAAATCTTGCTAGAATTTTGATAGGAACTACATTAAACATACGTATCAATTTGAGAAGAACTGACATCACTACTATGTTTACTCTTCCAATCTATGAACATGATATCTCTCTCCATTTATTTAGATCTTTGATTTCTCTAACCATTTTTCTTTTTTTTTGGCCAAGCCATGGCTTGTGGGAATCTTAGTTTCCTGACCAGGGATAGAACCCACGCCCCCTGCAATGGAAGCGTGGAGTCCTAACCACTGGACCACCAGGGAATTCCCTCTTTAATCATTATTGTATAGTTTTCAGCGTACAAGTGCTGTACATGTTTTGTTAGATTTACACCTAATAGTGTTTTTAGTGGTTGTGTTTTCAATTTCAGTTTCCCCATGTTAATTGCTAGTACAAAGTAATATAACTGATTTTAATATGTTGATCTTGTATCCTACAATTGTGCTGAACTCACTAATTAGTTCCACAGTCTTTTTTGTACATTCCTTGGGATTTTCTAAGCAGACTATCATGTCAACTGCAAATAGAAACATATTTCTTTCTTTCTATAATTTCCACAAACACTTTTTCTGCACCACTCCATCTCCACTCCTTTTGGGACTTTGATAACATGAAAGATAAACTTTCTGTTATTGTCCCATGGGTCCCTGAAGCTCTCATCTTTCTTCAGTTTATTTTAAATCTCTGTTGGTCAGACTAGACAGTTTTTATTCTTCTACCTTCAAGTTAACTGACTTAATATATCCCTATTCTGTCACTGACACCACTCAATGAATTTTAAATTTAGTTTTAGTTATAAAACTTCCAATTTTATTTTTTTATGTTTTATAAAAATATACATTTATTTATTTGGTTGCACCAGGTCTTAGTTGCAGCAGGCAGGCTCCTTAGTTGTGGCTCGCGGGCTCAGTTGCAGCTCCAAGGCTCCTTAGTTGCAGCTCTCCAGCTCCTTAGTTGTGGCACATGGGCTCCTTAGTTGTGGTACATAGGCTCCTTAGTTGCAGCAGGTGGGCTCCTTAGCTTCGGCAGGCGAGCTCCTTAGTTGTGGCAGGCGAACTCTTAGTTGCGGCATGCATATGAGATCTAGTTCCCTGACCAGGGATCAAACTCAGACCCCCTGCTTTGGGAGCACAAAGTCTTATCCACTGCACCACCAGGGAAGTCCCAAAACTTCCAATTTTAAATTCAAATGTATAACTTTCCATTTGCTTCAAGGAGGTTCACCCTCAATTATTAGAGCAAGGTTTTAATTAATAATTACACTTTAAACTCTTTGATGATTCCAACATCTATGTCATGTCATGGTTGCCATCTGTTGACTGTCTTTTCTTCTTAAGAGATGGTGAGATTTTCCTGATTCTTTACATGTGGAGTGATTTTGAATGTTTAGATACTACGCTATGTTACTCTGAACCTTGTTTAAATCCAACGGAAAACGTTGGATTTTTGTTTTAGCAGCAATCTACCTGATTAAGTCCAATCCACAAATTCCTATCAAATTTCCCTGGGCTGTGGTTCCAAGGTCAGTTTGGTTTTCAAAGCCCTTGCAGTACCATTTTGATTTGTCTCATGCATATTGTGCAACGGCCAGCATAGGACTTGGGCAGTAGTCCAGCATTTGGCACGCTGTTTAGAGTCAGATGCACATATGCTATTTTGGAAAAGAACCCAGGAGTTCATACACAATATTACGGGTTCACTTTGTTGAGTTCCTTCCTCTCTACAATCCTCCCAAGACATTCCAGCTCCTAGAGGACCTTTTCTGGGTCTTCTGGCTAGAAGGGAAGGGCTTTCGTTTTCCTGCTCTGCTGAGCACCTCCCACAACTGTGACTGCTTCCCGGGTAAAGTGGTGAGAACTGAGAGGACAAAATCAGCAAATATCTCCATGCTCTTAGGACCATAATCCCTATAAATAAAAGGATTCCGCTCCCACCTGGCTTCCAATGTCATTGCTGCCTTCACCACCACAGAATTTCATGGGGGAGAAGAGCAGGACAAACTGGAAGAAAAAAAAAAGCAAACAAAACACAAAAGATTCTCTTCCTCCTTCCCTTCCTTCCAACCTCTTTAAGAATCCCCCTTCTCACTCCTCAGGCTATAAAGACAGGGCTTCTCTCAGACTTCTTTCTGTCTGCACCTAGTGTCCAGTTCCAGGTTTTGGGTTACCTTTGAGTCCAGGCTGGAAAGTACTCTACGGAGAGAAAAAACAAAAACAACTTCCTTTCCCATTCCATCTGCTACCATTTATCTTTCAGGGTACTCAGACAGCTGGTCCATGGAGTCTGCCCTAGGATTTTAATTGTATTTAGTCAGAGGGAAAGGGTAGAGTGTGCTTACTACATGTTGACCAGAATCAGAACCCTTTTATTTTTAATGTAAAAACCTTAATAAATTTCTGGATTCTTTGCCACTAAAGAAACTTCCCATACTATGGTTCTTGGCATCTTTCTGTCAATCATATCATCAATCCACTGTACTCTGTGAAAGTACAGAGCATGTACTTTCACAAAATGAAAAAAAATTAAATAAAGATTATAGGCAAAAAATGCACAAAAGAATGGAAGAAAATGTTAATAGTGGTTGTTGGTCTTCATGTGATATGCTTACATGCAGAGACAGTTTAAGTGAAGAGTACTGAGTTTTTAACTTTAAATAAACTTTTAAAGCTTAGTATTAAATATTACAGAAAAGTATACAAATTAACAGCAAGCAGCTCCATGAAAGTAAACATAGCCATTTAATCTAAATACCACTCAATCAAGAAATAAGAGTATCACCCCAAAGTTCCCCTTTATGAACTGCAACAGTCATTACTTTTCATTTATAAAAGTGGTATACACGCATTTCTATCAAAGAGTACTGGAATGTATTTCTGATTTTAGTATTTTAATGCTTATGTCTTCATACATTGTCAAGGTTTTTCATATTCACTTTTTCAACTCTTATAAAAATTTCCACAAAGGACAGAGGTCTTAGGAGAAATGAACCCAGTGGACACCTTGCTCTCAGACTTCTGGCCTCCACAACTGTGAGAAAATAAACGTTGTTTAAGTCAACCCAAAAAATAAAATAAAATAAAATCTTCCGTGTGTTTTCTACAGATTAATTCTAAAACTTGATAACCATTTAAAAAGCAATTGGAATATCTGCTAATGCAATTTTCATTTACTGAGAAAGCCTCAGAATCCCTAGCAGGGCTGACAAAAGGTGTATCTCTCCTGAAGCCAGTCAGTAAAGACTGGAAAAGATGATTGCTTCAGATGCAAAGACAGCAACACAAGACTTCAAGGAACGTGAAAACTCAATGAAACATAACACCACCAAAGGAACACAGTAATTTTCCAGTTACTGACCCCCAAAAAATGGAGATCTGTAATCTGCCCAATAAAAAATTTAAAATAGTTGTTTTAAAGAAGGCCTCAGTGAGTTGCAAGAAAACACACAAAGGCAATTCAGTGAAGTCAGAAAAACAATACATGAACAAAACAAAAAATGTAACAAAGAGACAGAAATCATTAAAAAGAACCAAACAGAAATCCTAGAACTGAAAAAAATAAAACGGATGAAATGAAAATGCACTAGAAAGTATTAACAGCAGACTTGATCAAGCAAAAGAAAAAAATCCATGATGTCAATAACAGGTCATTTGAAATTATCCAGTTCAAGGTGAACAAAGAGAAAATAATGAAAAAGAGTGAAGAAAGCCTTCATGAATCAAGGGGTATCATCAAGAGAAACAACATAAGCACTGCTGGAGTCCCCAAAGGAGAAGAGAGGGAGAAAGGGGCAGAAAGCTTATTTAAAGAAATAACAGCTGAGATCTTCCCAATCTGGGAAGAGATTTGGACGTCCAAGTTTATTTCAAAAATTTATTAAAAAAAAAATAAAACTTACAGGTTCCCCAAAAGATCTAGTTCTCCTCCAAGACACACTATAAAGAAATCATCTAAAATCAAAAAGAATTTTAAAAGCAACAAGACAAAAAAATTCCTCACATACAAGGGAATTCCTGTAAGGCTATCAGTGAATTTCTCAGCAAACACCTTATAGGCCAGGAAAGAGTGGAATGATTTATTCAAAGTGCTGCAAGAAAAAACTGCCAACCTATATCCAGAAAAGAAGAAAACTCTAATTTGAAAAGATACATGCACCCCAATGTTCTTAGTAGCACTATGTACAATACAGAAGACATGGAAGCAACTTAAGTGTCCATCAAAAGATGAATGGATAAGAAGATGTGGTGTATATATATATATATATATACACAATGGAATATTTCTCAGCCATTAAAAAAAGAATGAAATATGGCCATGTTTGCAGCAACGTGGATGGACCTAGAGATTATCACACTAAGTGAAGTAAGTCAGACAGAATGACAGGTATAACATGATATCACTTAAATGTGAAATCTAAAAAATAATACAAATGAACTTATTTACAAAACAAAAACAGGACCACAAAGCAAGTCTCGGTAAATTTAAGAAAACTGAAATCATATCAAGCATCTTTTCTGACCAAAATGCTATGAGATTAGAAATAAACTACAAGAAAGAAACTGTAAAAAACACAAACATGTGAAAACACATGGAGACTAAACAATATGCTACTAAACAACCAATGGATCACTGAAGAAATCAAAGAGGATATCAAAAAATACCTAGAGACAAATGAAAACGAAAGCACAACAATCCAAAACCTATGGGATGCAGCAAAAGCAGTTCTAAGATGGAAGTTTATAGCAATACAATCTTACCTCAGGAAACCAGAAAAATCTCAAATAAACAACCTAACCTTATACCTAAAGCAACTACTGAAAGAACAAACAAAACCTAAAGTTAGTACAAGGAAACAAATCATAAAGAACAGAGCAGAAATAAATGATATAGAGTAACACAACTATACTCCAATAAAAATTAATAAAAAAAAAATAATATAAAGATGAAGAAAACAATAGCAAAGATCAATGAAACTAAAAGCTGGTTCTTTGAAAAGATAAACAAAATTGATAAACCTTAGCCAGACTCATCAAGAAAAAAAGGAAAAGGACTCAATTCAATAAAATTAGAAATGAAAAATGAGAAGTTACAACTGACACCACAGAAATACAAAGGATCATAAGAGACTACTACAAACAACTGTATGCTAATAAAATGAACAACCTGGAAGAAATGAACAAATTCTTAGAAACGTACACTCTCCCAACACTGAACCAGGAAGAAACAGAAAATATGAACAGACCAATCACAAGTACTAAAATTGAAACTATGATTTAAAAACTTCCAACAAACAAAAGTCCAGGACCAGATGGCTTCACAGGCGAATTCTATCAAACATTTAGAGAAGAGCTAACACCTACCCTTCTGATACTGTTCCAAAAAACTTCAGAGGAAGGAAATCTCCCAAACTCATTCTATGATGTCACCATCACCCTGATACCAAAACCAGACAAAGATACCACACACAAAAAAGAAAATAACAGGCCAGTATCACTGAGGAACACAGACGCAAAAATCCTCAACAAAATACTAGGAATCCAAATCCAACAATACATTAAAAGGATCACACACCATGATCAAGTGGGATTTATCCCAGGGATGCAAGGATTTTTCAATATCCACAAATCAATCAGTGTGATATACCACATCAACAAACTGAAGAATAAAAACCATATGATCATCTCAATACATACAGAAAAAGCTTTTGACAAAATTCAACACCCATTTATGATAAAAACTCTCCAGAAAATGGGCATAGAGGGAACATACCTCTACATAATAAAGGCCATATATGACAAACCTACAGCTAACATCATACTCAATGGGGAAATGCTGAAAGCATCTCCTCTAAGATTAGGAACAAGACAAGGATGCCCACTCTCGCCACTTTTATTCAACATAGTTTTGGAAGTCCTAGCTACAGCAGAGAAGAAAAAGAAATAAAAGGAATCCAAATTGGAAAAGTTAAACTGTCACTGTTTGCAGATGACATGATACTACACATAGAAAATCCTAAAGAGGATACCAGAAAACTACTAGAACTCATCAATGAATTTGATAAATTTGCAGGTTACAAAATACATACACAGAAATCTGCTGAATTTCTGTACACTAACAACGAAAGATCAGAAAGAGAAATTCAAGCAACAATCCCATTTACCACTGCATCAAAAAGAATAAAATACTGTACCTAGGAATAAAGCTACCTAAGGAGACAAAAGACCTATACTCTGAAAACTGTAAGACACTGATGAAAGAAATCGAAAATGAAACAGATGGAAAGATATACCATGTTCTTGGATTCGAAGAACCAATATTGTGAAAATGACTATACTACCCAAGGCAATCTACAGATTCAATGCAATCCCTATCAAATTACCAATAGCAATTTTCACAGAACTAGAACAAAAAATCTTAAAATTTGTGTAGAGACACAAAAGACCCCAAATAGCCAAAGCAATCTTGAGAAAGAAAAACAAGAGGTGGAGGAATCAGGCTCCCGGACTTCAAACTATACTACAAAGCTACAGTCATCAAAACAGTATGGTACTGTAGTGAGGTGGATGGAGTTACAGTCTGTCACACAGAGTGAAGTAAGTCAGAAAGAGAAAAACAAATATAGTATGCTAACACATATATATGGAATCTAAGGGGAATAAAAAAGGTCATGAAGAACCTAGTGGCAAGAAGGGAATAAAGACACAGACCTACTAGAGAATAGACTTGAGGATATTGGGAGGGGGAAGGGTAAGCTGTGACAAAGTGAGAGAGTGGCATGGACATATATACACTACCAAACGTAAAATAGACAGCTAGTGGGAAGCAACCACATAGCACAGGGCGATTAGCTCGGTGCTTTGTGACCACCTAGAGGGGTGGGATAGGGAGGGTGGGAGGGAGGGAGATGCAAGAGGGAAGAGATATGGGAACATATGTATATGTATAACTGATTCACTTTGTTATAAAGTAGAAACTAACACACCATTGTAAAGCAATTACACTCCAATAAAGATATCAAAAAAAAAAAACAGTATGGTACTGGCACAAAAACAGAAATATAGATCAATGGAGGACAGAAAGCCCAGAAATAAACCCACGTACCTATGGTTAACTGATCTATGACAAAGGAGGCAAGACTATACAATGGAAGAAAAGCAGTCTCTTCGATAAGTGGTGCTGGGAAAACTGGACAGCTACAAGTAAAAGAATGAAATTAGAACACTCCCTAACACCATGCACAAAAATAAACTCAAAATGGATTAAAAACCTGAATGTGAGACAGGACACTATAAAACTCCTAAAGGAAAACATACGCAGAACACTCCCTGACATAAATTAAAGCAATATCTTTTTCGATCCATTTCCCTGAGTAATGGAAATAAAAACAAAAATAAACAAATGGGACCTAATTAAACTCAAAGCTTTTGTGCAGCAAAGGAAACCATAAACAAAATGAAAAGACAGCCCACAGAATAGGAGAAAATACTTGCAAATATGTGACCAAACAAGGGATTAGTCTCCAAAATTTACAAACAGCTCATGCGACTTAATATCATCAAAACAAACAACCGAATCAAAAAATGGGCAGAAGACCTAAAGAGACATTTCTCCAAAGAAGACATACAGATGGCCAAGAGTCACATGAAAAGATGTTCAGTATCACTACTTATTAGAGAAATGCAAATCAAAACTACAATGAGCTATCACATCACACCAGTCAGAATGGCTATCATCCAAAAATCCACAAACAATAAATGCTGGAGAGGGTGTGGAGAAAAAGGAACCCTCCTACACTGTCGGTGGGAATGTAAATTGGTGCACCCACTATGGAAAACAGTATGGAGGTTCCTTAAGAAACTAAAAACAGGGACTTCCTGGTGGTCCAGCGGTTTAAGACTCCATGCTCCCAATGCAGGGGGCCTGGGTATGATCCCTGGTCAGGCAACTAGATCCCACATGCCACAACTAAGAGCCCACATGCTGCAACTAAAAGATCTCTCAAGGCACAATGAAGACCCGGCGCAGCCAAATAATTAATAAATATTAAAATAAAGAAACTAAAAACAAAGCTTCCATATGATCCTGCAATCCCACTCCTGGGCACGTATCCAGAGAAAAATATGGTCCGAAAGGATACATGCACCCCAATGTTCATTGCAGCGCCATTTACAATAGCCAAAACGTGGAATCAACCTAAATGTCCATCAACAGAAGAATGGATAAAGAAAATGGGGTACATATATACAATGGAATATTACTCAGCCAGTAAAAAGAATAAAATAATGCCATTTACAGCAACATGAATGGACCTAGAACTTGTCATACTGACTGAAGTCAGACAGAGAAACAGAAATATCATATGACATCACTTACATGTAGAATCTTAAAATAATGATACAAATGAACTTATTTATAAAACAGAAACTAGGGCTTCCCTGGTGGCACAGTGGTTATGAATCCACCCACCAATGCAGGGGACACGGGTTCAAGCCCTGGTCCAGGAATATCCCACATGCCGCGGAGCAACTAAGCCCGTGCACCACAACTACTGAGCCTGTGCTCTAGAGCCCATGAGCCACAACTACTGAGCCCATGTGCCACAACTACTGAAGCCCGCACGCCTAGAGCCTGTGCTCTGCAACAAGCGAAGCCACCACAACGAGAAGCCTGCGCACTGCAACGAAGAGTAGCCACCGCTTACCGTAACTAAAAGAAAGTCTGCGCACAGCCCGAAAACCCAATGCAGCCACAAATAAATAAATAAATAAATAAATAAATAAATAAATAAAATTTATTAAAAGAAAACAAAACAGAAACAAACTCGGACTTAGAGAAGGAACTTACGGTTACCAGGGGGGATGGGTGGGGGGGAGGGATAGTTAAGGAGTTTGGAACTGACATGTACACTGCTATATTTAAAATGGATAATGAACAAGGACCTACTGTACAGCACAGGGAACTCTGATCAATATTATGTAACAATCTAAATGGGAAAAGAATTTCAGAAAGAACAGATACGTGTATATGTATAACTGAATCATGCTGCTGTACACCTGAAACTAACACAACATTGTTAATCAACTATACTCCAATATGAAATGAAAAGTTAAAAAAAACCGAAACAAAACAAACTCAGACATAGAAAACAAACTTACAGTTTACCAAAGGGGAAATGGGAGATGGAGGGAGGGATAAATTAGGAGTTTGGGATTAACAGATACACATTACTATATATAAAATAGATAAATAACAAAGACCTACTGTATAGGCACAGTGTGTGTGTGTGTGTGTGTATACAAATCACTTTGTTGTACACCTGAAACTAACACCACATTGTAAGTCGACTATACTTCAGTTAAAAAAAAAAAACTGCCAACCAAGAATACTTTACCCAGCAAAGCTGTCCTTCAGGAATAAAGGAGAGATAAAGACTTCACCAGACAAACAAATGTGTAGACCACTCATCATCACTAGACCTGCCTTACAAGAAATGCTAAAACTTCTTCAAGCTGAAATGAAGGGACACTTAGTGTGTCCTTAGTGTGTCGAGAATTCCACATCCACAGATTGAACCAACTGATTGAAAATATTTGAGGGAAAAAAAAAAAAAAAACTCAGGAAGTTCCAAAAAGCAAACCTTGAATTTGCCCCGCTCTGGTAACAATTTACACAGCATTTACAACTACCTACATGATATTTACATGATATTAGGTATTATAAGTGATCTAGAGAGGATTTAAAGGCTATATGTAAATACTACTCCATTTTATCCAAGGGCCTTGAGCAGCCACGGATTCTGGTATACATGGGGGGCAGGGGTGTCATGGAACCAATCTCCCACAGATACTGAGAATGACTTTAATACTGTAATATGCTGGTATGTTAATCTCTTAACTCTAGTATAAAGACTAAGTATTAAAAATCACTAAAAAAAATCACAGAAGTATTAAAAATCACTACAGTGACAATAATTTCCTTATGAATACACAATATAAAAATATGTAAACTGTGATATCAAAAACATAAAATGGGAGAGGAAAGCATAGAATTTTTGTATGCTATGGAAGTTAAGTTGTTATCAGCTTAAAATAGATTGTTATGTTTTATGTAACCCTCATGGTAATCACAAAGCAAAACACTACAGCAGATAGACAAAAGATCAAGATCAAAACATACCACTAAGGAAAATTATCAATTCAAAAAGGAAGACAGCAAGAGAGGAAGAAAGGAACAAAGGAATTACAAAACAGCCAGAACATAATTAATAAGATAGCTTTAGTAAGTCCTTACGTATCAATAACTACTTTAAATTTATTAAATCATCTATTTGAAAGGCATACAGTAGCTGAATGGATTTAAAAAAAAAAAAAAAAAAGACCCAACTATATGCTTCCCACAAGAGACTCACTTCAGCTTTAAGGACACAAAAAGACTCAAAGTGAAGGGATGGAAAAAGGCATTTCATGAAAATGAAAACCAAAAGAGAGCAGGAGCGGCTATACTTATACCAGACAAAACAGACTTTAGGTGAAAAACTTAACAAGAGACAAAAAAGGTCATTATATAATGATAAAGAAGTCAGTTCATCAAGAGGATTTAACACTGGTAAATATATATGTACCCATTATCAGAGCACCTAAATATATTAAGCGAATACTAAAAGATCTGAAGAGAGAAATAGACAACAATACAGTAATAGTAGGAGACTTCAATATCCTACTTTGAACAAAAGATTGTCCAGACAGAAAATCAATAAGGAAACATTTGAACTTGAACTATACTCTAGACCAAATGGACCCAATAGGCATACAGAATATTTCATCCAAACAGCACCAGAATACACATTCTTCTCAAGCACACATGGAACATTCTCCAGGATAGATCCTATGTTAGGTCACACAACAAGTATTAGCAAATTTCATAAGAATGAAGTATCTTTTCTGACCACAATGGTATGAAACTAGGAATCAGTAACAGGAGGAAAACTGGAAAATTCACAAATATGTGTAAATTAAACAACATACTCTTGAAGAACCAATAGACCAAAGAAAAAATCAAGAGAAATTTTAAAAATTATGAAACAAACTAAAATGGAAACACAACATACCAAAACTTATGGAATGCAGCAAAAGCAGTTTTAAGAGGAAAGTTTTTAATGATAAAGGTCTGTGTTTAGAAAAAAGAATAATCTCAAATAGACAAGCTAACTTTATGCCTCAAGGAATTAGAAAAAGAACAACAAACTAAGCTTTCTACTTACAAGGAAGGAAATAAAGAGCAGAGCAGAAATAAATAGAGTCTAAAAACATAATAGAAAAGACGGATGAAACCAAGAGCTGGTTTTTTGAAAAGACAAACAAAACTGACACACCCTTAGCTAGACTCACCAAGAAAAAAGAGAGAGGACTCAAATAAAATCAGAAATGAAAGAGGAGATGATATAACAGAAATATAAAGGATCACAGAGACTACTATGAAAAATTAGATGTCAACAAATTTGACAACGAGAAGAAATGAATAGATTCCTAGAAACATATGACCAACAAGACTAAATTATGAAAAAATAGAAAATCTGAACAGGTTGATTACCAGTAAGGAGACTGAATCAGTAATCAAAAACCTCCCAACAAACGGAAGTCCAGGATTAGATGGCTTTACTGGTGAATTCTACCAAACATTTAAAGAGGAATTAATATCAATCCTTCTCAAACTCTTCAAAAAAAAACTGAAGAGGAGGAAACACTTCCAAACGCATTTTATGAGGCCAGCGTTACCCTGATACCAAAGCCAGACAAGGACACAACAAGAAAAGAAAATTACGGGCCAATATCCCTGATGAAAAAAGATTCAAAAATCCTCAACAAAATTTAGTAAATTGAATTCAACAGCACATTAAAAAGATCACACACTATGATCAAGTGGATTTATTCCTGGGATGTGAATGAAGATGGTTCGACACATGCAAATTGATAAATGTGATATGCCACATTAACAGAATGAAAGATAAAAATCCTATGATCATCTCAATAGATGCAAAATAAGCATGACAAAATTCAACATCCTTTCATGATTAAAAAACTAATTGGGTATAGAAGGAATGTACCTCAACATAATAAAGGCCACATATGACAAGCCCACAGCTAACATCATAAGCAATGGTGAAAAACTAAGAGCTTTTCCTCTAAGAGCCAGAACAAGACAACGGTGCCACTCCATTTTTCTGGGGGGGGGGGGGGCGGGGCCGTGCTGCTCGGCTTGTGGGCTTTTAGTTCCCCTACCTGGGATCGAACCCAAGCTCTCAGCAGTGAGAGCATGGAGTCCTAACCACTGGACCGCCAGGGAATTCCCATGCATGCCCACTATTACCGCTTCTATTCAGCAGAGGACTGGAAATCCTAGTCAAGGCAATTAGATGGGAAAAATTTTGTTTAATATTCAAATTGGAAAGAAAGAAATAAAATTGTCTCTGTTTGCAGATGACATGATCATATGTCCGAAACTCTGCCAAAAAAACTATTCAAACTGATAAATTCGGTAAAGCTGCAGTATATAAAATCAATATACAAAAGTCAGTTGCGTTTTTATGTAACAACAACAAACTATCAGAAAGGGAAATAAGAAAACAAACCCATTTACAATAGCATCAAAAAGAATAAAATACTTAGGGATAAATTTAATCAAGGAGGTGAAGACCTGTACACTGAAAACTATGACACCGATGGGGACTTCCTTGCTGGCACAGTGGTTAAGAATCCGCCTGCCAATACAGGGGACATGGGTTTGAGTCCTGGTCTGGGAAGATCCCACATGTCATGGAGCAACTAGGCCCCTGGGCCACAACTACTGAGCCTGTGCTCTAGAGCCCATGAGCCACAACTACTGAAGCCCGCACACCCTGGAGCCCGTGTGCCACAACTACTGAGCCCGCGTGCTGCAACTACTGAAGCCCACACACCTGGAGCCCGTGCTCCACAAGAGAAGCCACCGCAATGAGATGCCCGTGCACCGCAACAAAGAGTACCCTCTGCTCACCGCAACTAGAGAAAGCCCGCATGCAGCAATGAAGGTCCAACACAGACAAAAATAAAAAATAAAAATTTTAGAAATGAATTAGTAAGTTAAAAAAAAAAAAGACACTGATGAAAGGAATTGAGGAAGACACAGATAAATGGAAAAATATCCCAAGTTCGTGGATTGGAAGAATTAATATTGTTAAAATGTCCATACTACCCAAAGCAATCTACAGATTCAATGCAACCTCTATCAAAATTCCATTGGCATTTTTCACAGAAACAAGAAAAATAATCCTATAATTCGTATGGAACCACAAAAAGATCCACAATAGCCAAAGCAATCTTGAGAAAGAACAACAAAGCTATAGGCACCATGCGTCCCAATTTCAAACTATATTAAAAAGCTATAGGGAATCACAACTAACTGCTGAACAATCATCTACAGGAGGACACTGGAACTCACCAAAAAAGATACCCCACATCCAAAGACAAAGGAGAAGCCACAATGAGACGGTAGGAGGGGCGCAACCACAGTAAAATCAAATCCCATAACTGCTGGGTGGGTGACTCTCAAACTGGAGAACACTTACACCATAGAAGTCCACCCACTGGATTGAAGGTTCTGAGCCCCACGTCAGGCTTCCCAACCTGGGGGTCTGGCAAAGGGAGGAGGAATTCATAGAGAATCAGACGTTGAAGGCTAGCGGGATTTGATTGCAGGACTTCAACAGGACTGGGGGAAACAGAGACTCCATTCTTGGAGGGCACAAACAAAGTAGTGTGCGCATCGGGACCCAGGGGAAGGAGCAGTGACCCCGTAGGAGACTGAACCAGACCTACCTGCTAGTGTTGGAGGGTCTCCTGCAGAGGCAGGGGGTGGCTGTGTCTCACCGTGAGGACAAGGACACTGGCAGCAGAAGTTCTGGGAAGTAGTCCTTGGTGTGAGCTCTCACAGAGTCCACCATTAGCTCCACCAAAGAGCCCGGGTAGGCTCCAGTGTTGGGCCGCCTCAGGCCAAACAACCAACAGGGAGGGAACCCAGCCCCACCCATTAGCAGACAAGCGGATTAAAGTTTTACTGAGCTCTGCCAACCAGAGCAACAGCTAGCTCTACCCACCACCAGTCCCTCCCATCAGGAAACTTGCTCAAGCCTCTTAGATAGCTTCATCCACCAGAGGACAGACAGCAGAAGCAAGAAGAACTACAATCCTGCAGCCTGTGGAACAAAAAACCATATTCACAGAAAAACAGACAAGATGAAAAGGCAGAGAGCTAGGTACCAGATAAAGGAACAAGATAACACCTCAGAAAAACAACTAAATGAAATGGAGATAGGTAACCTTCCAGAAAAAGAATGCAGAATAATGATACTGAAGATGGTCCAGGACCTCGGAAAAAGAATGAAGGCAAAGATCAAGAAGATGCAAGAAATGTTTAATAAAGACCTAGAAGAATTAAAGAACAAACAGAGATGGATGATACAGTAACTGAAATGAAAAATACACTAAAAGGAATCAATAGCAGAATAACTGAGGCAGAAGAACAGATAAGTGACCTGGAAGACAGAATGGTGGAATTCACTGCTGCAGAACAGAATAAAGAAAAAAGAATGAAAAGAAATGAAGACAACCTAAGAGGCCTCTGGGACAACATTAAATGCAACAACATTTGCAGTATAGGGGTCCCAGAAGGAGAAGAGAGAGAGAAAGGACCAGAGAAAATATTTGAAGAGATTATAGTCGAAAACTTCCCTAATATGGGAAAGAAAATAGCCACCCAAGTCCAGGAAGCACAGAGAGTCCCATACAGGATAAACCCCAGGAGAAACATGTTGAGACACATAGTAATCAAATTGGCAAAAATTAAAGACAAAAAAAATTATTGAAAGCAGCAAGGGAAAAACAACAAATAACATACAAGGGAACTCCCATAACGTTAACAGCTGATTTCTCAGCAGAAACTCTACAAGCCAGAAGGGAGTGGCATGATATATTTAAAGTGATGAAAGGGAAGAAATTACAACCAAGATTACTCTACCCAGCAAAGATCTCATTCAGATTCGATGGAGAAATCAAAAGCTTTACAGACAAGCAGAGAATTCAGCACCAGCAAACCAGCTCTACGACAAATGCTAAAGGAACTTCTCCAAGTGGGAAACAAAAGAGAAGAAAAGGACCTACAAAAACAAACCCAAAACAATTAAGAAAATGGTAATAGGAACATACATATCAATAATTACCTTAAACATGAACAGATTAAATGCTCCAACCAAGAGACACAGGCTCGCTGAATGGATAGAAAACAAGACCCATATATATGCTGTCTACAAGAGACCCATTTCAGACCTGGGGATACATACAGACTGAAACTGAGGGGATAGAAAAAGATATTCCATGCAAGTGGAAATCAAAAGAAAGCTAGAGTAGCAATACTCATATCAGATAAAATAGACTTTCAAATAAAGAATGTTACAAGAGACAAGAAAGGACACTACATAACGATCTAGGGATCAATCCAAGAAGAAGATATAACAATTATAAATATATATGCACCCAACATAGGAGCACCTCAATACATAAGGCAACTGCTAACAGCTATAAGAGAGGAAATCGACAGTATCACAATAATAGTGGGGACTTTAACATCTCACTTACACCAATGGACAGATCATCCAAACAGAAAATTAATAAGGGAACACAAGCTTTAAATGACACAACAGACCAGATAGAATTAATTGATATTTATAGGACATTCCATCCAAAAACAACACATTACACTTTCTTCTCAAGTGCACGCAGAACATTCTCCAGGATAGATCACATCTTGGGTCGCATGTCAAGCCTCAGCAAATTTAAGAAAATTGAAATCATAGCTAGCATCTTTTCTGACCAAAATGGTATAAGATTAGAAGTCAATTACAGGGAAAAACACGTAAAAAACACAAACACATGGAGGCTAAACAATACGTTACTAAATAACCAAGAGATCACTGAGGAAATCAAAGAGGAAATCAAAAAATACCTAGAGACAAATGACAATGAAAACACGATGATCCAAAACCTATGGGATGCAGCAAAAGCAGTTCTAAGAGGGAAGTTTATAGCAATACAATCCTACCTCAAGAAACAAGAAAAATATCAAATAAACAATCTAACCTTACACCTAAAGGAACTTGAGAAAGAAGAACAAACAAAATCCAAAGTTAGTAGAAGGAAAGAAATCATAAAGATCAGAGCAGAAATAAATGAAATAGAAACAAAGAAAACAATAGCAAAGATCAATAAAACTAAAAGCTGGTTGTTTGAGAAGATAAACAAAATTGATAAACCTTTAGCCAGACTCATCAAGAAAAAGAGGGAGAGGACTCAAATCAATAAAATTAGAACTCAAAAAGGAGAAGTTACAACAGACACCACAGAAATTCACAGCATCCTAAGAGACTACTACAAGCAACTCTATGACAATAAAATGGACAACCTGGAAGAAATGGACAAATTCTTAGAAAGGCATAACCTTCCAAGACTGAACCAGGAAGAAACAGAAAATATGAACAGAACAATCACAAGTAATGAAATTGAAACTGTAATTAAAAATCTTCCAACAGGGGCTTCCCTGGTGGTGCAGTGGTTGAGAATCCGCCTGCCAATGCAGGGAAAACGGGTTCGAGCCCTGGTCTGGGAAGATCCCACATGCCGCGGAGCAAGTGGGCCCGTGAGCCACAACTACTGAGCCTGTGCGTCTGGAGCCTGTGCTCCGCAACAAGAGAGGCCGCGATAGTGAGAGGCCTGAGTACCGCGATGAAGAGTGGCCCCCGTTCGCCGCAACTAGAGAAAGCCCTCGCACAGAAACGAAGACCCAACAGAGCCAAAAATATAAATAAATAAATAATTTTATTTAAAAAAAAAAATCTTCCAACAAACAGAAGTCCAGGACCAGATGGCTTCACAGGTGAATTCTATCCAACATTTAGAGAAGAGCTAACACCCATCCTTCTCAAACTCTTCCAAAAAATTTCAGAGGAAGGAACACTCCCAAACTCATTTTACGAGGCCACCATCACCCTGATACCAAAACCAGACAAAGATACTACAAAAAAAGAAAATTACAGACCAATATCACTCATGAATATAGATGCAAAAATCCTCAACAAAATACTAGCAAACAGAATCCAACAACACATTAAAAGGATTATACACCATGATCAAGTGGGATTTATCTCAGGGATGCAAGGATTCTTCAATATACGCAAATCAATCAATGTGATATACCATATTAACAAATTGAAGAAGAAAAACCATATGATCATCTTAATAGATGCAGAGAAAGCTTTTGACAAAATTCAACACCCATTTATGATAAAAACTCTCCAGGAAGTGGGCATAGAGGGAACCTACCTCAACATAATAAAGGCCATATATGACAAACCCACAGCAAACATCATTCTCAATGGTGAAAAACTGAAAGCATTTCCCCTAAGATTAGAAACAAGACAAGGATGTCCACTCTCGCCACTATTATTCAACGTAGTTTTGGTAGTCCTAGCCACGGCAATCAGAGAAGAAAAAGAAATATAAGGAATACAAATTGGAAAATAAAAAGTAAAACTGTCACTCTTTGCAGATGACATGACAGTATACACAGAGAATCCTAAAGATGCCACCAGAAAACTACTAGAGCTAATCAATGAATTCGGTAAAGTTGCAGGATACAAAATTAATGCACAGAAATGTCTTGCATTCCTATACACTAATGATGAAAAATCTTAAAGAGAAATTAAGGAAACACTACCATTTACCACTGCAACAAAAAGAATAAAATACCTAGAAATAAACCTCCCTAGGAAGACAAAAGATCCGTATGCAGAAAACTATAAGACACTGATGAAAGAAATTAAAGATGATACAAACAGATGGAGAGATATACCATGTTCTTGGATTGGAAGAATCAATATTGTGAAAATGGCTATACTACCCAAGGCAATCTGCAGATTCAATGCAATCCCTATCAAATTACCAATGGCATTTTTTTACAGAACTAGAACAAAAAATCTTAAAATCTGTATGGAGACACAAAAGACCCCGAATAGCCAAAGCAATCTTGAGGGAAAAAAACGGAGCTGGAGGAATCAGACTCCCTGACTTCAGACTATACTACAAAGCTACAGTAATCAAGACAATATGGTACTGGCACAAAAACAGAAACATAGATCAATGGAACAAGATAGAAAGCCCAGAGGTAAACCCACGCACCTATGGTCAACTAATCTATGACAAAGGAGGCAAGGATATACAATGGAGAAAAGACAGTCTCTTCAATAAGTGGTGCTGGGAAAACTGGACAGCTACATGTAAAAGATTGAAATTAGAATACTCTGTAACATCATATACAAAAATAAACTCAAAATGGATTAGAGACTTAAATTAAGACCAGACACTATAAAACTCTTATTAGGGGAAAACATAGGAAGAACACTCTTTGACATAAATCACAGCAAGATCTTTTTTGATCCACATCCTACAGTAATGGAAATAAAAACAAAAATAAACAAATGGGAACTAATGAAACAAAAGCTTTTGCACAGCAAAGGAAACTACAAACAAAACGAAAAGACAACCCTCAGAATGGGAGAAAATATTTGCAAACGAATCAACGGACAAAGGATTAATCTCCAAAATATATAAACAGCTCATGCAGCTCAGTATTAAAAAAACAAACAACCCAATCCAAAATTGGGCAGAAGACCTAAACAGACATTTCTCCAAAGAAGACATACAGATGGCCAAGAAGCACATGAAAAGCTGCTCACATCACTAATTATTAGAGAAATGCAAATCAAAACTACAACGAGATATCACCTCACACCAGTTAGAATGGGCATCATCAGAAAATCTACAAACAACAAATGCTGGAGAGGGTGTGGAGAAAAGGGAACCCTCTTGCACTGTTGGTGGGAATGTAAATTGATACAGCCACTATGGAGAACAGTATGGAGGTTCCTTAAAAAGCTAAAAATAGAATTACCATATGACCCAGCAATCCCACTGCTGGGCATATACCCAGAGAAAACCATAATTCAAAAAGACACATGCACCCTAATGTTCATTGCAGCACTATTTACAATAGCCAGGACATGGAAGCAACCTAAATGCCCATCAACAGACGAATGGATAAAGAAGATGTGGTACACATATACAATGGAATATTACTCAGCCATAAAAAGGAACGAAATTGGGTCATTTGTAGAGACATGGATGAATCTAGAGACTGTCATACAGAGTGAAGTAAGTCAGAAAGAGAAAAACAAATATCGTGTATTAACGCATATATGTGGAACTTAGAGAAATGGTACGGATGAACCGGTTTGCAGGGCAGAAATTGAGACACAGATGTAGAGAACAAACGTATGGACACCAAAGGGGGAAAGGGGTGGGGGTGGTGGTGGTGTGATGAATTGGGAGATTGGATTGACATATATACACTAGTATGTATAAAATGGATAACTAATAAGAACCTGCTGTATAAAAAAATAAATAAAATAAAATTCAAAAATTCAACAACAACAAAAGCTATAGTAATCAAACAGTGTGGTACTGGCATAAAAACAGACACACAGACCAATGGAACATGACAGTGAACCCAGATATAAACCCACACATGTAGGGTCAACTAAACTTTGACAAGGAACCAAGAATATGCAATGGAAAATGGATAGTCTCTTCAATAAATGGTATTAGGAAAACAGGATATCCACACACGAAAGAATAAAACTGGATCCATATATTGCACCACTCACAAAAGTTAACTTAAAATGGATTAAAGACTTAAGTGTAAAATCTAAAACCATAAAAATCCTAGAAGAAAACATAGAGAATAAGCTCCTTGACACCGGTATTGGCAATGCTATTTGGATATGACACCAAAAGCACAGGCATAAAAAGCACACACACACACACACACACACACACAAAGTACTACATTGAATTAAAAGGCTCTGCACAGCAAAGAAAGGAAACAACAAAATGAAAAGACAATGTATGGAAAGGAAGAAAATATTTGCAAACCATATATCTGATAAGGGGTTAATACCCAAACATATACCACTCAATAGCAAAACAAAACAAAACAAACAAAACAAAAAAACAAATAACTTGATTAAAAACTGGGCAAAGGACCAGAATAGACATTTTTCCAAAGAAGACATACAAGTGCTCAACAGGTACATGAAAAGATGCTCAACATCATTAGTGATCAGGGAAATGCACATCAAAACCACAATAAGATATCACCTCACACCTGTTAGGATGGTTTCTATAAAAAGAACATATGTTGGCAAGGATGTGGAGAAAATGGAATCCTTGTACACTGTTGGTGGGAATGTAAATTGGTACAGCCATTATGGAAAACAGTACAGAGGTTCCCCCAAAATTTAAAAACCAATCTACCATCTGTTCAATAAGTGGTGCTGGGAAAACTGGACAGCTATATGTAAACAAATGAAATTAGAACATTTCCTAACACTATACACAAAAATAAACTCAAAATGAATTAAAGACCTAAATGTAAGGTCAAATACTATAAAACCCTTAGAGGAAAACATAGGCAGAACACTCTTTGACATAAATCTCAGCAAGATCTTCGATCCACCTCCTAGAGTAATGAAAATTAAAAGAAAAATAAACAAATGGAACCTAATGAAACTCAAAAGCTTTTGCACAGCACAGGAAACCATATACAAAATGAAAAGACAACCCTCAGAAGAGGAGAAAATATTTGCAAACGAAGCAACCGACAAGGGATTAATCTCTAAAGTATACAAACAGCTCATGCAGCTCAATGTCAAAACAACAAACAGGGCTTCCCTGGTGGTGCAGTGGTTGAGAATCTGCCTGCCAATGCAGGGGACACGGGTTCAAGCCCTGGTCTGGGAAGATCCCACATGCCGTGGAGCAGCTGGGCCCGTGAGCCACAATTACTGAGCCTGCGCGTCTGGAGCCTGTGCTCCGCGACAAGAGAGGCCGCGATAGTGAGAGGCCCGCGCACCGCGATGAAGAGCGGTCCCCACTTGCCGCAACTAGAGAAAGCCCTCGCACAGAAACGAAGACCCAACACAGCCAAAAATAAATAAATAAATAAATAAAATTTAAAAACAACAACAACAAACAATCTAATCAAAAAGTGGGCGGAAGATCTAAATAGACATTTCTCCAAAGAAGACATACAGATGGCCAAAAAGCACATGAAAAGATGCTCAACATCACCAATTATCAGAGAAATGCAAATAAGAACTACAGTGAGGTATCACCTCACACCGGTCAGAATGGCCATCTTCAAAAAGTCTACAAACAATAAATGCTGGAGAGGGTGTGAAGAAAAGGGAACCCTCCTACACTGTGGGTGGGAATGTAAATTGGTACAGCCACTATGGAGAAGAGTATGGAGGTTCCTTGAAGAACTAAAAGTAGAGCTACCATATGATCCAGCAATCCCACTCCTGGGCATATATCTGGAGAAACCCATCATTTGAAAAGATACATGTACCCCAAAGTTCACTGCAGCACTATTTACAACAGTCAAGACATGGAAGCAACAGAGGAATGGATAAAGAAGATGTGGTGCATATATACATTGGAATATTACTCAGCCATAAAAAAGAATGAAATAATGCCATCTGCAGCAACATGGATGCACCTAGAAACTGTCACACTGGATGAAGTAAGTCAGACAGAGAAAGACAAATATCATATGATATCGCTTATATGTAGAATCTTAAAAAAGGGTACAAATGAACTTATCAACAAAACAGAAATAGAGTTACAGATGTAGAAAACAAATTTATGGTTACTGGGGGTAAGGGTGGGGGGATAAATTGGGAGATTGGGACTGACATATACACACTTCTATACATAAAATAGATAATTAATATGGACCTACTGTATAGCACAGGGACCTCTACTCAATACTCTGTAATGCCCTATATGGGAAAAGAATCTAAAAAAGAGTGGACATATGTACGTGTATAACTGTGCAGTACACCTGAAACTAACACAACATTGTAAATCAACTATACTCCAATAAAAATTTTAAAAGTAAAAAATAAAAAAAAACAAACTACCATATAATCCAGCAATTCCACTTCTGGGTATACATCCAAAGAAAATGAAATCATTTCTTGAAGAGATATCTGCATGCCTATGTTCACTGCAGCATTATTGCAACAATAGCCAAGATATGGAAACAACCTGTCCATTAACAGATAAATGGATAAGGAAGATGTGGGGCGGGGGGGTGTGTATTGGAATATTATTATTCAGCCGTGAGAAAGAAGGAAATCCTGCCATTTGCAACAACATGGAAGAACCTACAGAACATGACAGTAAGTGAAATTAGCCAGAAAGACAAATACTGCATGATCTCCCTTCTATGTGGAATCTTAAAAAGAAAAAAAAAGTGTCAAACTCATAGAAACAGAGAGTAGAATGGTGGTTACCAGGGCCTCGGAGAGATGGAGATATGCTGGTCAAAGGGTAGAAGCCTTCATTTATAAGATGAATAAGCTCTGAGGAACCTAACACAGTGCAGAGTGACTATAGTTAACAATACTGTTTGTACTTGAAATTTGCTGAGAGAACAGACTACAAGTATTCTCACTACCAAAAAAAAAAAGGTAACTGAGGTGATGGATGTATTAATTAACCTGATTGTGGTAATTATTTCACAAAATATACATATGTCAAATCACTATGTTGTATACTTTAAATATACACAATTTTGTCAATTATACTTCAGTAAAGCTGAAAAAATTAAATAAGAATAGACAAATGCTTGGCAAATATTTATATACATACTTACATTAAAAAATATTAAGTAAGATACAGACGTCAACTATATATTTACAACCTTCTCCACCTCAAAGCTAAAACCAAGCCCAATGGGAACACATTAGAAGAACTCCCACTAAAGTCAGAGGCCAAACACAGCTATCTATGCACTTCACCACCACTATTTACTACTGTTGTGGAGGTACTACCTATCACAATTAGGCAACAGAAAGAAAACGTAGGTATACAACTAGGGGAAAAAAGATTAAAGTATCATTATTTGCAGATAATATTATTATATACCTGAAAAATCCAAGAGAATCAACTAAAAACCTTTTATAGTGGATAAAACAATCAGGTAAGGTGATGAAAATTAATATATAGAAATCAGTGTCTTCACATACATCATCAACAAGTAGGTAGAAGATAAAATGCTTCAGCACAAAAAACAAAAAAAGACCTGAGAATAAACTTGACAAGAAATGTCAAGAAATCTCTCAAAAATAAAAGAAGACTCAAAGAGAAAGGCATGCAATCTTCTTAGTGGGGAAGACTCATCATCAAAATGTCACTCTTCCTACATTAACCTAAAAATGTAACTTAGTCCCAATAAAAACAAACAGGACTTTTAACTAGCAAAGTTATTTTACAGTTCATATAGAAAAACAAAAATAGCCAGGAAAGTTCTGAAAAATAAAGATAATGAACGAGAATTAACTTTACCAAATATCAAAACACGCTATACAACTTGGGTAATTAGAACAATGTGATAACAACACACTAAAACATGGATTAATGTATACAACAGAAAGTCCAGAAATAGACCCAAACGTACATGATATGTGGCAAAGTATATCACATGTAGTAAATGAAAGGGGATATTTAAACAAGTAGGAAAAAGATGAATTGTTCAATAAAAGGTACTGCAACAAATGGGTGGCCAATTGGGAAAAAGTTAAGTTGGACCCACACTTCACACCAAAATAAATTCCAAATGGATAAAAGACTAAAAGGTAAAAAATGAAATAGAAAAAGTACTTTACGAAACCACAGGATAGGGAGTTCCCTGGTGGCACAGTGGTTAAGAATCCGCCTGTCAATGCAGGGGACACAGGTTCAAGCCTTGGTCTGGGAAGATCTCACATGCCGCACAGCAACTAAGCCTGTGTGCCACAGCTACTGAGGCTGCTCTCTAGAGCCCGTGAGCCACAACTACTGAGAGCACGAGTCACAACTACTGAAGCCCGCGCGCCTAGAGCCCGTGCTCTGCAACAAGAGAAGCCACCACAGTGAGAAGCCTGCGCACCGCAACAAAGAGTAGCCCCTGCTCTCGCAACTAGAGAAAGCCCGCGTTCAGCAACAAAGACCCAACACAGCCAAAAATAAATAGATAAATTTATTTTAAAAAAAAAAGAAACCACAGGATAATTTTTCATACTCTTCTACTAGGGAAAATCTTTCTAGGTATGACAGAGAACCCAGAAGCCTTAAAAAGTCAATAAATACAACCCAATTAAAAACTAATTTTTTTCCATGACAAAACCATCCTAAGTAAAAAAATAAATAACCATCTATAAAAATATAACTGCAATTCATACCACTGACAAAGTGCAAAGTTCCTCATATATAAATAATTTTTACAAAATTAATTTTAAAAAAACTAAAGCCCAGTAGAAAAATAGGCCAAGGATATAAACAGCTTTTTCACAGAAAACAGAAATGGTCCTTCAACCTTAAACTAAGACTACCCCTGAGTGTTCATTCTATTACTCTTAACTTTTCTACAGGCTGAACTAAGAAGTTTAGGGGGGAAAAAAATCTACAGAGAGAAACCATTTTTTCGCCTATCAAATAGGCAAAAACCAAACTGTGAGGTACCACAGTGTTGGTGAGGGTATGGATAAACAGGCACTGCCACACACGGCTGGGAGCATACGTAGACAAAACCTCTATGGAGGTTTATCTGGTAAGAGCGATCAAAATCACAAAAGTACATGCTCACCAACCCAGCCTTCCTGCCTCAGGTAAGTGAATGGATAGGTGCACTTGGCCATGCATGGACTGATGCATATAGAACATTAGTCAGTGGTGTCTGTGTTAGCAAAGTTTAAAACACCTTACATGTCCATCAATAAAGCTCAGGCTAAATAAATTAAGGTACATCCTGACAATGGAATATTATCCAGTTGTAAAAGACAATGAAAAAGCTCTTATGTATTGATAATGAACTATCACAAACAGAGGAAAAAGCAAGGGATATAGTGTGCTACTTTCATGTAAAAGAAAAGAGCTCTCAGGACTTCCCTGGTGGCGCAGTGGTTAAGAATCCGCCTGCCAATGCAGGGGACACGGGTTCGATCCCTGGTCTGGGAAAATCCCACATACTGCAGAGCAACTAAGCCCGCGAGCCACAACTACTGAAGCTTGCGCGCCTAGAGCCCATGCACTGCAACGAAGAGTAGTCCCCACCTGCCTCAACTAGAGAAAGCCCATGCACAGCAACGAAGACCCAACGCAGCCAAAAATAAATAAATTTTAAAAAAGAAAGAAAGAAATGAGCTCTCTGTGTATTCGTCTGTATTATGCACAGAACAGCCCTGAACTGACACTCGAGAACTTGTAACACTGGCTGCCTCTGGGGAAAGGATCTGGTGGCCAGGGGCAAGGTGGAAGGGAAACGTTCCTGTGTATACCCTGTCGTACCCTTTAAATTTTGTGCTATGTGAATGCAGTACTGCACTGAAAAGCTAAAATTAAAAAATAGTGAAAGCCTCCCTGTAGGAGCAGCAGCCTTCTACTCTGAGCTTCTGTATTTCCACACTGCCCTGTGTCCATTCTGACTTTCTCAGCCTCCCTTGATTGAGTGTGGTCCCTCTTGGGAGGTCACAGCTGAATCACCTTTGTTTCCCTAGAGCAGCCAGAACCTCATTTGGTGCCAAAAAGAAAGTCACTGTAGGTCTGTTCACTGTGCTAAACTAGTCCACTGGTGCAAACAATTCATCTTTGGGGGAAAGTTGCTTTGCAAAGTGGACCAATGATCAGGACAGGAAATTCTGCTTCTCTAAGCATCAAAATTACCCAAATAAGCCGGAAGAATTTTCAGCAGACTAAATTAACAGTACTGAAAAAAGAAAGGAGTTTCAGTTAATGAATGAAAGCTGATTTCAGAGAATTTGAAGCCTGAAAACACATATATTCAAGAGGATGACTACTGTCACATTTAGAATAATTGTGATGGCACAACAATACCCATATTGAAGGAAGACTAAATTACATTGTTTGTGATGGTCGTCACAAATAACCATGTACAAGATGCCAACCCTCTTCACAATTCAGCATCAACAAACATATTAAAGATTTTCGCCCACAACGCCAGCTACCTACATTTTCATTCCCTCTTGACCTGGTTAGCAATGACTAACAAAGGGACTGAACTGACCACTGCTAAGAACATGGGCAAAGAATCTGTTTTAAAGCTAGAAACAACCCAGGAGCTCAATGGGGCAGCCTTGTCATTCCACAAGATAGGACCTTTGGCTCAGAGATAGGGTGCCCTCAGCCTTGGTCCCAGCTGGCAGGAGCATGGCCAGGACCAGCCTCCTGCTCTCAGCCACACATGGGCACATCCAGGCCGCACAGAATGGTGATCTCTTGCCTGGTTTCCTGACAGAAGTGTGGTCTGCTGGAAAGCAGCATGGTTCTTGATAGTTTACCCAAAAGTGAAGTTGTGACAAGTCTCTATTTTATTACTATCTCAAGAGCTTTTAATATAAATGCCACATGGAAGATGGTTCCATCCCAAACACAAAATATGCAAAAGACCTGTCTGTGAGAGGGAGAGTGCCAAAGAGAGCCAAGAGATGAGGGTCACCTGGGGCCCTTCTCCTTGTAACAGTTTTTCAAAAAACAGTGCTGGGAAAACTGGATAGTCACATGCAAAAAAAGTTAAACTGGACCCTTACCTTACATCATATACAAAAATTAACTCAAAATGGATCAAAGACCTAAACAAAGAGCTAAAACTATAAAACTCTTAAAAGAAAACATAGGGCTTCCCTGGTGGCGCAGTGTTTAAGAATCCACCTGCCAATGCAGGGGACACGGGTTTGAGCCCTGGTCCGGGAAGATACCACATGCCATGGAGCAAATAAGCCCATGCGTCATTAACTACTGAGCCTGCGCTCTAGAGCCCACGAGCCACAACTACTGAGCCTGCATGCAACAACTACTGAACCCCACGTGTCTAGAGCCTGTGCTCCGCAACAAGAGAAGCCACCACAGTGAGAAGCACGCGCACCTCAATGAAGAGTAGCCCCCGCTCGTCACAACTAGAGAAAGCTGCGCACAGCAACGAAGAACCAAAGCAGCCAAAAATAAATAAAATAAATTTATTAAAAAAAAAAATTAAAAAGAAAAGAAAACATAGGGTTAAAAGCTTCATGATACTCGATTTTTAAAGGATTTCTTAGGCATGACACTAAAAGCACAGGCAACAAAAGAAAAAATAGACAAATTAGAGTTCAAAAAAACTAATCATTTTTGTACATCAAAGGAAACTATCAACAGAGTGAAAAGACAACCCACATAATGGGAGAAAATATTTGCAAATCATATATCTAAGAAGGAATTAATATCCAGAATATAGGAGGAACTCCTACAACTCGGCAAACAAACAAACAAAACAACCTGATTCAAAAATGGGCAAAGGGGACTTGAGGACACGGGGCGAGGGAAGGGTAAGCTGGGAAGAAGTGAGAGAGTGGCATGGACAGATATACACTACCAAATGTAAAACAGCTAGTGGGAAGCAGCCGCATAGCACAGGGATATCAGCTCGGTGCTTTGTGACCACCTAGATGGGGGGGATAGGGAGGATGGGAGGGAGACGCAAGAGGGAAGGGATATGGGGATATATGTATATGTATAGCTGATTCACTTTGTTATAAAGCAGAAACTAACACAACAATGTAAAGCAATTATACTCCAATAAAGATGTTAAAAAAAAAAATGGGCAAAGGACTTGAACAGGCATTTCTCTAAAGAAGATATACAAATGGCCAAAAAGCACATAAAAAGATGCTCGACATCACTAATCATTATGGAAATACAAATCAAAACCATAATGAGATACCACTTCACACCCACTGGGATGGCTCTTATTAAAAAAACAAAAACAAACAAAAAAATAACAAGTGTTGGAAAAGAAAAAAAGGGACTTCCCTGGCAGTCCAGTGGCTAAGACTCCGCACTTCCAATGCTGGGGGCGGCTGCATGGTGCGGCCAAAAAAAAAAAAAAAAAAAGTGTTGGTAAGGATGTGAAGAAATTGGAACTTTTGTGCACTGCTGGTAGGAATGAAAAATGGTACAGCCCCTATGGAAGACAGCTTGGCAGTTCTTCAAAAAGTTAAACATAAAATTACCATATGATCCAGCAATTCCTCTCCCGGGTATATATCCAAAGAACTCAAAGTAGGGACTCAAACAGATATCTGTACAGATATCTTTACAGATATTTATAAACAGCATTATTCACAACAGGCAAAAGGCGGAAATTGCTCAAATATTCATTGACAGATGAAGAGATAAACAAAATGTGGATGTACGTACAACAGAATATTATTTGGCCTGAAAAAAGAATGAAATTCTACAACATGGATGAATACCGAAAACATGTAAAGTGAAATAAGCCAGACACAAAATAACAAATATAGTATGATTCCACTTATATGTAGGACCTAGAATGGGCAAATTTATAGAGGCAGAAAGTAGAATGGTGATTGCCAAGGCCCGGCAGGGAGGGGAGAATGGGGAGTTGTTTAATGGGTACAGAGTTTCTGTTTGGAATAATGAAAATGTTCTGGAAATGGAAAGTGGTGATGGCTGCACAACACTGTGAATATATTTGATGACACTGAATGCTACACTTAAAAATGGTTAAAATGGAGACTTCCCTGGCAGTCCAGTGGTTAAGACTCCACGCTTCCAATGCGCGGGTTAAGATGTTAAATTTTATGTTATGTATATTTTGCCTCAATAAAAAAATCACCAAATAATTAAAAAATACAATAATGAGAAGAGTGGATGATATAGATGAAACGAGTGCCCTCAAGTTAATGAGTAAATGACAGACATAACTAAGTGATACATACACAATGGAATACTGCTCTCTGCTTCTGTGTATATTTCAATTTTATGATAATAAACATTAATAGAGAAGTCCTTTGTAACGTGCAAGGCCTTTTCTTAATTTATCCCTTTACAAAATTTAGCAACAATGAATACACAAGGATCAAAGACCTAAACTTAAGACTTAAAAGTATAAAAACTCTTAGAAGAGAACATAAGGCAAAAGCTTTACAACACTGGATTTGGCAATTCCTTGGTATATGACCAAAGGCAATGGCAACAAAAGAAAAAATAAACAGACTGGACTTCATAAAAATTTTTAAATAATAAAATTTTTAAACTGTGTGCATCAAAAGATACTATCGATACTTCCCTGGTGGTCCAGTGGGTAAGACTCTGTGCTCCCAATGCAGGGGGCCCGGGTTTGATCTCTGGTCGGGGAACTAGATCCCGAATGTATGCTGCCACTAGGAGTCCGCATGCCGCAACTAAGAAGTCCACATGTGGCAATGAACTTCCCACATGTTGCAGCTAAGACCCAGAGCAGCCAAAATAAATAAATAAATAAATATTTTTTAAAAAGTAAGCATACAAATAAATTTTTTTTAAAAAAGATACTATCAACAGGGAATTCCCTGGTGGTCCAGTGGTTAGGCTCTGCACTCTCAGTTCCGAGGGCCCGGGTTCCATCCCTGGTTGGGGAACTAAGATCCCATAAGCCATGCAGCATGGCAAAAGAAAAAAAAAACTATCAAAAGAGTAAAAAGGCAACCCACAGAATGGGAGAAAATATTAACAAATCATACATCTGATAAGGGATTAATATATAGAATATACAGAAAAGTCCTAAAACTCAACAACAAAAAAACAAACAATCTGATTAAAAAATGGGCAAAAGACTTGAAGAGACATTTCCCCAAAGATATACAGATGGCTAATAAAGACATGAAAAGATGCTCAACATCACTAATCACTAGGGAAATGCAAATCGAAATTACAATGACTCAGTAGCAACCACTGAAAATACCTCAGAAATATTAATAGAATAGAGCTTGCTCTGCACCCAGGACAGTGCTAGTGCTAGAGCTGCTGGTATAAAAAAACCACTGAACTATATCTAACTGGACTCCTGCCCATTTATAAACATTCAAGGAGGGAGGATTTAGCAATCTAAAGTGAGCAGGGGGCCAGTAATTTGAAACAGTGTACAATCAATACTAGGTCGTGTGGTTCAGAATATAAACTCATAACTTCTTTCTTTAGGTGAATTAAAGCAGATCCTTAAATACACACTGCTGCTATCTTAAGTAAATTTATTAGAAATCTCTTCTGTAGTTTCTTTCATCCATTTTATAAACTGTACAAGCACAAATATAAGGCAGTATTTACCATTTAAATTACGAAAAGAATTTTAAAAGGTTTTAAGGCCAAATTGAGTATATGAACTTCAGGAATATTAATAAAATGGTCAACTCTGTAATTATGATATTTAATTGTTAAATTGCTTATGCTATAAATTTTATTATTTTTTAAAAAAATACTTATTTATTTATTTATTTTTGGCTGCCTCAGATCTTAGTTGCAGCGTGTGGCCTTAGTTGCCCTGCGGCATGTGGGATCTTAGTTCCCTGACCAGGGATCGAACCCACATCACTGGAAGGCGGATTCTTAACCACTGGACCACCAGGGAAGTCCCTATAAATTTTAAAATACACATGTAAAATGAGATTTAGAAATGCTGCTCCTTTCTAGGCTCTTATTTTTCTAGAGTACACTTTCACTCCTGCCTTAGTTATTGAAGATATCTTTCTGAATCAATGTATGATGCTGTCAATGGACACTATCTCAAGTCATAACTACTCATTTGTATAACATTAAGAAAGTTATTCTTAATTTGAATGCTAATCAAGGGATAAAATTTTAATGTTCTGGAGACTTTATTTTCACATATGATTTGTTAAATGCTGGACTATATTATGAAAATGTTTTCAAGAAATCATTTTAAGTATATAGATCAGTGTTTCTTACAGGTAACATGCTAAAATAAGCTTCCTATAATAGGTACAGGTGTTATTTTTGAGTTTTGTACAATATTACAAATTAACAACACAAAAAATGTTTAATTTATTCAACAAATACGTTCACACAAATTTTGCAGGACTTTAGAAAGACTCTATATTTGAGAAAAGATGTGGTTCACTTACACTACATATACTGTATTATCCTTTCATAGCATTAGGTGCCTGGTACTTTAAATCTGTGACAAACCATGACAAATTTTTAAAGAGGAAGTATTATTGTAAAATGAAGAATTATGTATTTCTAAATGCTGTATTGCTGTAAATTTAACTGATAAAGCTCTGCTTATTTAGAGTTTTGAAGAAATAGCCTCTCTTCAGTTAAACATTTTCATAATGGAATGATGTAAACTGAAGTGATAAACAGTATTATTAAAATAAAATGTTTATATATAAAAAAACAAAAAAAGAGAAGAAAGTTATTCTTAAAATTTATTCTCAGCAAATAGTTGAGAGCTGTACTATGTAACCACTTTCTGTGTTGATTTTAAGTGATCTTTAAAAAACTTCTTAGCAAAAAAACCAAAAAACTACAAGGAGAGATACTACCTCATACCCATTACAATGACTATTATCAAAAACCCCAGAAAACAAGACTTCCCTGGTGGCACAGTGGTTAAGGATCTGCCTGCCAATGCAGGGGACACGGGTTCGATCCCTGGTCCAGGAAGATCCCACATGCCGCGGAGTAACTAAGCCCGTGCACCACAACTACTGAGCCTGTGTTCTAGAGCCCGCAAGCCACAACTACTGAGGCCACATGCCACAACTACTGAAGCCCACGTGCCCTAGAGCCCATGCTGTGCAACGAGAAGCCACCACAATGAGAAGCACACGCACCGCAATGAAGAATAGCTCCTGCTCACCACAACTAGAGAAATCCCACATACAGGAATGAACACCCAATGGAGCCAAAAATAAAATAAAATAAATTTAAAATAATAATAATAAAGCTTAAAAAAAAACAGAAAACAACAAGTGTTAGCAAGGATGTGGAGAAACTGGAACCCTTGTACATTGCTGGTAAGAATATAAAATGGTACAGCCTCTGTGGAAAACAGTATGGTGGTTCCTAAAAAATTAATCATAGAATTACCATCCAGCAATTCCACTTCCATACTGGCCCAAGAGAACTGAAAACAAGGACTTGAACAAATATGTGTATACCCACGTTTATAGCAGCATCATTCACAACAGCCAGAAGGTGGAAACAATTCAAATGTCAACGGATGAATGGATAAACAAAATGTGGTATATACACGGAATATTATTCAACCTTAAAAAGGAAAGAAATTCTGATACATGCTACGACATGCTTGAACCATGAGGATATTATGCTAAATGAAATAAGCCAGCCATAAAACGACTAATACTGTATAAGTCCACTTATATGATATACTTAGAGTAGTCAAAATCATAGAAAGTAGGATGGTGACTGCCAGGGACTTGGGAGAGGAGAAATGAGGAGTTATTGTTTAATGGGTACAGAGTTTCAGTTTTGCAAGATGAAAAGAGATATGGAGAGAATGGTGTTGATGTTGCAAAAAAAATTATGAATGTACTTAATACCACTGAACTGTACACTTAAAAATGGTTAATATGCTAAGTTGTGTATTTACCACAATAAAAAAAAATGGAACAACAACAAAAAAGAATTAGTACATAGGAGGGGGCAGGGGAAAGCAGGGCTCAGAGGGATTCAAGTATACAAAAAAAATGAAAGGAAATAGATGAGAACATAGATTTGGCTACAAGAATATAATCACAGTAATGTTTAGAATAGAGATGAAATGTGTTATATATTTTATGGGAACATTTGAGAGAAAGAGCAAAATATCTAGCTGTAAAAAAAAAAAAAATGTTATAAGCCAGAAGTAAGGTTAATACAGAAAGCACAAGCCAGAGGACTCTGAATATAAAAGAGACTCTGAGCTCCCTAGGGGTCAAGGCAAAGAGGGAACCATTCTGACACAGTTCACAGTATGGTTTAATCAAACCAATGGCCCAATGGTTCAGAAGAGGCACGACCATTCCAGGCAATGGACCTGAAGGAAATTTCTAATTGGCCTCCAGATTTTCTTGGGGACTTCTAATATAGATCTCAACGCAAGCTGATGGGGCCACGCAAAGTGAGTTTAGTTAAAACAAAAACAAAAACAAAACAACTGGAAGGAGGCCAGAAATATGCTGCTTCCTAATGATCCAGTTTCATCCAAAGACAAAACACTGCTAGAACAGGTACACGGAAGCATGTTCCAGCACAATCCCATGGATGTCCTTTACCACAGTTGAGCTCAGGATAGCTTTTGGGAGGTGAAGAATTCAAGATTATCCTCCCTGACAAGAATATGAGATGCAATGTTCTCTATTGCCTGCTGAAGGAAGGCAGGGTTTGATGTTTCTAACAGTCACTGTCGCTAGGGTGACAACCAAGAATAAATGTCAAACCAAACCATGGCTCATACCTGAAAGAAGGTAACTAATCACCCCATGGAGATGAGGTGGCATAAATACAGCCTGGTAGAGGGAAGGAGTGGGTAGGCCAGCTTGGGGCAGATCATCAGAGTGGGGAGCTATTGAAGATTGTTGAAGAGGAGAGAGACCATGATTGAAGACTTCCTGAGTGACAATGCAGTCTTCTGAAAGGTGCAAACGAAGCCCACAGCCAAACACAGCAAGCTGGGTTGGACAAGGCTGCTCTTTCAAAGAGAAAGTCATTGGAAAACATAAAAATAAATGAGAGAGGACTTCCCTGGTGGTCCAGCGGTTAAGACTCTGCGCTCCCAATGCAGGGGGCCCAGGTTCAATCCTTGGTCAGGGAACTAGATCCTGTGTACCGCAACTAAAGATCCCGCATGCCGCAACTAAGACCAGGCGCAGCCAAATAAATAAATAAATATTTTAAAAATAAATAAATAAATGAGAGCTCATGTTTTTAAAAATCCAAAAATGTTCTAGAATAGGTTTATACATGAAAAAATGTTCACACAATAACAGAAAATGGATACAAAACAGTATGATCCCATTATACAAAGAGAGAACAAGAGAATGAGCAAGAAAGAAGCCTGAGAAGAAGCCTGCTAGTGGTTACCACTGGGATTACAGACAATTGAAATCTGTGCGTGTGCATGTGTGTGTATGTGTGCGCTTGAGTGTGCGCCTATTAATTTTTATTCAACCTGGGTGACTCGAATTAAAAAAAAAAAACTCTAATTCCTCAAGAACCTTAGAAACTGCAGGGAAAACAGAAATAGCACTATAACTGAGAATACAATCTTAATTATGACATCATCTAAAAATAAAAAGGAAATTGACTAAAAACAAGAGCCAGTTATGTACAGATCTTCCTCAATTTACAATGGAGTTACATACTAATAAACCCATCCTAAGTTGAAAATATTGTAAGTCGAAAATGTATTTAATACACCTAGACTGCTGAACATCATAGCTTAGCCTAGCCTACCTTAGATGTGCTCAGATTACTTACGTTAGTCTACAGTTGGGCAAAAGCATCTAACACAAAGCCCATTTTATAATAAAGTGTTGAATATCTCACGTAACTTATTGAATACCGTACTAAAAATGAAAAACAAAATGATTGTCTGAGTACAGAATGGCTGTAAGTGTATCAGTTGTTTACCCTCATGATTGCATGTCTGACTGGGAGCTGCGGCTCGATGCTGCTGTCCAGCATCACGAGAAAGAGTATGTACCACGTATCACTACCCCAGAAAAGATCAAAATTCAAAATTTGAAGTATGGTTTCTACCGAATGCATGATTGCTTTGGCACCGTCATATTGTGGAAAAACTGTAAGTTGAATCATCATTAATTCGGGGACCAACCGTACTTGGCAAAACTATACTATAAGACTAACTGATGCTGGGGACTTCCGTGGTGCTCCAGTGGCTAAGATTCCGCACTCCCAATGCCGGGGGCCCGAGTTCGATCCCTGGTCAGGGAACTAGATCTCACATGCTGCAACTAAAGATCCCGCATGCCACAACTAAAAAAAAAAAAGATTCCGCATGCCGCAACTAAAAAGATCCCGTATGCCACAATGAAGATCCCGCGTGCTGCAACTAAGACCCGAAGCAGCCAAATAAATAAATAAATATTTTTTTAAAAAAAGACTGATGCTGATGAGATTCAGAGTGAAACATGAAAGCACTGACATCGTGCTCTGGTTTTAGAGCCATGGCTCTCAAAGTGTGGTTCCCTAGGCCAACAGTAGCAGCACCTGGTAACTTGTTTGAAATTAAAATTCCAGGGCCTACCTCTCACCTACGGATTCTGGAGGTGGGGTTAAAACAATCCCTCCAGGTAATTTTAATTCACACTAATGTTTGAGAACCTAGTTACGAAGTAATGATAACTCATCTGGATAAAAACAGCTTATGTAATTAGGAAAATATATTTCTTGCTCAAAACCCATTCTGTTATTTTAACCTAAACTCCTGAACAAACACTAATCTATTCAATTGTGAAATGATAAGCTGGAAGATGACAAAGATATTTTTTAATTAGGTATAATTCTGGAACCGCTCATTTTGAAATAATGTACTAACCACTGCAGTGGAATGAACTGAAGAATCTAGTTTGTAAAAAGTGATAAGGAATCAACGTATTTGGAATTTCAATATTTAGATGATTTGAAAATACTCTAAGGTTGGGAAATAGTGCAAATACGACTATTACCACTGCCATATTTGCATAAACTGAATAGTTTAGTCTCTCTGGCTTCAGACTGACTTAACATGTTTAAAATAGAAAAGGTTCAACAACAAAATTTTAACAACTTCTTCTTCTTTATTTATTTATTTTTTGGACGCACTGCGTGGCTTGTGGGACCTTAGTTTCCTGACCAGGGATTGAACCCAGGCCCTCAGCAGTGAAAGTGCAGAGTCCTAACCACTGGAACGCCAGGGAATTCCCCCAAATTTTAACTCTGAAGGGCTTTATCAGTCACTATAGTGTCAAACTTAAGAGCGGTACTATATTTGAGACATAAAGACTATTGAAATACCAGATCCTCTTTCACACTCGGACTGCAATTTCTAAAGTAATTTATAATTGGTTATTAATATGAAATACCCTTTCTCTGATTATGTGGAATTACACTGAACTTCACTAGACTTCCAACTTAGGAACAAATGGGACAAATAACACTTCACATATTTTATGAATTCAGAAAATGTTAAACATCAAATAAACCAGTGGTTTCTTAATATTTTTGATTATGAATCCCCAACAACAAAAATTCAAGTACATATCCCCAATATACGTATACTTATACATAAATTATATATATGTACTACTGTGATAATATGGAGTATACATTATAAAATACAAAATAAAAATTAAATAAGGCTGAAATAAACACAAAGATTCGTTTTAATTTTTTTTCCTGAGACCCACGTGCACCCTTGATGCTTACACACCCACACCCCTCTTTGGACTCTACTGCAAAGCTGCATGGCCCAGCAACCCTGCAAACATTCTCAGGCAGTGCCCCTGACCACTCAAGGGGAAGCTGTCAAACACAGTGACCAAATGAATGTCTCCTTCCTGTGGAGTTCCTCCATCTCTGACTCAAGTCTGTGACACTGGGTTCCTTCCTTCACCCCTAACACCCTCCTCTGCTACCTTTCACTTGGTAGGCAGTGGAGAAGACTGTGAAGCCAGCAGGTCCAAGAACAGCATAAAAGCATGGACTCTGTTTTCAGACAAACCTGGGTTTCCACCTGGCCTCAGCTTCTAACTCACTAGGTGACCCAGGGCCAGTCAGATAACACCTCTAAAACTAATCAGTTAAGGAGGTGATAACAGTGTCATCGCCCCTGGTTACTATGAAGATTAAGTGAGATAAGCTGTTATGAGAGCACCTAGCACAGAATCTAGACAGCCCAAGTGCTGGATAAATATTTTACCCAGAATTATTACTTCAGGCAGCAAAAGAAGTCACCTGGCCTTTGCTTCAGTGGCCAACTCAGGAAGGAAGCAAGTTACAGTGGAAGTAGCTAGGTGGTGCAGTTTGGCAGACCTGGTTTGAAGGCCTGATCCCCAATGCCAAGCTGGGTGACACTGGCAACCCAGCTTCTCTATGAGGGGGAGTCTTATCTGTTTAATGGGAGCGATGACACAAACTGTACATGAAGTACCTATCGGAGCCAGTAAAACTAACACTGGTGGCCACCAAATGGCCACCGATGGTGAGGGTAAGCAAATAACACATAAACCTAAGTGTCATTCCAGGGTCCTTGGGACACATTCATGTATACACTAAGACAGTAAGCATCCCCTAAAGTCTACCACCAAATGTTAATAAATGCATGTGTACTGAACCCCACAGGTATGGTTCATTTCCCAACTGGACAGTTTACTTGTTCATATATGACCTCAAGCAATTCACAATCTTTATGCCTCCATTTTCTATGCATAAACTAGGAGTAGTAGACTTTTTATACCCACCTCCCGACAGTAAACTAATCTAGATGATGGGGGAGGGGGACCTAAACCAGTGATTATAAAGCACATGGAGACCTCTGGAGAGGTGCTGTTTTTGCCACAACAGCAAAAGAAAAGAGAGCTCTCAAACACCAGACGCGTTCATAATAAATGAGAAATAATTCTTTCAATTTCAATAAATCACCAAAAGAATGAGTGTGGAGATATATTTATACATATTTTGTGGTTTTTACATCGTGTGCCCCGGGGGAATGCTGCAAATATGTAAAACACCTAAAACCTAAATTCTATCAACATACATTAAAAAGATATAGGTCGTCAATTAGAGGAACACCTAAAATACTCTCAGACACCCTTGACCCTGACTCCCTTATAAAAGCTTCAGTCTTCAGCACAATACCCTGAGATGGCAGCACAGCAATAAGGACACTGCATAACCAAACTTCACAAACGTTTGGTCAGAAACACACTCAAAGCTAGTATCACTAAAGAAACCTTTACTATGTCGTTCTCACAAAAATTATTACAAAATCCCCAGAAGGAGTTTAGTCACCCAGCTCTGTCACCACAGAAGGTGGGGCAGTGAGTGACACGAAACAGGGCAAACTCCTGCCAGGAGGGGAGTCACTGCTCCCCTAGGCCACGAGCATTTCCACCTGTACAACTACCTACGGCTCAAACAGTCTGGATCCCTGGCTCCCTGCAGCTAATGCTATTCTGACGTTAGGATCCTGCATGATGAACGGAGGTAATAAACCACCTAGAATAAGAGGCAACATCAGTGAGCAATGTTTAGGTCTGAGCGAAACAGAAAACTAGAAACCAAGCAAAACCCAGCAAAGAAGCTACGTGTTGCCTCTCAATCAGATCTTGCAAAAGAGGCAGGTGCGGACAGCGTGCTCTCCTCCGCACTCCGGAAAACCCAGACAGCCCAAAAGCAGGTTCTAGAACCGGCAGCTTCCCAGGGTACGGCGGGGCCAGAGGGCGCAACAGCGCGACCCCCTCTCAGACCAGTGGTCCCCGGGGCCAGGGGGAGGGCTGCGGGCGCGCGGTTGGCCCGGACGGGGGCGCGGCCAGGGTGGGATTGGGGACGCGGCAACCCGGCCCCCTCTCTGCCTGCAGTCTCTCAGCCCGGCCCGCACGGCTGCTGGACAGCGCCCACGCCGGCGCGCCAGTGCCCCCGGCGGCCCCCATCCCGGAACTCCCCGGGCCGCGCAGCGGGAGGCCCGAGCCGGGCCCGCGGGCGGACGCTGTGGGGACGCTCGCAGCGGTACCTGTGGCGGCAACAGCTCTCGGGCGGCGACGGCGACGGCGGCGGCGGCAGCGGCGGCGGGGACGGCGGCGGGGACGGGGACGGGGGCGGGGCGCGGCGTGCGCGCTCCCGGCCCGCGCGGTCCGGGCGTGGCGCCCGCCCTCTCTCTCCCGGCCGCCAGGCGCCCGCGCAGCTCTCCGCCCCTTCACCTCTCACCTCCTACCTTTCCCCTCCCGCTCCCGCCCCCACTGTCCTTCGCATGTGCGCCCAGTGGCGTGCGCATGCGTGGTCGAGCCCCCAACTGCGGCTTCCGCTCGCCCCCTGGTGGACACCGGTCACACGACCCCTGGGGAGAGGTCTGGGGCGGGGCGGGGCCGGGCGGGGGCGGGGCGGGGCCGGGCGGGGCGGACCGCGAAGCTGGGACAGAGCCTTGAGTAGAGCAGCAGAGCTTTTAACAACATGGTTCCGCAGAATTAGCAAGAACACGCACAGGCTGCCCATGTTCCCTGTTTCATAACAGCGAAAAATTAAAAGCAGCCGAGATATACAACAAATGCAGATGGGTCGAATAAATTATGTCCATAAAATGGATTTCCTTAAGGCCTTTTAAAAGGGTAAGATTTATGAATACTTAACTAATGTGGAAAGATATTCTTGAAAGAAGGTTCAAAATGAGCTGTAGGGTATGAGCTCATTTCTGTTAAAAACAATCCAAGAAGGGTCTGGGGCGATGCTGATGTATGGTCGGTGGATATCTCTGGGTGGAGGATTAGGGTGTTAGGATTTTTCCATTTGCTCACGGGCATGTAACCATCTTCTACATGGAACACATATTTGTTGTAACAGCAATAGCTATGTCCATCGAGTGTTTACTCTTCACCAGGTGCTTGAAACCAAGTCCCCCTAAAACCGAGTTCCTCTGCCGAGTTTATGATTATCCTCTCTACCCAAAATGTTACTCCCTTTCTTGTCCAATACATGTTTCCCTCAAGACTGAGGAGTAGCAGAGAAAAGGGGGCATTGAAATCGAGCAGGACCCTGTGGGGCCCTCCTATAAGCAGATAAGTTAGGGGGTCCCCGGAGAAAGAGAACCAGGAATGGCTTTCATGATATTTTGTGATCTAAGCCTGGCCACAATGCTTGCCCTTGAACAGGTCTCAGTAATTAATGATCTAAGGGATGAAAGGGATGCAGGAACAGAGAAAAGGCAGTCAAACAATAGTGCAGTGATACAGCAGAGTTCTAGTTCCTCCTCAAGGGATACACACAATGTGTATCTTTGAGTTCTGCAAGAGCCAAGGCCCCCATCCAGGTGGAGGACAGAATGATGATGTTGACCCTCCTGACTTCAATCAACTAAAGCTTGGACTCTGTCGACCTTTGCCCCAATTCTATGTTGAATTCTCTTCTGCTTAAAGCCCCTTCATGAACATGCATGTACCCTTAGCTTAAAACTTCCCCAATTTTGCTGTTCAGGGAAACGCTGCTTTGGGAAAGATCCCTGGTATTCTCCTTACTTGCTGCGAGTAATAATCATTCCTTCTCCCAATCTTTGGCTTGGTTGTGTCTATTGGCTTGATACCCACCAAGAGGCGAGCCCAGTTTTCAGGTAACACTCCCAGGTAGCAAAGCCTTTCCGTGTCCCCGTTTCTTGTTTGTAGGAAAAAGGCTTCAGCTTCCTTGACCTTCCCTGAGTTCCAAAGGGCAGATTCGAACAGTTACTAATCACGGAAGTGAGGGAATGCAGAAACAAGTGAAAACAATCCTAGTTCCTCCTCCAGGAATTTACGTAACAATATATCACTTTGAGTTCTTCTACTCGAACTAAGGTACCCCACCCAGACGGAGGATAATAACTTCAGGTTGAGCACAAGATTCCTGGAACACCTCCCTTCAGCCCTCACCCCAAATTTTGCCTATACAGACTCTTCCCTGAAAACCATCAGGGAGTTCAGGTCTTTCGAGCACGAGCTGCCCATTCTCGCGTGGCCCTTGGAATAAACCTTTCTCTGCTCCAAACGCCTACGTTTCCATTTGTTTGGCCTCACTGTGCGCCCAGCACATGAACTTGGGTTGGACGACATGCTGAGCTGAGCACTTTGCACATGTCCTCTCATCTGACCTTCCTGAAAACCCCAAGGTAGGTCTCGTTACCTGGTCTCACAAGAGAAGGGGAGGCTTTGCCCAAGATGAGGGTGCAGGTCCCAGCGGGCCCAGCGCTGGCCCATCCTGGGACGCCACCCGTGGTGATTGCCTGTGGGCCAGCCCATGGGGACCTTGATCACACCACCCCACGTACTTGTGAACACAGGTCTCAAGTGTCAGGGGGCAGCCTCACCCCACCCTGCTGCCCTGGGCATGCTCCCCTCAGCTTACCCGCACCCACCCTGGTGCTATCTGGATATGGCAGATAGATCCTGTTCCTGCCCTTGAGGGTGGCAGCGCTGGGGTTGCATAAAGGGCAGATATAACCACAATGCAAGGCTAAAATCAGACGTGGCCCTTCAGGCAGCTCCAGCCACCTCACCCCTCACAGGCCTTCTTCACAGTCATGCCCCTTCCCATCAACCCTGTTCCAAATTCTCCATAGTCTTGCCTTCCTCCTTGCCCACCACAGTACTATCATGGTAAAATTAAACAATAATGGTGTTGGGCTGTACCCCGCAGGCCTACAAGCCCTGTGCTTGCCCAGCTTCAAGACCGAAGAAAGAGCCCAGAGTCAGCAACAGAGACGTCAGTGGTGTAATGGATGGGGGAGCTTACACGTCTGAAGCGAGGTCCTGGAGCGACACCCCACCGTATGCAGTGGACGGTGGACAGGACATGGCGGCAGTCTTCACTCCCAAGTGGAAGGAGAGGTTACCAGTAATAGGGGAATTGATGTCAGGTGGGCTCATTAGGTACCAGGGAAACCAGCAGAGGGGCACGCCCCTCACCGCCCCTTTGATAAGAATAATCACCAGCTGGGGTCGGGGCAGGAGCGTAGGAAGGTCAGTCAGGTGCATAAGATATAGGTGAAGCAGGCACTGGTTGGGCAGGGGACTGTACAGAGAGCAAGAGAGCAGCCATCTTGAGTAGCCTGACCATAAAAGTGGGGACAATTGACCTTGGCCCAGAGTGACCTTTAAGATTTTGCCCTGTATTCAGAGTTGGCTTTTGGCTTTAGATGAGAATGTTTATAAAGGAAGAACTCTTTTTTGTTATTTTTAAATTAGAGAGGCAACAACAGAGAGCAGTGTGGGGAGCCTTACCTACACCCGTTATCTCACATCACTCCACGTCTGATCCCTTGCAGTGCCATCATCTCGCCCCTCAGAAAACTTGGGCAAAAAGGACCTCAGATCTCTGTCACCAGTTTTTCCTTCTCTCTCCACTGCCTTGTTCCTTTTGGCAAATATAAAGTCTACCCAATTTTTTTAGTTTTCTGAGTGAATGTCACCGTGCAGACCAAGTCCCAGTTTCTTCCCTTTACTGTCAAGTTCCTACAAAGAATGCAGTTCCAAGCTTGCCTCACAGCAGAGTCACTTGGGGGAATGTTTAAAGTGAAGTTGGAGTCTCCCTGAGCACCACCCCAGGCCCACTGGACCAAAGTCTTCCCTCCAGAGATTGCTGGAGACCTGTCTTTTCACAACCCCTACCACAGGGACTTAGCTAGACTGTCTTTTGGGCACTCCTGTCACCCTCCCTACTCCCCGTCCTCTCCCCACCCAACCGTTTCACCCAACCTGTGTTTACGGGGAAATGATGCTCAACAAGTTCTGGATACCTTCCCCAAAAACAAGAGCCTCCAAAACTGACAAGCACTTAATTAAGTGCCTCTGTGCCTTGCAGCACTGTCAAGAGCCCCCCGCTGCACAAGAACCACGGGGGACCCGCTGAGGAACCTAAGGCTCATGGGCCCGAGGTGAATCCACTACTGAATGTCCCCCGTGAGCTGAATGAAGTGGCCATGATTTTAGGGCTTTTCCAACAATTTATTATGAAAACATAGGGAAAAGCTGAAAGAACCATACAGTTAACAACTATATATTCTAGATTCTACAACTATTAATGTTTTGCTTAGTATCACGTTTTTCTTAAAAAAAAAAAAACCAAAAAACCTTTATCCACCTATCAATCCATCTTATTTGTTATGCATATCCAGGTAAGTTGCAGATACCTGATTTTAGTTTTTAACTATAACAACACACAACCTACAAGTTGACTGAAAAACAACACAAAACCTAAAAGTTGAAAATGGTGTATTACTTGGGGACATTATTGAGGACTATAGCCTGGAAACAGCCTCTCAGATAGCTCTGAGGAACTGTTTCAAAGAGGTAAGGGAGGAGACAGGATATATAGCAGTTTTTGCTGGGGGGGAAAAAAGTAGTCAAATATCCAAAAAACTACTGCTAATCACAAAAACAGATATCTCAAGTATGGGAAGACGCAAGAGTCTGGGCTCATTGAAATCATTCCTTTGATATGCATCTTAACTATGAGGGGCATCCATCCTGAATGCCCCTCGGGGTGCACGGTTGTTGGGAGGCAGGCGGCTGCAGTGGCTGATGCCTTGATGGTGGGCACCATGTGTTGTTTACTGAAGAGGTCGGCAATATTTTTTTGTCTACAAGCTCCATTTTGCCCTAACTAGCCAAAGCTCAACCTTACTTCGGATTGCTCCCCACGGTAAATTCAAAATTAAAAAAAAACTAAATGGAGCTTAGAGATCATCCAGAAGTGATAACAATTCCCAGTTCTTGGGATTCCATGCTGGGCCAAACCTCAGGGCAGTCTTGAAAAATAGGGGCTGGGTCTATTTCACAGATGCAGAGAACTTCCTTGAGAGGTGAAGAGATTTGCCCAAGGTCACTCTGATAACTGACCAAGCAGGCCACCACAGGACTCTGGGTTCCAGCCCACTGCCCAGCCACCTCAGCCTGTCAGGGACACAGAGAAGGGTGTTTCACAATGATAGGGCTCTGTCCTTGCAATCACTTGCACTAACACTCATGCTCACCCTGAATTAAGCATTAGTGATAGCAGCTGGCAATGTGATAATGTGGAAAGGGTGCTTCAGGACTGGATTCCTTGGGTTTGAATTAAGGTTCTGACACGCAGCAGCAGCTGCTCTGCAGCCAGGAAAATTAACTCAACCTCAGGGAACCTGGACTTAGGAGTCAGGTTCCAAGATGCAACCAAGAAAACTGACCTCTGTGGTTTTCAAAAAAATTACATCGCTATGAACACATGTAAAATACTGAGATTCTGATAACCAGTAGCCATTTTAATAACCATGATACAGTCATTAAAAATATTCAAAATCTCCAAGTTGTATTAGTAGTCATTCAATGCCTTTATTACCTGTCAAGTTCCTACTATGTGTCAGAGGCCAGGGATATAAGTTCTCTGCACTACAGAAGTTGTCTTAGTGCATACCTTTAAACAAAATCTTACAGGCAATATGATAAAGAATATTACTAAGGTCATAATAGCTGCCAATAATAATGACAAACTATTGATTGTTGGCTCCTTGCCAGAGATGGGCTTTACAATATATTACCTCGTAAAATCCTCATGATGGCCTTTAGAGGCAGGTAAGATACACCTCATTTTAAGGATGCAAAAAGTAAAGCGCGTAGAGCTTTAACAACTTGTTGGAGGTCACAGAGAGGCAGCATCAAATGTCAATCTGCACAACCCCAAAGCCCCTGAAATTCTGTCACTGAATTTCCAAGTGCTATGGATGGAGGGGAGTTGGCTGGCAGGAAACCAAAGAGCAGGGATCACCAAGGGGATGCTCTATGAGCAGGGCCTTGTAAGGTAAGGCTTTGCAGCAATAGCTAATGCTTAAACTACATGCCAGGGCTACCTTAAACGTCATCACTTATTTTACCCTGACAACACTTTAAACCCATGAAACAGGCTTATTATCTCCCCATTTTGTAGATGATGAAACTGAGGCCTGGAGAGGTTAAGTCACTTGAGCAAGGTGATTATAGTCGATTACTTCATTGTTCCCTTCTCTGTAAGCAGATCATACACACAGCCCAGCCCATTGTCAAGTGACTGTGGTGCCTCCCTGCAGGGTGAGTGACTTCATTGTCAGCCTTGGCCATGTGTCTTGCTTTGATCCGTGGAGTCTGAATGAACGTGATCTACACAGGTCTGGAAGAAGCTTTAAGAGCCATTGCTTGTGTGGATGAGCCTCCTGTTCTCTCCCTTGGCCAGGAAAACAGCAGTCCCAAATTGGGACTGCTCCTTCCACCTGGGTCCCAGACCAAGAGGCCATGGAGCAGAACTGTAGCAATGACCCACAGCCCCTGGACATGTAATGTGAGTGAAGAATATGTTTGTCAATGTAAGTCACTAGGATTTGGGGACTGTTTGTTACTAAAGCAGAGCTCTAACTGAGGGAGTCAGGATCCTAACCTCAGTATCTATAATTTAAATGCCATAAAATTTACCTCTTTTAACTGTACAATGATTTTTAGTATAGCAAAGTGCAACTATCACCATAATCTAACTTTAGAACATTTTCATCATCCCCAAAAGAAACCTAGTGGATTGTTTCCCTTTCTCACCCCCAGTCCCACAGAATTGTGCAATACATAATCTTTGTGTCTGGCATAGAGTTTTTGAAGTTCACCCATGTTATAGCATGTATCAGAACTTCACTTCTAATTATGCCAAATAGCATTTCATTGTATGGATATATCACATTTTGTTTATCCATTCATTAGATGATTGGTGGGTTGTTTCCACTTTTTGGCAATTATGAATACTGCTATGGACATCAACATGAGTGTTTAAGATAGCCTCATCCACCAGAGGGCAGACAGCAGAAGCAAGAAGAACTACAATTCTGCAGGCTGTGGAAGGAAAACCACATTCACAGAAAGACAGACAAAATGAAAAGGCAAAGGACTTTGTACCAGATGAAGGAACAAGATAAAACCCCAGAAACACAACTAAATGAAGTGGAGATAGGCAACCTTCCAGAAAAAGAATTCAGAATAACTATAGTGAAGATGATCCAGGACCTCGGAAAAAGAATGGAGGCAAAGATCGAGAAGATGCAAGAAATGTTTAACAAAGACCTAGAAGAATTAAAGAACAAACACCTAGAAGAATTAAGACCAAACAAACAGAGATGAACAATACAATAACTAAAATAAAAAATACACTAGAAGGAATCAATAGCAGAATAACTGAGGCAGAAGAATGGATAAGTGACCCGGAAGACAGAATGGTGGAATTCACTGCTGTGGAACAGAATAAAGAAAAAAGAATGAAAAGAAATGAAGACAGCCTAAGAGACCTCTGGGACAACATTAAATGCAACAACATTCGCATTATAAGGGTCCCAGAAGGAGAAGAGAGAAAGGGCCTGAGAAAATATTTGAAGAGATTACAGTCGAAAACTTCCCTAACATGGGAAAAGAAATAGGCACCCAAGTCCAGGAAGCACAGAGAGTCCCAGGCAGGATAAACCGAAGGAGAAACATGCCGAGACACATAGTAATCAAACTGACAAAAATTAAAGACAAATTGTTGAAAGCAACAAGGGAAAAATGACAAATAACATAGAAGGGAACTCCCATAAGGTTAACAGCTGATTTCTCAGCAGAAACTCTACAAGCCAGAAGGGAGTGGCACGATACATTTAAAGTGATGAAAGGGAAGAACCTACAACCAAGATTACTCTACCTGGCAAGGATCTCATTCAGATTCAACGGAGAAATCAAAAGTTTTACAGAGAAGCAAAAGCTAAGAGAATTCAGCACCACCAAACCAGCTCTACAACAAATGCTAAAGGAAATTCTCTAAGTGGGAAACAAAAGAGAAGAAAAGGACCTACAAAAACAAACCCATAACAATTAAGAAAATGGTAATAGGAACATACATATAAATAATTACCTTAAACGTGAATGGATTAAATGCTCCAACCAAAAGACACAGGCTCGCTGAATGGATACAAAAACAACACCCATATATATGTGGTCTACAAGAGACCCACTTCAGACCTAGGGACAGACACAGACTAAAAGTGAGGGGATGGAAAAAGATATTCCATGCAAAAGGAAATCAAAAGAAAGCTGGAGTGGCAATACTCATATCAGATAAAATAGACTTTCAAATAAAGAATGTTGCAGGAGACAAGAAAGGACACTACATAATGATCTAGGGATCAATCCAAGAAGAAGATATAACAATTATAAATATATATGCACCCAACATAGGAGCACCTCAATACATAAGGCAACTGCTAACAGCTATAAAAGAGGAAATCAACAGTAACACAATAATAGTGGGGGACTTTAACACCTCACTTACACCAATGGACAGACCATCCAGACAGAACATTAATAAGGAAACACAAGCTTTAAATGACACAATAGACCAGATAGATTTAATTGATATTTATAGGACATTCCATCCAAAAGCAACAGATTAGACTTTCTTCTCAAGTGCACACGGAACATTCTCCAGGATAGATCACATCTTGGGTCGCATATCAAGCCTCAGCAAATTTAAGAAAATTGAAATCATATCAAGCATCTTTTCCACCACAACACTAAGAGATGAGAAATCAATTACAGGGAAAAAAATGTAAAAAGCACAAACACATGGAGACTAAACAATACGTTACTAAATAACCAAGAGCTCACTGAAGAAATCAAAGAGGAAATCAAAAAATACCTACAGACAAATGACAATGAAAACACGATGATCCAAAACTTATGGGATGCAGCAAAAGCAGTTCTAAGAGGAAGTTTATAGCAATACAAGCCTATATCTAGAAACAAGAAACATCTCAAATAAACAATCTAACCTTACACCTAAAGGAATTAGAGAAAGAAGAACAAACAAAACCCAAAGTTAGTAGAAGAAAAGAAATCATAAAGATCAGAGCAGAAATAAATGAAATAGAAACAAAGACAACAATAGCAAAGATCAATAAAACTAAAAGCTGGTTGTTTGAGAAGATAAACAAAATTGATAAACCTTTAGCCAGACTCATCAAGAAAAAGAGAGGACTCAAATCAGTAAAATTAGAAATGAAAAAGGAGAAGTTACAACGGACACCGCAGAAATACAAAGCATCCTAAGAGACTACTACAAGCAACTCTATGCCAATGAAATGGACAACCTGGAAGAAATGGACAAATTCTTAGAAAGGCATAACCTTCCAAGACTGAACCAGGAAGAAATAGAAAATATGAACAGAACAATCACAAGTAATGAAATTGAAACTGTGATTAAAAATCTTCCAACAAACAGAAGTCCAGGACCAGATGGCTTCATAGGTGAATTCTATCAAACATTTAGAGAAGAGCTAACACCCATCCTTCTCAAACTCTTCCAAAAAATTTCAGAGGAAGGAACACTCCCAAACTCATTCTACGAGGCCACCATCACCCTGATACCAAAACCAGACAAAGATACTACAAAAAAAGAAAATTACAGACCAATATCACTCATGAATATAGATGCAAAAATCCTGAACAAAATACTAGCAAACAGAATCGAACAACACATTAAAAGGATCACACACCATGATCAAGAGGGATTTATCCCAGGGATGCAAGGATTCTTCAATATTCGCAAATCAATGTGATACACCATATTAACAAACTGAAGAATAAAAACCATATGATCATCTCAATAGATGCAGAGAAAGCTTTTGACAAAATTCAACACCCATTTATGATAAACACTCTCCAGAAAATGGGCATAGAGGGAACCTACCTCAACATAATAAAGGCCATAGATGACAAACCCACAGCAAACATCATTCTCAATGGTGAAAAACTGAAAGCATTTCCTCTAAGATCAGGAACAAGACAAGGATATCCACTCTCACCACTATTATTCAACATAGTTTTGGAAGTCCTAGCCACGGCAATCAGAGAAGAAAAAGAAATAAAAGAAATACAAATTTGAAAAGAAGAAGTAAAACTATCACTGTTTGCAGATGACATATTGTACATAGAGAATCCTAAAGATATCACCAGAAAACTACTAGAGCTAATCAATGAATTTGGTAAAGTTGCAGGATATAAAATAAATGCACAGAAATCTCTTGAGTTCCTATACACTAACAACAAAAGATCCGAAAGAGAAATTAAGGAAACAATCCTATTCACCATTGCACAAAAAGAATACAATACTTAGGAATAAACCTACCTAAGGAGGTAAAAGACCTGTACTCAGAAAACTATAAGACACTGATAAAAGAAATCAAAGATGATGCAAAGTGATGGAGAGATATACCATGTTCTTGGATTGGAAGAATCAATATTGTGAAAATGACTATACTACTCAAAGCAATCTGCAGATTCAATGCAATCCCTATCAAATTACCAGTGGCATTTTTTTATAGAACTAGAACAAAAATCTTAAAATCTGTATGGAGACACAAAAGACCCCAAATAGCCAAAGCAATTTTGAGGGAAAAAAACGGAGCTGGAGGAATCAGACTCCCTGACTTCACACTATACTACAAAGCTACAGTAATCAAGACAATATGGTACTGACACAAAAACAGAAATATAGATCAATGGAACAGGATAGAAAGCCCAGAGATAAACCCAGGCACCTATGGTCAACTAATCTATGACAAAGGAGACAAGGATATACAATGGAGAAAAAAACAGCCTCTTCAATAAGTGGTGCTGGGAAAACTGGACAGCTACATGTAAAAGAATGAAATTAGAACACTCCCTAACACCATAACAAATTCAAAATGGATTAGAGACCGGAATGTAAGACCAGACACCATAAAACTCTTACAGGAAAACATAGGAAGAACACTCTTCGACATAAATCACAGCAAGATCTTTTTTGATCCACCTCCTAGAGTAATGGAAATAAAAACAAAAATAAACAAATGGGACCTAATGAAACTTAAAAGCTTTTGCACAGCAAAGGAAACCACAAACAAGATGAAAAGACAACCCTCAGAATGGGAGAAAATATTGCAAACGAAACAATGGACAAAGGATTAATCTCCAAAATATATAAACAGCTTATGCAGCTCAATATTAAAAAAAAAAACAACCCAATCCAAAAATGGGCAGAAGACCTAAATAGACATTTCTCCAAAGAAGACATACAGATGGCCAAGAAGCACATGAAAAGCTGCTCAACATCACTAATTATTAGAGAAACGCAAATCAAAACTACAATGAGGTATCACCTCACACCAATTAGAATGGGCATCATCAGAAAATCTACAAACAACAAATGCTGGAGAGGGTGTGGAGAAAAGGGAACCCTCTTGCACTGTTGGTGGAAATGTAAATTGATACAGCCACTATGGAGAACAGTACGGAGGTTCCTTAAAAGACTAAAAATAGAATTACCATATGACCCAGCAATCCCACTACTGGGCATATACCCAGAGAAAACCATAATTCAAAAAGACACACGTAGGGACTTCCCTGGTGGTGCAGTGGTTAAGAATCCCCCTGCCAATGGAGGGGACATGGGGTCGAGCCCTGGTCTGCGAAGATCCCACATGCCATGGAGCAACTAAGCCCGTGTGCCACAACTACTGAGCCTGCACTCTAGAGCCCGAGAGCCACAACTACTGAGCCTGTGTGCCACAACTACTGAAGCCCGCGTGCCTAGAGCCTGTGCTCCACAAGAGAAGCCACTGCAATGAGAAGTCCACGCACCACAATGAAGAGTAGCCCTCGTTCGCCGCAACTAGAGAAAGCCCACATGCAGCAACGAAGACCCAACGCAGCCATAAATAAATAAATAAACAAACAAATAAATAAAATTAAAAAAAAAAGACACATGCACCCCAATGTTCATTGCAGCACTATTTACAATAGCCAGGTCATGGAAGCAACCTAAATGCCCACTGACAGACGAATGGATAAAGATGTGGTACACATATACAATGGAATATTACTCAGCCATAAAAAGGAACAAAATTGGGTCATTTGTAGAGACCTGGATGGATCTAGAGACTGTCATACAGAACGAGGTAAATCAGAAAGAGAAAAACAAATATCGTATATTAACGCATATATGTGGAACCTAGAAAAATGGTGCAGATGAACCGGTTTGCAGGGCAGAAATAGAGACACAGATGTAGAGAACAAACGTATGGACACCAAGGGGGGAAGTGGTGGCGGCGGTGGTGGTGTGATGAATTGGGAAATTGGGATTGACGTGTATACACTAATATGTATAAAATAGATAACTAATAACCACCTGCTGTATAAAAAAATAAATAAAATAAAATTCAAAAATTCCAAAAAAAATGAGTGTTTATGTGGATGTATGTATTCATTTCTCTTGGGTAAATACTTAGGAAGAGAATGGCTGGGTCATACAGTAAATCTACATTTAACATTTTCAAGAAACTGCCAAACTGTTTTCCAAAGTGGCTGCACCATATAACGTTCCCACATGCAATGTATGAGGGTTCCAATTTCTCCTTATCCTTGCTAACACTCGTAATTGTCAGGTTTTTGTTTTTCTTAAATACATTTATTTATTTATTTTTGGCTGCGTTGGGTCTTCGTTGCTGTGCGCGGGCTTTCTCTAGTTGAGACGAGCAGGGGCTACTCTTCGTTGTGGTGTGCAGGCTTCTCTTGTTGCAGAGCACGGGCTCTAGGCACACGGGCTTCAGTAGTTGTGGCTCGCAGGCTCCAGAGCGCAGGCTCAGTAGTTGTGCGCACGGGCTTAGTTGCTCCATGGCATGTGGGATCTTCCTGGACCAGGGATCGAACCCATGTCCCCTGCACTGGCAGGAGGATTCTTAACCACTGTGCCACCAGGTAAGTCCCCTGGTTTTTTTGATATACCCATTTTAGTGCTTATGTAGTGGTATCTCATGGTGATTTTTAAAATTATTTATTTATTTATTTATTTTGGGCTGTGTTGGGTCTTCATTGCTTTGTGCGGGCTTTCTCTAGTTGTGGCGAGTGGGGCTACTCTTTGTTGCGGTGCACGGGCTTCTCATTTTTCATTGCGGTGGCTTCTCTTGTTGTGGAGCACGGGCTCTAGGCATGCAGGCTTCAGTAATTGTGGCACACGGGCTTAGTTGCTCCCAGCATGTGGGATCTTCCCGGACCAGGGCTCGAACCCATGTCCCCTGCACTTGCAGGTGGATTCTTAACCAGTGTACCACCAGGGAGGTCCTTATGGTGGTTTTAATTTGTATTCCCCTAATGGCTAATGATGTTGAGCATCTTTTTATGTGCTGTTGGCCATTCCTATCCCTGCTTTAGTGAGATGTCTATTCAAATCTTTTACCCATCTTTTAACTGGATTATTTGTCATCTTATTGAATTGTAAGAGTTCTTTATATATTCTGGATACAAGTCTCTTATTGTATATCTGGTTTACAAATACTTTTTCAGAAAAACAAACAGAATGGATAACTATTTCAGAAATAAACAGTACTAAAACTGATACAACAAAGAAAAGTAATGATAAAGACTAATAACAAAGAAAAAATTGTAAATTATCTCCAAAAAGTTACCTGACCTTGACCAATGCAAGACCTAAGTTGGAATAAAAAGCACTAAGAATTACAAAGGATATAAAAGGCAGCAAGTTCCTCAACATGGCTTATGAGGCATATATTGCTCTAATGCTCAAACCTGAGCAGGCTAACACAGGTAAACAAAAAATTATAGGTCATCTTCATTCACAAATATAGAAGGTATAATATCACAAGAAATAAATCTCAATAATAAATATTTTAAAATCTTATCAAGGTTATAGCAAACATCAGGTTATAGAAAATACAACAAATACCAGTAAGATAAGACCATAAGAGGAATTCAAGGCTTATACAACAGAGACAGAAGTGTTACCATGCTCACCACATTCACAGGAAAAACAGTGCCTTACCTCAGTGAGGCTGAGAAAGTCTACAGAATACAATGATTACTGGTTAAACTTTTTAAAAGGGGGACAGGAAATTGATGAGGAACATTTCTTCCTTCTTTACCTTTCCAAGGTTATTTTTTAAACTGACCTGATAATATATATTTTTTAAAATTAAGAATTACTATATAAAATGCTCTCTATTCCGTTAAAAACAGAAAATTAGACAACAAATACCTTCACACCACTCTTATTTAACAAATTTTGAAATGCTGATTCAAGTTATTTAAGGGAAAAATAAGTGAGGTTGGTATCATTATTTGCAGATGTTAACAATACCCACAAAAAGGAAAAAAAGAAAAAATATCTAAAAATTTCAAGAATCTCAAAAAAATTATTAGAAGTAGTAGTTTATAAAAACTGTATGATAAGTTATAAATTTTAAAAAATCAACTGCACTCCTCTATCAAAGGCACCAAGGAAAGATCAACAAAATCAGATAATTCCTTTTCCAATATCGAAAAGCATTTAATAAGAGGGTACTACATTAATTTCATCATTATTTTTTAAATAGAATTATTTATTTAAATAACACAATTTTTAAAATGAGAGAGAAAAGTCCTGAAGAATACTTTAGAGCTTGATAAGAGGTGGTGAATTTCATCTGGATAAATAAGTGGGCACAATATCCTTTTAATGAAGACTCTTGATACAGACATACACTAACCTTTCAATACCTACTAAAGACAAACTTCAGAGGGTTCATTTTACGAACTTTACACATAAATAAATCAGAACTACATAAAGAGAAAAGAACATTACTTTTTAGTAAATACTGTTGGTTATTTAGTTATCAGCATGGAAACAAATTATAATACTGTAACAAATTCTAAACAAGTCAAAATTTTAAGCATATTTTAAAAATTATTTTAAAGTTGAAAAAAAACCAACAAAGAATAACACCTTCATTCCACTGAGGAAGAAATATACATTTCTGAATTCTGAAGAACTAAGATACTGTCAGAGACAAAATAGAACATTCCAAGATCCTGTTCAAATAGTACTGCCTCCATAAATTCTTCCCCAACTCTCCGCTCCCTCGATTCAAAAAAAAAAGTGAGGGGGAATAATTACTCTTTCCCTCCTTCCTATGACCCCATTACTTGAAATATTTTTTGAATTTTCTTTTATTTTTTTATACAGCAGGTTCTTATTAGTTATCTATGTTATACATATTGGTGTATATATGTCAATCCCAATCTCCCAATTCATCTCACCACCACCACCTCCCCGAAATTTTTTTTTTTTTTTGCCACACCATGCGGAATCTTAGTTCCCTGACCAGGGATCGAATCTGAGCCCCCTGCAGTGGAAGCGCTGAGTCTTAACCACTGGACCTCCAACTTGAATTGTTTTTATGGCCCTCATCACCTTCTCCACTGCATCACATTAAGTTCCTATTTTCTATGCCCATTAGAGTGCAGCAGATGTCTTTATCTTAATAACCCCTTATATAAAATAGGTGTTCTACAAATATTTCTTGAATTAATGAATATATCTGAATATATCCGAATATTTAAAAAATGTTTCTGAAGGTTAGTTTTTAAAAACCAGAATGTAGAAAAATATACACGAACAAAGACAGTGATAAAATCTTACTTTCCAAAATATTACAAAGAAGAACTTCCCTGCTGGCACAGTGGTTAAGAATCCGCCTGTCAATGCAGGGGACACAGGTTCAAGCCCTGGTCTGGGAAGATCCCACATGCCGCGGAGCAACTAAGCCCGTGCGCCACAACTACTGAGCCTGTGCTCTAGAGCCCGAGAGCCACAACTATGAGCCCACGCATCGCAAACTACTGAAGCCCACGCGCCTAGAACCCACGCTCTGTAACAAAGAGAAGCCACCGCAATGAGAAGCCCACGTACTGCAGCGAAGAGTAGCCCCTGCTCGTCGCAACTAGAGAAAGCCTGCGTGCAGCAACGAAGACCCAACACAGCCAAAAAGTAATTTAAAAAAAAAAGAAAGAAATTAAAACAGAATATTACAAAGAATAAAAAATAAGGTTGACACCAGATTTTTTTTTTAATTTTTATTTGTTTTATTTATTTATTTTTGGCTGTGTTGGGTCTTCGTTTCTGTGCGAGGGCTTTCTCTAGTTGTGGCAAGCGGGGGCCACTCTTCATCGCGGTGCGTGGGCCTCTCACTATCGCGGCCTCTCTTGTTGTGGAGCACAGGCTCCAGATGCGCAGGCTCAGTAGTTGTGGCTCACGGGCCCAGTTGCTCCGCGGCATGTGGGATCTTCCCAGACCAGGGCTCAAACCCATGTCCCCTGCATTAGCAGGCAGATTCTCAACCACTGCGCCACCAGGGAAGCCCCAACACCAGATTTTAATTGATAAATAATTAAGGGTGAGGAATGGACTCTATATATATGGGAAAACAGAGAAAATTATATCCTAGTCATTAACCCAATGTTGGTGGAGGAAACCTATAGATCACTGTTAACTGGCGCCATCATCCTGAAGAACAACTTGATGACATATGAGGGTCAGTCCATGCTTTCATTCAGAAATTCCACTTCAGGGAGTAGGCTCTAAAATGTCATCATTCCTCACCCGTTGTAGGCCTCCTCCCTGCTTTATTTAGAGCACTTATCATGGTCTAACTCTATGTCTCTAAATTCTCAATTCTGTTGACTGTCTCTGTCTCCTCTACTAGAACATCAGCTCTTCAAGGGCAGGGACCTATTTTGTCACTGTCATACCCTCAGAAGGTGCTCAGTATTTGTTGAATGAATGAATGTTCTAAGGAAACAAATACTTACCCCCATCCCCAAACAGGTATAGATGTAAAATTCATAACAGCACAATTTATAATTACAAAAATCAGAACCCGACATGCCCAGAGAATACCTAAGCAAATTAGAATATAATGACACCAAAAAATGTCAAGTAGCCATTAAACATTAAAAATTTAATGAAAACATTTATAAATCAAGTGAAGAAATATAATAGCATATCATGTAAAAAATGTTTTGTGGTGCCTTACCCATTCAGAACTGCAGCCCATATGAAGCTGTATAAATACTGACGTATTAATAAAAGAATCATTGGTTCTTTCATGACTACTTTCTTTTTAAGTTACACTCATAATTTTAAAATATTCTATCAAGTCTGCAGTATTTTGAGAAGAAAAGCAGCTACTGTTTCAATGGGAAAACTAACACAATAGTCAGTATGACTTGAGGAGCGGGGTGATAAATTGTTCCCTTTTGCAAAGACTAAAAAATGTTAAAAAAAAAGTTAAAATTAAACAATGGATATGAAACTTCCTTAGTCCCTGCAAAGCAGTGTTATTTTTCCATTTTATTTATTTTTAAAATCAGATTCTTTGTGGTATAATGTACATACAATAAAATGTACCCATTCTAAGAGAATACTCAGAGGTGACCCTGACTGAAGGGCTAAGTGTGGCAAGTGGCATCTACAGGATGCTGGGGAAGAGCTCACCGCCTTCAGTCTTCACAGGTGAGGGAGGCACTGGCTCCTCCCCAAGGTCCTAGCCTACCTGGCAGCAAGAACATTCCTTCCCCCCCTCACCAAGGCCATGCACACCTGTGCCCTACATGGGGCCTCGTGTGGCCAAGGCCAGGGTGCCGGGCCCACGATGGCTTGGTCTCCTCAGCATATGGGCAAGGTGCTCAGCTACGACAGAAACAAGAAGAGCCAACTTGTGAACTGGGCAGGAGCCTGCCTCTGGTTTCCATGAGGGTCAGTCAGCAAGCGTGGACTTCAGTCAGGCCTCCGTTACTGGCAGCAGGCTCTACAGCTTTGAGCGTGCTTCCAAACCTCTCGAAGCCTATTTCCTGACTGGACTGAAGAAGAAAATACTTTTTCAGGATGAAGGTGAAAATGAAATGAGACAATCCACAGGAAGCCATGAGGTGGGAACTCACTTTGTGCCGGCCACGAATATCCTAGCTGTCACCTTGGACACCTGCCATCCAGGACTGCCTCCTGGCTAGTACATCCACACCCACTCTGGCTCTGAAAGGCATCACAACCAAAAATGGGCAGCTGGGGCTAAAGCGTGTTTACGAGGAAAGCTCCAAAGGACCCATTTCACCCAGTTCAACATGCAGCATCTCAGCTGAGGCAGGGTTGCAGCTTCCTCATGTGTTTTCTAAACAGGGCCCAGGGGAACAAAGGCAACCATCACAGCACCATTTCACCATCCCTGGGTCACAGCGGAACTGTCAGTCCACAACAAAGGTGTAAAGATCCATTTCTGCTCAGTTGCTTTATCTTTCACAACTAAAAATAGTCCAAGGTAGCTTCAGCTGGCCCTAAATCAGGTCACAGAACAGCAGGAGACATTCCTTTGGCAAAAAAGGACACATTCTTGTCCTGTATCTTGTACTGGTAAGTGAGGCTCCGATCTCGCTGGGCTGTGGGCTGTGATGGTCTCCTCCACAGGATCCTCAGCTAAGTGACAAAGAAGAAGAGTGAAAGAGGAAAGGCCCCCCCCAAATACCTGCTCCATTGTGAACCCTTCCTGCTTCATCGGTGACCTTCAATTGAGGTCATGCACCATGCAGTAATGGGACCGACTTCCAAAACAAAGCTTACTACCAGCCACCTAAAAATAAAGGTTTCCCCTCCATTACAATAGTAATATTTGCTCATTACAGAAAACATGAGAGACAAAGAAAAGTAAAAGGTAGAAAAAACCCATCCAGAGAAGAACCATTAAAGTATTTTTGTGTATATCCCTTTGGTCTTTTCTGTGTGCATAGTTTTGTACTTTTTGGCTAGATGAATTTTGAAAATCAACACAACAGAATGTGTACACTCAATTCCGAGGCTCAGGAAGACTGGACATTTGTCTCTAGTGACTAGAAAGTTCTGGGGGGCTGACTGGCTTCAGAGCCATAAGCTGCCGGCAGAAGCTTCTCCTCAGGCTATGCCTGGGGTGCACCACCAGCACAGCATCTCTGGGCCTGTGCTTCGTTTTCCACACCTGACTCTGAACGACTCTGGGCCAAAACGCCCACCCACCCTTAAAGGGTCAAAAGTGGTCAACATGAAGTTAACCTGGAAGAGGTGGTAAAGGCTTTGGGGTGATCCCAAAAGAGAAGTTTCAGAAGGCAGAGAACCACGGCAGCCCCTGGGCATGGGGAGAACCTGACCTCCCTCCCAGGGCAGGACTCAGCTTCCACCTAAGTACTCCGAACATCCCAGGCAGAGGCAGCAGTGGGGGCGGCAACGCCAGCCAGGGGAATGGTCTCCCCAAGTCTCTATTTTATTATATTTTTATTAAAAAAAATTTTTTTTGTCTGCGTTGGATCTTCCTTGTTGCACGCAGGCTTTCTCTAGTTGCAGCGAGTAGGGGCTACTCTAGTTGCGGTGCATGGGCTTCTCATTGCCGTGGCTTCTCTTGTTGCGGAGCATGGGCTCTAGGCACGCAGGCTTCAGTAGTTCTGGCACGTGGGCTCAGTAGTTGTGGCTCACGGCTCTAGAGCGCAGGCTCAGTAGTTGTGGCGCACGGGCTTAGTTGCTCCGCGGCATTTGGCATCTTCCCGGACCAGGGCTTGAACCCAGGTCCCCTGCATTGGCAGGCGGATTCTTAACCACTGCGCCACCAGGGAAGTCCCAAGTATCTATTTTAAAAGGAACGGTGTTGGCCTGAATATACAAAGCCTGCTGTGGTCCTGCAGAGGAATTCCGCTGTTTACTGCCTTCCCCTGTAGACAGCCATCTTCTCTTCAGGAGCTCCCCTTTGGCTGCAAATGGACCACCATGGAAAACCTGCCTTGGTGCATGGGGCCAAGCACCACTTGGGGCGGACTCTGACCTGCATTCACACAACTTCTGAGGCTTCCCTTCCACCTGAGGGCACGCCCCAACCAGACCACCGCACAGCCGGACACTATCCCACGGGCAGCCTAGACTCGGGAGGCGAGCAGCTCCCAGTGAGCCCCAGCCCCTGCGCACCTGCCCATGAACGTCCTTGCAGAAGCCGGTGGCCAGGCCTTCAGCCCGCAGTATCAGGTGGCTCTGGTGACCAAGGCCATTCAGCAGGATGTCATTCTCCTCGTCCTCAGCATCTCCACTGTCGTGCACAAGGGCCACTACATTTCCCTGCAACAGAGACCATGATGGAGACTGATGGCAAGGGACGCCAGGACCAGGGTGTGCTGGGCTCTCAGAGCCTCCACTGCCCTGCACCCCTCTCACAGATCAGCCTCCCAGCTGTAGCATCCGCTTTGTGGGAAGCACCCGTGCCTGGGCTCCAGGACCATAACTGCAATCATCTGCTGGATAGTTTCACCAGCACATCCAACCTGTACTTCAGCTCAATCCATCCACAAGCAAGGAGTAGTGTCCAATTGTTAAAAAGAATAAAGCAGATCTGTGTGTTCTGTTTTGGGGCAATGGACAGCAAAACATACTGTGCGTTAGTGAAAGAAAAGAAGTACCAAACTGTGTGAATGGTAGGTTACCAATAATGTGAAGAAAAATGCAGGGAGACAAGTGCACATACAAACGTGTTCATGACTGCATAGACTCTCTGGAAGGATATACAACGGAGGAAAAGAGACAATTACTTTTGGCTAAAATAGCCTTTATACTGTTTATATCTTCTTTTTTTCTTTACTGAGCTATTCCCAAGTTTTACTTTTTCAACTAAAGGAAGTATTGTTACAAAAAGAGGCTGGTAGTGGGCCACAGAGCAGGCTGAGCTGCAGAAGCTGACTCTGACTGCTTCACTCCCTCCACAAGCCCCAGTGAACTGTGTCCTCCAAGCCCCATACATTTCCTCCTCCTTCCCTTCTCTCCCCATCACCCTGGCACCTGGCCCTGTGACTGTAGCCAGGATGGCCTCAGAAGGTCCCCTGACCCCAGCTTCCAGGCAGGACCTTGCACGCAGGAGGTGAGCAACATGCACTGCTGGATCCACACACCCCTGGCCAACCCATTTACCCCCTCCCCACTGCTCTGCACCCAACCTGGCCCTGTGGGCCACACGCTGAGCTGCCGTGCAACAAGCTTCCCCTCACTTAACTCTTGCAGTCTGGTTCCTGGGAGATGGGCACCACAGCTGTTCCTATTTTGTTAAAATCTCTAGTATGGCAGAATTTCTATTTCTGCCTCACCACTTGACAATGAAGGTTACACCCTATCCCTGTATTGCACCTCACAATTTTCATATTGTTTTATTTTTTTGGCTGTACCTTGCGGCATGCGAGATCTTAGTTCCCCGACCAGGGATCAAACCCATGCCCCTGCAGTGGAAGCACAGAGTTTTAACCACTGGACCGCCAGGGAGGTCCCTTCACCTCACAATTTTTTTTTTTTTCACCTCACAATTTTTAAAGCAGTTTTACACCCATTATCTCAGCCAACCTTCAAAACACACTCAGAGCGATATGACAGCGCGTGGCAGAGCGGGGACAGCAGCAGTACCACAAATGACCAGCCCCGTTAAAGACAGTGCCGGCACCCTTTTAGTTTTCAGGGCCTTATTTTTCATCAATGGCAGGTAGTGGAGAGCAAGGTGCATTGACGGAAAGGTTCCTGGGCCTGCCAGGGTAAAGCCAAAGCCCCAAGCACTTAAACAGAAAAGATCACTGCAAGCAAGTGAGGCCTGGGCCTGTCGGCCCGTACGGGTCACAGGCAGGAGCACAGGGAGCAGGCCCATGATTACCTTCCGTTCCCGGCACACGGTGGCTCTGCAGTAGTGGACGAAGTCCAGCACCGCCACTGCCCCCACGCCCAGGCTTAGCAGCACACTGAGGTCGTCCACCAGCAGCACCGGGCACCTCCAGGCAGCCTCCCCACTGTCCATGGGCTTCAGGGCCTCCTGCACAAACTCATACAGCGGCTGCAGGTTCCCAGAGTTGGCCTCCCTGGGACACAGGGCAGAAGTTACCAGAGAGCTCACGTGCTCTACAAGTGCTTATGAGACTGCACAGCACCACAGGAAAGGGTTGGGGGAGGGAAGGAACTGGATTCCAGTCCTTGGCACCAAGGGGCTCACGATCTGGCTGGAAAGAAAAGGCACGCATGCACACGTGAGGACATTAACTTCAGTTCAAATATTCCCTGAGGCCTACTAGGTACAAAGCACTGTGCTAAACACTGGCAGACACAGAAATAAACAGCCCCCGAGGCTCATACAGCCTCTCAATCCAAGAGCTTAAGGCATCTGAAAGACTCATTGGGACTGGGCAGGAGAGGCCTTCCCAGGAGGTCACAATTGGGTATGAAAGCTAAGCAACGGTTCAGGCGTCCTGGGGGTGAGGGCAGCAGTCTAAGGGCTACCAGTGTGCTCGTGTGTGTACCAGGTCCGACCTGTTTCTGACACACATGGCCCTGCTACCTCCATCTCCCCAGTGACTACAGCAGTTGTCTCCCAGCAATAGGTCGGGGCCCGGGGCCCAGGCACTGGCCCCACTGCCCCACACTCCAGGGCTGAGCCCCACTGACAGCAGGGACAACAGTGCCCTATAACCTGGGCTCAGGTGTAAACCAAGCCCACGCATTCAGACAGACACCCAGGTTCAGAGATGCGAAGGGCTGTGCCCCAGGCCACACACACAGGGTCAGGACACGTGGCCTTCTGACTCCACACTGAGCCCGGCCACTACGTAAGGCTGAGTCTGAGGGAGCGCAGAGCAGGGAGAGGTCCCGTACAGACTCCCTGGGGTGGAGGAAGCACAGCAGCCAGGTGCGGCATCTGCTACATCTGTGACTGATGCTCATGAAAGACAAGAAGCAGGAACACCAACCTGCAGGCAACAAACTTTTTCTTAAAGGGCCAACAGTAAATATTTTAGGCTTGTGGGTCATACAGTCCCTGTCTCAACTCTCACCTCTGCTGCTGTAGTGCCAGACAGCCAGGGACAATACGCGAACAAACGAGTGTGGCTATTCCAACAAAACTTTATTTACCAAAACAGGTAGCCGGCTCATGGCCCGTAGTTTGCTGACCCCGTATCAAGCCAAGAACAGAACAGAGGTGTGTGCCAGGGCTCTGAGCCAGGGTTGGAAAAACCAGCAGAGCACACTATTCTGCCACATGTCCAGCAAATAATGTTTTCTGTCGCTTCAGGGACAGCCACACACCCTCTGGCCCACGGTCAGAGCCAAGGACCTTCCGATAATGCTGCGATACCAGGGAGGTGTCTGACTCCTGACGCCAGCTCTGCCCTCCCATACACTGAGGAGAAGGAATCACACAGCAACCCTGGGCTGGGCCTACCTGCCAGGTGTGCTCTGGGCTGGGTCGTGGGCTGACTGACCTGAGGAACTGCAGGGGGTGTGGCTCCTCCTGAGGCCGAAAGAAGACGTCCACCGCAGACTTGAGACCCTCGAGGAACACGAGCTGCCCGCATTCCCGCGCTGTGGTCAGGCTGACACCCTACACCCGACGGAGAGGCGAGTGAGTTCCTGCGCCTTGCGGGGGACCCACCAGAGAGGCTAGACTCCAGCTCACGAGAGGGCTCCGGACACGTTCTGAACCCTGCAGACGTGTGCCTGTCCACCCTCCGGAGGAGCCCATGTCTTGCCTCCCCTGGGTGTTCCCAACACACAATCCCCGTTCTGCTTTCAGATGTGCATTTACATTTACCTGTCACATTTTTTTTAATTTACTTTCTTTTGCTTATATGTTTATTTTTATGATTACCAAGTACTGGTTTTTAATTTATAATAGTAATATAAAGTTTCTTTTTTAAGGGCATGTAGCTACAAAATTTTAAAAACAGTAAGTGGGGGGGGTGGTGGGATGAATTGGGAGATTGGGATTGACATGTATACACTAATATGTATAAAATAGATAACTAATAAGAACCTGCTGTATAAAAAAATAAATAAAATAAAATTCAAATATTCAAAAAAAAATACAGTAAGTAAATAATAACAGTAAAGACGGTGGCAGGATGACATTCTCTGCTGCAACTACTCAACTCTGCTACCGTAGAGCAAGAGCAGCCATAGACCATTCATAAGCAAATGGGGCTGGCTGTGTTCTAATAAAACTTTATCTACAAAAAACAGGGGGTGCAGGCTGTGGTTGGTCAACCCCTGCTCTAGACCAGCACTTCTTAAATATAGGTTTTCATGAAACACGCAATTAAGAATCTCTTGAGATACCTGATTAAAATGCAGATCCCTGAGCCCCACTCCAGATCTCCAGAACCAGAAGCCTTGGGGGCAGGGCCCAAGAATGTGCATTTCAACAAACACCCAGAGATGGTGACACCATCTAAATGTGCAACCCACCGTTCTGTCTGTGCAGAAACAGGTGACATGGAACTTCTTAGACTCCTCATGTCCCTAGACCAGGCCTCAATCACTCATTCATACACCAGAGTTCACTATATGCAACACCATTAGCAACGTAGCCACCCTGGCAGAGAGGATTCCTGATCATCACCTTTACTCTCACTCATTACCATTCTCCTGATGTAAGAACAATAATACACCAAGAGGATGGAAGCTCACGCTCTAGTACTTTGCACACCCAGTGCTGTGCATGTCTTTCCTGCCGTGTTGATGATTCCAAGGTAACAGAAAAAGCAGCCAAACTGGATATGAGAATACACAACTTTCTCATCTATAAAAACAGATGCTAGGGCCACAGACATGCCTCACAGACCTGGAATGCAACACACGTTCGTGACATGATAGTGCTCCCTGAGCTCACGATCTGACCTCTAACACAGGAACTTCTCCCTTCCCTGCAAAGGATGAGAAAGAGCTTACCCTTCTCTCACTCTCTCATTGTTTTCTCCCCATCAGAGAAGAGGCAGTGATGTGGCCCAATAGTATGCCTGGCACTTCAAAGATCACTGCTGATGGGTGGCCTGGTTCCCTCCCTCTCTGAGGCTGAGCTAATCAAAACAAAAAGCAAAAACACACTACAAGGGACTTCCCTGGTGGCGCAGTGGTTAAGAATCTGCCTGCCAATGCAGGGGACACAGGTTCGAGCCCTGGTCCAGGAAGATCCCACGTGCCGCAGAGCAACTAAGCCCGTGCACCACAACTACTGAGCCTGCGTGCCACAACTACTGAAACCCACGCGCCTAGAGCCCACGCTCCGCAACAAAAAGAAGCCACTGCGATGAGAAGCCCGCGCACTGCAACGAAGAGTAGCACTTGCTCACGGCAACTAGAGAAAGCCCGCGCACAGCAACAAAAACCCAACGCAGCCAAGAAATAAATAACATAAATTTAAAAAAAAATCCTAGCAGGACTTTAAAAAAACAAACAAACAAAAAAACACACTACAATAACAACCCAGTAAATTCACCAGGTCACAGGTCACAAGTAATGGGCCAAGCCAGGCCAGGAGGTTCACCAGCCTCTGGGCCATCTTATTCTTGCTTGGCTGCATCTAATGAGATGAGGGGCAGACCAAGATGAGGTAAGAGGCACATGACAAAAGCGCCTGCCTCTCCCCACATTTGGGTCCTAAGCCCTAGACTTAGGGAGACACAGTGGGAGGCACTCAACTTGGCAGCAGACCAAGCTGTGATCTCTCACTCACTAGGAACAAGATTAAAGCTCACACCGAGAAGGAGAAAACCTCAACTGGTCCAGACTCAACAGAAGAGTTTGATTAATTAACAACAGATCTGGGACGTCCCTCGTGGGGCACTGGATAAAACTCCGCACTCCCAATGTAGGGGGCCCGGGTTCGATCCCTGGTCAGGGAACTAGATCCCACATGCATCCCGCAACTAAGAGTTCACGTGCCGCAACTAAGGAGCCCGCCTGCCGAAACTAAGACCCAGTGCAACCAAATAAATAAATAAATATTTTTAAAAAACACACACCAGATCTGGTTCTACAAACTTTATAAATTAACAAAACATGTAGAGATGCTGCCTTAGCCCTTCAGATAAGGGGTTCAGGATTCCATGGTTTCCTTAGTGCCTCCCTTGCTAAATTCTCCACAACCCAAACAGGGAAGCCCAGCCTGACAGCACACTCACACATGCCTGGCACACACACTCACTCAGGGATCTCATCACTGAGTTCTAAAAATATTTACCAGCTTCTGTCCCACGATATTGTAGTGACTGAAGGACTGGATGAGTGCCACAAAGCAGACTTTACAATTAGCTGGAAAATAAAATAAAATAAACTGATTTTTAATAAAGTCTCTACTTACCATCAGTCTCGTATACTTCATACCTCTGGAAACAAAAGCAATGAGGCAGATCTAGAGAACCGAGGCCTTGCAACCTGCCATACCCAATTTGATTCTAAGATGTACTTTTTTTTCGTATTTAATAATAATACCTTATTTCATTGATTCTGAGATGTACTTCCTCTGTGAGAGGTATTACTAGGAATCTTAATTTGTTCCACTGAAAAGAAATTGTGGTTTTTTTAAAAATTATATTTTTCTAATTGCTTGTTGGTATACAGAAATACAATGGATTTTTGTTTGTTTGTTTTGTTTTTGGCTGTGTTGGGTCTTCGTTTTTGTGCGAGGGCTTTCTCTAGTTGCGGCAAGCGGGGGCCACTCTTCATCACGGTGCGCAGGCCTTTCACTGTCGCGGCCTCTCTTGTTGCGGGGCACAGGCTCCAGACGCGCAGGCTCAGTAGTTGTGGCTCACGGGCCTAGTTGCTCCGCGGCATGTGGGATCTTCCCAGACGAGGGCTCGAACCTGTGTCCCCTGCATTGGCAGGCAGATTCTCAACCACTGCGCCACCAGGGAAGCCCTACAATGGATTTTTTAAACTAGTCTTATACCCAAGAGGAGACAAGGAGAGCACAAAGAAGCTCTAGCTACCTTATGAACATAATTAATTCTAATAATTTATCTGTAGATTCTCTTGGTCTTTATAAGCTGACAATAACATCATCTGGAAAGGAAAATAACTTTCAAAGCTGTAAATTATTACAATTAAGAGTGCCAAAGGTCTACCTTGTTTCCTGGCCTGGCTCAGTGGGGACTCAAGGAGAATCAATAAGTCTTTTTTTCATTTGGCTGTTTTCTTCTTCTAATCAATTTCTGTGTGTGAATTGCAGTGGCCATGCTGTTTTCTTCCCTGTGTTCTTTAGGAAGCATCTACTGCCAGGGCAAAGTGTTAATGGGTCAAGTGCCTAGAGACTTCAAAATAGACAAGGACCAAGGAGCAACTAAATGAGAAGCCCACACAAGGACCTCAGGGTGGCAGTGCCTATGCAGGACGTGGAGAAGTGGAAGGCGGGACTGGATACAGGGAGCACATGCCACTCTCTGGCAAAGTAGGAGACGGAACCAGATGGTCCAGCAATCAGCTACCTGATAAACAGCCATCTGGCTGCCCGAACACCAAAGCCCTGGCTAGTTAATACGATTCCTATTGCTTCCTGAATCAGGCTTTTTTTTTTTTTTTTGCCTTGGGTTTTCTTTTTCTACAGTCCATACCTTTGAGATAGAAGGAGAGAAAGTGGTGCACAAGGAAACTGCCATCTGTCTTGGCATCACAGAGTAGAGTCAGTTTCCCCTAAAAGTTAAGAAGAACACAAAAAGATGAATTAGACTCCCAGGAAAGAGGTCAGCTGAGTGTCAAAATCTAGCCGGTTGTATCCACCCCTAAATTTCTATACCTGGAGACTCTGCATATGTGTGTGTGTGTGTATTTAACCACAAAAAGAAAAAAACAAGTCAAAATTATGGAAAAACCAATAATTAAAATGATTGGTATTAAGTCACTCATTATGGGCAAGCATATCTCAACCTCATAACTCCCAAGGCAATAAAGAATAGAATCCCTTCTCTTCCTCACCAGTCTTGGAGAGAATTAAATCCTGAACAAAGGAAGCTTTTATCATGGAATCCAACAAAAATCACTGACTGCCAAGATTTTAAGGGGTCTTCTAAAAAGTCATCTGATCCAGCTTCCTCCCTATTTCTAATCCTGCTTCCAATTCTGTCCCCTAGGTAGGGGAGAGTGAAGAAGTAGTTGTTGACAGAGACTTCCAGTATCAAAGTCCTCCTCCCAAAGGCCCTGGAAACTGCTTCAGGCAGAGCTCTGATCATGGAGAGCCCTGGAAAGACCTCTAACAATGGTCTCTGCAGGGCCTGGCTGCCCTGCTCCAGCCACCCCTAGTTCCTTCTCAGTGACAGGGAAGGTCGTCTCTGTGCTGTTGTGATTTTTTTCACTTATAAAATATGAAAGATCACACTAGCAGAACTTGAGGGTTAACCCTAGCGCCATTTGTCATTTCCTGGCGCCCACTTCTATCCTCCATTCCCTGTGGCCCTGGGCTTGGACTTTGGAGGTGCTAGTAGTAACTGGCAAGGTAACCAGCGCCATCTGGAGGCTTGGGCAGAGAAGAACTGCTGGGCAATTAAGATGCACAAGTATCCACTGAATACTATATGCCAGGCATGAAGGAGTCATAAAAAGGCTTTACACACTTGGTGTCCTGTCTTTCTGGAAGAGCTTACCATTTCATCAGAAAGACAACAGCTATGAAATAAGTCAGGTATATTCCTAGGAGAGGTAACCCTTGGGCGAAAGCGTGGAAATTTTCGAAATGCCCTAGAGTGTGAGGAGGGAGAAGAAAACAAGAGTAGCGAGCCTGTGGTGCCAAAGGTGGACTCCTACAATCCAACGTTGGCTGAGAGCAGCTTCAAAGAGCACTATTCGAGAATACGAGGAGGAAGAGGAGCAGCAGCATTCGCTGCGACCTGCCGAGCGCTCCCGAGCCAGAGGGAGGCTCAGGATGGTTAAGAAGCTGGTCCCACGTGATGGGTGGAGAGTCGAACTCTCCTCTCCTCTCCTCTCAGGCAGCCTCTTTTGGGGCGCCGGAACTCCCACCACACTGAACACGCAAAGGGCTCGCCCGGTACACGTCTGTGAACTTAAGCCAATCCAAACGTCGGACATGCTTCCTATGGACTTTCAAGGGCACGCACGACCTATGAGAAGGCGCGAGATGCCCACCTCCCACAAGCCCAAATGTCCAGGCCAGCCCCGGGCGGGCCCTCTTTGCACTACAACTCCCAGGCGCCCCGGGGTCCCCGGACGTCGCGTTATTTCTCACGGGTCCGCGTGCGCTTCCCGTACGGTCTTCCGCCACGCTGCCAGGACGCGCCCCATTCCCGACCGTGCAATCTCTTACCTGCTCCGCCTGGTCAGGGGTGGTGTTGAGAAGGTTATTGAGTTCCGGGAACATTCCGAGCAACGGGAACGAGCACCCTAGACGGGAAGATGGGGGTGCCACGGAGACAGCGGAGGCTGAAGAGCAAAACCCACGGCACAAGACCGCGCAGAAGGAGCGCGCACGCGCAACGCCGCTTCTAGGCGCCGGCCGCAGCCAATCGGACGGGCGCCTTGACCCGGGCCGCACCCGGCGCACGCGCGGGGATGCGCATCCGGCCGGGGGACCGGGGCGCTGGGAGGTGCGGCTCCTTACCTGCGGGTCTCCAGCAGGGGCTTCCCCCGACCGAGGCCCCAGGAGACCGGTCTCTTCCTCCTTACCTTGACCGCTGTCTCTCCCCGGCCCGGGGCCTCCGAACAGTACGGCCTATCGAGCTCCTGCGGGGTGCCCCACACTGCTAGAAGCTCGAGCTGCATCGGCGACCCAGACTGGCGAAGATGCCCTCCCTCGCGCAAAGCAGAAAACAAACATAATGAACACGGAATGATATATTGAAAAGTTCTATGGAAAAATGAAAAAGCAGGATAAGGGAGTAACGATGGAGTGGGGGTAGGTTTCGGAATTAAAGAGGTTGTCAATGTAGGGTCACTGACCAAGTATGGTTGAAACACGCTCTGCAAGCTCCTACTCGGGGCTTTTGCACTAACTGTTTCCCCTCCCCCTACTGCTCTTTTCCTAGATACTCAACCGTTCAAAAAATCCCCCACTTCTTTCAGATCTTTGTTCAGATGTCACTTTATCACCGAGGTGTTTCGTAAGCATCCTATTTAAATCGCAAACAGCCCCTTCCCCAGCACTTCTTATCCTTTCCCCCGCTTTTATTTTTTTTCCATACCATTTATATCTAGTATACCATGTATAGTTCTAGCCCAATCAATCTCAGATCCCCAGGGATAAACGTGTAATTCGAAGAAGTCAATTTTATTTGATCATTACAGTGAGGGAGATAGCAAACAAGTGGAGCCCACAGGCTTATCAACAAGCACAGGAGAAAGTTGTATGAGGATCTGGGTTCAGGGGAAATTTAAATGAAGCAGTGTTTTGATGGGTTCACATCAGAGCACAGCTGTTTGAAGAAAAAGTCAAAATGTGGCCTGACTGCAAAGTAGCCCAGGGTTTCCATGGAAATGAGAAGATTAAGATAGATGTGGGGCTTCCCTGGTGGCGCAGTGGTTGAGAATCCGCCTTCCAATGCAGGGGACATGGGTTCGAGCCCTGGTCCAGGAAGGTCCCACATGCCTCGGAGCAACTAAGCCCGTGTGCCACAACTACTGAGCCTGCGCTCTAGGGCCTGCGAGCCACAACTACTGAAGCCCGCGCGCCTAGAGCCCGTGCTCCGCAACAAGAGAAACCACTGCAATGAGAAGCCCGTGCATGGCAACGAAGACCCAACACAGCCAAAAATAAAATATAAATAAATAAATTTATTTAAAAAAAAAAAAGATAGATGTGGAATGTAGTCACTTATCTGAAGCTCTGCATCTAGGCTGGAAATGGAGGCTCCTGTCTCTATGTGTCAAAATCACTTAGATCCTCCAGCTAAGAGTGGATGTTTCAGGATTACTGCTATGTGAGAAAGAGGAAAGCAGGCAGGGGCATCCAGGGGCTGCCCTGACACTCAAAGCTAGGTCTCCATGTTTTCCTGTCGAGTGTGAACAGTTTCACAAAACATCAACATCAGCCTCATTGTGATGGATAAAGACAAAACTACACAACTCCATCATCATGTTGACCACAGAACATGAACATTGTCTAAGACAAAACCGAAATATCCCCTTTCCCAGAAAATGCGTGCCGCTTCATACCAATAATATAGCCACACATTAGTTAGACCACCCTGTGCTAAGACATGTTAACACAGCGAACCATAGAATTTAATCCTGTTGCTCAGCCATAAAAAGAATGAAATAATGCCATTGGTAGGAACATAGATAAACGTAGAGATGACCATACAAAGTAAAATCAGTCAGAAAGAGAAAAATATATGATATCACTTATAGGTAGAAGTGAAAAATTGATGCAAATGAACTAATTTATAAAACAGAAGCAGAATCACACAAGGAGAAAATAAACTTAGGGTTACCAAACGGAAAAAGCGCAGTGAGAGGATTAAATAAGGAGGTTGGGATTAACATATACCCACTAATACATATAAAACAGATAAGCAAAAATGACCTACTGTACACCAGAGGGAACTATACTCAACACTCAGTAATAACCTACATAAAAAGAGAATCCGAAAAAGAATAGATACATGAATATATACAACTGAATCACGTTGCCATAGACCTACAACAACATGACATAATTGTAAATCAACTATATGTCAACAGAAAATAAAAATTATTTTTTTAAAAAAAGAAAGAAATGCCTATTCTATTCCAATCAGAGCTCGGTGACGGGGGCTGGTGTCACATCCCTAAAGCCTCAGCAGACTTGGGTCCCAAGGCTGGACTGTCCTGGGGCTGAGGGAGCTGGGAAGGATGTGGTAGCAAAGCAGCCCCCCTTGGACTTGTAGTGACAGGTCCCCTCTGGATGGACCACAGTCTCCGGATCCTGGCGGGCCCTCCTACACCTCAACCAAGCCTAGTGCACCCAAAGAATGGTGGAGCCTCTGAGCTGGAAGAACTTTGAAATGTCACCTGGTCTGCACGTCTCCTGGTGGTGGGGTTCCCACGTGCAGCCTCTTTCCTTAGAGGCGCCCCACCTATATACGACAGCACCCTCAGCATAGCGATTTGACAGAGGTTGGGATTTGTCTGGGGAGGGGGTGGGAGGGTAAGGGGGAATGAGAAAAGGAACACAAGTCCTTGGGTGTTTCTTCTGGCACATTCCACTCTAATTCACAACCCAGGAACCGGACTAGCCCTAAGGCCCCTGTACCTTAGTAACCAGAGTTGGGCAGGAGGAAATGCTGCTGCCTTGTGGCGGTTTCCCATAACAACAACTTTAACCCCGCTGCTTATGGGCACTTAATATTCACAAAACCTGCAGGGCTATAAATGACACCTGCCCCCAAGAAAGATCCTCAGCGAGGTAATCAAAAGAATTCAAGACAGGGCGGACCTTCAAGCAGCCAATTTCAACGGGGAAGCTGTACTCACACCGTTTAAAACAAAACCACACGGAACGATGCACAACATTGCTAATTCTTAGAGAAACGCAATTCAAACGTACAACAAGGGATCACCTCGCACCAGTCGGAATGGCCATCACCAAAAAGTCTACAAACAATAAATGCGGGAGAGGCCGTGGAGAAAACGGAACCCTCCTCCGCTGTTGGTGGGAATGTAAATTGCTAACAGGCGCTATGCACAACAGTACGGAGGTTCCTGAAGAAAAAAAACAAAAATAGAGCTACCAGCTGACCTGGCAATTCCACGCCTGGGCCTATGTCCGGAGAAAACCATCATGTGAAAAGGCACATGCACACCACCATTGCTTGCAGCATGATATACGATAGCCAAGACATGGAAGCAACCAAAATGTCCATCGACAGATGATTGGATAAAGAAGATGCGGTATAGATATACAAAGGGATATTTATCAGCCATATCAAAGGATGAAATCATGCCAATTACAGCAACATGGATGGACCTAGAGGTGATCAGAGTAAGTCAAGTAAGTCAGACAGAGAAAGGCAAATCTCATACGATATCACTTACAGATAGAATCGAGAAACTGACGCAAATGTTCTAATTTACAAAAGAGAAACTGACTGACAGAGTTACAACACAATTGTTGGTTACCAAAGGGGAAAGGTGTGGGGGGAGGAGTAAATTAGGACGTTGGGATTCACATATACAGAGCAACATGTATAAAATAGATAATCCACAAGGACTTACTGTACAGCAGAGGTAACTCTACTCAACACTCTGATATACCCTATATGGGAAAAGCATCCACAAAAGTTTGCATGACTGTATGTGTATAACTGTATCAGGTTGTTGTACAACTAAAACAAACACAATAGTGTAAATCAATTATACTCATATAAAGTAAAAATTAAATTAAAAAAAGAAATAAATGCTTAATATATTCCCCGCAGTACTCGGTAACCTGGCAGGGTGTCAGTCTCTGGGGCCTGAGCAGGCTTTGTTCCCACACTGAACTCTTGTGGGTCCGTGGGAGCTGGGGAGGATGTGCCAGCAAATGAGCTCCCCTTGGACCTGTAGTGCCTGGTACTCTCTGGATGGGACCACAATCTCCAGATCCAGTTGAGCCCTCCTATAGCTGAACCAAGACTAGTGCACCCAAAGTTGCTCAATGTCAGTAATAATCAATAAATGCAATCAAAACCAGAGTTATGCATCACCCCACACCTAACATATACACACTACTATATATAAAATAGATAACAAACAAGGACCTACTATATGGCACAGGATACTACAATATATTTAATATTCTTTAATATAGAATAATGGAAGATTTTGAAAAATAACATATATATATTTATAACTTAATCGCTTTGCTATGCATTTGAAACTTTGTCACTGAACTATACTTCAATTAAAAAAAATTAACCTCACTTTGTTACAGTATCCAATCCCATGCAAACCCTCCTCCAAATCACCTAACAACCTCAAATATTTAATTCTGTTCTATTGCTCTCATAATAACACTCCCTATGGTTTCTTTCTTTTGCATTGTCTTTCACAGCAATGAGTAATTAATCCAACCTTTTCAACAAGCGGTATGTTTTTGGTATTTGTTTCCTGGAGCAAATTGACATATGATTTTAAACAGTAAAGTCTTGTTTTTAGAGAATAAATTTTTCAGTAACAATGCAGTAGTCTCTCAAAGAAACGTGTTACGTGAGACTCCAGCAGACACACGTCCTTGAGAGAAATACTGTTTCCTGTTAAATCTGGCTTTATCTGTGTTGTCAATGAATAGCAGGACAGGTGTTTACAGATTGAGCTAATTGTTCTTTTCTTAGTTTCCTTATTCATTGGAATCTTCACGCTAGGAGGCAGGAGGGTGGGATTTTTGTCTGTTTTATTTGCTCTTATTTCCTAAAACAGTGGCAGGCACATAGGAGGTACAGGTAAACCTCATTTTACCGTACTTCGCAGATATTGTGTTTTTAACACATTGAAGTTTTGTGGCAACCCTGCATCAAGCAGGGGCATCAGCACTATTTTCCCAACAGCATTTGCTCACTTTGTGTCTCTGTGTCACATTGTGGTAATTCTCACAATATTTTAAACTTTTTCATTATTATTATATTTGTTATGAGGATCTGTGATCAGTGATCTTTGATATTACTACTATGACTCACTGAAGGCTCAGATGATGGTTAGCATTTTTTAGCAATTAAGTACTTTTTAATTAAGGTATGTACACTGTTTTTTAAGACATAATGATATTTCACACTTAATATACTGTCACGTAGTGTAAACTTAACTTTTGTATGCATGGAAAAGCAAAAAATTCATGTGACTCACTTGACTGTGACATATACTTCATTGTGGTGGTCTGGAAGTGAACCCACAATATCTCTGAGGTATGAGTGTACTCATTTTGAAGGAATAAATTTATGTGTATTTTTCTGCAACTATGGGTTGTCTTTTCACTCCACCCACCCCCCCCCCCACTTTCTTGATGATGTCCTTTAAAGCAAAAAAGTTTTTTTATTGTGGTAGTCAAAAAGTTCACTAGGTTTTTTCTGTAAGATGGCTCTAGTAGCACTTAGTTGACTTTAACCTCATTCAAAACAATTTTGTTAGATTGTATTGTGACAGCTGTCATAGTGTGCATTAAAAAAAAAAACTTATCAAAATTGGTGAATTTTTGTATAGCCATTTTAATATTGAATATGGAAAAAAAGCAACATTTTGGCATATTATGCTTTATTATTTCAAGAACGGTAAAAACGCAACTGAAATGCAAAAAAAGATTTGTGCAGTATATGGAGAAGGTGTTGTGACTGATCGAATGTGTCAAAAGTGGTTTGTGAAGTTTTGTGCTGGAGATTTCTCACTGGACAATGCTCCATAGTCAGATAGACCAGTTGAAGTTGATAGCGATCAAATCGAGACATTAACTGAGAACAATCAACATTACACCAAGTGGGAGATAGCCGACATACTCAAAATGTCCAAGTCAAGCGCTGAAAATCATTTGCACCAGCTTGGTTACGTTCATCACTTTGATGTTTTGGTTCCACATAAGTCAAGTGAAAAAAACCTTCTTGACCGTATTTCCACATGTGATTCTCTACTTAAAGGTAATAAAAACGTTCCATTTTTAAAACAGATTGTGATGGGTGATGAAAAGTGGATACTGTACAATTGTGTGGAATGGAAAAGATCGTGGGGCAAGCAAAATGAACCACCACCAACTACACCAAAGGCCGGTCTTTATCCAAAGAAGGTGATGCTGTGTATGTGGTGGGATGGAAGGGAGTCCTCTATCATGAGCTCCTTCCAGAAAACCAAACGATTAATTCCAACAAGTACTGCTCCCAATTAGACCAACTGAAAGCAGCACTCGATGAAAAGCGTCCGGAATTAGTCAACAGAAAACGCATACTCTTCTATCAGGATAATGCAAGACCGCATGTTTCTCTGACGACCAGGCAAAAACTGTTACAGCTTGGCAGAGAAGTTCTGATTCATCTGCCGTATTCACCAGACATTGCACCTTCGGATTTCCATTTATTTCTGTCTTTACAAAATTCTCTTAATAGAAAAAATTTCAATTCCCTGGAATACTGTAAAAGGCACCTGGAACAGTCCTTTGCTTAAAAAGATAAAAAGTTTTGGGAAGATGAATTATGAAGTTGCCTGAATAATGGCAGAAGGTAGTGGAACAAAACGTTGTTCAATAAAGTTCTTGGTGAAAATGAAAAATGTCTTTTATTTTTACTTAAAAACGGAAGTAACTTTTTGGCCAACCCAATAGTTTTAATGAAGTCCAATTTATTTACTGTTTTGTTTGTTTGCTTGTGCTTTTGGTGTCATTTCTAAGAATCCATTGCCAAATCCAAGGTCATGAAGATTTACCCTTACGTTGTCTTCTAAGAATTCTGTAGTTTTAGCTCATACAGTTAAGTCATTGATCCATTTTGAGTTAATTTTTGTATAGGATGTGAGGTAAGAATCCCTGTCACCTGGGATTCTGATAGGGATTATATTGAATCTGTAGATGAATGTGAAGAGTACTTCCATCTTAACAATGTTAAGTTTTTCAATTCATGAACATTGGATATTTTTACATTTATTTAGATCTTCTTTCATTTCCTTCAACAATGTTTTGCAGATTTCAGAGTATAAGGTTTACACTTTTGTTTAATTTATTCCTATGTATTTTATTCTTTTTTATGCAATTGCAAATAGAAATTTTTTCTTAATTTTATTTTTCAGGTTGTTCATTGCAAGTGTATAAAAACACAGTTGATTATGTATATTCATCTTGTATTCTGAAACCTTGCTGAACTTATCTGTTCTAGTAGTTTTTCAGTAGATTCCTTAGGATTGTCTACATATAAGATCTTGTCATCTGCAAATAGAGATAATTTTACTTCTTTCTTTCCAATCTGGATGCCTCGTATTTATTTTATTGCCAAATTGCCCTAAGTAGAGCTTCCAATTCAATGTTAAGTAGAGCTTCCAATTCAATGTGGAATAGGAGTGGCGAGGGCAGACATCCTTGTTTTGTTCCTGCTCTTAATGGAAAAGCATCCAATCTTTCACCATTGAGTTTGATGCCAATTGTGGGTTTATCATTGATGCCCTTGTTTGGGTTGAGGAAGTTCCCTTCTATTCCTAGTTTGGGCAGTCCTCTTATTCTTTTTGACGCTTCTTTCCCCAGCCCTGGTAGTTTCCTCACATGCTGAATACTGAAGGATGACCCTCTGCAGATCTCTAGGTTCTCTCTCTGTGAAACTCTCTCCTCTCTGGTACTCTGTCTGATGTCTATGAACTCTGGCAGCCTTGGTCTCTCCAGACCCTCAGCTCCATCTTTTCAGTTCCGGGATAATTACACCTTAGTTCCTCCTCCCTGTGTGGAAACTCAAGGCAGTGGGCTTGGACAATCAGAGGGCTCATCTTGTTATTTTCCCTTTTCCCATGGATCACTGTCCTTCTTTACCTGATGGCCAATGTCTTTAAAGTTGTTGTTTCATATATTTGTATATTTCATCTTTTTGGGGGGGGGGTCGTTGTTTTAAGCAAGAAGGTAAATCTAGTCTTTGTTACTCTAACTTGGATGGAAATGGAAGTCTGTGGATTATCTTTTGATGATCCAAAATTTAGCAAAATTGTCTTTTATTGTATCTCTTTAAGAAAGTCTTCCTTACCCCAAAGGTCATAAGGATATAGAAGATTTTCTCCAAAAGTTGTGAAGTTTTTTTTTCACATTTAAGCCTTGAATCCATCTTTAATTGATTTTTGTGTTTGTGGTAAAGTAAGGGACACAGATCACCTATTTTTTTTCATTTCATTTCATTTATTTTTGGCTGTGCGGCTTGCAGGGATCTTAGTTCCCGAACCAGGGATTGAACCAGGAACCCTGGCAGTGGAAGCTCAGAGTCCTAACCACTGACCGCCAGGAAATTCCCCAGATCACTTTTAGAAGTAGCATGTTTCATTTAACCTTGCTGTAATTTGATCCGTATTGTATTGAATCTTTAGATCGAGTTTGAGGAGAATTGGTATCATTTTAATATAAAATATTGGCTCTTCATGTATTTATCCATTTTCCTATCAATAGTGACGGGTTAGTTATAGCTTTTTCTATTACAATGAAGACCCTTGTGAACATACTCAACCATGTCTCTTGGTACACACGTGCAAGTTTATCTAGGGTATGTTGGGGATGTAGGGTGAATTTACCATAAAGCTAATAAAGCTCATTTTTCATTCATAATGTTGTATTCCTTTTCTTTCTTTTTTTTTTTTTTAGGGGTTTGCAAATTGGTGATATTCTTTTTTTAAAAAAATATTTATTTATTTATTTTTGGCTGTGTCAGGTCCTAGTTGCGGCACGTGGGATCTTTTGTTGAGGCATCTGTCGTTGTGGCATCTTTCGTTGCGGCACACGGGCTTCTCTCTAGTTGTGGCACGTGGGCTCGCGGGCTCAGTAGCTGTGGTGCACGGGCTTAGTTGCCCCGTGGCACGTGGGATCTTAGTTCCCTGACCAGGGCTCGAACTTGCGTCGCCTGCATTGGAAGGTGGATTCTTAACCACTGGACCATCAGAGAAGTCTCTGTATTCCTTTTCTTAAAGAGAATTACTCTCCCCCATTGAATAAGCCTCAGGTCCTCAAATACCTGGATTTGCCCTTAGTCATAGTGTATGCACGTGTTGGACAGACCAATGCAAATATAGAAAATTCCAACACAGAAGGATCTGATGCAGGAAATTGGGTCAAAGGGTGTTGGAAGGAACTGGAGGAACAAAAGGAAGAAGGGGGTTTTACATAGCAGTTAAGAAGCTGGTACTGCCCCTGGGCTGCAGCGCCCTCCTCTGTATGGAAGGGGCTGGAAGCCTGAAAACTACATCCTCCAGACTGTTTTGCCAACTGGAAGAAGCCATTTTTTTCCTGCTGCTGGTGACTCTTATGACAGCAGCAGCAGCAGGTGACTGTGGGCTGCGGCGGTGGTAGAGAGTTGCAGCAGCAGCCGGAGTGCAGGCTCCTGGGTTCCAACATCAGCAATGCTTCCAGTGGCTCCATGGCTCCCGCCACTCCCTCTTTGTCCAGTCTTCTCACACCCTCACTCCACCAGATCTCCAGATCCGTTTTGACCTACAGGTCTTCAACGTGTCCATTTTCTTTCCATTAGCTGGGCCTTCCCAGCGGCATTCCCTTTCCTCCCCATCAGGGACTGTGCCCTGGACTTCAGAGCTCTCTGGCAATCACCCTCAGTGTCTTCACCTTGTTCTCCTCTCTACAGCACCTGCTGTACAGCTCCTTGCCCTGGGTGCATCCTCCAGCCCCACCTCCCTGCTTCTGGATGCTGCTGACCATTGCTGCTAGAAAACACCACATGGCCCTGCCCCAGCCCTGCTCCAGCCACTGCTGCATCTACATCATAGCTTCCCCTTGCCATCCTGTCTCTAAGCTGATGAACTCTTTCCTCCAAGTGCCTGACACCTCCACCGTCTGTGACAAAGCAGTTTTTATAGCACCAAGTTGTAGGTGAACCTGCAAAACCCACAGACTGCAGGCAAAAGTAGAGAAGCAAAGCTGAAAGCAGGCTTGGGTAATCCCAAGCATGTCCACCAGAGGGCAGCAGACACCGGCTACAGCTGCCGGGCTAACAAACCCCGAGCGTTCATTGCACAGTTGATTCGCAGGCCTTTGACCAGGGTCCCGGATCACTGGCGTCCTTACCTCCCCAATCCGGAAGCCCAGCAGTGGACTTTTCATGGGCTCTCCTGTTCCCCAGTAGTGTCCCCACCGCCCTGACCCCTCACCCCGCCATGGCTCACTCCCGCTCAAAGGCCGGAGTCCTCACCTGGCCTCCCAGGGCTGGCCTGCTCCTGCTCTGGTCTCCTTGCCCGCTGCTCACGCGCTCCAGGCCCACCGGCCTCCCTGCTGCTTCTCGAGGCCTCAGACGCAACCACACTCAGAGCCTCGCGCTTTTGTTCCCTCTGCCTGTAAGACTCCTCCTCCACGGGTCTGCGGGGCTCCTTCCCCGAACTCCTTCAAGGCTTTGCTCCCTGAGGCCTTCCCTGAGCACGTCCCATGTAATAGACATGGAGTCACACCACCTAGACCCCCTTTCCAGAAGGATCTGCAGGCAGGAGCCATGGCCATACAACCTACAGCTGCCAGTTCTGCCAGAGTCCACCTAGGCTTCACAGAGCACCCTCGTCAGCTGACCGAGAGAAGTGCGGGACCTGGGGCCTACGGCCCGGTGGTTTCCGCCCCGGGGTTGGGGAGCCGCGCTCTGGCAGAGGATACTTGCTCCAGAACGCCCTAGCGGGGTCTTGTTGGAGTTGTGTCACTGTTCAGGTTCTCCCTCTGCCCAGTCCTGTTTCCTCCCCCTTCCTTTCACAGGCATTGACCCTGAAATCCACCTGAGCATGTGCTTCAGCTAGTGTGACCCCTAGCACTCCCCACCTCCCACCCTGCATTATTTTTCTCTGTAGAACTTATCGTCTAACTCACAATTCAGTTTGCTACCCAGTGCCTCTCCTCACTAGAATGTAAGCTGGGTGAGGGCAGGGATTCTGTCTCTTTATTAACGAAGCACCTAAAAGAGGGCCTGTGACACAGTAGGTGCTAAGTAAGTGTGATGAATGAATGAGTGAAGGGGACATGGACCTGTGGTTGTTCTGGTAAAGCGGGAGGATGTGTGCTTTTGAGAAGGTTGCAGAAGATGAGAGAGGAGAGTTCTTAGCCTGGCTTCCCCAAAAGGCTGAGCTGAGATGACGTCACTTACTGGGAAGGGAACCCCAGAGCAGAGAGGGAGACAGAAGTTGGAGAGGCCTGGGCGGAGGTGTGTTGTCGAGCTGGGGTCTGGGAAGAGCATGCAGAGAGCCCTCCAGAACAGTGCCCCTGCAGGACAGGTGACTGGAACACTTACTTTTCTTTCAGCTTCCTCCTTGCTGACCGAGGGTCTGCCCGGGAGTGTGGGTTGCCCGTGCCCCAAGTGGTCTGCTGAGCCTGCCCCTCTTGTCGGAGGAGCTTCAGGGCACATGAGACTGTGCTTGGGGTGAGAGGAAGAGCACACAGGGGGAGTCAGAGCTGATGTCAGAGGAGAGTCTGTGAGGGGCTGCAACCATGGAGGGAGGAAGGCGGGGCGTTGGTGCTGACGAGGAGCTGGGAGTTTAGACAGGGCACGGAAGCCACAGCACCGGCTGCATTAGAAGGGGTGGGGCAGGAGGCCAGGAGGGGCTGAACCGGGCCTAGCTGTGTGGTGGGGAGGGGAGAAATCTTAAAAACCGGTGCAGGGGACTTCCCTGGTGGCGCAGTGGTTGGGAATCCACCTGCCAATGCAGGGGACATGGGTTCGAGCCCTAGGTCGGGAAGATCCCACATGCCGCCGAGCAACTAAGCCCGTGCGCCACAACTACTGAGCCTGTGCTCTAGAGCCACGAGCCGCAGCTACTGAGCCCACGCATCTAGAGCCCGTGCTCTGCAACAAGAGAAGCCACTGCAAGGAGAAGCCCGTGCACCACAATGAAGAGTAGCCCCCGCTCGCCACAACTGGAGAAAGCTTGCGCGCAGCAACGAAGACCCAATGCAGCCAAAAATAAATAAACAAATTAATTAAAACAAAACCAAACCTGTGCAGGCTGGAGAAGTGAGAAGACCCTGGGGCAGGGGGTGAAGGGCTAAGAGTGGGAGGGAGGCATCACTGGCAGCACAAGAGGAGGAGGAGGGGGTCAGGATGAGTTTCAACCAGAGGTGTTCTAGGCCCCAGTTCCTGTGCTCTTTCAGCCAGACCATCTTCATATGCCCATCAACTTTTTTCCTTCTCAAAGTCTAGTTGCTCTCAGAGGAGATGCCTGAGGGGGACACCTGGCCACATGCGCTCACCAGTCTTGGGCCCTGCGTTCTACCTGCTGCTGCTCCATTGTCTTACCCAGTGCACTGTGTGCCAAGATGGGCGAGAAGACCAAAAAAATGGGTGAAAACGGGGGTGGGGGGTGTTGTCTTATGCTTTCTGTTCTGCATACCCTCAAAGTCTTTTTACAGGAAAGAACTACAGAGATGCAGAAAATATAAATGTTACTGCATTGCCTATGACAGTCACCTGGTGATTTGACGTCTTGCAATATCCAAACCAAAATCCTGGCACTCTTAATTGTCCATCGGTTTTCCACCTCTGGCATAACAATGTGAGAAGCCCTGCATTCCCACTCCCCAGTCAAACTGGTGACAATTATAAAAAGAAACCCAGCCATTTAAAGTCCCTGGAAATTGTCCTAAGGGCATTCAGCAAATGAAGAAACATTTATTCAAAAAAATCTACTGGGTAAGAAAAATGAAAGCTATGGCATTTGAACCAGTCCCATTCCCACGTCCTAGTTCAGCAAGATGGAAACTCCACTCCAGACTGTGCAGCCAAGAACACTAGGGCTTCCTCTCCCCCCAGCTCCCAGTTGGAGAACCATCTTCACCCAAGGGACAGGATGCCAGCATTTTTCATCCTGTTACCTGTTGCTGAGGCTAAGTTCTGGGTGAGTGCGACTCAGGTGGTGGCTCCCTTAGCCCACCCAGGTTCCGCTGGTGAGACGGAGGCTCTAGCTTGGGTGCAGTGCCACTGAGAATACCAGGGTCCTGATTGTCCTCAACCTGGTTCATAAGGTGCAGATAAGCCAAGAAGAGTTGAAGTTACTTCCCCACCTCCACAGAGTGACCAGCTCCTGGAGGTGTGCCTTGTCCCAGCCATTGTCCAGAGCCACAGCTCAGAGATTTTGCCCCGGGTGAGGAGAAGGCAGGGAGTCCCAAAGTTCTTCCCAAAAGGATTGACTTCATTTGCAACAGAAGTTCAAGCCTAGAGGTGCTTTCAAAAACAATGGAGGTTGTAAGGGAAAAGCAATTAAGAGATTGGTATATTCACTGGAGATATAAGCAAAACTGTAGGTAGGTTGGTTGGTTTACCAGAGAGAACCAGGGAAAGATATAGCTAAGAAGAGCTACCTTGGGGTCAGAACAAATCTCAAACACTGACCTTAAGAGATATCCCTTCAAAGGAGCCCGAATTTAATTGGATTAGTCTGTGGAACAATTTATACCCCAGGGGAGTGTTGAAAACAGTGGAGCAATCAGCTTGCAATTAGTGGAGCTTAACAGCCAGGTGTGGTCAGGGAAAGAGATAGTGAAAGAGAATCCTGCCAAAACTACTGATATCCCAGAATGACTGTGGGTGTACCTCAGGCAGACCTGGCTGAGGGGGTGTGCCACAACTACTGAAGCCCGCGCACCTAGAGCCCGTGCTCCGCAACAAGGGAAGCCACCGCGATGAGAAGCCTGGGCACGGCAATGAAGAGTAGCCCCCGCTCGCTGCAACTAGAGAAAGCCCTGCGCGCAGCAACAAAGACTCAACGCAGCCAAAAATAAATTAAAAGAAAAAAAAAGTCTGGCTGCCTTAGAGTTGCTCTACTGGAGAGTCCAAGTGGAAAGACCACAGAGAGACAGAGGGAGATGCCCAGGGAGCCCCAGCTGGGCTAGTCTCCAGCTTTTTGGTCTTAACCCAGGCCAGACACCAGACATGTGAGTGAAGGAACCTTTGAGGTGGTGATACCAGCCCTTCCCCCCTCTGACTGAAACCTCATGAGACACCCCAAGTCAGAACCACCCAGCTGAGATGCTCCCAAATTCCTGACCCACAGAAACCATGGGAGGTAATAAATGATTCTTGTGTTGAAGCCACTTGCTTTGAATTATTTCTTACACAGCCATAGAAACTGGAACACTTTCTCAGTGAGGCCTTCTCTGACTACCCTATTTAAAATTTCAAGCCACTCCCCCACCTTATCATTCCTTGTCTCCCTTTTCTGCTTTATTTTTCTCCCCAGCATATACCACTGCCTGACACAGTATAGATTTAATTATTTAATATCGCCATACTAGTATGTCATCCCACCAAGAACAGGGATTTTTTCCTGTCAGGTTCATTGCTGTACCCCCAGTGCCTAGACCAGTGCTTTGCACATAGTAGGTGCTCAGTATTTGTTGAATGGAATGAGTGACTCTACCCAGTAAAACTGCCAACCGCATACATGAGAATAATAAACACTGGAGTCTGAATGGGGTTATCTCTGGGGAGGGAGGAAGAGGAAGCATATATCAGAGGCTTTAACTATATGTGTTTTCTTCTTGAAAGAGAAAAGCAAATATGGCAAGATGTTTATACTTGATTAAAGAGTGTGTTTGCTACATTATTCTCTATACTCCCCATCATAAAATTTTTTTGATAAAAATACAATTTGTACATGAATGTTCATAACAGCTTCCTTTGTAATAGACAAAAAAGTGGGAATAAATCAAATGTCCGTCAGTTGGTGAATAGATAAGTTGTGGAATATACTCAGCAATAAAAAGGAACAAAGTACTGATCCATTTGACATCCAAAATCATTATACTGAGAGAAAGAAGTCTTATCCAAAGGAGTACGTACTTTATGATTATGTTTTTAAGAAATTCTAAAGCAGGCAAACCCAACCAATGGTGGAAAGAAATCAGCCTCAGTGCGGTCCTGGAGGACGAGGCCTGGCTCCCAGGCCGGCCCAGCAGCCCCTGTCCTTCACATTCCTCCCTCCAGGCCCAGCCCAGGCCCTCCCTCAATGAGTGACCCTGGGCAAGTCATGGCCTCTCTCTGGGGCTCAGTTTCCCCCATGGGAATTTCAATGGAGGCTGGAACATGTGGCTGTACACTTCCTTCCATCCTGACACTCCAGGATCCTGGGATTCCTGTGCAGCCCGCAGGTGGCTCAGGCCTCTGCAGCAGGGGAGGATGTGCCCCCAGGCCCTGGAGATCCGACCTCAGGCAGACCTGGACTGGGCTGGGTGTCAACCATCCCACTTGTGGGGCTGGGGCTCCCTGTGCTCCCCTAAAGCACAGGGCTTGGAGGGTGAGAGATCTGGCGGTCCCTCCTCAACTTTTTTTCCTGTTTCTAAGGCTTTGCAAGCCAATGAAAATGCAGTGTTGAGAATAAAAGCCCCTTGTCCTGAGTTCTGAGCCCTAATCCTCTTATGTATCATATCGCCAGCGGAAAGCCGGAGCTGGTGGCAGAGGGCTGCTCTGATTTCCCTGCCAGCCGTCCCTCGCCCCACACGGTTGTGCCAGCCCAGTCCCATCACAAAGGGCCGGTGCCCCGGCCAACTCACTGCACAGCTGAATGTAACCGCCACTTGGGCCTCTGATGATGAAGGGATCAGACCATGATGAAGGGATCTATCGGGGCTGGACGGCCCAGGAAAGTCTGAGCACCTGCCCGCCCAAGATCTACAGGCCAGTTCAGAGACCCAAGTCCGCCCAGTGTGAACTGGCGCAGGGGTCTGCCTCCCTCCCCTGGGAGCCCAGACTTTTCCTCAAGCAATAAGGGGGGCCTTGACTGGGTAGTCACAGGGTCTCTCTGGGCTCACCCATTCCTTCAGGAAGCATAGACTGAGCCCAGCTCTCAGCTGAGGCTGACAGGGCCCTGAAGAGGTGGGCGATGGGACATCCACCCAGGGTCTCCGAGGAGTGAAGGGACAGACACTTCCCATGAAGCCAGAAGCACCACAGCACCAGTGTGGCCATGGGAGGGCGCACCCAACCTGCCCGACCCCCAGGGAGGCTGGGCAAGGCTGTTCGGACTTTGATGAGCGAACAGGAGATGGGCAGGTGGCTGGAATCGGGCTGGGAGAAGAGGAGAAGACAGCCCCTCTCAGGAGGAAGGAGCCGCAGTCCTGAGAATGGCTTTCCAAGGGTTTGGGGAGAACAGCTGGCCATGGTCGCACAAGACACTGCAAAATGTCTGTGCTGGAGACCCATGGGGCCCAAAACATGGGGCCTCACAGCCTCCACACAAAGAACCCCAGGCAATGGGCTCCCGGCACACTGTGGGCTGCCTCTCCTCCTACCCACTCCTGAGCCTGCTCTAATCACGCTTCCAACCTCACCAACCCCATGGACCTGCTCGTTCAAGGTCACCAGCGACCTCCATGTTGCTAACCCACCATCAGGTCCCACTGCCATCATCTCAGTTCAGCAGCAGCCGCGGCAACACATCACACAGACCATCACTCCTCGACACGGTTCTTTGGCTCACTCGCCTGGTGATCCTCCTACCTCCCTGACTGCTCCTTTTCCACTCCCTTTGCGGGTTCCTCCTCTTTCCCCAGACCTCCTCACCATGGTGGACCCCAGGGCACAGGCTTGGAGCCCGCAGTGGCTTCTGCTTTTAAAATAATTACAGCCAGTGTGGAGGGCTCTGTGTTTGGCATCAGAAAAAGAACAGCGCCCCCTCTTTCCTCCTACCCTCACAGCCCTGATGCGCTGCTGGGACCCTGCTCAACACGCATCCTGTGCTCCAAACACAGCTGCCACGTGGTGTGCCTGGGTCTTACACAGTAACCACGGTGTGGCTTAGAGCAGAAAGGTTAAAATAGCTCTCCAAAGATTTCTCACTGTACTTGACACTCATCGCACACCATCACAGCACTTCACACCCCTGTTGATCCAACCATTCATTCATTCATCGTCACTCATTCGACCCACATGGATTCACTTCTCCCGGGCCCCATGGGAAATGCACCGAGGAAGACTTCACTGAGAAACCAGAAAATAAGCACTGTGTCCAAAGGATAGATTTTTTAAAAAAGAAATTTCAAAATATTTTTCCCTAAAGGATTAATAAAAGCATAAAGATTCTGCCTGGGTAAAGATATTTGAACAAACAGATAGGAAGGTTAAGAGATAAGAAATACCAGTCTGGGGGTGGGGGGGAAACCCTATAGAAATACTCTATTAAATATCATAGGTCCCTCTCTCTGTACACTTTGTAAAAAAAAGTAAAATAAATAAGAAAATCATATAGGGATATGTGACATTATTGCAACTGTGTACTTGGGAATAACGTGACTAAGTTCATGTTTTTTTCTTAAGAAAAAATGTACAGTTTGTATAAACATCAAAAGCAGTGGAAAATATGAAATGCTGGTCTGAAGTGTGACATCTTGAGTGAAATAGTCACTTCCCAGCAGTGCACCCTCGATTAATTTCACTGACCTTCAGGTTCCTCCTACTCAGCATAAAAAAGAAGGAAATCCTGGGACTTCCCTGGCAGTCCAGTGATTAAGACTTCGAGCTTCCACTGTAGGGGGCACGGGTTCAATCCCTGGTCAGGGAACTGGGATCCTGCATGCTGTGCGGAGTGGCCAAAAAAAAAAAAAAAAAAAAAAAAAAATTAAATTAAATTAAAAAAAGAAGGAAATCCTGCCATTTTTTACAACGTGGATGGACCTAGAGGGTATTATGCTAAAGTGAAATAAGTCAGATAGAGAAAGACAAATACCATATGATTTTACTTATATATAGAATCTAAAATACAAAACAAACAAAACAGATTCATAGATACAGAGAAGAAACTGGTGGTTTTAAGAGGAGAGGGGGATGGGGAAATAGGTGAGGGAATAAATAAGTCACAAGGATGTAATGTACAGTGTAAAGAATGTAGTCAATAATACTGTAATAACTTTGTATGGTGACAGATGGTTACTAGACTTTATCGTGGTGATGATTTTGTAATGTATTTGAACATCAAATCATTACGTGGTACAACTGAAACTAACATAATATTGTATATCAACTAAAATTAAAAAAAAACTAACAGAAAAGGCAATGCCTACATACATCTGAGGGTTGTCATGAGAATGAAATGAAATTATGCTGTTGAGTATGTTGCATAATACCTGGTAGCTATTATGAAGTTTACTAATCACAGTTCAATAAAGTTTGAATAATTGAGGGTTTCTGTGAAGGAATATGCTGGTCATCCAAGGGTTAAGCAGAAACCTTTCAAGTTTTGTCATCAAGCTGCTGTCACTGACACACTCCTGTCTGCAAATATGCCAGAGAAGTCAAGATATGATGCAGGCCAGCGGCAGCCTTGGCCGACCACACAGGGAGGTCTGGAGCCAAAATGGGCCATCAGGGTTGTCTGGCATTGGGTCAAGATGGCCAGCTTTTTACCCCCACTTGGATCAGTCATTGGATGTGGGCCATCCTGGGAAGGGGGTGACCTCTGGAAAGGTGGCTCTGTGCAGCTGGGACAGTGCCCAAGGGACTGGCTTGCTGACCACACTCTTGGGGGGATCTGGGTGGGCACATGGCGGAGATGGGCTGGAGGGACGGAACCAGGCCATGTGGAGGGGAGGGCAGAGATGACAGGAACTGGGTGGTGGGGGATGACTGACAGGGAAGCTTGGCCTGGGGCTGGACCCTGACCAGCCAGATCCGGAGCAGTGCTTGGGAGGTGGGGCCTGTGAGCCATCACAGCCTGAAGTGCCGCGCTGGGCCATCTGCCACCTAGAGCCCAGCTGATGGGCCCAGAAAGTCAACTAGCCACCCAGGAAGCAGCCGCACAGCAGGAGCTTTACAGTTTACACAGTGCTGTTCACCCTCCCCTGCATCATGAGCTGGCTTTCAGCATCACTAAGCCTACATCCTGGGACCAGCGTAGCCAGAGACGAAGGAACACCAGGTGAAAGAGCCAGGTTCTGGGGCTGGGTGATGACTTATGATGGGCTTGGCTGGGGTGTGAATGGCACATCCAGCAAATGTACAGATGGCAGAGACATGAGTAGTTAGCTCCTCTGTGGTTCCTGGAGGACAGAACTGGGGCTTGAAACAGTCCTAACAGGTTAGAAATAGGAAACTCAGTTTTCATAAGTCCCCATCCAGCACATGGGCCCCCAAACCCAGTTGAACAAATAGAGTCATCACCTCCCTCAGGAAAATGACATCAGCGATTGTATGGGTATCAGCTCAGGATGACTCAACAGAGGGATGTGTGATGCTCGTTGTGGGAAAAGGGCCAGTCAGTGAGGCCCTCAAACCCAGGTAAGGAGGGCCCTGACTGTCCTCATGGGGCAAGGGGTCCTCAGGGCCAAGGGACATGCCTGCTCAGGGCACATACTCTCCCCTCCAGACCACACTTGTTACCTGGGACCCCAGAATCTCTTGCCCAAATGGCTCCAAGCCTACTTGCCTGGCCCTCTTCCCTAGGATGGTGTCTGAGAGGCCAAGTGGTGTGAACAAAGATGGGACATGTTAACTGAGGTGTCCCCATGTGTGTTCTTGAAATATCTCACGTGGAAGGTGGAGCCAGGGGTAAGAGGGAAGGGGACCGGGCTGGGGGCAGCAGGGCTGCTCTCACCGCCCCACCACATTCTGGGGCAGAACTCTTGAGTCCAAGAACGCTAAGTTCAAGCTTAGCCTTCCAAGTCATTGGGAAGGTATGAAGGTCAAAGCTGAGGTTTGCTCATTGAATGGTTAACTTGAATCATAACTTGTGAATTTTCAGACACGGATCTGCCCCAGCCCTGTGAATGTCTGGGTTGACCTGGGGCAAGTGGCGCCTCTGGGTTCACACCTGGGGTACAGAGACCCCTTCTGGACCTACCAGGATGCTCTGAGAAGAGCACCCGGGCGTCAGCCAATAGAGCTGTCACATGAAGATGGCTGAAGGGACTGAAGACCTTCAGCCAGGAGGAGAGAAGGTTCAGGCACAGCATTCTGGTTGTCTTTTGGTCCTAAAAAGATCATCAAAGGAAAAAAGAGACTGATTCATTCTAAGTGCACCCAGAGTAGAACTAGGAGCTGGCGGTGACTCAGGGAAGAAAAATGACCCGTTTAACAAGAAGGCAGGGAAGGTGGCAGAAGGAAAAAAAAAAAAAAAAAAGAATGGACAATGGTGGGAGGAAGTGAGCACCTTCTTGCTGAAGGAAGGCCAGCTGTGCTGGCTCAGGATCTGTGGGGATCTCCTAGAGTTGATTTAAGCCACAGCTAGAGGACCAGGACCAGCTGATATTTAAGCTCTTCCCTACCTGAGAGGCTCTGTGAGTGTGACTAGTGTAAGTCATGTTGCAAGCCTCTCACAGACAAGGTCCCCCCGGGCCTGCCATCACGCATCTGAAAACTCTTTCCATTTTCCAGGAAGGGTAAACGGAGGCACAGAGCAGAGATGTCACAGGAGGGCCTGGCTGCCCAGCTTTCCCCGTGATGCTTCCGATGGGATCTGCCCTCTACTTTTATTGGCCATGTTCTCGTCTGCCTTTTTGTGGGTTTGGCAGGGTCTCTGGGGGGTGTGACAATTCTCACATGGACACATCTTCATGAATGCCAGAAGCCAGAGTCCTGTGCCTGGTGCTTGGCAGTACCCGGGTGGCCATAGGAACCAAAAGGAGGTCTTTTTTCCTGTGGGAACTCATTCCAGTTGCCAGCAGAGTGAGGAACAGAGCCATGTCACTTGGCTTTCTAGTGGTTACTCCTGGCAACCTTGCCTGGCCTTGCTGTGGCCTAGCGCAGGGACCCAGTCTACCCCAGGGTTTCTGTTTCTCCATCTGTAAAACAAGGGTGAACTCCTGCCCTGGCTGGCCAAAGAGCTGGCTGGATCAGGAAGCGTGCTGTCTTCCTTGAGAGGGCGAAGCAGCAGCCAGAGCAAAGACAAGTGAGAAGCAGGGCCTGCCGCCTCCCAAGAGAGGCCCAATTAGGCCAGTGAGCAGTTCCCACCAGAGGCTCTGGCCAGCCCTCAAAGCCGGCCGCGTGGGCAGGCAGTAGCAGGCAGTGTGATCAATGGTGGCAGCCCCGGCCGCCCACTGGGCCTAGCCTCAGGAACTTCAAATGAGCACATTAGCGCCAAGGGGGAAGCAGGCCAGCTCCCTTTCTTCTGCAGGGAAGGGGTGAAAGGGAGCCGGTGTGAGAGCACCCAGCTACAAGAGGGCAAAGCCAAACAAAGGGCTACGCTTTTGAGGCCTCCTGGGACCTCTGCACAGGCCTCCCCTGGGGGCCCCAAAGATGGGTATCATGTGGATCCAGAGATGGGTTCACTCCACAGGCCCCAGTCAGTACACCCTGAGGAAAGTTCAGCCCTATTCCAGCCCTGGGGGCCATGGATGCAAACAAGAAACTGCCCTGTTCTCAAGGAACCAGAGTCTACCATTCATTCATTCATTCATCCATTCAACAAAACTGCTGCCTATCTACCGAACCCTGGGGCCATGGTTGTGAACAAGACCGTCAGGATCTCCGCTCTCAATAAGCGATATGGAAGTCAGACAGAAAACAATAACCCAATAATGAAAAACCAGAGAGGCAACAGAGTGGTTGTGAACACTGACTCTGGAGTCAAAAGGCCTGGGTTCAAATCCCAGCTCCAACTCTAGCTTCTGACCAGGAGGAAGCTATTTAACCTCTGTGCCTCAGCTTCCTTCTCTGGAAAGTGGGGATAATAAAAGTATCCATTGCACAGGGTAGTTATAAAGATTAAATGAGTTAATAATTGCAAAGTACTTCAAACTGTGTCTGGCATATAGTAAATACCAGTAAATATTTGTCAAATAAAAAATAAAAATAGTGTCAGGTAACAATAAACATTATGAGGACCCTACTGGGGAAGATGTGTGTGTTGGGTTGGGGGGAGCACATTAGAGGAGGTGAAAGTTGAAACGCTTTTGGTTTCAAGTAACAAGAAACCTGGAGGCTGGGCAGCTCCAGAACTAGCCAGTTCTGGTGCTAAATATCTTTGAAGAACCAGGCACTTTTTATCTCTCTGTTTTGTTATCCTTAGCCTTGCCCTCAGGCTAGTGCCCCTCAGAGTCTCAAGACGGCTGCTGCAGTGCCAGGCATTGCATTCATGCATGACATATTCACTGAAGAGATTGGCTCTTTCTGGTGATAGGAAAATTTCCCCAGAATTCCTCTAGCAAACTTTCCTTCCCACCTCATGTACCAGAGCAGCATCACATGCTCAAGATTAAAACCAATCACTGGCAAGGTAGCAGGGATCACCTTGACTGGGTTACCAATCAGGATCTATTTTGAACATGGGGTCTTTCAGAGGAGGCATAATAATGAAACAAGAACAAGGTTCTTAGGACTGGGACACCATATGGTAGTGGTGTAGGCAATTAACAAATTCTGCAACAGAGTGTAAGGCAAGGTCTCATTAAGGATATCCATTTGACCAGGGATGAGAAGGAGCCATCCATACAACTATAAGCTTGCTTTTCAAGGAACAGAAGGAAGACAAAAGTGCCTGTAAAATGGACTGAACAAGGGGGAGGTGGTGTAAAATGATAACATAAATGATAAATGACAAATGGTGTAAAATCAATCATCTAAGTTTCTACCTTAGGAAACTAGAAAAAGAAATGCAAATTAAATCCAAAATAAGCAGAAGAAAAGAAATAGGAATTAGAGCAGAAATAATTGAAATTGGAAACAGGAAAACAATAGAGAAAATCAATGAAACCAAAAGCTGTTTTTTTTAAAAGATCAATAAAATCAATAAGCCTCTAGTCAGGCTAACTATGACAAAAAGAAGATAAATTACTAATATCAGAAATTAAAGAGAGGACATCACTACAGATCCCATGGAAATTAAATAGATAATAAAGAAATACTATAAACAAAAGAACAGATAAATAAATCAATGGAACAGAATAGAAAACCAGAAATAGACCCATATAAATATAGTCAACTGATCTTTGACAAAGGTGCAAAGACAATACAAGAGAGCAAAGATAATCTCTCTAACAAATGGTGCTGGAACAACTGGACATCCACATGCAAAAAAATGAATCTAGATATGGATCTTACATGCTTCACAAAATTTAACTCAAAATGAATCATAGATGTAAATGTAAAATGCAAAACTATAAAACTCCTAGAGGAGAACATAAGTGAAAACTTAGATGGCCTTGGCTATGGTGATGCCCATTTAGATACAATACTAAAAACACTATCTATGAAAGAAATAATTGATAAGCTGGGTTTCACTACAATGAAAACTTTTGCTCTACAGTAGACAATATCAAGAGAATTAGGAGACAAGTCACAGACTTGGAGAAATTATTTGCAAAAGACACATCTGATAAAGGACTATTACCCAAAATATACAAGGAACTCTTAAAAACTCAACAATTTAAAAAACCAACCTGATTAAAAAATAAGCCAAAAACCTTAACAGAGACCTCACCAAAGACAAATAAGCATATGAAAAGACAGTCCATAACACGTCATCAGGGAAATGCAAATTAAAACAGCAATGAGATACCGCTACACATCTGTTAGAATGGCCAAAATCCAGAGCACTGACACCACCACATGCTGACAAGGATGTGGAGCAACAAGAACTCTGATACATTGCTGGTGGGATGGTGGGAACGTAAAATAGCACAGTCACTTTGAAGATAGTTTGACGGTTTCTTACCAGACTAAACATACTCTTACCATATGACCCAGCAATCATGCTCCTTGATCTTTACCCAAAGGAGTCGAAGAATATATGCACACAAAAATCCGCACAAGGATGTTTATAGCAGCTTTATTCATAATCGCCAAAACTTGGAAGCAACCAAGATGTTCTTCAACAGGTGAATCAATAAATAAGCTGTCCATCCAGACAATGGAAAATTGCTCAACACTAAAAAGAAATGAGCTATCGAGCCATAGAAAAGACATGGAGGGGCTTCTCTGGTGGTGCAGTGGTTAAGAATCCGCTTGCCAATGCAGGAGACACGGGTTTGAGCCCTTGGTCCGGGAAACGTGCAACGAAAAGACCCAGTGCAGCCAAAAACAAACAAACAAACAAATAAATAAGAAAAGACATGGAGGAAACTTAAATGCATGTTACTCACTGAGAGGAAACCAATCTGAAAAGGCTACATACTGAAAAGGCTGCAACTATGTGACATTCTGGAAAAAGCAAAATCTTGGAGACAATAAAAAGATCAGTTGGAGGGGGGAGATGAATAGGCAGAACACAGGATTTTTAGGGCAGTGAAACGACTCTGTATGATATTATAACGGTCATTATATATTTGTCCAAACCCATAGACTGTACAATACCAAGAGTGAGCCGTAGGTAAATTATAGACTTTGGGTGATTCTGATGTGTCAGTGTAGGTTACCAATGTGTCCTGGTAAAGAAATGTACCATTCTGGTGAGTGATGCTGATAATTGGGGAGGCTGTGTATGTGTCGGGGCAGTGGGTATATGTGAAATCTCTGTACCTTCCTCTAAACTTTGTTGTAAACCTAAAACTTCTCTTTAAAAAATAGTCTTAAAAAAAAGACTACTGAGTAAAGCAAAACTTAGAGTAAAATTCATAGTCTTAATATGGGTATACTAGAAGAAGGACTGAAAAATAATGAGCCAAGCATCCATAAAGAGGTTAGAAAAAGAACAGCAAAATAAAGTCAAAGAAAGTTAAAGAATGGCAATAATAAAAATAAAATCAGGAAATAAGGATATAGAAAACAAATGTACAACAGAGATGAACAACAAAAACCCAAGAAGTTGGTTTTTTGAAAGGACACAACTGATAAGCCTCCTGTGTCTAATGAAGAAAAAGAGAGAAGGCACAAATAACCAATATCTGGAATATAGATGGGACACAACTATAGATCCTGTAGACATTAAAATTACAAGAGGATACTGAAAACAATATTATGCTAAAAATTTTTGACATTCTAGATGAAATGGACAAATTTCTAGAAAAATATGTCATCAAATGTGACACAAGGGACTTCCCTCGTGCTCCAGCAGTTAAGACTCTGCACTACCAATGCAGGGGGCCCGGGTTCGATCCCTCTCTGGTCAGGGAACTAGATCCCACATGCATGCCGCAACTAAGAGCCCGCATGTCGCAACTAAAAAAAAGATCGCACATCCCGCAACGAAGATCTCGCACACGGCAGCCAAGATCCTGCACGCCTCAACTAAGACCCTGCGCAGCCAAATAAATAAGTAAATAAACAAATTTTTTTTTTAAAGTGACACAAATATAGAAAATTTTAGCAATCTTGTAACTGTTAAGGAAGTTAAATCCACGGCTAAGAAAACGTTCCACAAAGAAAACTCCAGGCCCAGATGGCTTCACCGGAAGAAATGGTGCCAATATTAGGCACTTTTCCAGAGAGTATAAAAAAGAGTATACTACCCAATACTTTTTATAAGGTTATCATAACCTTGATTCCAAACACCTAACAAGAAAGGAAAGTTACAGGCCAACCTCACTCAGGAACGTATATGCAAAATTTCTAAAAATACATGCTATCAAATTTAGCATAGCAATAAAGTGAAAGGTTAATGTATCCAACCAAGTTACATTTATTCCAAAATTGCAAGATTGGTTTAACATTTGAAAAATCAATGTAATTTTATGTATTAAGAGGATAAAAGAGGAAAATTACATGATTATCTCAATAGATGCAGAAAAGCTTTTGATAGAATTTAACATCTATTCAAAGTAAAAACATTTAGCAAACTATGAATAGAAGGAAACTAATTTGATGAATAGTATCTGCAAAAAAACCTACAGCAAACATTATTTTTAATGATAAAAGTTTGAAGGCTTTCCTTTTGAGACTGGCAATGACACAAGGATGCCTGCTCTCACCCTATCTATTCGTTATGTACTGACATGTCCTAGCTAGTGCAATAAACCAAAAAAGAGAATTAAAATGTGTAATAATTGTAAAGGAAGAATTAAAACTATTTTTCTTTGCAGATTATATGATTATATACATACATAGAAAATCTAAAAGAATCTACATATAAATTCTTATAAGAGTGTTTATCAAGGTTGCTGAATATCAAATCAATGTTAAAAATAATTGTTTCTGTATAAAATATAATAGAAACCAGAAAATGAAAAACTCTGAAAAGACATCATTTACAACACCGTAAAAAAAAAAAGTACCTAGAAAGAAATCCAGCAGACATGTTTCATGCAGAAAACCATAGAACAACTTCAGAGAAATTCTAGAAGACCCAAATAAATGGAGAGATAGACCATGTTCATTGATTGGACAACAATATTGTAAAGATCCATTCTCTGCAGATTGGCCTATAGATTCTATCCAGTTCCAATTAAAATGTGAAAGATTTTTATCTATGTTTTTGTTTGTTTTGGTGGAAACTGACAAGCTGGTACTAAAATGTATGTAGAAATGCAAAGGACTCAACATTGCCAAGACACTTTGAAAAAGAAAGTGGGAGGACTTGGACTACTGGATATCAAGGCTTACTATGAACCTAGAAACACAGTGTGATTGTGGTGCAGAGGTAGATAAGTAGACCAAAGGAACAAAGTAAAGAACTCAGAGACAGACCCATTCATATGCACACATTTGAATAATGCAAAAGTGACACTTCAGAGAAGTGGGAAAATGAGAAATGGTAGCCTTTTCAATAAATGATGCTGGGCCAACAGGATATCTACTTGCAAAAGAAAAAAAAGAAAGAAAGAATTGGGATCCCTACCTAATATCATTTATAAAAATCAATTGCAGGTGGATTACTGACAGCAGTGTGCTGATGAATGTTTAACCACTAATTCCCCAAAGGAAACAATCCCTGACTTTCAGTGTTTACTGAGTTCCACATTACAAATACTCCTACCATGGCTTATTCCAAGTAACTAGCGTAAGGTCATAGAAAGCAGAGTAGGGGAAAAAATCCACAGAAGCACTACATAGACGGTATTTCCAACATACAGATTCAATTGACATGAAGAGAAGGAAGTGATGAATTTTGACTATTTATTACCTTTGGGTTTGTTTGTTTGTTTGTTTGTTTTGTTCGTGCCCTGCTGCTTGCGGGATCCTAGTTCCCCAACCAGGGATCCAACCCGTGCCCCCTGCAGTGGAAGCGCAGAGTCCTAACCCCTGGACCACTAGGGAATTCCCTTATCTTTGTTTTGTTGTTGTTGTTGTTGTTTTGTTTTTTAATATTTATTGATTGGCTGCGCCTGGTCTTAGTTGCAGCACGCGGGATCTAGTTCCCTGACCAGGGATCAAACCCGAGCTCCCTGCTTTGGGAGTGAGGAGCCTTACCCACTGTACCACCAGGTAAGTCTCCCCTTACCTTTGTTTTTAATATTTTTGTTTATTGTAAGTTTATACAGGTTAAGTTTTAATAATTACTATGTTTAACAACTGGCTCACAAAATGCATGAAAATTTAACAACTTTCTCATGAGCCAGTATGAGTCACCTCTAACGCACCACTGATTTTAGACCTGAATGTGAAAGGCAAACACAGTTGTTTTTTTTTTAATATGGAATTATTCTTCAATTTTTGAAAGTTTATTATGAAAAAAAGATTATTTAGGAAAATACTTTCATGATCTCAAGATAGGGAACAATTTCTTTTCTTTTTTGGGTAAGTTTCTTGAGGTATATGGAGAAAAGAGTTAACATAGCAGGCCTGAGCATTCTGTCCTTAGAAAGACCTGCTTACAAGATTGGCCCTTGGTTAGCATCTGGGAACTTAAGATTTTGGAAGGGATCTCACTGTTCCCTAAGTGGTAAGAGTTTAGGTACTATCCACTGTGCCTAAACTGTTCTGCAAACAATGCAGTTTACGCTGAACACCGCCTTCTTTCTGGGAGACTGGAATTTTCGTACGTGCTAAGCAGTGGGTGCCTACATAACCACTCCCCAGTAAAAACCCTGTGTCTCCTATGAGCTTCCCTGATAGAGACCATTTCAAATGTGTTGTCACAATTCATTGCTGGAGGAATTAAGCGTGTCCTGTGTTGAATCTGCCAGAAGCTCCTGGTTTTCTCTGGACTTTTCCCTGTGTGCCTTTTTGATTTGCTGATTTTGCTTTGTATCCTTTCACTGTAATAAATCTTAGCTGTGAGTCTGGCCACATGCCCAGTTGTATAAATCCTACTAGTGAATCATTAAAGCTGGGAATGATCTTGGGGAGTCCTGACACAAGGTATAAAATTCATCTTTTTAAAGTGTACAGTTTCATGAATTTTGACAAATATGTATATTTGTGTAGCCATCATCGCAAGCAAGTTATAGAACATTTCCATCACTACAAGTTTCCTTATGCATCTTTGCAATCAATTCTCTCCATCCACCTTCAGCCCCTGGCAACCACTGATCTATTCTCTGTCACTATAGTGTTGCCTTTCCCAGGATGCAAAATAAATGGATTCATACAGGATGAAGCTTTGTGATTCTGGTTTCTTTCACTCAGCCTCGTGTTTTTGACATTCATCCATGTTGCAGTGTCTATGAGTAATTCATTCCCTTTTGTTGCTGAATAGTATTCCATCATACGGCTGTACCATGGTTTATTTATCCATTCACAGTTTATGTACATTTGGGTTGTTTTCTTTTTTTGGTGATTATGAATAAAGCTGCTATATACATACATATACAGGTCTTTGTATAAACATATAGTTTATTTCTGAGTAAATATCTAGGAGTGTGATTACTGTGTTGTGTGTATGTTTATCTTTATAAGAAAATACCAAAGTATTTTCCAGAGTGGCTATACCAATTTGCTTTCCCAGAAACAATGTTTGAGAGTTCCAGTGGCTCCACATCCTCACCAGCACTTGGTATTGTCACTCTTTTTAATTTTAGCAATTCTACTAGGTATGTAATGGTATCTTACTATAGTTCTAATTTGCTTTTCCCTAAAGACTAAACAATGTTGTATATCTTTCCATGATATACATGTATCTTTGGTAGCTTATTTGCTACCCACATCTTTTATGTTGACATGTCTGTTCAAATCCTTGCTCATTTAAAATATTGGGTTGTCTTCTTATAAGTGAACTGTAAGAATTCTTTATATATTTTGAGTACAAGTCCTTTATCAGATATGTGTTTTGCAAATATTTTCTCCCCTCTCTGGCTCATCTTCTTTTTCTTTTCATTTCACTTTCTTAACAATGTTTTTCAAAGGACAGAAAGTCTCAATTTTTATCAAAATTTAAAATGCTATAAAAATTTTATCAAGTTCAATCTAACTACAAATTACTTTAATAAATATAGGGTTATTATGGCTATGTATTTCTTTTTGATTGAGCTTTAGTACTATTTGTCTTTGAAGGAATTTGTCTCTTTAATTGAGATTAACAAAGGTATTGGTAATTAAATTGTTCACAGAGTTCCTTCATTATTATTTTAATGTTTGTAGGACTTGCAGTGCTGCATGACCCTTTCTTCATTCTTTTTTTTTTTTCCATTCTTCATTCTTGATTATTACGTACTTGGTGTCTTCTCTTTTGTTTTTCTTGATCAGTCTTGGCTAGAGATTATAAATTTTATTAATTGTTTCAAAGATTTAGTTTTTGTTTCATTTATGTTCTCTGTTGTTTTCTGGTTTTCTGTATCATTGATGTCAGCACTGATCTTTATTATTTCCTTCATTCTGCTTGCTTTGGGTTCATTTTTTTCTAGTTTATTAAGATGGAAGCTTAAATCATTTATTTGAAATCTTCTTTTCTAATAAGAGCATTTAATGCTATAAATCTCTATCCAAGCACTGCTTTAGCTATATTCCCCAAATTTTGATGTGCTTTCATTTTCAATCAGTTCAAAATATTTTCTTATTTCTCTTGTGATTTAGTCTTTGAACCATGGGTCAAAAATGTGTTGTTTAATTGCTAAATGCTTGGAGGTGGGGGTTTCTAGATATCTTTGTTATTGATTTCTAATTTAATTATATTGTAATCGGAGAACATGCTTTGTATGATTTCAATACATTTAAAATTTTGAGATTTATTTTATGGTCCAGAATATCATCTGTCTTGACAAAAGTTCTATGCGCACTTGAAAATAGTTTGTATTTTGCTGTTGTAGAGAGGAATGTTCTAGAAAGGTCAATTAGATTAAGTTGGATGATAGTGTTATTCATGTCTTCCATATCTTTAATGGTTTTTGGTTTCCATATACTGAGGGAGGAGTGTTGAAAACACCAACTATAAGTGTAGTTTAGCTATTTATCCTTTTATTTCAATAAAAGGATATAATTTTTAATATATATATTTTGAAGCTGTCATTAGGTATATATATTTTTAGAATTATCATGTATTCTTGATGAACTTGTTTATCATTATGTAATAATCCTCTTTATCCCTGTAATAGTCCTTGTTTTGAAGTCTTTTGTATGTTATTAATGTAGTTGAAGGATTTTTTAATTTCCCATTTTGTGTTGATCTTTTTGGTGTTATTTCTAGCATTTTCATTACTTTTCTTGTAATTTCCATGTTTCTACTCAAATTCCCCATCTGTTTATGCATGCTGTTATTTTTTCTACTAGATCCTTTAACATACTGATCAGTCTCTGTCTGATAGGTTCATTATCTGGGTCATCTCTGGGTCTGGTTGTTTTGACCATTTTATCATTTGACAGTGGTTTGTTTTTCTTTTCTATTTTGTTTGTCTCTGAGTTTTTTTTTTTTTTTTTTTTTTTGCGAGGGCTTTCTCTAGTTGTGGCAAGTGGGGGCCACTCTTCATCACGGTGCGCGGGCCTCTCACTATCGCGGCCTCTTTTGTTGCGGAGCACAGGCTCCAGACGCGCAGGCTCAGTAGCTGTGGCTCACGGGCCTAGTTTCTCTGCGGCATGTGGGATCTTCCCAGACCAGGGCTCGAACCCGTGTCCCCTGCATTGGCAGGCAGACTCTCAACCACTGCGCCACCAGGGAAGCCCTGTCTCTGAGTTTTTAATGAATGCTAGATGTTGTGTGTAAAAGAACTGTAGAGACAGGTAAATAGTATTTATGTCCAGAGTTGGGCATGCCTCTTTTTCTGTTAGGTTCTCAGTATAGGGATTGAGTCAGTCAAGTTGGTAGTAGGGTTGAGCGTGAGTTGTTTTTTTTTTTTTTTTAATAAATTTATTTATTTATTTTTGGCTGCGTTGGGTCTGTTGCTGCGTGCAGGCCTTCTCTAGTTGCGGCGAGTGGGGGCTACTCTTCGTTGCGGTGCACAGGCTTCTCACTGTGGTGGCTTCTCTTGTTGCGGAGCACGGGCTCTAGGCACGCAGGATTCAGTAGTTGTGGCTCATGGGCTCTCTTAGAGCACAGGCTCAGTAGTTGTGGCACACGGGCTTAGTTGCTCTGTGGCATGTGGGATCTTCGCAGACCAGGGCTCGAACCCGTGTCCCCTGCATTCGCAGGCGGATTCTTAACCACTGCGCCACCAGGGAAGTCCGAGCGTGAGTTTTTTGTTGCTGTAATTCCTCCAATGGTGGGCTACTGCTGCCTTTGCATTAATGGGAGGCCTGGGACGCTGGAGTGTTTTTCTGTTTCTGCATTCCAGTTTCAGCAGGCCCTGTATTCTTGAACCTCAGAGAAGGGGAAATTTCTTCATGCTTTTTCCACTCCCCAGCAGTAAACTGTTGTTGCTTGTTCATCAGGGTGAGGCCTGTGGTGAGGGCAGCTTTTCTCAGCTTTCCTGGTCTAGCTTCAGTCTGAGGCAGGCCTTGTGCACCTGAGTCTCAAGGTGGGGTTTCTTAACTTTCTTGCCCTTCCCTTCCTTGCCAGCCAAACAGATTTGTATCTGAGAGGAGTCTTAGGTGGGAGCAAGATTTCAGATCCTCCTGCAGTGGTAGCAGACCTTTGCATCAGTGCAGAGTCTGGCCCCACCCCTCCCCCAGGGTTGTATGGGTTTACTTTTACCCTCCCCCATACTTTTGCTTGGAACTGATGGCAGAAGGATTCTTGCTCTCCCCCCACACCCGAGAGTTTTTTGTAAATTTTAAAAAATTTTTATTTATTTATTGGCTGCGTTAGGTCTTAGTTGTGGCACACAGGATCATCGTTGAGGCATGCGGGATCTTTTGCTGCAGTGTGCAGGCTCCAGGGCGCATGGGCTCTGTAGTTTGTGGCACGCAGGCTCTTTAGTTGAGGCGCATGAGCTCAGTAGTTGTGGCACGCGGGCTTAGTTGCCCTGCAGCATGTGGGATCTTAGTTCCCTGACCGGGGATCGAACCCGCATCCCCTGCATTGGAAGGCAATTCTTTACCACCAGACCACCAGGGAAGTCCCCCGGAGAGTTTTCGAAGCAAGGATTATAGTGGCGAGAGAGGCTTCCTGTCCCTTCTCAGAGGCAGACAGCTTTGCTTTTACCCCTTTCATTTTTCCTGGTCATGGGAACATGAAGATTTCTAGCAGCTTAAGGCTTTTGCTTTGATTGATAGACGTCTAGGAAGCGGGTGGTGTTTTGTTCCTGTGCACCAGTAACTAGGGTGCTCTCAGGTCTTCTGCCACTTCCCTTCTGTTTTTCTTGTGAGCACCCAATTGAGGCTTGTGGAAAAGAGCTTGTGAATGGCTGTAGACAACCCTTATGTCTGGAGCTCTGGAGCTGGGATTCTGAACTGTCAGGCTAGCTCACACTCTGCCTTTATGAATTCATTGACATTTTAGCTGTCTTCTTTCCTACTTTTGTGGTACTACCTCTTCCTCCTGGGCTCTGCCATGGATGAAGTACATGTGCTCTGTGTCTCTTTGAAGGGGTTTATCACCCTTTGGAATTCAAATTATCTAGCTGCTTTGTGACCTTTGCTCTCTGATTGGGCTCACGAAGTTGTGACTGCGTAGGTTATCTGACTTTTTCTTGCTGTTAGGGTGTGAGTGATGTTCTCATGTGACTTTCAGTATCCTAGGTGGAAGCAACTCTTCAGGAATGATTTTGTAACCAGAAAGGATGATTGGTAAATTTGACTTCATAAAAATTAACTTTAAGGGAATTGCCTGGTGGTCCAGTGGTTAGGACTCTGCACTTCCACTGCAGGGGGCATGGGTTCAATCCCTGGTTGGGGAACTAAGATCCTGTAAGCCATGCAGCGTGGCCAAAAAAAAAAAAAAAAAAAAAAAATTAAAATTAACTTTAATATTAACTTAATTAACATGCAGACTATGAAACTGCAAGACACAGAGTGGGAAAAGATATTTGCAACACACAGGACCAATAAAAAGCTCATAAATGGGTATATAAAGAATGCTTGTCAAACTATTATATATAGAATGGAGATAAGGTCCTACTGTATAGCACAGGGAACTGTATTCAATATCATGTGACAAACCATAATGGAAAAGAATATGAAAAAGAATATATATGTATAACTGAGTCATGTTGCTGTACAGAAGAAATTAACACAACATTGTAAATCATCTATACTTCAATAAAATTAAGAAAAAAGAATACCCGGGAATCAGTAAGGAAGAGATAATTTAATAGATAAATTGGCTAAAGAGTTAAACAGGTGCTTCACAAAAGCAGAAATATAGATGATGAATAAACATATGAAAAGGGGTGCCATTTCATTAATAATTAGGGAATGCAAATTAAAATCACAATTACACACCATGAGGGAGCCTATAAAAATGGCTAAAATTGAAAATGTGTGACAATATCAAGTTTTGGCAAGGATGTGGAGCAAAGCAACTCTCCTCCACTGTTGGTGGGAGTTATTAGTTGATAACAAGCACTTTCGACATTATCTTGTTAAGGTAAAGACAGGCTAAATTCCATCCTAGCAATTCTGCTCCTAGGTATACACCTCAGAATTGCAGGACACGTGTACCAGGAGGCTAACCCCTCTGATGGACACATTCTTCCTTGGCTTTGATAAACCTTCGGCCAGAGTACTGCTGAGTCTGGCTGGCCATCTGATCTCTTCGGGTACCTATGCATATCTTTGCTCCCATGTACTTTGCAGAATCTCATTGTAACACACTCAGGAGACAAAATTACTTCCAAGTTTGCTTTAGCGGAGCCCCACATTCTTCCCCCAAGCCTCTCCGGTACCTGTGCTGAGGGAAGAGCCTCTGCTACAGTTCTCAGCAGTGGTGGTACTTACACATCTCAGTAAAGCCGCCTTCATCCTCCTGCAGGGACTCACCCTTTCCCTTGGGCCTGAAGGTGGTTTTGTATAGCCCCTTCTGTGTCTCAGAATCCCTCCACGTACTTTACCTCGTATGACCCCGTGACATGGGAAGTAAGCTCCACCAGGCAGGGCTTTTTGTCCGTTTTGGTCATTGCTCTATCCCTGATGCCCAGGTAGTCCTGTTAAAAGATAGGGATTTTACAGGTGAAGAACCTGAGGCTCAGAGAGGTCACTTGACTCCTAAATGGAGAGACCTTCTAGCCCTGAGTCTGGTGTGTAGTGTTTTTTGGAGTACAGGATAACTTTTTTATTTCTATAAATGATATGAGAAAGGACAAGGAACTGTAAATATAGTGTCTACAGTGTGATGTCATACAGAGGAAAGGACTGAAAAAGTTCAAGGTCTGGTTTCTAATACTGTCACTGATGCTTTCCTGTCCTAAGGCCTGGTCTCCAGGCTCTGGTGAGGATGTGATGAGAACACGAATCTGAAAGTGTGCCGTAAATAGTAAGGTGTGTTTGTGGGTTGAAATGTGTCCCCCGCAAAAAGGTATGTTGAAGGCCTAACTCCCAGTACCTGTGAGTGTAACCTTATTTGGAAATAGGGACTCTGCATTTGTAATCAAGTTAAGACAAGGTCATACTGGATTAGGGTGGGCCTTAAATCCAATGACTTGTGTCCTTATAAGAAGGCCTTGTGAAGACACAGAGACAAAGACACACACAGAGGGAAGACAACCATGTGAAGGCAGAGGCAGAAACTGGAGTAACTACAGGTCAAAGAATGCCAAGGATTACTGGCAACCACCAGAAGCTAGGAAGAGGCAATGAAGGATTCTTCCCTGGAGCTGTCTGAGGGAGCATAGTCCTGCTGACACCTTGATTTCAGACTTCTAGGCTTCAGAACAGTGAGAGAATAATACATTTCTGCTGTTTGAAGCCATTCAGTTTGTGGTAATTTGTTATGGCAGCCCCAGGAAACTAACACAGGTGTGCCATGCATGTAAAGGATACACCTTGTATCAACGGATGGTTCAGCATCGCACGTACACTTCTCCCAAGTGAAACGACCCATCAGTGCTGAAAGGCTCCCCAGACTAATGATTTTCCTTCCATGCTGCCTAAGTTACCCACATTTTCAGTTTGTCCTTTCTTTAGCGAGAAGGACACAGGACAAGCTGTGGAGTGGGGTGGAAAAAGCACAAAGAAGGTCTCCAGGGACTATCCTCTAAAAAATAAAAAGCACCAAGGGGGATGCTGAAGGGGGATGTCTCAGTGCTAGGCAATTACTGTGGGCGCAGATGAGGGAGGGAACAGCAGAGCTGGAGGTCCCCAGAGAGGATGCTGGCCGGCCCCATGGAGCATAAGCACCGAGAAGCACAAGCACAGGGCAGGAAAGAGGGCCGGCACAGATACATGTCAATATATCCTATTCCAACACGTCAGCCCCTTCTTTGGGTCAAAGACTCTTGGCAACACGAGGTAAGTCTATTCATTAGGCCTGCACTATCTCCTGTTGCCTTCTGATCTGGGTTTTCCTATCCCTCCTGCATGTGCTATGAAGGTAGGATAGGGCCAAGGGCTTTGATCTGCATTTCATAATATTCTTGTGGGAAAAACAAAACAAACACAATACTAACAAACCCTTGTGTCTGGATGGGATTTAGAATTTACGAAGTGCTTTCACATACAATCCCTCTTGATTGGGCCTCCTTGTGAACGATCCAGAGGTGCTTATTCATGAAACACAGGTCTGTCCCCTAAATCAGAGATTACAGGAAGTCCTAAGCAGAACCATGCCAACCTCCCAAAGTGGATATGGGTCAGGTTACGAAACCATAATACACACAGGCCAACAATCCCAATATGCAGCCCTATCGAATAGCAAGGAGCAGACTGAACTCATGGCACCAGTGGAATGCCATCTGGGCTAGAGTCCCAAGATGAAAACAGAGGACTTCTGTTGTCAGTAAATGGGAGACTAGGTGAATTGGACCAACCCTTCCACTAAGGACAATCAAAAGGCTGTACAAACATCTTAAAAGCATCAACAAGCAAACAAGATTCTAAAGAATTGCTAGGCTGACATCCCAGAGAGGACAGGAATCCAGACAGGTAGGCCCAGCATTCAGGGTCACTTTTCCCTGGAGGCACTTGCCCATTTGGAAGAGGTGACTAAGAGAATGAGCTGTGTGTTTCTGAAAATCTTGCAGGGTTGGGGGTCGGGGGGTGTTGGAGTTCAGGGTCCACCAAAGGTGGGACACTGATAAACCACTGCCTGTTTTGGGCTGAGACCCCAGACGATTGTGCCCTAAGGGGTAAGGATGAACCAAAAGCAAACCAGCCCTTGCACAATCTGATAGGTCCGCAGTCTGCCTTCAGTGGCCAGGAAATCTCCAACTTTGAATCTGGAATAATGTGATCTCAGAATTCTAGTGCCCCGGCCATGTGACAGAAGCAAACAAAAACCCCCTCTAAAGGAAGAGTCATCCTAGGTCTGAAAATCTCAATAAACAATTTTTCAAATACAATGTCCAGCACAAAATAAAAAATAATGAGGCACAAGAGGAGACAAATCGGGGGCATCAGCAGAAATTAGGCAAAAGAGACATACTCACGGGGATTCCAGTTATTGGAATTATCACAGATTGAACACAGGCAAAGTTCTAGAAAACTCTCCCCACCAGTAGTCAGTAATTCTGGCTATTTGAACTCTTAACACTCTCTCTAATCCATCCTCATATGTTGCCTGGATTGCTACAATCCCCATTCTCTCTGCCTTTACCATCGTCTACCTTGGCAATCTGTCCTAAATTGCCCTTTCCAACCTCATCACCTAAGACCTCTCTCTCTCACAATCTCTAGTCACATAGCACGACTTTCCTGTGAGTATTCTCCCTCTGCCTTGAATGTCTTCTCCTGCATCTTCCTGAAAAATGCCCCCTCATCCTTCAAAGTCCAATTTAAACCTCTCTCCTTGAAGCCTTTCTGAATTCATAACTCCAACTCTCACAGCTCTGTATATACCTCTATTAAGTATTGACACACTGTATTATAATTATTTGTTTATAAGACTGTTTCTCAAGTACACCGTTAACTTCTTGAGGTTAGGGTCTATCTTATTCATCTAGAGTTCCTGGCATCTAGCATAACACCTGGCTGACTATGTGCTGAATAAATATTTATGAAAGAAGGAAAGATAGGGCTTCCCTGGTGGCGCAGTGGTTAAGAATCCGCCTGCCAATGCAGGGTTCACGGGTTTGAGCCCTGGTCCGGGAAGATTCCACATGCCGCGGGGTAGCTAAGCCCATGCGCCACAACTGCTGAGCCTGCGCTCTAGAGCCCACAAGTCACAGCTACTGAGCCCACGTGCCACAATTACTGAAGCCCGCGTGCCTAGAGCCCGTGCTCCGCAACAAGAGAAGCCAGAACAGTGAGAAGCCTGCGCACCGCAACGAAGAGTAGCCCGCACTCGCTGCAACTAGAGAAAGCCTGCGCACAGCAACAAAGACCAACGCAGCCAAAAATAAAATAAATAAAGTAAATAATTTTTTAAAAAAATTAAAAAAAAAGAAAAAAGAAGGAAAGAGTATTCTTAACAATAAGTGTTACAGACTGTTATGGACTGAATTGTGTCCCCCCAAATATCACATGTTGAAGCCCTAACCCCTAATGTGACTGTATTTGGAGATAAGGTAATTAAGGTTAAATGAGGTCATCAGAGTAGGGCCCTAATCCAATAGGACTGGTGTCCTTATAAAAAGAGGAACAGATACCAGAGAGCTCTCTCTCTCTCCATATGCACACAGAGAAAAGGCCATGTGTGGACACAGCAAGAAGGTGGCTGTTTGCAAGCCAGAAAGAGAGGCCTCACCAGAAACCAACTCTGTTGGCACTTTGATCTTGGACTTCCAGTCTCCAGAACTCTCAGAAAATAAATGTCTGTTGTTTAAGACTCCCAGTCTGTAGTATTTTGTTATGGCAGCTCAAGCAGACTAATACATAGACCATTTCTGGGATTTCAAACATGTATAAATACACATCTTTAATGAAGGGAAGAATTCAACTCAAACTGACAAGAAGGGGTAGGGAGTAGAAAAAATTACATCAGGAAAATGGCTTTTTAAAAAGTTTTATTTCAAGAACTTTGTTTTTTACTGGTATTTCAAAAAAAGGTGGGTCAAAGTACAAAAAAAAAGTCAGTTGAATAACAGCATAGGTTTAGAAATCACAGCAGCAGAAGCAATGTACAGACAGCACAGACAAAACAATCCAACGTATGCAATTCTCTTTAGGTTCTTTTCATATTTTGTGTTTTTTCCCTCCTGTACAAAATACACCAAAGCATGCCATGAGATCAGAAAAAAGAAAGGAGTTTAACAAATGGTTACAAGAAATACTCTGTACAAGAGGAGATAATTCTTCTTCCCCTGCCCGACCCCCCCCCCCCCCGCCCCCGCTCCCATTTCCTCTCTTCTTGCTCTGCTTTAGGTTAAGTTGTTCTGAAGACAATTCACCTCCAAGTCGGCCTGGTCACCTTTGCCACCCTCGAGTTTGGGCGACATGGAGTTCTGAATGTTAAATGGCTCCTCCTCTTTCAGGCAGGACTTGAGAGCTTCCTGGATTTTATGGGGAGCACTAGAATCATCCTGAAAGAGGAAAAAAAAGGTGAGGGAGGGGTGGGAAGGAGACAGTGGGTAGAGGGATCAAATAACATCTCAGATTTTTCAATTTGGCTGAAAGAATCATAACTGAAAAAAGGAAGAAAGCTCTGAGACATGAATGAACCAAAGAGACTCATTAGCAGCTACTTTTTAGGAACATCATTCTCAAAAACACCGGCCAGATATAGATGAAAACTTGACAGGTAATTGCATTACAAATACCTTTAACTTAGGCCAGTCTGAGGTTTTCTCTTTGGCAGAGACTGGGGAGAAACAGTCCCTTTTAATACTTGGCCTGGTCCCTCTAAAGCCTCACCTGTTGGTGAGCTCTGCCTGGCCCCTCTTCACACGGCCCTCCATCTTGTTGAGTTCTGCTCTCACAAAAAGGTCTTGATCAGGAACATGACTTGTCGGTGTATTCAGTGGGGCACAAACTGGACTGTGGTCAGGTGCAGAGCTGTTCCCGGCAAAATTAGGGCCTCTCTCCCCACAGCAAATATATGTTCTCTGACTAGAGGCTGGAGAAGTGTTAGCCTCTTCCTATCAGAATTTATCTACCAAAAGATGCTAACTTACAAGGTGTTTCCTCAATCCAAGCCCTGTGCTGCTGGTTCGCAACCCATCTCTGACTGGTACCCGTGCCCTCCTGCCTATCCAAGTGTGCTGCCTGCAGCCCTGTGACAAGCTCCTGAACCGGAACTGAATTTGTTAAAGGTTTTCAGGAAACCCACACCAGTACACAGTGCTCCGGCTCTGCATTCAGAGAGCTCTTACAGCAACACCTGCCTTCCCACTACTCTTTTCCTTTAGGACCGCCTGAGGGGATTTTACCCTGTGCGACTCAATGGGCCTCAGTTCTTTCTCAAGTGCTTGGAACTGTGCTGATCAAAGAGGTCGTGTAGCTACCCAGGCAGGTTCATGGATGGCAAGAAGGGTAACATCCCTATCTGATCAGCTAGCTCAGACCTTTCTTGCTTTAACCAAAATTCAAGGTACTCATCATGCTTAAGGACCAGGGCATTCTCCACAAAACTGTGAGCTTGGGCTTCCCCGGTGGCGCAGTGGTTAAGAATCCGCCTGCCAATGCAGGGGACACGGGTTCGAGCCCTGGTCTGGGAAGATCCCACATGCCGCGGAGCAACTAAGCCCGTGCGCCACAACTACTGAGCCTGCGCTCTAGAGCCCGTGTGCTACAACTACTGAGCCCGTGCACCCAGAGCCCAGGCTCTGCAACAAGAGAAGCCACCAAAATGAGAAGCCCGCGCACCCCAACAAAGACAAGCCCCTGCTCACCGCAACTAGAGAAAGACCGCGCACAGCAACGAAGACCCAACGCAGCCAAAAATAAACAAATAAATAAAATAAATTTTTAAAAACCAAAAAAACTGTGAGCTCTTGTCCATGCTCCCTGCTACTGAGTTTGACCCATAATGGCACTAGGTCAGGCAAGTGACTAGTTGGAAAGTAGGGAAAGGCTCCAGGCCTACATCGGATGCTACGGGTGTTTAAACGTACTGTGCATGTAGAAATCACTGTTACCTGCCCCTTGCTCCAGCCTCACTTAGCACTTTCCCAGAAGACCGGCTTGAACAGAACAATTTGATAGAGTTTCAAAGACCTCAGGAGTAATTTACAGACAACAGCGGAACACATGTTCCCCATTTCCAGTGAGACAAGCACAAGAGGAAATGAACTTCATTCTGTGCTGAGGCAGGTTTCAGGCAAGGCAGCTGCGCACAGCACGCATAGGCACTTGATATTTTCTACCACTGCTTGCAGAGGTTTAGAAAAAACTGTTCAATGGCATAAATGTATATGTGCTGAGATGGAAAGATTGCCCTGATATATTGTGTATTTTGTACACACACACACACACACACACACACACACACACACACAGGTTTTTTATAGAGAGGGAAGCAGAATGAGGCAGAACTTCTGTATTGTGTGGGGGGAGACGCTGGGCATGATCGCTTGAGACCCTGAGTAGAATGGACTTTGGATCACAGCAAAACTTGAAGCAAAACAGGATGGCCTGTACTCACCTCTCCTCTTACAAGCGTGGAACTCACTTTCATGTTTTTCAAGATAACTGCCCCTGCTCCCGCCCCATCACACACACCTTGGGGGGATACAGGGGCACAGGGATATTCTCATAATGTGAAAAAAGTGGATTTAGTGAGTCTTATAGACCTGGGCATCAAAACTGTGATGCCATGAAGGTGGGGACCCAAATTAAAACTGGCACCGTGAGGGCTTATGGGATTTGGACAGATGAGAAAGCTGCCTTCTGGGTCAATGGGAGGAAGAAGTAGATCCTAAAAATAAGGAACACAGGTATCCAGACAATGCTATGAGATGAGCTAAGTACCTTCAACATGTAGAACGGGTGAGGGCGTGTCTAGACCAAGATGGAGCTGTCCTAGTCCAAGTGTTGCCCTCAGAACTCCATCCTCTTAAGCCTAGGGTTGCTGAATCCCTCAGCAGAAGGATTATGTGCCTTTGATTTGGTGGAAGTCCCTCATCCAGAGGGAACTGGACTTCTCTCTGGGCTGTGTCCTGGGAACTATTTCTGGCATTCTGCCCCAGCCGCATGGGCATCCTTCAGCCAGGGGTTCAGGCCTGGACGCCTACTTGTCCAGAAACAAGCCTCTATCAGAATGGGGCGGGCAGTCAGTGTTTCACCAAATACATGGAAGAAACAGAGACTGGGAAGTAAGAAAGGTTTAAATTGGGGGGCGGGATGGCGGTGGGAAACACTAAGGGACATCTTGGAAGGTCTGTCAAATCGCAGGAGGACCAAGTTACAGCCATGGCATTGCTCTAACAGCACAGCTGTGAGAACCAGCAGGGCGGCTCTCAGCACTTGGGCAGTTTGCCCGTGGAGTTCAGGTGACTTCACTCACGCTGTGCAGCTGGAGAGCGCCCGGCTTCCTACACACTCGCCATTCCTCCTGGAAAACGGCAAACCTCCACAGCAGGGGCTGAGGAGCTTCGGGCTTTTCCTTTTCCTCCCGAAGTTCCTTTCCTAGGCTGGCTGCTCAGCTCCAGAAGACTCACACGCACTCGGCCGCTGGCTCACCAGCCACAGGGCCCCAGGTCAGTCCAGAGGGCCCAGGCGAGGAGCAGCACAGAGTGATGCATGTAGGAGAGGAAAGGGACGTGCCCCCTACACAGACACCAGCCATGGACCCTTCCCCCACCAGACCCAAAGCAGCATGGGTTTTTTTTGTTTGTTTGTTTGAAATCTTTTCAGAGTGTGGCTTATAGAGATTACTGAAACTGGGTAGGAAAATGACCCATTCAATCTCCTTGACTTATGTAAAAGAAATAACCCCTCTACTAAGACAAATAAAACTCTCCAAAATTTTAGGAGATGCCAAAACCAACAAGGAAATTTGAGGGGTGAAGGGAGAGGGATGGGGAGACTAAATGAGCAGGCTTGACTCAGGTGCCCTCGTTTCAGCTCCTAGCTCACCTGGAGGTTTTCTCACTTTCATCCTGCTGCTCGCATCGCTTGTAAGCAATCACTGCGGTGGCTGAAGCAAGGGCTAGGGCTCCACTTCATCATAAAGCGGCAACTGTCTTAACTGTCAATGCCCACAAGATCTTGACTATGACCGAGTCTGACTTCTGGGCTGGGTGGAGGGAATTAGAGATGGAGTTTGTAGAAAATCCACCTGCTGGACAGGAGAGTCACCCCCTCACATGCTCAGAGCTTTGGCAGAGAGGACAGGATGTGTCCTGGGGCACAAGCTGAGGGAAGGATGCCAGGTGGAAATGGCCCTCAAGATCCAAGAGGAGCCAGAGAGCACGACTTCGCTGAAGGATGCCCCGAGTGCTGCCCAGACAACCCCATGGCCCTTCCCAGGCAGAGTCTACCATGGCTGACCACCCTGCTCCATTCCATTTCTGTTTTGCCATATTCTTTTTTTTAAAATTTATTTATTTATCTATTTATTTTTGGCTGCACTGGGTCTTTGTACATGCTTTTTTCTCTAGTTGCGGCGCATGGGGGCTACTCTTCGTTGCAGTGCTTGGGCTTCTCATTGTGGTGGATTCTTTTGTTGGGAGCACGGGCTCTAGGTGGGTGGGCTTCAGTAGTTGTGGCACACGGGCTCAGTAGTTGTGGCTCGCGGGCTCTAGAGCGCAGGCTCAGTGGTTGTGGTGCACGGGCTTAGTTGCTCCGTGCCATGTGGGATCTTCCCGGACCAGGGCTCGAACCCGTGTCTCCTGCGTTGGCAGGCGGGTTCTTAACCACTGCATCACCAGGGAAGCCCCTCTGTTTTGCCATATGCTGAACTCAAGGTCAGTGGCAGCTTTCATGGACAAATGCCTTGCTTTCACAAAGTTGGCTCAGCCAAGAAGAACTGGAAACCTTTGTATTGGCTCATGCAACCAAGGCCTCCAAGAGGAGCTGTTTCTTTCCCCTCCATCTTTGTGAAGAGGAAAGGTGGACATAACAAGGGTGCCAGAAATGCATGAGTCAGAAACTTTGCTAAGGACCCTCGCACTCCATGGACAACAAACACCCTGACTGCAGGCACCACTGTATGGGTCAGGCCTGCTGTCCCACATGTACGAGACGGCAGATCAGACAGTGGACCTGAGAGACCCTATGGCAGGCCATCATTCACTAGTAGTCCATAAATGACAACTAAATGCACATCACTGCAAGGGGCCTGGTAAGGTAGGGATAGGGTGTCCCAAGATAAGGCTCATCCTATATCCTTGTGGGTTGATTAAAGTGGTTACCAATCTCAGCAATTACAGGACATGTTGTTCTCTTGGTTATTATGTCCATCTTGAACTTATTAATATCTTGGTGCATACCAAGTATGTTCTTTCTCTACCCTTTATATCAAAGACTTTAAAAAATTATCCTGAATTGGCCTCTTTCATTTCTTATTTTAAATAGACCCCTTTGCTCCTCCTCCACCAGGCCAAGCTTTTCTTTTCTGGGATTTGGTGATCAAGGTCTCATGTACTATTATTCTCTCTTTCCCCTTCTGGGGCTACACTTTCCCCACCTATAAAAAGAAGACAATGGTCTAGATCTGTGCTGTCCAATATGGTGGCACTAGCCACATTCCGAGAGTTCTGAAGCCACAGGTAGCTGATGGCTGCTGTAGTGGACAGTACAGACACACAACTTTTCTATCTCACAGAAAGTCCCTCTGGACAGCACTGGCCTAGACTGTGAGGGCCCCTGTGAGCTCTTATACTCTATGGCCCATTATTTCAAAGAACTTCTTCAAAATTTCCTCTTAAACTCCACTACTTCCATCTGAAAAGTCTTAGTTTCACTCCGTTATCTGTGTAATGATGCATTTACCTGGAGGTATGGAGCCTGTGTCATGTGCAGAATTCTTGCGTTTGGATCTGATATGATTTGCGGCTTGGATGGTTTCTGCTTAATTTCTGAAATTCTGACAGTACCCAGTATTTGACTGGTTAGTCTGGTCCAGATAACACACTGGGCCAGTGTCTTTAGAAAATGGTCTGTTGGGACCTTTTATTGGGTTTCAACTTATATTTATGAGCCTATCCTCCTAAGGACAGATTTACCCCTAGACTTATGCTTCCACCTTACCATAAGTGTTTTGTGCTCACCTCAGCCGTAACCAATGTGAATAAGCCTGCTCATTTTTAGGGTCCTCAAAACAGTGTCAAAGACACTGTTTTTCCAGCCATCCCAGAGGTTTTCCCACTCATCCCAAAGAGCAACCACCATTTGCTTCAATGACCAGCAGGAAATTCCCTAGCAATGAAAGCGGAGCCTTTCTCCTTGATATAGAAAATAGAAAGACAAAAATCAGACTTCTAAAGCCTAGATGAAGCTAAAAATCATGTGTCATCCTAGAAACAGATCTTCTGTACTTTGTATAACTTTGCTTGTCCAGGAAGTGGTACACCATCACGCCCTTATGCTCACTTTCACGGCCCCAACTGCCTGCCCTATCCTGATCCTCAGAGCTCTGAAGAGTGGCTCCACACTCTGAAGTGGACCAGAGATGTGGCCAGGGGCTGGAGCCTGCACAAGGACAGATGTGAAGAAGACAAGTTACCTGACAGATAACATTATCATAGAGAGCCAAGGCACAGGCATGGGGGGGAGCAGGTATGGGGAGCGTTGCAAAGTTTCCTTACATTTGGGTGAGAGCCCTCGGCAATGGTGGAGAGGGAGAAGTTATCATTGTGGAGCTCAGACGGGGTCCGGAATTTGCTGGTTAGGACAGAAGAGAGAAGGGAAAAATGTAAGTGAAACGATCACAGCGAAATCTGATAGAAGCTTCATGGGTCAGGTACTGTATTTCATCAAACGCCACAGATGCACCACTATTTGATGTACCACTAAGAAAAATCTTCTACCATTTAAACCATGATCCAATGCTTTCTTATCACCTAGAGTTTTTATTACACACTTTAAGGAGCTCATTTAGACTTTAGATAAAGAACTGACAATGATATGAACAGCTATGACCACGTTTGTGCATGCTAGACAATTACAACTACATCATGACTGCCATCAGGCCAACAGTGGTTATAAGACGCCAGCGACTGTAAGATACAATCCAGTTTATGAGATGTTAATGTGTGAAAAAAAAAGTGTATCTTAGCATCAATAAACTGCAGCAGTATCTGTAGTGCACTGGGTACATGTAGCATTTTCAGAGCAGTAACCAGGCTTGGGAAAGAAAGAAGGTATGCAGAGGGAAAAAAGGGAGTTGGCATTTGAGCTGAAGGGCTGCGGGAGCCATGTTTTGCACAAAACGCATAACCAGCTACAGGAGGACGACCTAGAAGGAGGCCCTTCCCTGGGCCTCAGCTCTTGCTTCTCCACTCGCCTGGCAGCTGCTTCTTCTCTCCTAACAGCAGCAGCCCTGATCGGTGGTCCCATCCCCACCCTGACCCTCCCCGCCACTCCAACCCCCTGGTGTCAGCGTGAGGAGCCAAGGGTCTTGGCTTGTGATCACATGCACAGATACAGCCCTGCCTCAATGCACAGGCACAATGGAGAGGCCCTTGCAGGCCCACAACGGTTAGTTGAAAGGCTGCAGAGAGCTGCTGGCATCTGCACATCTCACGAGTTCACCCAGCAAAGGAGCAACAGATGGCGTTTTGTCCTTTTCCCAGGACCCGGGGCAAGTCCTTCAGTCACGTTCTCTGGAGGGAGTCTCGGGTCAGGGGGAGGGGATTACTTGGACAACAGGTTGAAAGGGGGGGTGGGCGGCAGTTCTGCATAAATTGTCTCTTGGGTCCCGAGGAAGCTGAACTCCAGTCTCCTCCTTCTATGACTCCTGTGACATTTCAGAAGGTTCTTTACTTTGCTTAGTGATCACAGTGATTCTCTCATAGTGTGTAAGGTCACATTCGAGTGTTCAAGCATGGGCTTAAAGGGTAAATGCATGCTGATTCTCACATGTGCACAGCAGTCACTCCTCTGCTAAGAGAAGAGCTGAAATGAGACTCCATATCCCCACACGGCCCTTAGAATCCACAGTGGAGAAAGTGAGGGCCGGGGTCTCACCACCCCCCACATTCTACTTAGGAGGGGGAAAGAGGACTTCCTTGAGTCCTCTGCCCTTCTGCCTGGACCAAGGGCTGACAAGTTTGGAAAGCAATGCACTGCAGTGCTAGACCCTCTCACTGAGGAGGAGCTGGTATTGAGTGACGGCAGATCTGAGGGACCTGGAGTCACTTCATGCTGATTTGTGAGCGAAATCCTCACGCTGGCCACGGGCTGTCAGAGACCCAGGAAGCAGGTGCAGTCAGGTGGGGGTGGGGCACTGAGCACAGTAACTTATTTGAGCAGAGTTGGGAGCTGCTATACTCTGGTTACCTTTTCTAAGCACCTTCTATACGGCGGTGTGTGTGTGTGTGAGGAATGGTGCTGGGCAGCTGCAGTGTGCCACAGGGGCTTAACCTCTGCTGCAATTCCAGCACATTCTGTGTAGGAATGGTTACGCTTGGGTGAATTTTTGGTATGAAAAACACAACCAGGGATGGAGAGCAGGTGCCAGAAACCCTCAGGACCACATCCCTGGATCAGATGGGGTGGGGTTGGCTGTCACAGACTCACCTGGTCCTGCGCAGCTTGGTGTTCTCTGTCTTGAGCAGGTAGAGCTTCTTGGCGAAGAACACCGTCATCATGAAGAGCAGGAGCAGCACAAGGGCGGCCGAGCCTACGGCCACACACATCACCTGGAAGTCAGTGATGATGGACTCGCAGCGCATCCCCTTGTGCCAGATGTAGTCCTGCGTGTTGCACCTGCAGCAGTGACAGGGCGAGACTGAGGCGACGGGCTGGCAGCCGTGGCCACAGTGAGGGCCTGGCCCCTGACCCCAGGACTGCCCTCAACAGCCTGCTCCTAGTGGGACTTTGGGGCCCCCATCTGTGCAGACCTTATGGTTGCTATTGTTGCCTTGTCCTTACAACCATTCCATGAAGAGGTTCATGACACAAATGAGGTAACCGGGGAGCTGAGAAACTGAGCAAACTCAGTTTCGAGGAGGGAAGGGAACCCTCATTTTCCACCTCAGTGAGAATAATCACAGGATTCTCCCAGACCCCCCAGACCGCCCCAACCCCCCTGGGCTCTGGTGAAAAAAAAAAAGATGGAAAACAAGACCAACAGGAGCTACAGCTACAAAGTAGTAGGATCCGCCCTACACAACGTGAAAAACCTATCTTGTGGCATTGCAGTCCCATCTAGTTCACGTGGCTAACCAGACACTGAAAAATAAGGAAGCAACAGACAAGGACAAGCACAAAGACAGACGTATATTCTCCCTTATCTCTGCAGCTCCCAAAGTGCTGCCCCTAAAGCTTCCAGTCCTATTACCATGAGAACTGTCATGAAAGCAGAGTGAGAATCAACCCTCTGGGTGGTTTCAGTCCTTTCGTTGAGTGACTTTCTCCTGCCCTTGGGACATTCCCAGGCTCCAACTCTTCCAGTGACATTGCTGTTTCCATGGGAACCAGGCTGCTTCAAAGAGGAAAAATGTGGAAGGATACAGAGGCAGGCAAAGGAGGGAGGACATGAACCTCAGGGTGAATGACAGACAAGAGAAAGGGGTCCAGAAACAGGGAAATTTTGCATGGAAGAATTAGGTACTCCACACCTAGAATAGGGCAGGGATACGAGGTTAGCAGGGAATTCTCTCTTTTCCAACTGCCCCTTTGCAGTCATGGGGGGCTGTTGGAGGATGGCGGGGAAAGAAGATCCCTCTAACCAACCATTCTAGAGAAGTTCTGCCATAGCTCTGCTCATTTCTCTGCAGTGGTCGGTGTGACAGAGACAAAGGCATGCTGCAGTCTGCAACCAAGGGCTCAGCAGCCTCCTGTGAGTGGGATGCAAAACAGTTTCCAAGCCAGGGCTGGGCCTGGGTGTACCCACCAGAGGAGGAATCTCTGGTAGGGAGGCCCAGTGTGATCCTGGGATGGAAGCTGTGCAAGGGGAGCTGGAGTGGACTTGTGTGAAGCCCTTCTGAGGCAGGACCCACTGGAGGATCCATGGTCAGTACAGGCATGCTGCTCAGTGAGGACACGTTTACTCTTCCATTTGGGAGTCCTCTGATCGCTCCAGGAGGTTCTGGGAACTGTCTAGCTCTCCAGAGGCAGCAAGGGCTCCAAATTTCATACTCTGATGGGGAGCTTACTTTGAAGGTGAAAACTCAGGCCCCCAATAGGTTGAAAGATAATGATTTTTGCAGAGATTCCATAGTTCCCAGGCTAAAATCATTACTGTAGTCCCCCCAACTAGAGGCTGAGGAGCAAAATCCCAGGGTTTCCTCATATTTCTGGTAGCCCTTAACCAACCAGCAAGGTCTCGTTGCCATAATTTCTTGATCACAGTTCCTCTTTTTGGCAATGGCTGGACAACTCCAATCAGAACTGTGTGGACACACCCTATATGAGTGATGCTAACGTCATGATCATTTACAGGGAAGAAGAACTTCATAGGAAGGAACTGGAACTTAAGCTTTAATGCCAAAGGCACAGCATTCATGCATTCTGTATGTTATTCTTCTACCAGAACATTAAGACCTACAGAAATTTGAATTCTTCACATACCTCCAAAGAGACCAAGAAAAAGAAACATCAGGAATGACACTTTAAAAAGAGACACCCAGATTACAGAAATGCTTCTCCTAGGACCAGTGGAAACAAGTCCCAGGAAGAATCTGAGGCGTCCATGCCACTTCTAGGGCCTGTAAAGGATGGAGACAAGCAAACCACCCAGGTCACCTCGGACTTGTGCTTCTTCCAGAATAAGCCAGTGAGCTCTCCAGCAGGTTAACTACCTTGCCGTGACGGCAGGTGTATGGGGTAATTACTGATGAGGCATGGGATGGTGGTTGCAGACAATATCTTTACTCTGACACTAAACTCTCTGGGTCTTTAAAATACGCTGGATTGGGTGTCCCCAGGAAGACAACAATCAAGGTAGGAGGGGCAAAGCCACTACCCGAAGTCAAGAAACCCCACCACATCTGCTATGCCAGGAAAGATACTCTGCTTGACTTGACCTGTTTGAGTGGCTGCTCTCTGGGTCTGCTCCCAACAAGAAGGTCTTCACTGTGACTTTACGTGCCACCCCAGGCATGTGCCCCACAGGGTCACAGGGCCTTCCTCCTGCCACACACATGGCTCAGAGGGAGTGGTCAGCAGTTATCTCTCCTCCCAGTACGTTATGGGCCTACTCCTTCTGCTAGTTTAGTCAGAACTCGCCAACAAGAACTTGCCCTCAGGCCAGCAAAGGCCTTTCCCAAAACCTTTTCATTTTGCCTCTATAGTTTACTGGTTTAGTAAAGGACACAACACTTAGAGGAAATACACAATCTTATTTCTGAGGAAACTCTCCTAGTGATGAGATCACAGGAAGTGCATGTAAGATGTAATTCTATAGAATATTTGCTGTGACTATCCCTTGACCTGGGACTTCCGTGAATGCACAAGCTCTGGGAAGCTGTGCCTGTCACATTCCCCTCTCTGCTGAGGCAGCCTCCCATGCCCTCTCCAGGAGCTCTCTGACAAGCCCCCGGGGAACCTGCCTGTCACACCCTTACCTGCAGAAGGCCCCTATGTTCTCCACCAGGTAGCACTGGCCGCCATTGTGACAGTAACTTGGGAAGAGGTCGCACACTGACCGGCAGGAGCCGTTATGTCGCACAAAGCCACTGCGGCACTCAGTGCCATTCTCGCTTGGGGCCAGGTCCCTGCCTGGCTCTCCTGGGCGGGGCCTGAGGGCGATGCTGCTGCCGGGGACCATCCCCAGAGTATGCTGTGGAGGGACAGCATGCCACCGACCAGTGGGCTGGCCTGTCCCGGGCCCCAGACCAGGTTTCTCAGTGGGCATTAGAAGGTCATTTTCATCTTCCAGGTCTCTGCCTCCTCCTGCGTCCTTGTCATCCTCCTCTTCCTCCTCTTCTTCATCCAAATCATCATAGAAGGATGTGGTAGGGTAGAAATCAGACTCATCAAACGGGGTGAAGTCATCGTATAAGTCAAGCAGGCTCCAGGAAGGGGTCTCTCCTCCAGGATCAGGGTGGTGCTCTGAGGTACCTGGAGACCCGGGGAAGCTCCCCAGGTCGGCGCCACGGCCCTCACCATCCAATCCTTCGAAGTAGTCGATGTCAATTATATCTGACGCCGTGTGGGGCTCCAGTGTGCCCTGAAAGGGGTACGTGGGCTCTGGCCCATGAGGGTCAGGTGTGCTGCCTCCCAGGTTCAGCCAAACCTCCAAGGGGCTCTCCTTGGGGAGTTCAGGGTCTGGGCTCAGCTTGTCGCCAGGGGTGGGGGAGGGTGGCCCGCTGGCCTCTGTAGCCTCGGGGGTGGCGGGGGCCGTCGATGACTGCCCGAGGGCCTCGTCGGGAGCCGGGAGCGTGGCTGGAAGGGCCTGGGTGTCGCCGCTGCCCGCCTCTGCCGTCACTCCGCCCAGGCCTGGGCTGTCCGCCTCCAGCCAGGCTGTGTCCGTCACCGCCGCCGATGCCTCCAGAGCCTCCTCTGGCCCGACCCCAGGGCCCACCACGGCATGCTCGCCGCCGGGCGCAGTCCGAGAGGTCTCATCTTCCCCAGCTGCTGGTGGGCCGGCCTTCTCCCGCGTGTCGTTAGCACGCGGCTCCCATGCCAGGACTCTCTTCACCTGCCTGTCTGCCTCGACGGCTCTGCCCGCCTCACGCACTGTGGGCGGGAGGGAGAGGGGCCTGGCGTCAGGGCAGCGGGCGTGGTAGGGCCTTGGGCTGCGCCCCGCCCCGCCGCGGCTGCTCTCCCAGACCCCCGCCAGCCCTAAGCCTCAGCGTCAAGATTTCCCAAGGCCACGCCCCATCTTTAAGTCCCGCCCCGAGCCCGCCCCGAGCCCGCCCCATAAGCCAGGGAACACACCCAGCCAAACGTTTCCTCGCTCAGGCCCCGCCCCCAAGCGTAAGGCCCCGCCCCCTACACCACCCGCAGTCTAACCAGGGAGGCCCCCGACTCCAGCTCCTGGCATAAGTCTTACCCTCGGGGCTCCACTCCACCTCCAGGCCCCGCCCAGAAGTCGCACCCTTAGGGCCCCGCCCCGAACTCGCATTCTCTTGCCCACCCATCACCTCCAGGTCCCGCCCCGAAGTCTCACCCTCAGGCTCCGCCCACCAGGCCCCTCCCCCAGCCAACACCTGGGTCCGCACACCAGAGTCGGGGCCGCCACCCACCACTCGGCTTTCCCCAAGTGCCCCATCTCCTCGTGCGCCCCTTCCCCCGCCCGGGCTGCAGGCAAGGCGCTGCCCCGCCCCCTTGCCACAGCTCGCAGACTCCGCCTGTACCCGAAGCCAGTGGGACCCTGGCTCAGGGTGGGGCGCGAGAGCTGCTGGGGTCCCGGTCGCTGTCGGTACCTACCCGGTGCGGCCCCAGTGGCGAGGACCAGCGTGGCCCCCAGAAGCAGCAGCAGCGGCGGCGGCCCCCGACCCGGGCCCCCGCCCTCGGCTCGACCCATGGCGCGGCGTCCCGACCGCTGCCCGCGGTCTGCCCGGCTGGCTGCGCCCTCGGCTCGCCGGCCGCCGCGCCTCCCGCCGGTGCTGCGGACGTATCAGCCCACGATGGGCAACGGGAGAAGCCGCATGCCGCCACCGCCGTCCGCCGCTGTCCCCGGCGCGCCGCGCCTCCCCACCTCCCTCGCCGCGGCTGCCGCGCTCAGCGCCGCCCCCACCCCGCCCGCCCCGCCGCACGTAGCTCTGACGCCTGCCCTGCTCAGTCCGCCTGCCAGGGGGACAGACAGACCCCCGGCTCCGGATGCGGAGACAAACGGACGTTGGGTAGCGCGGGTGCAGGCGCACAGCGCCGCGGGTGGCGTTAGCTGCCAGGTGCACTGGCGGGAGACCTGCGGGGCGGGGCCGCGGTCCCGCCCTCCCCGTGGAGGGCTGGCACGGGGCCCCCACCCGCGAGGAACCCACCCGCCAAGCGACAAGTAAGGAGGCGGGGGCGCAGACACCCGCAGGCTCGGGGCGGGGCTCGGAAGGGCCGCAGGGGACGGAAGCCCGAGCCCGCGGTGTGGCAGTGAGCCAAACCTGGGGGGCACGGAGCCTCTCGGATTTCTGCGCCAACCCTGTGTTCGGGGCGGAGAAGGGTCTCCGGGAGGTCTCCGAGTCCCCACGAGGGCGGGACGGGCGCTGACAGCGCCAGGCAAGGGGGCGAAGTGGACCTCCCAGGCCCTAATCGGATCAGACCTAATCCGTCTGCAGCCAAAGCCCCCGACCTTGCACAGCCAGGCCGGACGGAACGCATCCCAGGAGCAGGGGGCAAGACCTTCCTGGAACTGTGGCTACAATGCCTTCCCTCTCGCCTCCTCAGGGCAGCCTGGGGAGCGGCCTTTAATGCCGGTTCCTTCCTCCCTCTCCAGGATACATTGCCCCCCCCCCCACCATGTGTCCCGGGCCACCAAAGCTCAGGTTGGTGGGTAGTCGCTAGCGGCCTAGATCACAGCCTGGGGACACGCGGACGCCAGGCCACGTGTTAAAGTCTGTGGGCCCTGTCCAAAGCTCACTCTGCCGTCCAAAACCACTCATCTCTGGATCCCTGCTTGCTGGGGAGTCACCGCCTAGTCACCTAATTTGTCCACCAAACCGACTGTCTGCCTCTTGATCTTCTGGTAACCCAAATGATATCTGGGGTCACTGCTTGAGATGTGGCAACTCTGGTATTTGAGAAACTCTCATTTCTGTCACTAGGGAATCACGTAAGTGACCAAGATGGAGATTCTCCTAATCTCTTTCTAGTACATGTCTCTGGATGGGGTTGCCTTGATTCAAAGCTCGTTTCTCTAACTGGAACTAGATCTGCTGCAGTCTACTTGCTTGTGCTGGTTGTTCCCTCCTCTCCAGGTCTGCCTGGCAAACTCCTTAACTCAGAAAGCTCAGTTCCTATCACCTTCCCATCCCTGAAGCCTTCTCAGCCTGACCCAAGTAGTTAGACACTTTGGCCCTGATCTCATTGTCTACAGCAATTCTCTATTGAACTGCAAGACACTTGAGTGTACAGCTCCTCGTGCAGAGGGAGGCTCCCTAAGGTGGGGAGGAGGCATAAATGAATGAATGGCAACCATCGTACTCCCACCCCAGAACCGTGGGTCTGGAGCTTCCTGCAAAGGGGCGGACTTGCTGAGGCTCTTTCCATGGCTTCATGTTGCCACTGGGAGAGTAAATACCAGTTTGAAATACAACCTTTTCTGAGCAGAGGGCCAGGCAAGACTTTGCACTTGCCTGTTGCCACAGAGGCACTAATGCACCCTCCAACACCATCTCTGCTTTCCTGTAGCTTTTTTTTTTTTGGCCTTATGTACAAGTCTCTGTGTTGCTCTTCTTCTCTGTGTCTCCTTGACTCTTGGGTGATGGCTGTCAGAGTGGAGGACCTTGGTGTACATGCCTACCTCCTCCTTCCTGAGGCCAGTCTTTGTGGGAAGGAAGCCTCACAGATGGGTCCTCTGGTGCCTACAGCATGACAACCACTCCTGTGTTTTTCACAAGAAAGGTCTGGATGGGGGCCCTTTTCCCATCCCTCTGATAAAGCTCTACCTACCCCAGTTTATTAGCTCATTTTAATACACTTTGTTAAATATTTAAGTATATCCTTTTAAATTCAATTTTTGAATTAAGTAAAACAAGCACATGGTATAAAATAAAGTTAAAATATGAACTATCTCCTTCCTCAATGACCATCTTCCCTTCCCTGGAGACAGATTCTGTTACTACTTTCTTCATTTGGGGATTTTAACTCAACTGTTGCCATTCAGTTTCATTCTGATCCTCCCTAGCAGATCTCACCAGCACTTTCAGAACCGAGCACAGCACACCTGGTTAGGTGGCACCTCCACAAGACAGACAGCAGAAGCTCGTCAAGGCAGTGGAGTGTGACTGCAACAGCAGGATTCGGCATCAGATCTGTGTGACCTTGGGAGAGTCAGTATCCTGTCTCATGTGTGAAAGTGGTAACCATACAGTGTCAAATGAATGTGATTTTCTTTTTTTTCTGGGCACAAGGGCTACTAGGGTAGGCATAGAAACTGGAGAGTGAAAGGGAAATTGACCTCTCTCTACAGCTTACACCCATGTCCCCACATTCAAGTCTGGTGCATTTGGGCATCAGGGATGCTTTGAGGCAATGGCTTCTGCATGCCTCTGAAGTTCCCACTGGGTTTGGCAGTACCAAGGAAGGCACAAGGCCCATTGCCATGGCTACAGCCTGCCGCCCTGTGCATAGAAAGCCACTGACTTCGCCAGGGGGCTGCTGTCCAGGGCATAGCTGCTCCTGTTGCTGTGGCTGGGGGCATACTTCAGTCTCAACAGGAAGTAGCACAGTTCCTGGCTTTAAGTCCTCAGTAGTAACCACTACCATTTTTCTGAGTTTTTAGTTTTCCTAGTGCTCTAATTTGTCTTATTCTGCACAACCATACTATTAATGTTTTACTGGTCATTTTACACACTTGCAAATGGACGCTGAGATCATGCTAAGTAAGTGGTAAGGCTAGGATTTGAACTAAGATCTTAATTTCAAATCTTTTCATTTTAATATGGAGGCTTTTCATTCTTGCTTCTTAATTTCAGAAGAGGAATCAGGATGCAGAGGTAGGGCCTCACTTGGCAGAATGGAAGTCCAGCCTCTCTCCCTGCCCACCACTTCCACCTGGGTGTTTAAAAGTTAATGCTGTGTTCTCTTAACAGAGTACAACACAGCAGTCCAGACTTACGTCCTGTATGAGTCAGAAAGGGGCATCTAGCATGGCTTCTTTCCTGCCAGTGTGCTGCATAGAGATACCTGGTTCTGGGCTGCAGGGCAGTCAGCTCTGTGACATTTTTGGTGATGGGCTGCTGGGAATGGTCCTTCTTGCGCCTTTACCAGAAGAAGGGAAGAGCCAAGGGGCGGGGGCCTGAGTTCTTTGTGCTGACCACCACCTCCTCTCTCTGGAAGCTCTGGATTCTCAACTTGCACAAGTGCTCTCATCTTAGAAAAAGACATTACAACCTGGAAGCGGTCATCTTGTCTGGGGAGTGGGTCTGCTACAAAATTGGCAGGTCCCCTGAACTTCATTACCCCAAAGCCAAGTCAGCTGGGAGAAAGCCACACAGCACATGTCAACACAGCCTCAGACGTGGAGCAACCAGGCTTGTCTTCTTGCAGAAGAGTCCTGCTGCCTCAGCAGGCAACCTAAGTGCTTCTCGGGAACCCCGCCGCTACCGCAGAATATGCAGACTGGAACAAGGAATGCCACAGTCAATTTGGATGGCCGTGGAAAATCCATTAGTGTCAGGGCCAAACCAGCCAAAGAAATCAAGAGCCCCGCCCACTTCCTAAGCCCTTCAGGACCACCTGATAGTGAGGGAAGACAGCCACAGAACCAGAGTGGGAAGTGTTTCCCTTCGTGTCACAGCTGTTTGACAGCAGTGGTGACTGTACTGTATTTAGGCATGATGATTTTGCTGAGGCCTGCAAAGGCCGTACCCTAGGGGTAGGTAGTGGTGTAAGCTGGCTGTCAGAAATCAGTCACCTGGCTGCTCCTCATGGGTTTGGAGGGGCCTGGAAAGGCCTCTGGGGGCAGTAAGGAGTAAAGACGGCTCCAGTTCTACAGGGCAGGCCAGGAGCAAGAAGACAGGGGACAAGACAAGGCTCTCTTCCGCTGGGGTCCCATGAGAGCTGGAATAGGGATGGGTGGTCCAAGAGAGAAGTAGCTATAATTAATTTTGGAAACTTTGTCTAGGTTCATTTATAGAACTCTCTCCTTCTACCCTTTTAGTCACCCTTTGGGTATGGCAGTCCTGTCTCAGCTCTGTATTAAGAAGTTCAGGATCAAAGGTGCTTCCTAATGACAAGAGTAGTAGCAGGGCTAAAGCGAGCCACAGGGAAATGAAGTTCAGGGGAGCTGTTCACAAGGAGGTCCAACGTCAAGCGTCCTGGGCTTGAAGGCAGGCAGCATTTCCTTCAAGAATGTATCTTTCCATCTCTTTCTGAAAGATGACTTAAGTGGAGATAATCCATTAACAGGGGATCAAGGTGCTTTCACATTGTTCCCAGGAAGAAGTCCCCCCTTCAACAATAGTGGAGCAACTGAATAACAGCTATGCTCTTGGAACTGTAGAAAGCAGGGGCTTTATAATAAAAATCACAGGCAGAGGTTTGCAGAAAGAACAGGGGTTAGTTGGCATTGCGTATCCAGATGAAAGAGTTGTCTGATTATTCAGATGGAGGTTTTCAGGAATGAAAGTCAACCCTCAGGTTACCAAACCTCACAGGACAGAAATCATGAAAGAACATCCAATTCACAGACTAATATACACTGTCCCCCAGAAAACAACTGAATAGACTCTTCCTTTTACTTCATGAACACTTAGCACTATCTAAACTATTTATGGTCTGGTATCCTCCAGACCATATACCCTATCCCCCATTTTTCTACAAAAATGTAAGCGGCCTGGAGTACAGGGGCCTTGCCTTACCTTATTCATAATAATGACTGCATCCAAGTTCTAGTGCCTGCCACACAGTAGGCTCTCAAATGTTTACTAGACTAACGGGCTCACAGAATGACTGTCAGGAACTGCAGAGAGCTTGCTCTACCATACAATCTTCTTAACCAGTAGTTCTCAAAGAGTGGTCCCATGACTAGCTGCATCAGGATGTCCTGGGAATCTGTTAAAAAGGCAAAATTTCAGAACACACCCCAAACCTGCTGAATCAGAAGCTTTGAGGATAGGGCCCAGAAGCTGTATGTTAAACTCGCAGGTGATCCTGACCTGCACTGAAGTTGGAAAACTGCTGTTCTTAATCGCATTTGGGGGAATCATTCCACAGGAAGGATCTGAGGAACCTGTGGAAACCTGGTTAATTGTACATGTCTTGGTGTGCTCTAAAAAGAATTCACACTCAGGTTTATAAACCAGTCTTCAGATTGAATCAAGGATTAACTTTCCTCATAACCTTGAGGGAAGTGTAGGAGTCCTGTGAGACCCAGCTGGCTCTAGCACTCTTTACTAGAGGGAAGAGTCGAACAGGTCAGAAAGCACAGCACCATCAGGTGGCACACTTCCATGAAGAGCCAAGTTTTCACCTCCTGGCAGACACAGAATCCGCTTCTTTTGCTCCATTGGGTTCACAAGCATCTTGAAAGCATTGGTTTCTGTTTTCTGCACACAGCGTGCACCTGTGGGTGCTCAAAGGCTGTCCATGAGAGCGTATCAAAGTTCACAGAATCATCTGCCCTCAATGCCTGCCTCCAACTTGAGGCTGTCTAAACTGCAACCTGACAAACATTCTCTACTGCACCAAGCAGAACTACTCCTCTCTTGGAGGTGCCAGGATGTTGGCCACCCTTCCTGGAGAACTTCCACTCATCTTTCTCCACTTTGACCATGGAAATAAAAAGTGGGCAAGGCACATCAACCATATGTTCCTTAAGCCTCATGAAGGTGAGAAGGTGGTCAGCCAGTCAGGAAACCCGCACCACTGAACATTAATTGATGACCAAGACCAGGTGAGGCTGAATATTTAGACTCTTCTTGGGACACATGAAGAAACTGGTACATGAACGCAGAGAATGGGACTAGAATCCAGAAATGATGTTCCATTTATTCACTGAAAAAGAGGGAGATTAGGCCTTCTTGATGAACTTCTTCCAATCTCCCAAAACTCCCTCTTCACTTTTCCAAAATAACACATTGAGAAACATGTTTGTACAAAAACCACATATTATTCCCCCCCTCACAAAATCGGGTGGCTGTATTACAGGAATGAAACCAGATCAGACATAAAGAGAAAATGTCACCACTTACACTGAAACATAGCAGTGTTAAGAATTCAGGTATTCTGTAGATTATCAGCATAGTAAAAATACTTCCACCTGGATCTTTTAAATTTGAAAGTGATCACATTAAAGACCTGAGGTTACAAGAGACCACAGTATGAACCAGAATTCCATTTTCCTTCTAAGACCTCAGTGTAAAAGGTAAGTATTTGGAATGAGTTTCCTTTGGGAAAGACTGGTGTGAAAATAAAACCCTGGCCATTGTCAAAAGGCACGGGGGTCTTTCTGGAGTCAAAAGCAATGGAATTAAACTCCAGTAGGAACAAGCTCATTTCCACTCCAAGAGTCCAGAATAAACTCAAAAAAGGAACAAGGTCTCCTTGGTTCCAGTACTCTGATGGTGACCAGGGCCACCTGGTTAGAGGTAACACCTGAGGGTTTGAAAGGCAAATCTTAATTATGGTTTAATTTTTTCTTTTTTTGCTTTCTGATATTAAGGAAGAAAGTTCTAGGGTGTTTTATAAACACCTTCCCACACTCTCACATATGTAAAGCTTTATAGAATATATAGAAAAGGTATCCAAAAGATGTTCCACTTTGCATTCTAAATGAAACTGCCACTTGAGACTGTGAAGAAGCCAGGTGCTTTGGAAATCAAGTTCTACTCAAAACACCCTTTCCCCACCCATGGAAAGACAGAGGGGAGGGAAGAAGGACAAGAAGAGAAAACCAAGAACTCTTAAGTCACTCATCAGCAGGGGTAGAAATGGGCTCATATTAAGGCATTTTTGTGGCTCTTCCTCTGGAATGGTATTCCACTCTCCTAGCCCAAGCACCTCACCCTCAAAGCATGATGCTCTGATTGCCAAGTGAGTTCCTTGGTACCCACAGCATCTCTTTGACAACCCTGTGATAGATGGAATGTGAGATCTCAGACAGGGAAGGGAGAAGGGATGAGAGACTGTTGATCTTGCCCCACTTCTCCAATCCCACCCCAAACCTAAAGTACCGCTTCACTAAATCCTTCACCCTGGCTACTGCAAGAGGTAGTTTGGGGACTTGTACCCACAGCCAACCTAACCAAGTTCCATGAGCTAAAATGTTTATCAGCACTATCTACTTACTTTTTTTTTTTAAGGTTTTTTTTTTTTAAAGAGGGAGAAAAAAAGAATGCATACAAAGCAGTGAATGGTGGGCTAGATTCATTGGGTGGCTGTTGCCCTAGACACCCAAAACTTTCCTGGCTAGTCTAAGGAACTAAGGAATGCCTCCCAAATGCAGCCCTCAAAGCTCACGCTGCCCTCAGAAAAACAACCCCCCGCCCCCGCCCCCAGAATCTAACAAACCATCTGCATAGAAAACCAGAACCAGTGGGCCTGGGGAAGAAGTGGATCTGTTCTAATGCTTGTGCTCTCCCCTACCAAGGACTAAAGGGGGATGTTCTGCCAGGCAGGCTGGAGGCTCTCACAGTCCTCACTAGGGATGAAATCAGTGGGATCCCTTTCCCCATCTCTTTTAATTCTGGTGCATCCATGTGTGGCAAAAGTCTCATGAACCTTCACCATCAGCACCATTCTTAGCTCAGATAAGCAGAAATAAGGTCACTTATAATGCCTTAAGGTTTATCCCTTCTGGCTATCCCCTCTGCCCATCACTATTTTTTGGTTCCTATTAACTTAGGATGCTCTCCTTTAAAGAAATAATGACACCCCCCCCAAAAAAGAAAAAGATAATGATTATAAAGCATTATCCATAAAAGCATAAGACAAAGCAAAAAAACTGCAGGAGAGCAAAAATGACATAGAAATACTAATGTTGACAGGACCTGCAGATAAACTGTCAGCATACCCCGTACCAGGACAGGGAGACGCTGGGTATTTTTAGGATGACCAGGGCACACTGTCACCACAGGCTTCCCCCTGAGTGTTGGAGGAGGACCTAACACAAGACGTGTCAGAGCATGGACAGGGGTGGCAAGAGAAATGGGGAAATATGGGATGTGTGCTTGGGGCTGCAAGAAGAAAAATCCTGAAAGAAACCCAAGGAAGCTGAGGAACACAAGTCCCGTCATCCCCACTCCAGCTGGTGGCGCTGGGCGTGGACGTCCCCTGCATCTTCCAGGCTAGGGCGCAGCCGAGGCTGATGGGCCTGGAGCGGGAGGCGGAGGGACTCCATCTGCAGGTGGTGGAGGAGGTGGCTGCTGCTGCGGCGGAGGGGGATCTGCAAACACATCCAGAAGTAACTCATCATTGCTGGAAACACAGGGGCTCGGGAAAGAGCCCATTCAGAGAAAAATGACTTAAGGAGGAGGTTTCTTTATCGCCTGTGAGGCACTGCTGCCGCTGCGATCTACGTGGCGCAGGTCCATCTGGACCTCCAGGTCACTGCTCATGTTGCTTCCCCTGACCCGTGAGGTTGGGGGAGTGGGGAGGTGTCTGAATCTGCCCCAATCTCCTTCAAGGCCCACCCCTTCCAAGAATCACTCCAGACCTTTTCAGAACTTAATTATATTTTGATTTTATTGTATTTTAATGGTTCTCGCTGCTAATTTTATTTCTTCAGTTAAATGATAAGCTCCTTCCTGGGCAAGTTCTGCGTCTTCTTTTCTTTCTCTCATAGTGCCTAGCCTGGGCACAAAATAGATTATCAGAAACTTCTTGCTGATATTAACTATCTCCAGCAGGGCCAGAAAGCTTCACTTGAGGCAGCTGCTGACAAGTTGGACAGTCCTGGGAGGCCCCACAGCTCCTGAACTGCAGTCCTTGGATTTTTGGCCAAAACTAGGTCAGGTCCTGAAGGGAACAATTAGTATGAGCGTCTGGGGCTCTTTCCTGTTTCAATTTTAGCTGCTTTTCAAAGGAACCCTGGATATAATTTAATCCAGGGATTTTTAAACTAGATTTTGCCGGAAATGAAAACATATGAAACAAATAATTAAACTGCAGCCTTCCTTACCAGTCAATTCACCCAATTTTCCCCCTAGGAGGTTTCCACCAAACTGCTAAGGCTTTCAAAGCATTTTGAAGCCCACTGATCTAATCCTTTGTGTCATCTTGCAGTGGAGAAAACCAGGGCCTGACGACGGGAAGCGACTCGCCTGATGAGGCCTGCCCAGTGCCCTGGAGCCAAGTCAGCGGTTCAGAATCCCTGAAATTCACTTGTGGCAGGAAGTGATCGGGAGCAAACCTTCCACATTCTCAAGGTGCTCCACTGAGGGCCCTTTAGGATGGAATCCTGTACACAAATTGCGGGTTATCAGCAGGACATGACAGTGGTAAAGACCAATGACATTATCTCTGCAACGGGGATGGGCAAACTGGTCAAACCTCCTTATCAGCCAGCACATTTGTATACTGCCTGTAAGGCGGCAAGGCAAGGATTTTCTTGCCAAGGAAAAGAGGTACCCACTAGACTACGGCCTCTGACCACTGACTCAACAGAGATACCTTTTTCTATTGCTGTGATCCTATATTGACCCAGCTCAATTGCTGTCTTTCTTCTGTGCACCTACTTTGTCCTTGCCCCTGTGGGTCCAATGAGAAAGGAGATGTACCTCTGTCGATAGTCCCTGCCTCCTGGCCCTAGGAAGTCTCCCAGAGAACTACAGTGAACTCAAGTCACTTCACAGCCTCGCCTAACTTATGGTAAACCCTATACTACTATCCACTTGTTCTTTTCGTATTTTCCCAACTAAAGCTCCTGGAGGCCAGGAATTCCTATGCGTCCTAGCTCTCTGTATTGTGAACAGGAGCTAACTCCTCCTCACATACGTGACTTCTAAATGGACCTGGGATCACACATGTGGCTGGGAACATGGCCACTATCGGCTGCATTTTGGGATCATTACTCCTGGTCTACAGGAGTAAAGGGCAGGCCAGGCTCTGATGCAATCCTCTGGAAGCCAGGATTGGAGCAGAACAAGGGCTCCATGGCAGAAATGAGCTAGCTGGCTTTGCACATACCACCAGGCAGACATCGTTCAGCAGCATCTGAGCCTTCTCCATGGAGCCTGCTAAGACCTCAAATTCCTTCTCAACACAGCCCCGAACACTCCTTCCTTAGTCTAAGCAGCCACTACGAATATATCAAAATGGCTACAAGAAACTTACTTGTTATTCCTGCCCTAAACCAGATCCTATTCTTTTCTTTACACCTACCACTTTTAAACCCTGAATCCATAAAAGGCTCCTATAGGGAAAATAACTACCAGTAGCTCTGTATGTCTTCCAAGATTCAAATTACAGAGGCTTAAACAGGCGTGGGCAAGGCATGCCCCTGGCCTCCCAACAGACCCTGGAGTCACGAGTGCATGCCACGAAGGCTATGTATGGCATAAGAGCCCGACTAACTGGGAGCACTTTGCACTCATCACCTGGGTACCTGTCCATCAGGGGTGCTGAAGAGCAATGACTAAAAAACCAGTCTTTTGGAACCCACTCTCACAGGTCATACTGTCCATGGACCTGTCAAACCCCAGAGAGAACAAAAAGCCTGCCTCCCTGTGTATAGCCCTCCCTAAAAGACCCGGGGGTAATGCATCTCCCACCTTGCTACTTACACATGCCGTTAGGTGCCGTGAGGGGTACCCGGGGTCCTAAGATGTTTCCTGGGATTGGAGGCATACCAGGAGGGGTAGGGCCACTCCCAGGGGGGTGGATGTTGGCTGCAACGGTGGACATCATGCGGCCTGGCATGGGCTGCCCAGGCATCATGGAACCTGGACCTGGTATCTGACCTGTGGAGGGAGATTTAAAGTACTGAGGTAAATGTACTAGGAAAAAAAGGAATCAACTCACTGCCCGAGAAAACACCCTCCAAACCCTCCAAAACAATTAGAAAGATCAACAGAGCAATAATCTGTAATAATCTCTCTGTCCAGCTTTTAATTTGGGGTGGGGTAGGGGGACAGAGGGATAATGGGGCAGATCTGTGAAGTGAATGATTACCCTAAACCCTGCTATAGGTAGGTAGTAGCTGTAAGAAGCAGTTACCAAACATCCTTAAAAGAAAGCATTCATTCTGGTTAGTTTGGGTGAACAATGGATTGTCCAATATCTTCCTGAGGACACAAAATGCCAAGCAAAGACCCACAGGGAGCAGAGAGAAGGACTTTAACAGCAAGTCAGTGCACAGTCCAAGGACTGAAGCTCAGTCCAGATTGAGCTTCACGCACAGGCTATGTGGGAATGTGTATGCCTGAAAGAGTATTGATCACTACTGTGAAATCACAATTAAAAAGGGATTCTAATTGGAATCCTAAAGTCCTGTTCACAAAAAAATCTCTCCCTCTCTCCCCAACCAGGAAGCACTGGCTCTGGAGAACCATGGTGGGGGAGACACACGGGAGACAGGCAACTCCTTCATCTCTTCCTATTGCTTTGATGTGCATAATGGGAGACGCTAGACATAAGGACAGTGAAATACATCCTGCATTCAGTTTCACACTGAGTCTTTAGAACTTTCAGCAAACTTGTTCTGTAAAGAGCCAGATAGTAAGTATTTGGACTTGGCAGGCCATATGGCCTCTGTCACAACTATTTAACTTTGCTACTGTAGTATGAAGGCAGTCAGACAATATATAACAAATAGGTTACCTAAACATCTTTATTTATGGACTCTGAAATGTGAATTTCACATAATTTTCATGTGACATAAATATTCTTTCGAGTTTTCCCCAACCACTTAAACTGTAAAAACCATTCTTAGCCTATGGCCCCTACAAAAATAGGACATAGGCCAGATTTGGTTGCAGTTAGCCAATCCTCCCTTAGATATGGTGGTGGATATGTATTAATTCTTCAACTCAGTGGTCTGGCTCCTGGGCTTGGCTTTAAAGAGCCACAAACAAAGGAGAATTGTTTAATGGGCACAAACCAAGGCTGACGCTATATATAAGGACAAATTATAATCTCTACAGAATAAGGAAAGAGAATCTATTATAGTTTTTTCTTTCTTTCTTTTTTTAATCTAGGGACATTAACACACCTATGTAAGGTCAACTATATGAAACTGAATACAGGCTTCTAGGCATAGTCCTGAGACAGCTGGAAATAAGAACACTTGAGGTTCAAGCTTGGAAGATGGGACTACCAGACAGCTAACTGGCAACTAAAATATATAGAGCAGTACTGGAGATAACTCAAGTGAAGAATCCTCTGTCAGTGCTTAGAAAAAGGCCTGTCTTAAGAAAGACACACAAAGCTTCAAGCCTCACACCATCTATTTCCAGTGTCTGTTCCATGAGCCAGGACTCAAAGAGCGGAGCCTTTCACTACAGGGTGTCAATGAAGAGAACCCCAGTGAGATACAAGAGTCAGGAAGAGAAGTGGTCCACTGTCTTTGGGGGACTATTTTTTAAAAGCATAGGGAGGCATCAACCTTATGCCTCAGGATGAGAAGAACAGCAAGTTTTGGGTCCTCTGGCCCACCTTCCTGTGCTCTATAATGCAATCATGCAGAAGTGCAGCAGAGGAGCCCCAGAGGCCCATCTGCTGGAGGACAACTTGATCAAATCACCTCAGAGAAAGCAAGAGCAGGTGCTGGGCTGACACTACCACTACTCCTACACCACTGAACTTCAGTAATTAAAGCTGGGTGCCTGTGCCACAGTGCTAGGACGGATTTAGGCCGTGCTGAAGAGTCTATCCACGTAGGGAATGACACAAGAGATAAAAAAACAAATGCCAAGTATATTATAAGCCATACGAAGGATGAGTACACATGAAGGTGTGGCAGGCAAATCAAGGGAAAACTATGGAAGAAGCAAGTAAAAGAAAACAATACCTTCTGGTTAACCAAGACCAACTTGTGAATGACTTGGGACTTTGGATAATGTGTATATAAAGTGAAGGAGGGGAATGAGGAACAGGGTAACAGCAGACTATCCTAAGCACAAGGCCTAGACTGATTTACACAATCAGAAAATAATATGAATATTGTTCCATTTATACGTAGCACCTTCATACTCGCCATCCCCTCTGAGGTAACTGCATCACCTTATTATCTATCACCTGCATTTCACCGAGGAGTAACAAGCTCAAAAGGTTATTAAAAAAAGTGCCCAGGTTACAGAGCCAAGTTGTCCACGCTTGGTTTGTCTGACATGAATCAAAGCAAAGGGGACCGGATGAGTCATACACACAGAATGGGGTGAGGGACTTGGCCGGTAAGGCTACAGGGGACTGGGTGAAAGGTTTTGGAGAAACGAGGAACATGGGCCTGATTTTCTGTGTGATGGAAAGCTTTAAGAAGGGATGCAGAGGAGTCTGAGCCTAGAGCAGAGGAAGAGACCTTTTGCAGAGAAATAGGGGCTGCATGAGGGCAGGATAAGTAGATAAGAGTTGAGAACAGCACCCTACAGGCTTCCTGGGGATGGGTAAGAGAATGAGGAGGAGGGGTGAGTATGAAGCTGAGGAGGAGAAAGAATTCGGGTTTGGCACCTAACTGGCATATGAAGTGTAGAGAATGGGGAAGGACTTTTGCTTTGGGAACAGGAGGTGCGGAATTGGCTGTCATTACAGTGGAACACAGAGATGGGGTGAAGGGAAGATACAGAACTCTCAAAGTTTCCAATGGGCAATAAGTAGCACACACAGAGCCTTATTATTCTAAGAATCAGGGTCTGTCCTCTGTAACTCTCCCAGCTTCCTTCCTAACAAACACCTGTGAGGCCATTACTAAACACAATGCTTTGTTTCCCACTCTCTGAGTCTCTACTAATGATTCTCTGATGGTATTCCAGGTGGTGAGACAGGGCAAGAGGTGATACTTTTGCTATTGTTGGGGGCAGGAGGCCTAGTATGAAGTCCAGACTTACAGAATCCCAACCTAGAGATGAAAGAACACTTTCAATGGACTTGCTGTGATGAATGGAAGCCATTCACTAGAACAGATAATACGGCCCGTGTTTATCAATGGGTGCAGATTGCCTCCTTCTACCCAGTTCAACCTGGACAAGAGGCCTTGAGCAAGTCAGGAAGAACATTTTGCCAGCCCGTCTAAGGTCTCTCTCTCCAGAAAACCGACAGCAGAACACTGAAGAATGCCTTTACAAAAAGGCCAGAAAGAGTACTGAGTAAGGGAGAAAGAAAGAAGGAAAAGCATAGACCAGGTGTGTGCTAAGTGATAAGATACACAACTGTTCAGTCCTAACCAATCTCGTCCACAACAGTCTGACCGAGTTTTTATACTTTGATGTCTAGAGCAAGGTGTGGGTTGTCCAAACTCCTGGTTGACCAGTGAGCATCCCAGTCAGAGAGCCACCCAATACCATTCTCGACAGGGAAAGTGAAGATGAACGTGACTGGAAGCTGAACAGTGCGATCTCACTTCCACTTCACGCTGACCCAGATGAGTGGTCTTGGACAAGTCATTTAGGATGCCCTGAGCCTCAGTTTCCTGAGATTATTATAAAAGTGATGCTAAATATCTGCTGTACTCTCTCTGTATGATCAGGGAAACTGTTTATTTCTTATGGTGCCTTATTATGTCACTGGCTCTGCCTAATGAGAGGCAGGGCAAATATTCTCATTTTACAGACAGTAAACAGAAGCTCAGAAAAGTTAAGAGACTTCTTTACGGTCACAGAACTTGTAAGAGGAATGAGATCCAAGTCTTCTGATTCTAAATCCATTTCTCTTTCTACCACACTATTCTGTGCTCAAATGAAACAGTTCCTGTGAAAGGACTTAATATAACAGTCAGCATTAAAAAAAAAAATCTAAGATGTATTAATTCCAAACACCATGTTTTCTTCTTTACTATATCAACAATAAGGAAACTGCTCTGCTTCCTGCAATAAATAATTTTATCAAATATACTTTCCAGCACCTTGCAGTGGGTTGGATGGTGGCCCCCAAACAGATAACGCACACGTTCTAATACCTGGAACCTGTAAATGTAACCATATTTGGAAAAAGCATCTTTGCAGATTTAAGTTAAGGACCTTGAGTTGAGATCATCCTAGATTATCCTGGTGGGCCCTAAATCCAATGACAAGTGTTCTTATAAGGGACACATGGAGGAAAAGACACAGAGGAGAAGGAAGGTAAAGATGGAGTAAAGAGAGATGTGGCCACAAGCCAAGGAATGCTACCAGCCACCAGAAGCTGGAAGATGCAATGAACAGACTCTCCCCTAGAGCCCCTGGAGGGAACATGACCTTGCTCTAGCAGCTCCCAGAATTGTGAGACCTACATTTCTGTTGTTGTAAGTTACCACGTTTATGAAAGGGGAAAACAAAGACTGAGCAGCTCACCCAATGTCATAAAGTGTATAAATATGGGAGCCCAGCTCTGACCTGGGTACTCTGGCTTCAGATCTGGTGTTTGCCATACAGTGCACTCTGAGCATGAAGGTCTGGAGGAGGGGGGCCCATCTGTCTTCCAGCAGACTATGTGATACAAACCCTGCTGCCAATAAAGTGATGGGTCAGTTATTCAACCCACACCTAGCTCCAGAAACAATCTGGCAAAGAGGAATCAGTGGAACATGGACACAGGCTCACAAGGTGATACCTACCAAAACACACTGGGATAAGCCTGCAGGCTCGGCTGTCAGGCCCATCAGTGCTGTTTCCAAAGCTACCTGCTCAGCGGCAGTGGCCCATTTACCTATTTCCCTACATCTTTATGGCAACAACCTGGGATAGAGTAGCTTTAGGGTTTTCCAAGGCTATTTGCCCAACAGCTGGAAAAAACCTTTCCTTTCTCTTGCTATAAATCCTGAAGCTTTCTGTAAAACAAAGTTCTTCTATCCTCCTGTCAAAAACAGAGCCATAAAGCCACTGGGGTATGGGTATTTAAGGTATGAGAGGACAATGGCTCCTTGGGAAAGGTGGAAGCAAAAAGGAAGAACTAGAAGAAAAACAGTTTACTTCCACTGTGGGACCTTGCACAGACAAACATTTCTCAGGAAAGCAAGAAGCACCAAGAGTGAGGCAATGTCCCTGTGCCATCCAGAGGTGCTCGTGTGCCTATGGCAGTGGATTTAGAGGACAAGGAGGGGACAGAATGTTGCTCTGAGCTGCGGCCTGTCACTTCCCAGGCAAAGACAGTTGTCTCATGGAATCCTTCAGGTTGTTAGGAAGACTGAAGTTAAGGGCCCAGTTTCAAGATAAGGAAACTAAGTCTCAGAGAGGCTATGGAATTTGGTTGAAAGTCACAAGGAACAAGAGACTGAGCTGTCTGACCCTGAGGCTCATTCTCCTTTCCTTTACACCACCCTGCCTTAAAAGGGTATTTCTTTCTGTGGAAAAGCCGATTTCTCTTTTTTTAAAATAAATTTATTTATTTTGTTTTTGACTGTGTTGGGTCTTCGTTGCTGCGCACGGGTTTTCTCTAGTTGTGGCGAGTGGGGGCTACTCTTTGCTGCGGTGTGTGGGCTTCTCATTGTGGTGGCTTCTCTTGTTGCAGTGCACGGGCTCAGTAGTTGTGACACGCAGGCTCAGTAGTTGTGGCTCACGGGCTCTAGAGCGCAGGCTCAGCAGTTGTGGTGCACGGGCTCAGTTGCTCCGCGGCATGTGGGATCTTCCCGGACCAGAGCTTGAACCCGTGTCCCCTGCACTGGCAGGTGGATTCTTAACCACTGCGCCACCAGGGAAACCCAACCCCTGTCCTTTTGAAATCTAAATGTCCTTGGGTTTTCTGGTTTCTGATATAGGTCTCACCACTTTTTTTTTTTTGAATTTATTTATTATTTATTTATTTTTGGCTGTGTTGGGTCTTCGTTGCTGCATGCAGGCTTTCTCTAGTTGTGGCAAGCGGGGGCTACTCTTCATTGCGGTATGCGGGCTTCTCATTGGGGTGGCTTCTCTTGTTGCGGAGCACGGGCTCTAGGTACGCGGGCTTCAGTAGTCGTGGCGTGTGGGCTCAGTAGTTGTGGCTCGCGGGCTCTAGAGTGCAGGCTCAGTAGTTGTGGCGCACGGGCTTAGCTGCTCCACGGCATGTGGGATCTTCCCGGACCAGGGCTCGAACCCGTGTCCCCTGCATTGGCAGGCAGATTCTTAACCACTGTACCACCAGGGAAGCCCCTCACCACTTTTAAATGGATGACAATGTCTGAAGGCATTTCCATTAACTCTTAATAAACATGAAGAAGTCTGACCTACAGATACCTAAAATGAACCGGACCAGGCCTTACCAAACAAAATAAAGGGTGTGTATATGTACTTTCCATTAAAAAAAAATTCAGGTGTTTCCTTTTCCAGTAGAGAGGAAGGTGAGAGATAGAGAGATGTGGCTTCAGAACAGCAGTATCAAAGCATATACTGGTGGGAGTCTGACCTACATAGAAGCTTTTTTTTTTAAAAAACAGCAGGCATCTGAAAGCCTGAAAAATGGAAAGGTTTGCTAAAATTAGGCTTTGCCTAGTGGAAAAATCCCTCACACTCTCAGGTTTATTAGATCTTATACTAAAGTGTTACGGCCACCATGCCTAATAGAATATTAAGGATTTTATTTTTATTCTTTGGGATGGGAGAGGCAGGTGGGTAAGGAACACAAAACTAGGAAAGGGAACCTATGAATTTCCAATCTTAAGCACATTTCATTGCTGTTTCTAACCATCCATGGCACACTCTCTGGCTGAGTCCCCCAGAGAACAGAAATAACAATCGGGGCCAAGCGAGGGGAAGCCCAGGCTCCTCGGAGATTGCTCCTCCCGCAGCAGCTTCCGGGGGGCACAGACGCTCTTTGTTGAAGACTGTGCCCTCACTGTTCTCTCTGTGAGGATAACCTGCTACTCCGGTAAGTGGCACAGCAGCCTTGTTATCACATCATGCAAGCAGGACCAAAGGCACTGCAGATAATAAAGACTTGGCTATGTGACGAGCTAGTCCTTTTCCCTTTTCAGTGTGGGGCTCTGAGTTGGGTGGAGAGGGGAGGCTGGGAAGTCATGAGTGGTTGTAATCCTTTCCTAAGTAGTATTTCCCACGGGGAGGGTTCTGTAAGTGGGTCTAACTTGGGGGCTTAAAAGTCAAGTGCCTAATGCCTTGCTTGAAATTTCCTTGAACAACCAATATTTACTAACTGATGCAAAATATTCTAGTTTATTATTAAAACATCTCTACCATCCCTGAGTTCTCATCAAATCAGATCAATTCCTACTCTGATTTTTCTTAGGCACTTCTAAAAATTCTTATATTATTAATGAGGAAACCATAAAGATATTTAAACCAACATGTCCTTTTCTCTCTGCTTTTCACAGAGACACATAACAAAGGCTTCCCCAATGCAGGTGGCTCACTGCAGATCCACGAGGCATGAATACTCAAGAGTGCCTCATTTACTATTTTTTTTTAATAGAACTTTATTGGAGTATAATTGCTTCACAATACTGTGTTAGTTTCTGTTGTACAACAAAGCGAATCAGCCATATGCATACACATGTCCCCATACCCCCTCCCTCTTGAGCCTCCCTCCCATCCTCCCTATCCCACCCCTCTAGGTCATCGCAAAGCACCAAGCTGATCTCCCTGTGCTATGCTGTTGCTTCCCACCAGCCAACTATTGTACATTCGGTAGTGTATATACGTGGACGCTACTCTCACTTTGCACCAGCTTCGCCCTCCCACCCCACGTCATCAAGTCCATTCTCTATGTCTACCTCTTTATTCCTGCCCTGCAACTAGGTTCAAAAGCCCAAGGGGAGGGCAGAGCTTACACTGCACTTACATACTAGATTTTTAGGTAATCTTCCTGTAAATACACCTGGCCCTCCGTTCCTCCGTATCCATGGGATCTGTATCCATGGATATAGAGGGCCGACTGAATTCACTGTACAGTGCCATTTTATATAAGAGACTTGAGAATCCATGGATACTCATGCATTCCCCCAATGGGGCTCCTGGAACCAATCCCTGGTGGATACTGAGGGATGACTGTAGGTGCCAAGGCCCCTGGAGGGTACCCCCTGCAGTCAGAAGTGTTCTCCTTGCTCACAATCAAGAACACCTCAGGAAACAGCAGCCACTACCCAGGCCACTCTCCTTGGTTCCCCATGTGCTGTCATGAATACAATGGTCCAGGGTGTGGGCAAGGGATACCACGCATGTGCTCAAGAACTGATGGCTGTCATGACTATTCACCTTGTGCCATTTAGAATGGCAGTCTTACAGGAAGAACTAGTAAGCCTTTAATTTAGGAATAACTTCATGAAATCAACTGTTTTTCAATTTAAATGAAAAGACGACATGTAGTGCTGTGTATTTTATGAAGATCAACAAAACCTAAGGGTGGTATAAGGATGGCTATGGCCACCTCCAGTTTCCATTTGCCAACTTTATACTATAGATTCTTCCTTTGACTATCTATTTGGTGGAAACAAATCAACTTGGGACACTTTATCACAGATAAGAACAAAACCTACAAAAAGCTGGAGCTCCCAGGTGAGTTAGGAGTCGGACCAAATAATAAAAGCCCAGGAAGAGAGCAGCATACAGATGGTACTCTCTATACAAAAATTCTAAGCATTTGAATGAATTAGAGGGGTGGAGGGGAAGACTGCAGAGGTACAAACTAAATGGAATAGGTACAGGTGTCAGTTTATACTAGCCCCGCTGGTGCCTGGGCCCATACGTGTTTGACAGTCTGGCAGATTCACAACAATGAGCCATATTTTCATGGGCTCTACCACTAACTGATGGCCAGTTATGTGAAGAAAGATTACATGTGATTTAACTGCAAAATTATTTAAATTCTACGAAGTCAGAGAGCTGGACAAATTCACCACTCAGTAACAAATCTGTCTTGACCTTCTTCTCACCACTTCCCCAACCTTGCTGGCTTTCAGAGGCTGATTTTTCTCCTTCCTTCACACACCATAAATTCTGACCAAACACCAAAACCTAGCAAACTGACCTGGATAATTACCCTCAGCTCCTAACATAAATGCTGTGGCCCGCTAACTTTTCTAGAACCTAGGAAATATTAGTTGGAAGGACCATGCTCACATTTATTAACTTACACCTGTGGCAAATAAGAGACTAAAGCTCTTCTCCACCTAAAACACTACAGACTCCCTCACTTGCTTTGATATATAAGGCCTCTTTAGCCAATTTCTAGAATATGGTGTACAAGACTCAGCTGTTACAATACAATCAGCCTTTTCTGAACTGTCGATATTGTGTGTGTCATACACACAATGATCATTTTCTTTAAAATTCACTTAAGAAAAGCCTATCTCTGTGAGAAAGTAAAAAGAGAAACAAAACCTATATTCTCTTTGTTAAAAGCTTTTCATTAGTGGGTTCAATTTATTTTTCTTCATTTTACTTTCCAACACACCTGATTTTTACATTCAAACTCCAAAACAATCTCACAAAAGGGGAGACTATGAAAAATGATTATCTTGAGCTGCTGGAACTCTCACACACTGCTAGGGAGAATGTAAACTGGCATTACCATTTTGGCAAAATTTTGGCAGCATCAACTAATGTGAATACATGGATATCCTAAGACCCATTCTAGGCACATAACAAATTCCACCACTTACGGGCGCACGCAACAGAAATGTATACCTATGTCTCCAAAAGACATGTGCACATGCATGTTCACAGCAGGAGTTACTATTCGTAATAACTAAAATGGAAATGAATCGAATGTCCATCAACAAGAGAATGGATTAATAAATCATGGTAGAGCCCCACAGTAGACACGTACAGCAAGAAGAAAGAACAAATCTATGACCAGTCACAACAATGCAGATGCAGCTCACACAGTGTTGAGTGAAAGAAGGCAAACAAACAAAAATCAGTATGTGATTCCATCCAGATAACATTCAAAACCAGCTCAGGGACTTCCCTGGTGGTGCAGTGGTTAAGAATCTGCCTGCCAATGCAGGGGACACAGGTTCGATCCCTGGTCCAGGAAGATCCCACATGCTGAGGAGCAACTAAGACCATGCACCACAACTACTGAGCCTGCACTCTAGACCCCGCATGCCACAACTACTGAAGCCCTCATGCCCTAGAGCCCACACGCCGTGACTACTGAAGCCCACGCGCCTAGAGCCTGTGCTCTGCAACAAGGGAAGCCACTGCAATGAGAAGCCCGCGCACCGCAATGAAGAGTAGCCCCCACTTGCCGCAACTAGAGAAAGCCCGCGCGCAGCAACGAAGACCCAACGCAGCCCCCACAAGAAACCAAAAAAAAACCCCAAAAAACCCCAGCCCAACTAGTGTATGATGTTAGACATCGGGACAGTTGTTACCCAAGGGCAGGGAGGAGACTGAGATGGGTATGAAGGGGCTTCTGGGTAGTGGTTACACAGGTATATTCTCTCTGTTAAAAATCATCAAGCAAAATACTTATGGCTTGTGTATTTTTCCATATGTACATTACATTTCAATAAAAAATGTTTAAGAAAAGAAGGACTTCTCTGGAGGTCCAGTGATTAAGACTCCACGCTTCCACTGCAGGGGGCGCAGGTTCGATCCCTGGTTGGGGGGACTAAAATCCCACACCACTGCACGGCGTGGCCAAAAAAAAAGGGAGGGAAGGAGGAAGGGAGGGAGGGAGGAAGGGAGGGAGGAAGGAAGAATAGTTTAAAATAGATTTTAAAAAACACTCTCATCATACACACAATGATCATTTTCTTTAAAATTCACTTAAGAAAAGCCTATCTCTGTGAGAAAGTAAAAAGAGAAACAAAACCTATTTTTATTCTAAAGGCTATTTTATGAACCCTAGTTTTTTACCACTATCTCCCTAAAAGAGCTGTAACTGAGTCTGCTCTAAACCCCCTTGGTCCTCCATCACGGAAGGTGGCATCGTGACATCATTTTGGAATAGAAGGAGCCCAGTATGAATCCTGGCTCCACCATGCAGCAAGGCGACGTGGCCTTGGCATGCACCAGCTCTTCAACTGTAAAGGCAGGACAATGAGAAGTAAGCAAAAATACTGGGGGTGAAGGGCCTGGCATACAAACACCTGTTCTCACCAGGATGTAATTTAGAAAAAAAGGTAGAAGGGTATCTTTTCTAAATGCAGATGGTGGAACTCCTGAGAAGTTCTCTGTGAACAGTTACTGTGGATGATGATGCTTTAGCATCATTAAGAACCAAATACCAAGGAGCCACAGCGAACCCCCTCCTAAACATTTATCCCAAGAGTTTTAGGAATTAAATTTTTAAAATAACTGTTTTTGAAAAATCACTTTGTGATCATCACTCTGTTAAGCATTCATATTTTTTAACTTGGAAGAAAATTAGATCTCACAGAGAGGTTTTAAGATCCACTCAAGCAGACAGACAGGAAAACTGAGAAATAAAGTATCCTGTGTCATGAGCCTGGCAGACTTCTAAAACTATCTCCACAAATGTCATTTAGATCAAGTGGCAAGTCGGATGATGGTAGCAAATTCCACAACTGCAATTTAATAGTGTGTGTGAGAGTGTCTCTGTGTGTGTGTGTGTGTGTGTGTGTGTGTGTGTGTGTGTGTGTGTGTGAGCGTGCGTATGAAAATGAATGCTTCCCAAAGTCAACCTAGCCCCATTTTTGGGTCAAGGCAATAAGAACTAATATCTAAACATGTTTGGGGTTGTAAATTAAAAATTCATGTTGGTAACACAAGTTGTCAGATCATAGTTTTTTCTGTCATGGCTTCCTCAGGCAAACATGCCTGGTTATTTCCATGAGATTTAGAAATTCTGTCATTTGGGGAAGTCAGGGCAACTGACATTAGTCATGTTGGGAATCTTCTCAGGCCTCCAAGGGTCTTTCTATTTTTATTTCAGCTCACCTCTACACGCCCTGGCCAGAGAACTTGCATCCCTCCCCAGAAAGCACAAATTCTGGCTCTGGCAGGCACTTGACACATGATTATAAAGTACCTATAAAAATCTTACAGGAAGACTGTTACCAAAGCAATATAATACACAGCACACAGCCATACATATTACCCTCTAGGAAGGGAAGGAATATTGCAGGGGGTGGGGGGGAAATGCTGAAATTAAAGGTATATTTTAGGTTTAATGATGTCAGTAGTTAAGTTTGAAAGAATCGTGAGCTCGACTTTCAAGGTTGTTAAAATGTGGTGAATAGTTGCCAACCTGAAGGGGAACCTGTGAGCTAAAAGATGGGACAATTTGAGCATGAAAATGAGTAAGGTCCGTAATAGACTGAAACACATAAAAATATATAAATTCACAATACTAAAAACATACACACACAACAGAAAAAAAACCCTTATTGGTAACCTTTGGAGACTGTGTGTGTGGGGGGTGACTTGGCAGAGGGGTTGAACTCATTATTAAGGTAACTGATAAATAAAGGGAAAGGATCAAGCATTTATCCAGCCTTTCCTGTAAGGACTGATTTTCAGGGTAACTAAATGATTGGTGAAGAAAAGCTTTTTAAATAAAAGAATCACTGCTAATAAATGTAGAAGAAATATAAATAAATGCAGATGGAATAATAAATTTAGAAATCTTACCATTTTGTAACACTTGATAAAATAACTGATCTAGGAAGCAACTCTCAATGGCAGGTAAAATCTTAAGTGAGTCTAATGGGGAACTCTGGAACACCAGAACCACTGACCAATCTGAACGCCACCAAGAAAGAACCAACATTACAGGAAAAATGCCTGCACCGCCAAAGTGAACTTGAACCTGCTAAAATATCCAGCGCCATCCTGTGGTTTATTTATGGGAGACCTGTGGGAGGGAGGAAAGGAGGGGGAAGGATATGTGAAATGACACCATGCACTTTGAGTGCACGATCGGGCACAGCCATGGGCGGAAGACCCTGATGTCTTCAACACATGAATGGCATTTTAAAAAAGAAGAAAAAAAGGGAGGGTGAATTGTTAACACGTTAAAATAGATTTAAGAGAACTATTAGCGAATTCAAACAAATGAAGCATTCAAAGACATTTAATTTATGTTATTAGGAATTATGGTTACTTTTGTTGGGTGTAATATAGTAGGTTATGTTAAAGAATAAGATCTCCATTGGTTAGAGATACGTTTTGAAGTCTCTCTCTAACACCAAAGTGAGGAGGAAGAGATAAAATGTTGATAATTTTGAAGCTGTGCAATAGGTATTTGGGGGATTATTATGCTATTCTCTCTACTTTTGTCTATAGTAGAAGATTTCTATAACAAAAAGTTAAGAATGGCAGAAAGGTGATGATCGCGATCATAAGAGTTCATTGTGCTATTCTTTTTGTGTGTGTCTATCTTTGAAAATGTCTATAAATTAAAAAAAAAAATGTAGACAATCCAAGGATGAATTTTTAAGGATCTCTGGGATATATTGCCGACCCACCCAAGAAAAAGGCATAATGCCAAGAGGACCCTGGAAAGAGAACATGGCAGGCATTATGTGGTGATGGCTATAAAACCAGATTCACTTGTGTAATATCCTAGATGATAATGGACATTCTGAACAGTTTTAGTCAGAAATCACCAACAGTGTGGGTTGCCCCTCTGATGCTCTGTGCCACAGGGATGACCCCAGACTGAGTGGTGAGCAGAGCCTTCCTCTCACCTGGCTGGGGTGGATGAGGCGGCGGCATCTGGTGGTGCATCAGAGGGTAGGGAGGGGGCTGCTGATGAGGCATCATGCCAGGGTGCCCTGCTGCTCCCAGTGGTGCCAGGCCAGGTCCTCCTGAGTGCTGGTGTGCCTGTTGAGGGTTCTGCCCATGCTGCTGCTGTTCCATTTGCTGTCGGGCTCGCAACTCAGCGTATTTCAGCTGTTCCATGTGGAAGTTCTGGCGTTCAGTAAGCAACTGCTGCCTCTGTTGTTCTAACTGTTAAGAAAAGGAAGGGGAAGAGAAATGAAACCAGGAGAGCCTTTCAGGACTGGATGCCAACACAGGATATCTACATGATGCCTAAGCTCCCCATACCTCATCACAGTTACATAGTCACCTCCTCTCCTGAAACAACCACAGTGAGAGAAAAGGCATTATTTCCCTAGTAGAATGAAGTCAAGTTCTTCTCTATGTTAAGTATAAGGTCTGCCTTTCCCTGGAACCTTCACCCGGTGGGGGGCTATTGTACTCAGGACACTTGTAATTCCCTCTGTTTGGCAGGCCTTCAGATATTTAAAAAACAGTTTCCATGACTGCCTTACTCTTCCCCAGGTGAAACAAGCCTCTCCTGTCCTCTTAATAGTTCCTTAGATACTATTATTTCAAGTCCAACCAACACTTCCAGGTGCTCTCTTCTGCATGTGAGCCTTTTGGTTACTATTTTAGAATGTGACACCAGAGTTAAATCCTCTGGATGAGTGGACGTGGCCTTAGCTGCAAAGATACACATTTTCTATACGGAACTTTGACAGTACCATTGTAAATCTTAGCTTCCAAGTACCCAAAATTATACTGGATGACACTTTCACAGCATATTTTAGAAGCCTAAATAAAAACTTACAAGAATCGTGGTTTGAAGAAAATAAGCATTTCAATATTCAAGATAATCTTTCTGGGGGCTTCCCTGGTGGCGCAGTGGTTAAGAAAACGCCTGCCGATAGAACCAAGATGGCGGAGTAGAAGGACGTGCTCTCACTCCCTCTTGCGAGAACACCAGAATCACAACTGGTTGCTGGACAATCATCGACAGGAAGACACTGGACTTCACCAAGGAGGATACACCACGTCCAAGGACAGAGGAGAAGCCACAGTGAGACGGTAGGAGGGGCGCAATCAGAGTAAAATCAAATCCCATAACTGGTGGGTGGGTGACTCACAGACTGGCGAACACTTATACCACAGAAGTCCACCCACTGGAGTGAAGGTTCTGAGCCCCACGTCAGGCTTCCCAACCTGGGGGTCCGGCAACGGGAGGAGGAATTCACAGAGAATCAGACTTTGAAGCCTAGTGGGAATCGACTGCAGGACTTCGACAGGACTGGGGAAACAGAGACCCCACTCTGGGAGGGTGCACACGGAATAGTGTGCGCATCGGGACCCAGGGGAAGGAGCAGTGACTCCGGGGGAGACTGAACCAGACCTAAATGCTAGTGTTGGAGGGTCTCCTGCAGAGGCGGGGGCTGGCTCTGTTTCACCGTGGGGACAAGGACACTGGCAGCGGAGGTTCTGGGAAGTACTACTTGGCGTGAGCCCTCCCAGAGTCTGCCATTGGCCCCACCAAAGAGCCCAGGTAGGCGCCAGTGTTGGGTTGCCTCAGGCAAAACAACCAACAGGGAGGGAACCCAGCCCCACCCATCAACAGTCAAGTGGATTAAAGTTTTACTGAGCTCTGACCACCGCAGCAACAGTCAGCTCTACCCACCACCAGAGCCTCCCATCAAGCCTCTTAGATAGCCTCAACCACCAGAGGGCAGACAGCAGAAGCAAGAAAAACTACAATCCTGCAGCCTGTGGAACAAAAACCACATTTACAGAAAGATAGACAAGATGAAAAGGCAGAGGGCTATATACCAGATGAAGGAACAAGAAAAAACCCCAGAAAAACAACTAAATGAAGTGGAGATAGGCAACCTTCCAGAAAAAGAATTTAGAATAATGATAGTAAAGCTAATCCAGGACCTCGGAATAAGAATGGAGGCAAAGACTGGGAAGATGCAAGAAATGATTAACAAAGACCTAGAAGAATTAAAGAACAAACAAACAGAGATGACCAATACAATAACTGAAATGAAAACTACACTAGAAGGAATCAATAGCAGAATAACTGAGGCAGAAGAACTGATAAGTGACCTGGAAGACAGAATGGTGGAATTCACTGCTGCAGAACAGACTAAAGAAAAAAGAATGAAAAGAAATGAAGACAGCCTAAGAGACCTCTGGGACAACATTAAATGCAACAACATTCACATTATAGGGGTCCCAGAAGGAGAAGAGAGAGAGAAAGGACCTGAGAAAATATTTGAAGAGATTATAGTCGAAAACCTCCCTAACATGGGAAAGGAAATAGCCACCCAAGTCCAGGAAGTGCAGAGAGTCCCATACAGGATAAACCTAAGGAGAAACACGCCGAGACACATAGTAATCAAAGTGGCAAAAATTAAAGACAAAGAAAAATTATTGAAAGCAGCAAGGGAAAAATGACAAATAACATACAAGGGAACTCCCATAAGGTTAACAGCTGATTTCTCAGCAGAAACTCTACAAGCCAGAAGGGAGTGGCATGATATACTTAAAGTGATGAAAGGGAAGAACCTACAACCAAGATTACTCTACCCGGCAAGGATCTCATTTAGATTTGATGGAGAAATCAAAAGCTTTACAGACAAGCAAAAGCTAAGAGTATTCAGCACCACCAAACCAGCTCTACAACAAATGCTAAAGGAACTTCTCTAAGTGGGAAACAAAGAGAAGAAAAGGACCTACAAAAACAAACCCAAAACAATTAAGAAAATGGTCACAGGAACATACATATGGATAATTACCTTAAACGTGAATGGATTAAATGCTCCAACCAAAAGACACAGGCTTGCTGAATGGATACAAAAACAAGACCCATATATATGCTGTCTACAAGAGACCCACTTTAGACCTAGGGACACATACAGACTGAAAGTGAGGGGATGGAAAAAGATATTCCATGCAAATGGAAATCAAAAGAAAGCTGGAGTAGCTATACTCATATCAGATAAAATAGACTTTAAAATAAAGAATGTTACAAGAGACAAGGAAGGACACTACATAATGATCAAGGGATCAATCCAAGAAGAAGATATAACAATTATAAATATATATGCACCCAACATAGGAGCACCTCAATACATAAGGCAACTGCTAACAGCTATAAAAGAGGAAATTGACAGTAACACAATAGTGGGGGACTTTAACACCTCACCTACACCAATGGACAGATCATCCAAAATGAAAATAAATAAGGAAACAGAAGCTTTAAATGACACAATAGACCAGATAGATTTAATTGATATTTATAGGACATTCCATCCAAAAACAGCAGATTACACGTTCTTCTCAAGTGCGCACGGAACATTCTCCAGGATAGATCACATCTTGGGTCACAAATCAAGCCTCAGTAAATTTAAGAAAACTGAAATCATATCAAGCATCTTTTCTGACCACAACGCTATGAGATTAAAAATGAATTACAGGGAAAAAAACGTAAAAAACACAAACACATGGAGGCTAAACAATACGTTACTAAATAACAAGAGATCACTGAAGAAATCAAAGAGGAAATCAAAAAATACCTAGAGACAAATGACAATGAAAACACGACGACCCAAAACCTATGGGATGCAGCAAAAGCAGTTCTAAGAGGGAAGTTTATAGCTATACAAGCCTACCTAAAGAAACAAGAAAAATCTCAAGTAAACAATCTAACCTTACACTTAAAGAAACTAGAGAAAGAAGAACAAACAAAACCCAAAGTTAGCAGAAGGAAAGAAATCATAAAAATCAGAGCGGAAATAAATGAAATAGAAACAAAGAAAACAATAGCAAAGATCAATAAAACTAAAAGCTGGTTCTTTGAGAAGATAAACAAAATTGATAAGCCATTAGCCAGACTCATCAAGAAAAAGAGGGAGAGCACTCAAATCAATAAAATCAGAAATGAAAAAGGAGAAGTTACAACAGACACTGCAGAAATACAAAACATCCTAAGAGACTACTACAAGCAACTCTATGCCAATAAAATGGACAACCTGGAAGAAATGGACAAATTCTTAGAAAGGTATAACCTTCCAAGACTGAAGCAGGAAGAAACAGAAAATATGAACAGACCAATCACAAGTAACGAAATTGAAACTGTGATTAAAAATCTTCCAACAAACAAAAGTCCAGGACCAGATGGCTTCACAGGTGAATTCTATCAAACATTTAGAGAAGAGCTAACACCTATCCTTCTCAAACTCTTCCAAAAAATTGCAGAGGAAGGAACACTCCTAAACTCATTCTATGAGGCCACCATCACCCTGATACCAAAACCAGACAAAGACACTACAAAAAAAGAAAATTACAGACCAATATCACTGATGAATATAGATGCAAAAATCCTCAACAAAATACTAGCAAACAGAATCCAACAACACATTAAAAGGATCATACACCACGATCAAGTGGGATTTATCCCAGGGATGCAAGGATTCTTCAATATACACAAATCAATCAACGTGATACACCATATTAACAAATTGAAGAAGAAAAACCATATGATCATCTCAATAGATGCAGAGAAAGCTTTTGACAAAATTCAACACCCATTTATGATAAAAACTCTCCAGAAAGTGGGCATAGAGGGAACCCACCTCAACATAATAAAGGCCATATATGACAAACCCACAGCAAACATCATTCTCAATGGTGAAAAACTGAAAGCATTTCCTGTAAGATCAGGAACGAGACAAGGATGTCCACTCTCACCACTATTATTCAACATAGTTCTGGAAGTCCTAGCCACGGCAATCAGAGGAGAAAAAGAAATAAAAGGAATACAAATTGGAAAAGAAGAAGTAAAACTGTCACTGTTTGCAGATGACATGATACTATACATAGAGAATCCTAAAACTGCCACCAGAAAACTGCTAGAGCTAATTAATGAATTTGGTAAAGCTGCAGGATACAAAATTAATGCACAGAAATCTCTTGCATTCCTATACACTAATGATGAAAAATCTGAAAGAGAAATTATGGAAACACTCCCATTTACTCCTGCAACAAAAAGAATAAAATACCTAGGAATAAATCTACCTAGGGGGACAAAAGACCTGTATGCAGAAAACTATAAGACACTGATGAAAGAAATTAAAGATGATACCAACAGATGGAGAGATATACCATGTTCTTGGATTGGAAGAATCAACATTGTGAAAATGACTATACTACCCAAAGCAATCTACAGATTCAATGCAATCCCTATCAAATTACCAATGGCATTTTTTACGGAGCTAGAACAAATCATCTTAAAATTTGTATGGAGACACAAAAGACCCCGAATAGCCAAAGCAGTCTCGAGGGAAAAAAACGGAGCTGGAGGAATCAGACTCCCTGACTTCAGACTATACTACAAAGCTACAGTAATCAAGACAATATGGTACTGGCACAAAAACAGAAACATAGATCAATGGAACAAGATAGAAAGCCCAGAGATAAACCCACGCACCTATGGTCAACTAATCTATGACAAAGGAGGCAAAGATATACAATGGAGAAAAGACAGTCTCTTCAATAAGTGGTGCTGGGAAAACTGGACAGCTACATGTAAAAGAATGAAATTAGAATACTCCCTAACACCATACACAAAAATAAACTCAAAATGGATTAGAGACCTAAATGTAAGACTGGACACTATAAAACTCTTAGAGGAAAACATAGGAAGAACACTCTTTGACATAAATCACAGCAAGATCTTTTTTGATCCACCTCCTAGAGTAATGGAAATAAAAACAAAAATAAACAAATGGGACCTAATGAAACTTCAAAGCTTTTGCACAGCAAAGGAAACCATAAACAAGACGAAAAGACAACCCTTAGAATGGGAGAAAATATTTGCAAACGAATCAACGGACAAAGGATTAATCTCCAAAATATATAAACAGCTCATTCAGCTCAATATTAAAGAAACAAACAACCCAATCCAAAAATGGGCAGAAGACCTAAATAGACATTTCTCCAAAGAAGACATACAGACGGCCACGAAGCACATGAAAAGATGCTCAACATCACTAATTATTAGAGAAATGCAAATCAAAACTACAATGAGGTATCACCTCACACCAGTTAGAATGGGCATCATCAGAAAATCTACAAACAACAAATGCTGGAGAGGGTGTGGAGAAAAGGGAACCCTCTTGCACTGTTGGTGGGAATGTCAATTGATACAGCCACTATGGAGAACAATATGGAGGTTCCTTAAAAAACTAAAAATAGAATTACCATATGACCCAGCAATCCCACTACTGGGCATATACCCAGAGAAAACCGTAATTCAAAAAGACACATGCACCCGAATGTTCATTGCAGCACTATTTACAATAGCCAGGTCATGGAAGCAACCTAAATGCCCATCAACAGACGAATGGATAAAGAAGTTGTGGTACATATATACAATGGAATATTACTCAGCCATAAAAAGGAACGAAATTGAGTCATTTGTTGAGACGTGGATGGATCTAGAGACTGTCATACAGAGTGAAGTAAGTCAGAAAGAGAAAAACAAATATCGTATATTAACGCATGTATGTGGAACCTAGAAAAATGGTACAGATGAACTGGGTTGCAGGGCAGAAGTTGAGACACAGATGTAGAGAACAAACGTATGGACACCAAGGGGGGAAAACTGTGGTGGGGTGGGGATGGTGGAGTGCTGAATTGGGCGATTGGGATTGACATGTATAAAGTGATGTGTATAAAATTGATGACCGATTAAAAAAAAAAAAAAAAGAAAAGAAAACGCCTGCCAATGAAGGAGACACGGGTTCTATCCCTGGCCTGGGAAGATCCCACATGCCACGGAGCAAGTAGGCCCGTGTGCCACAACTACTGAGCCTGCGCTCTGGAGCTCGCCAACCACAGCTACTGAGCCCGAGTGCCACAACTACTGAAGCCCGCACGCTTAGAGCCCGTGCTCTGCAACAAGAGAAGCCACTTCAATGAGAAGCCTGTGCACCACAGCGAAGAGTAGCCCCCGCTCGACGCAACTAGAGAAAGCCCGCGCGCAGCAACGAAGACCCAACGCAGCCAAACAAAACAAAACAAAACAAAACAAACATTATAATTTTTTTTTTTTAACGTGGCTACTAGAAAATTTTAAATTACATATATGGCTCATGTATTTCTGTAGGAGAGCACTACTCCAAGGCATTTGATAAGTTAAGGAAATGTAACATTTTAGCTTTCAGGAATAGTCAGTTTTATAGATAAATACTACATACTATCATTAGCAAAATCTAAGTGGAATACCCATGAGAATTAGCTTATGAATCTGGGCTCTTAGCAGAGAGTAGCTTGGGGAGAAGTCCCCGTGGAACCTAGTGAGACGCCTCACTGGCTATCAGGAGTAGCAAGTAGGGAATGTCCACAGACGGATGGGGTGCTGGAAGACAGGCCGTGGACACAGCATGAAGACAAGCGGCACGGCCAGATGAGGAGAAGAAAAGGAAAGAACAGATGGTAACGCTTATATCCCCGGTGCTGGTTAGCTGGCTTGCAGAGAGTCTCCCTTGGGAGAAGATCTGAAACGAACGATTTTGTGAGTGGTTGAGGGTTATCAGGAGGGAGGAAGCATGGTGCTACCATGGTCTAACAGGCTGGTGCAGGCTCTTCATTTTCTAAGGGTACCCGAAGAGGCTAAAGCCTGGCTCAGTTTAACATATCCTTCTTCTCATAATCAGAAGGGAGTTGCAAAGTGTAAACAGCAAGAGAATCCTCTGGAAGTCCAGCTCTGCAAGATGACTAATCAGTGAGATAATGTAAGTAAAAGGCAGACCGAAAAAACAGAATCTAAAGATTCTGACCATAAGTGCTATGGTCAGAAAGGTTTTGCTTTCTTCTAACCATTCTTCCCAGGAAATTTAGCACTTTGCTGAGGTTAGACTTAAGAGGTTGCCAGAAGAGGACCTCAACCTATGTTTTTGTTGAGCCACTATTGGTCTGGAAAAGTCGGCTGAAGTCCAGCAGTTACGTAAGAACTCCAGAATATAGGTCAAGATCTGCTTTATAAAAAGCTGAACTGTTACTGGATGAAGACTTTGTGTCTCTGAAGGGAAATTTTAGTCTCTGCCTTACCTATCTCAGTGGGTTTTTTTTTTTTACTGAACCAGCCTTACTTTGGGAACTGACCTTAGTATCGAAGTATTAATCTTGGAAAGAAAAATTTGCCCAATCTTCCTAGTTTACAAATGAACTAACCTCAATTATACTATTTTTTCCTGAGCTTCATCTGTCATTTCAAAACATAGAAGGTAATTAAAAGGTAATTAGAAGAATTAAAAAGGACGTGACTAACACACACACACACACACCCCCCCCTGAAAAGAACACCGTTTAAGCTTTAGATCCAATGTGGAATGAACAGGTCCTCTGAAGTGAGAGCAACGTCCAGACAGCAGGCTACCAGTTGGCTCCAGAGGGCCACCTCTGTTCTAGGGCACATGCAACAGAGCTTATGGACACATACTGGCCCCACCATCCAAAAGAAATACCTCTCTTGTTATAGATATCTTACTGTTACTGAATCCAATTGAAGACTGCATTCACTTTTGTGGCAATGAAATGTGGGAATCTTCGAGGAGAGTTTGACAGTACTGACGGAGCAAATTTTATTTTTTATTTTTTTTTTAAACTTTGGGTTTATTTATTTATTTATATATTTATGGCTGTGTTGGGTCTTCGTTTCTGTGCAAGGGCTTTCTCTAGTTGCGGCAAGTGGGGGCCACTCTTCATCGCGGTGTGCGGGCCTCTCATTATCGCGGCCTCTCTTGTTACGGAGCACAGGCTCCAGACGTGCAGGCTCAGTAACTGTGGCTCACAGGCCTAGTTGCTCCGCGGCATGTGGGATCTTCCCAGACCAGGGCTCGAACCCGTGTCCCCTGCATTGGCAGGCAGATTCTCAACCACTGCGCCACCAGAGAAGCCCCTGAGCAAGTTTTAAATTCACATAACCAAAGACCCAGTGATTCTACATCTGGAAATCTGTCCCAGAAATCTGTATGTATATTTGTATTAGGACAGTCATTAAAGTACTATTTTTGATGTACATTTATGTCTGAGATGCACTGAGTAAAAAAAAAGCAAGTTGCAACAACAATATTTATGTCAATTATATTTTTAAAAAAAAACCTTTGTGTCCCTGTATAAACATTACATACACACTGAAAATGTTCTGAAGACACTAGACTATTAACAGTGATTATTCCTAGGAATGAAACTGAGGGTAGAAGACACTTTTTAATTTATTCATTTCTTTATTATTTGAAAAAATTTTCATCACACCTATTTTTGTAATCACAAAACAAAATACTAAAATTACCCAAGTTATATGCTTCAGATAACTTGATTTTCTTCTCTCCCTTTTCTATTTCCAAGGACTATAGATAAAGCCCCAATAGCTAAACCGGATAGTGTAAATTACTCATGTAAATAGGGAGCTAATGAATCTGTTCACTTTCTTTCAAGGCTCCGATCTGGCTCGGCTGCCTGTGGCCCTGATCTGAAGACATTCCCACCCCCACTGCATTCAAACCCTGCCTTCCTCTCCCCCTTCATTCCTACACTGTGTATGTATAAAGCAGCCGAATCCAAGTGGAACCGGAACATAACAGAGCACTTTTCTACACCAAGACCCCAAACACACACACACAGCTGCAAGTGCAGCTGAAGTTCACACAGAGCTCTTCTCCCAACTTCATTTGCATAGAACAGGGAGGCGGGGTGGGAAAGAGTAAAAGAAGGTGGGGGCCTCAAAAATCCATCTACACTGCTAAGGGTCGAAATATCAGCCGAGACTTGAAGCCTCTGACTACTTGGCCTCAGAACTGAAGTACCTTTGAAAGGTTTGGTATCAGTAACCAGACATCCACTTAAGAGAAAATCAGACATACTCATTCCTTCTTACACCTCTGGAAAAACAAAACAACACAACTGCATCTTTCTGCTCCACTGGAGGCAGAAATCCAAAGGGGGACACGGCACCACTGCTGTGACTGTCATTCTGTCCTTGTAAAGTGCTTGCTGCCTGAGGCCCTACGACTTTTTTTGAATCAGAAGTAAACCTGCTCAGTCCTAAGTACAGCTTTCTTAATCTCAAATAAAACTATCCACAATGTCACGGTGCATGTCTAATAACAGTTTCAATTATATGACAGGCAGTACAGAGATGAATTACTACAAATATGCAGAAAACAAAGTTAAATACAATTCCCCTGGGGCAGTATAAAATTAACTGTTTGTTCTTTTTTCCTTAATTTATCACAGAGTACCACAAACTTTTCTAACCCTACACCCTGTGTGTGAGGACGTCCCATTAGTAATACCTTTAAATCCATCCAGAACTTGACCGTTTCTCCTCACTTCCACGCCCACCACCACCTCACGTGGACTTCCCAACAGCCTCCTCACCAGTCTCCCCTTTTCTAAACTTGTCACTTTATATTCTCTACAGACAGCAGAAAGACTGATCGTCACTTAACTGTAAGGAAGATGATGCCAGTTTTCTGCATGTATTCCACATTTTTATGGAATAAATAAAATAAGCCCTGCAATTATTCCACATTTTAATCACAGTAAAATGAAAGGCCTCTGGATGGTTTACAGGGACTTCTGTGATTAGGGCACCATTATCTCTGCCTTCACCATCTTACCTCTCCTTACTCATTCATGCCCCAGCCCACCCCACCTACTCCTTAGTTCCCAAACATGTCAGTCACGCTCCTGCCTCAGAGTCTCTAATGCTGGCTGTTTCTAGGGCTTAGAGACATTCGCCCAACTGTCAGTTTCTCAATAGGGCTTACACCGATGACACCACTTAGAACTGAAATCCTTCCCTTGCCCCGCCCAATCTCACCTACCCAGCCTGAAACATACAGGTATGTATACATACACAGTATATATGCATGCATACACATACAAAGCACATAACATTTAACATCCTTCATTAATTATTTAAGCTCTACCAAGGCAAAGAGTTTTGTTGGGTTCTATTCACCAGTGTATCTCCAGTACTTAATACGCCTAGAACAAAGTAGGTGCTCAATAAACATTTGCCAAACGAAAAAATGAACTTAATCCATCATCTATGACGTGAAAGCCATCAGCTCTGGGCAGGCTGACTCTTCAGTCTCCTCAGCAATCATACCTTTCTCTTCACAGTTTTGGATTTGGACCTTTTCTACAACTCAGATCAGTCCTTCCTTTACCAGGAAGCCTTCCTTGATAATCTGAGCCAATCACGGCCTCCCCTCCTCTGACTCTCCATAGCCTCACTACCTCGTGGTATCTTTGTGTCAGTTTCTCATCTACCCTCTCACCTCCTTAAGGACAGTGTCCAGGTTTCTCACAGCTTTGAGTTTCCTACAATGTCTCTCTTTTCAAAGGTATACAATTTCTATACCTAGTCAAATGAGAGCATTAAGTCCAGAAGCTATAAATGAGATCAACAAAGAGATTCTCACTGGTCTCAAAGTATTTTTTTTTCCCCCTTTAATCCCAATAAGAATGCTTTAGGTAGGACCCAGGCCTTCCCAGTTCTCTTCAGTCCCCAACACAGCCCATGTCTGACACCTGTTCTCTTGAGTGATGTGTGCTATCTGCTTGGCACGGAAGGCTGCACACTTGGGCAGACTCTCTCAGTTTCGAACCCAGGGCCAGCTTAGCATCCTCACCTCAACTGGGGTCAGTAGTCTTTATCGGGCTTCCCTGGTGGCACAGTGGTTAAGAATCTGCCTGCCAATGCAGGGAACATGAGTTTGAGCCCTGTTCCGGGAAGATCCCACATGCCGTGGAGCAACTAAGCCCGTGTGCCACAACTACTGAGCCTGTACTCTAGAGCCCGCGAGCCACAACTACTGAACCCACACGCCACAACTACTGAAGCCCGCGCGCCTAGAGCCCGTGCTCCGCAACAAGAGAAGCCACCACAATGAGAAGCCCGTGCACCGCAACAAAGAGTAGCCCCCGCTCACCGCAACTAGAGAAAGCTCGCGCACACAGCAACGAAGACCCAACGCAGCCAAAAATAAATAAATAAAAATAAATAAATTAAAAAAAAAATAGCCTTTATCATGTCAATTCCTGGACAGACTCTGTATATTCCATAACTGACTTCCTCCAATATTAGTACTTTATGAGAGGACTGTAACAAAAGCTACTGAGCTCTAATTATAGCTGTATACATAATATCTATAAAAGATATTAAATTGTTATATCCTTATTCTTAATTTCTAAATAATTAAGACTCCAGAGAACATCTGATTTTACGTCATTAGAGAAAGAAACTTCATATCTGATTCTGAAAGTGTACTAAAAGATTCTTGAAATCCATTGCTATATAAAGAAAACCAAATGTTTAATTCAAAAAAGCATGCCCTGAAGCTACTGCTTACTAGGTAAAGATGAGCAGGACCTCACCTACAGTGAACTGAGGAGTGTGGTAGGCAGAGCACTAGGCAGTGGGTTAGAACGCGCCGCTCCTGGCTGACCTGACCCCTTTCCACAATTTCAACTTTCAAGAGTCATAACAAAGGGTATCAAAACCTTGCATATCTCAGAGTCTCTAGGTAAAAATGCGTTAAGAATGGCTCATTTCTTTATAAATTTTGAAGTACTAGATAAAAACACAGAGCTGAACAAACACAGGTTTGAGACCCAGCTCTGTTATTTATGAACGGTGTGATCTGAGATACATGAAGTGTACCTTGTTTAAGCTCTAGACTCTTCGTCTATGAGAATGGTTAACAAAGAAATGGCCTCATGTTCCCACTCAGCATCATTGCTGGATTCTAAATGTTCATAAAGCCAACAAAGACTTATAAATATTAAGAATTTAATATATAATTTTTGATTATTGGTTTGCATAAAGGGAGGCATAGAAATATTTACTGAACACTTACTCTGTGTTCTAGGCAGTGTGCCAGGCACATGCCATAGTTCTCTCATTTAATCCCCACAACAGTCCTGTGAGGAGAGGAAATCATCAGTAGGAAAATAGCCACGGCTTTGCTCGCCCACAGGGAAGGACAGGATAACTAGTGCTGGGAAGGAGAAAAATAGATTATGTCTTACTGTGCATGAAATGAATGGAAGCCATTTTAAAGTTTGCAGGATTTTTTGGTTGTTGTGATAGTGAGCCTCCAAGGTTGCCCCCAGTGATCCCGCTTCCTAACACTTAGGCCTTCCCCACTGAGCCCTGCCAACCCACAGTCCCACCCAACCCCAGAATCAAGGTTGGGCTGTGGGACTGAGAGAATATAGCAGGAGCACAGGAAAGTGACTGCCAAGTTTAGGTTATAAAAGATACGGTGGCTTCCACTTGGGGTGCTCTCTCACGTTCTTGCTCTTTTCAGTCACTTGCTCTGGGGGAATCCACTTCATGAGGAGTACTATGGAAAGGCCCACGTGGCAAGGAACTGAAGCCTCCTGCCAATAGCCACACGAATAAGCTTGGAGGGGTATCCTCCAGCCCCAGCTGAACCTTATGAAGACTGCATCCTAACCAGAGACCCTGAGCCTGATCCACTCAGGAAAGCTGCTCTCAGATTCCTAACTCTCAGGAAATGTGTGAGATACTGTTTTCAGTCACTGCTTTGGGGTAATTTTTTACATAGCAATAACTAATACAGGTATGCTACTGACATTCAGTGGCTAGGGCTAGGGACTGTCTTATACAATGAATTTTACTGCCCCAAATGCTGATTAAGAAAAAACAGGCCGACCACCAAAGGACTTGAGAAAATCAACCTTGTGTGGTGAAAAAGATTCAGTAGAATGTTTTCCCACATTTTCGGTTGTGCTGTTTTATTCAGAGACTATTCTGTAAAATGTTTTATGTGCTCAATTAGAATTTAAGATAAAAAAAATAGATTCAAGTAAGAAAAACCCAGTGGACTCAGATTAATTTGAGATAAATAACTACTAGAAATCCAGAGCACAAGGATGTCTGCGAATCAGTGGAGAGAACTGGGAAGGGACTGAGGACTCTGCTATTCCAGGGGACAGTTCCACTAGGGGGGTTTAAAAGAGTGAGGAATCCACAAGTTCACCCTCTGAAGATAAAGCAATTTAGAGCTGAGAAAAGAGCCCCTTGACAATCTAGACATAGTTGCATTAAGTGCCCAGAGAGGGTCATGCCAATCTTCCAGGCTAACAACATCAGTTCTGCTTCATGAATGACAGCGAGGCGTCTGGTTGCCAGTGGGAACTACGCAATGATCACTTGAATTCTGCATGTACCAATAATCCATTACGTAGCCCCCTGTTATCCCAAGTACCCTAAAAAAGGCTATCAAATGACAAAAGGGCAGCTTATTAGGGTAAGATAAACACAAACACTCACTCTTCAAAGCTCTAGCTCACCTCTAGGAAGTTTTCTCTAATACCCTCTCCTTCTCCGCATCTTCCATGTATGTTCCCTTAAGAACTGAACACACGATATTGTCATTCGTCTTCTTGACTGTCTTCCCTGTTAAACTAAAGTAAGGTCCCCTAGGGTAAACTTTCCTTTCCACTTTCCCAGCTTCTGACACTGATGCTGGCATACACCCATTCAACAGACACGTAAACAAGGGCCTATGATGTGCCAGTTGTGTGTGAACAAAGACACTTAACAAACTCTGCCCTCAAAGAGAATATACTCTGGTATGGGAGGCGGACGCATGAACTAGCATTTACAATATAGTAAGTGCTCTGTTAGGCTGCTACAGAAGCAAATGGGGAGGGCATGTCACTCACAGGTTCAGGGCTGAGGGATGCAGGAGGCTGGCAAAGAGTAGGAAAAAAGGCCTTGCTGGTGGAAGAGCAGGATGCACTCAGGTGGCAGAGAATACACACGGCCATGAGGGAAGCCTGCATGTGGCGTGCTGTGACATGGCTGGTGCACAGAGAGCAATGGAGATGAGACTGGGGTGGCCTGTTGCTCCTGGGGCAGGAGAGGGCTGGTGATGTGAGAGATACTTACAGGATTAGGGAAGTGGGGATGAGGTAGCATAGGGTGTGGGTAGGATAGTTACTGAAGCAGCCTCTTCCTCATGGGGCAAGAATGTAAGTGGAAGAACAGGTCTTAGGACAAAATGAAAACGGGCTATTGTGATAGTTACTGAGCTACTCATCATGAAGAATCTGCCAGAGGACTTGCTTGGATTAACCACTAAGAAAGAGTCTACCAAATGCAAATGGATCCTTAAAATTAAAACTCTTCTGGAATGGTTTAATCTTAAGGTTCTCCCATTTAGAGATACCAGTATCTGGTATGCTGATAAAAAAGTCAAAACAATCAGAAAATCAGAAAAAGTCCTAACTAAATCCTCAAATTTAGCCCACTGTTTAGAAAGGCATTAATTCCTTTCCTGGTCAACTCATTAAAAAACAAATTTCTCCAGAGAACTTCATCCCTGTCTCTCCAAAAAATCCCTTGAAATAACCAAATGTTCCCCTGATTATATGTTTCTTACTTTTTGTGGCTTCCTTCCTCATTCTTGGCCTTTTTCATAATTCTTTTTGTCCTGTTTGGGCCACGTCCTTATATCAAGTGTATGCCAGAGAAAATGCTGCTTACCAGTACTCTGCTAGGCCTGGCTCCACTTGCCCTTCCCCATACAGGAGAGGGAAGGTAACAAATAGGTAATAAAGCTAAGTCTAAGATCCGACTATTATAGAAGGGAGAATTTGATACCATCATGTATCTGGAAAGCCAAAAGGTAGAAGAAGCTGAGGTTTAGATAATTATTTTCAGAGTTACTTTTATTTATCATCACTGGCTGATAATCCTTTTGAAAGGGCAAAGCAAACACAGAAAAAAGGTTAGACGACAGCCACGGAGACCAACAAATTACGTTACTGTATTTTCTCTATTTCTATTTCTCGTATTTTATGAAAGGTGGTCAGAGTTTAATTGTGAAAAAGCCACTATAAAATTCCCCTTACTTACAGCTTCTTTCTCTCTGTCCATGATGGTTTCCAGTTCCTCAAAATGTCTAAGTTTGATCTCCAGTTTCTTCATTTGCGTCTCAACCAGGAGAGCTACCAGAGACTTGATCTTTCTCTCTTCCACGGCAGCCAAGTGCTAAGGGCAAAAAAATCATTCAAAGTATTTAGGTAAACGTTTGCTTAAAAAACAGTAAGAAAATGCTGAAATTGCTATTGAAAGTGGGAATTATGGAATTAAGAATGGTGCCCTAGATGCCCCCTTTGCATGTTTTCTACTATTTATTTCAATTTAAAATAACAGGGACTTCCCTGGTGGCACAGTGTTTAAGAATCCGCCTGCCAATGCAGGGACACGGGTTCGACCCCTAGTCCGGGAAGATCCCACGTGCTGTGGAGCAACTAAGCCCATGCGCCACAACTACTGAGCCCGCATGCCACAACTACAGAAGCCCTCGCAACTCAGAGCCCGTGCTCTGCAACAAAGACGAGCCCCGCAATGAGAAGCCCGCGTACCGCAACGAAGAGTAGCCCCCGCTCGCCGCAACTAGAGAAAGCCCATGCACAGCAACGAAGACCCGACGCAGCCAAAAATAAACAGATAAATAAATAAATTTTTTTAAAAAATAAAAAATAAATAAAACAACAACTATCCATGCCTGAATTTCTGGTACTTACAGATATAAATCTATATATAGATATAAATCTATAAATACCAGAAATTAAGGATTAAAAGGAAACTTCTCCCATGCTAATCTACTCTCTTCAAAGAGCCCACCAAGGAGGAAAGGTTGAATCGGGCCTTGAAAGGCAAAGAAGAGGACACCATGGCCTGGAAGGCACTTCCCCATCTACCACCCACTTACCTCCCACCCTCACTCTGTAACTCTGTCTTTCCCTCCTTATGAACTGTCCTGGAGCAGGCAAGCAGTGCTCTCCCTCAGCAACCAACACTCAGATGCAAAGCCCCTAGTGAGTGTCTACTGTGAACAGAGAGGAGGGGGTGAACAATATTCCACCCCTAGTTTGGGGATAGGGTATAAGACAGGAGGTTATTCTGGAAGAATGTACCACTCACTCCCCTGTACAGGACTGATGAGTCCTCCTCATGCTTCCTGTCAAATCAGCAGCACACAGAGGAAGATGCCACATTACTCAGAGAGGATGAGGATCCCACATTTGGCCAACGTCCTGACTACGTGCAAAGCATCAATACCACCTTCTCCAGACACCATCCAAAAGCTTATACCAACAAACTCCCAACACTATTTTGTACTATTACATCTACTGAATTTATGTGCTTATCTTGCTTCTACACAAGGTTTTGAGAAGTAACATGGAGTGGCTGACTTACTGATCTGTGTTTCTTATAGAATCTAGAAGGAGTGAACATACAGGAGGAGTTTAATATAGGCTTTTGGGAACTAAACTGGTAGAGAACACTTAAATAAGAGCCTTATTTTTCACTCTTTTATAGTTGATAAAGAAAAATATAATTTTATATCTATAGAGACCCATCTGCAGGAAGATTCAGAAGTGTAAGCAAAAGATTTTATGAAAGAATCTACAGCTATTAATGGTCATGTTTGCCTCCCTAACTACATTAAGCTGCATCAATAACACCAAAAGTTTAAATAAAGATTACATGATTCTAAGCCTGCTATCATTGATCGTGTTATGCAATTTTATATTTCTAATGAGATATAAAAAAAAAGGTTACCAAAAAAAATTCAGACTGTCACAGACTTCTCAAAAGCAAAACTAGGTTTTTGAAAACAAAGGTAAAAATGCCTTCTAAATTGTGAGGGATAATAAATTTCAGTCTAGAATTTCAAGTACAACAACTTAAACCAATTAGGTGCAGAATAAAGACAAATTTCCAAAATCAAGGACTCAAAATCCTACACGTTTTTGAAGGACGTGCTCCAGTTAAGTTCGTGTAAACTGAGAAAAAGATAAAAGACATGAGATCCGGACATCACAGACTCAACCTAAGAAAGAAGTCCTAAGTTAACAGGGTGGCACAAACAGGCCAAAAGCAAATAGGGACAAATGAAAGAAGACTGGCAATATACTGATAACCAAAGCTGGGTGAGGGGTACAGAGTCATTACACTATTTTGTCTACTTCTGTATATATTCCAATAGTTGCATAATAAATTTTTAAAAAGGGCAGAAGGTGGGTCAATAGACGGTGCTGGGACAACTGGATATCCAGAAACAAAATGATAAATTTGGACCCCTACCTCACATAATACACAAAAATTAAGTCAGTAGATCATAGATGTACATGTAAGAGCTAACACTAAAACATTCTTAGAAGAGGTGGCGCAGTGGTTAAGAATCCAGCTGCCAATGCAGGGGACACGGGTTCGAGCCCTGGTCCGGGAAGATCCCACATGCCGCAGAGCAACCAAGCCCGTGCGCCACAATTACAGAGCCTGCACTCTAGAGCCCGTAAGCCACAACTACTGAAGTCCATGCGCCTAGAGTCCATGCTACACAACAAGTGAAGCCACTGCAATGAGAAGCTCACTCACCGCAACTAGAGAAAGCCTGCATGCTGCAACGAAGACCCAACGCAGCCAAAAAATAAATAAATAAAATAAAAATAAAGATTAATATAAATAAACCCTGATTTTCTTTATAGAATTATTTAAAACAAATCACTGCATCTTCTCATCTTCCTCCATCTTGCAATCCCTATTTATAAGAGGAGAGATAAAACAGATTTCTCTGAAAGAACTGGCCTGTTCCTATGTAGTCTCACTTTCTGAATTTTACTGACTGAACCCTAATGGACTTACTAATGTGCCATTTCTAGATCGCCTACATTTCTAGATCGCCTACATTACTAGATTCTTTTTCTTGATTTAACCTCCATGATTATTCATATTTTTACTGGTAAGAGATTCTGATCTGGAAGAAGACAAGAAATTTCCTTCATGAAACAGCATGCTTCCTGCTATTAAAGATTCTAAGAAATTCTGCTAATTTATGGATTTGGTGATATATATGTACCATCCAAGAAGTCACCAGAAGTCAAAAAGGCTTAAGAAGTAGATTCTGAAGGGAATTAAAAAGACTTCACAGGGGCTTGAAGTGATTAGACAAATGTTACTAAGCATTGGACAAAAGTTGCTAATGGATCGGATCCAAATACCACTTTTGTCTGCTTTAAGAAGAAAAAAAGATGGTAAAAGTGAGAGTTAACTGTTGGAATGCATTATGGGAGTAGGGTGAAATATGTCATACTACACACCCTGGTAGGTATTTTCACGCTACTTCTAATAATAACCTACCAAGAAACATGTTATCTCCATTTTATATAGAATGAAACTGAAGCTTAGAGAAGTTAAATATCTTGCCGAAGGTTGCAGTTAAATCAACGGGGAATTGAATTCAGTTCTGATGAGAGCCTAGAAGCAAAGCTGGGCAGTAAGAAAGGTGACACCGAGAGACAGGGAGGAATTGACAGTACTGTATAAATGTTTCCTTCTTTCCTTATTTTTTTGGGGGTGGGGTCCCTAAAAATTAGAACTCAAATCATAATTAGTATAGCAGAGGTGCTAAACAAAGAAAAAAAAAGATGGACACTTTTTAAAGCTAGCTGTTGGGTTTTTAATTGTAAAATGTTTGAAAACATTTTCCTTGGAATGAAGAATTTTTATCAGATTATGTTTCTGGGTTGGTTGGGGTCACAAGACTCTAAGTCTGGAGATCTGGGTTTTGGTACTAGTTCGGCCCATAACTAGTTACACTAGTTACATAATTTTAGGCCCATCATTCACTTAAAAAAAAAATTATTTATTTTATTTACTTATTTTTGGCTGCATTGGGTCTTCGTTGCTATGCGCAGGCTTTCTCTAGCTGTGGTGAGTGGGGGCTACTCTTCATTGCGGTGCACGGGCTTCTCATTGCGGTGGCTTGTCTTGTTGTGGAGTATGGGCTCTATGCGCATGGGCTTCAGTAGTTGTGGCGCACGGGCTTAGTTGCTCCGTGGCATGTGGGATCTTCCCGGACCAGGGCTTGAACCCGTGTCCCCCGCGTTGGCAGGCGGATTCTTAACCACTGCGCACCAGGGAAGCCCCTATCATTCATTTCTATGGATCTGTTTCTACATCAATGAGATGAAAAAGTTCAATAAATTCTAAAATCATTGTGTGATAACACACATGAAACGTTCGTTGTTAGGGCTTTTAAGTATCTATCAGACAGTAATCCATTTATAAACAAAACCTGTATGAAAATCATTGTGCAAAAGTAGAATAAATTTATGTGTTGTGTCCATGTGTGAGAGAGAAAAAGAGTTTCATTCCAAGAAATTTTGAATAGTATATAATCCCTAATTAGATTTCACCTAATAGAGTCACTCCTCAAGGTTACATTTCCAACATTTTATTCTTTAGTTTTTTTCTTTTCCTTTACACTAAAATGTCTAGTCTAACGTCTCCACTCAAATGACTGTGAGGTTCAAGGTTAATGACTGATTTTAAGTTCCTAAGGGGCAGGGACTATTCATATCTATTTTAGGCATCAAAATAAACCTAGTATTGTAGTACAGTGTTTGGCATATAATGGGCACTCAAATACTGAATAATCAAAGTATGGCACTTTCCACCTTACAGAATACTTTTTTTGGGAAGCCACGCCAGTGCCATATGGCTTGCAGCAGGATCTTAGTTCCCTGAACAGGGATCGAACCCGGGCCCCCTGCAGTGGAAGCGCAGAGTCCTAACCATTGGACCGCCAGGGAATTCCCCAGAATGCTTTTTTATACATAAATTTTACTGATTCTCATCGATAATCTGGTCAGAAAGGCAGATCAGAAAGGACCGCTGATTAAAAAAACATGATGTAGGTTCAGAAAAGTTATGTTAGCTGCCTAAGAGGTTAGTAAACGGCAAAGCTCGAACTAAAATTTTAAAGTCTAAATCCAAAGGATTTTAGTTATCACCCAATGTCTATTATTAACGATTAACAATTGATATTTTACTGGCTACTTTCCTGGGGAATTCTTAGAAGGGACTTGTGGTAGGTTAAAGACGGCCATAAACTCACTGGCCTTTCTTCCACTGGAGAGAGAGGGTCTACGACCCCTCCTCTCTAACTGCCTTGCCCTACAGAAAACAGTGGTGATATTTTCTGGGTCCCAGCTTGGGAACTCCCATGTCTTGTCTCTTGCAATGTTCTTTCTGGGAGTCCCAAGCTGCCATATGAGAAGTATATGATCATTGTGCTGAAGCGACCACAGGAAGAGACCTGGAGACTACATGGAGAAGAAATTGGACCCAGCTACCCCTGCCAAGGACTAGGACTTAAGGAAGCTACCTTGGACCCTTCCAGATGAACCTACCTGTAAGGTGAATACCACTAAATGACTCAACAGATAAAGCATGCAGCAGAATCACCTAGCTGTTCGGTGCTCAAATTTCACAAAATCATGAGATATAATAAAATGGTTTGTTGTTTAAACCACTAAGTTTTGCTATTGGAAAAAAAATGTGGTACCTGGAAATAGGGCGCTATTTGAACAAAAACCTAAAGTGTGACTTTGGCTGTGGGATCATGTGGTGAGTGCATTCTCAAGAAAACCACTGGTGAGAGCTTAAAAGAGAGGGAAATATTACTGTAGATTGAACAGAAGTAGATCTTTGCTATATAGAAGCACAAAGTTTGGAAACATTGTCACACTAGTGATGTGGAAAATAGGGTAATTAATAAATTTGTGGATCTGGCTGGAGTGATTTCCAGGCAAAATGTAAACATTCTTTTTGTATTTTATATAAGGAAAGAGGGAACCAAAGAAGGAAGAATTCAGTTTTCAGGTACAATTTAGACGAAACAGAGCACGGTTTGAAAATAAAACTGTTTCTCATCACTGGTTACTCCCAGCAAGAATTTGAAACTTAGAAATGGCTTTAGGACAAAGATCAAATCCAGAGCACTACAGTAAAATATGAACTCAGAGTAAATAGCTCCAGGTGTGCCTGGCTGTTAGACCTTTTGAAGGGAGTGCATAGCAGGGTTTCTAAGAATCGTAAGGGTATGCCTCTGCTAGACAGGAAGGCCTCTAAGTATCTTTAACAGCAGGTGTCCTATATTTTTTCATTGAGCTTCTTGGATCTATAAGTTAATGCATTCCATCAAATTTGGCAAGTTTTCAATCAGCCACAATTTCTTTTCTTTTTTTTTTTTAATTTCCCTGCATCTTTTTCGTTTCCTTCTGGGACTCTCATTACATGTATGTTGGAACACCTGACTTTTTCTGCAATTTCTGAGCTGAAGCTCTACCACTTCTCAAGAACAACTGATTCTCCTTTTGTTGTCTGCCTGGTTGATACCAGTGACCTGAAATGTTTGTTGTAAACTTGTTTTCTATGTTGGCCTCTATATCCCCTCATCACCCTGAATCTGGACAGAATGTTTGACCGGTAGAGCTGGGTAGAAGTTACACAGTGCTGGGTAGAAGTTACACAGTGCCAGGTATGGGCCCAAGCCACAAGACATTGGCAGGTTTCCCTTCTTATCATCCGGGACACTTTTCTCTTAAAGTTTCAAGCTGCCACATAAAAAAGTCCAACGCTTTGATACCACCCTAGTATGAAGAAGCCCAGGATAAGTTCTTAGAGAGGCTGTGTGTAGACAGTGATGCCAGCCAGCCTCCAGGTGGTACAGCCACCCCAGCCTAGGCATCAGGGGTGTGAGTGAAGCCATCTCAGGCTCTCCATAATAGCCCAGGCATGAGATGAATACACAGTAAACTAGCCAACGCCACACAGAGCAGAATTTTTCTAGCTGAGTCTGCCAGAATTTCTCACTCATAAAAATCATGCAAAATCATAAAATGATCATGATTTTAAGCCACTAAGTTTCGTGGTAGTTACATAGCAATGGATAACTGGAGCAGGAATACTGCTAATGCTCACGCTATGGATTCTTGACAGATGTGGCAACAGTGATGACCAAGGCCTTCCAAAAACAGGGCTATAGAGGGAGCCCCAACTCTTCACATAATGGCTTTATAGAACCTAAGAAGAATAAGATGGTCTGGGAGTGTGACACAGATGACGTATGGAATGTGGGAGAAACAACCTAAAAAACGATTAACGGTAAAAAGTAACTCGATCGGGACATCTATGTGAACTTTACATAAAAAATCACGGCTTCTAGCTGGTAGAACAGAAGTAGTTTCTATTTAGTCATGTAAGGATGGAAGTGAACAGGGCTAACTGCAGGCAAAATGATCAAATAGGTCAATTTTTCCTTCTATCTCCTCTCCGCAGTACCATCAAGTAAAGAGAGATGGCATCAATGATCAATACGTATAATGCAAATCAATTCAATCAATGTTTATCTGGTAAACCGTTGTGACTAAAATGTACAATGAAAATTTTCCTATCTCAAGAAAGAAGTTTAGGCATAAGGGAGCAAGTTATGAGGTATTTCTGAGAGGTAAGAAAAAAATCCTCCTGTTGCTCCAGAACTAACACCCAGTTACCATAAAGACAAATCTCGTTTTTAAAGTATGTGGACATGGGGTGGTAGTAGAAAAAATCTGAAGGAAACGTCTGTGTGGCCTTAAAAAAATGTGATTTCTGCTACCTTGAAAGAATTGAATCCTACTGCTGCTGATAAAAGAAGACCTATTCTACTTTCTGGAGTTTCTAAGTTTATTCCAGCAGTAGTTCTGTATTCTTACTTCCAGCTAAACCTAGATGGAAGGGATGGAGAGCACCCAGCCAACAGTGCTCCTTTTCACACCCACATACCACTATTCAGGTGGGTTAGTCGACAGCTCGTCAGTAGCTGGAATGAAAAAGTGGAGGTGATACCCAAGAGCTCCTCGTATGGCAAGGGTGGGGAAAGCCAGAAAGCATGCCCACCCTATCTGTTTTGGAGCTAGATCTAGAACCTCTAATTACCACTCCATGTCAGAGAGTGACAAACAATTAAAATGTATCAAGGAAAACTCTTAATAACAAAGCTGTTTATAAACTCAGAAGAACAAAAAGAGAATAAGAGATAACTTGGATAGGCTAGATAAGTTGTACTAATTACAGTAATTTAAGTGAATTCCTTACCCCTTAATTACCATGTAGCACAAAAATGATTATGTGTGCTGTGAAATGTATCAGATCCAGCTATAAGTGGCACTGAACAATTCATGCGTGCCAAGTCATGTAGCATGAGCATGTGAACACTTTCACAAATCAGTGGAAGACACAGGTGTTCTGAGAACGAAGACCCAAGTTCCCAGTTATTAGAAATAAGAGTGAGTGATGATGAGGGAGTAGAAATTCAGTGACCTGGAAAGAAAATGTTCTTTGGACACTCTTCTAAACCTTGTATTGACTATCCAAGGGCCAGGGCAACTGATCCATAAAAGCAGTTTCTCTGCAGTGAAGGAGTCAAACAGCTGTGGCAAACTGGTCAGTGCTACACAGTATACAAACTTCTGTGCCCAAAGCTGCACATATTAACAGCTATGAAAACATCATGAAGCATTCGTAAAACTTTTTATGGTAATCTACCATTTTAGTTCCTTCTTTGGCAACTTACAGTGAAGCACACATAGTAATACAGAGAGGAGAAATAATGGGAAGGAACAGTGAGAGAGGCGTGCTCTGTGAGAGGGGCGGGTATCCAAAAAAGCCCAGCTGGAGATGGGAGAGGGGGGCAGTTTGTCTGGTAGAACTGCAAGAAACAGTTCAGGACAGACAGGCAAGAAATGACACTTGAGAAGTGAGAAGGGTCCCGATCATGAAAAGACTCCCAAATTCCCTAAGGAGTTCGAGCCTGAGAGAGACAGGGAGGTTATTTAAGAAAGTATCATGCTCATATTTGTTTGTTTAAAGATTCTTCTACATATGATTCCTTTCATATTAAGTCATGGTGTTAGGAGACAGGCTAGCATCTACTCCTGAAGGGAATCACAGTAACTGGAAGGGACGTGAGGAAGCTTCTGGTGAGCTGGTAAGGTTATGTTGCTTGATATGGGTGCTGTTTGTGAGTCTATAGGTGGGTTCAGCCTGTGAAAACATTCACTAGTTGTAAACATATATATCTACTTATTTGTATATAAGTTATACTTCAATGAACAATTGAAAAACAAAAAAGATTACTCTGGCTGATGGACAGAGAATGGGATGAAGGAAACAGGCAATATATGATGGGTGTGGGGCGGGGGGGCCTGGGCATTATCGGATGAACTAGAGCACCAGGAAGGATCTCGTGGCTGAACAGCTATGGAAAATGAAAGAATGAGAGGAGTCAAAAGTGACTTGAGTGAAGACTGGGTGGACGGTTGTGCTATGCCCTGATAAAAGGCATACAGGAGGAAAGCCCTCCTGCCTTCCAGCTCCTCATTTATAAAATGAGAAAACATGCCCAAGACAATCCTTAAGGTCTCTGAGATCCTTGATGACAGTATGAACAGTAAGAACTTGGATAGCTTAGAGACAATGAGATAGCCAGGAGTCCAACCTGGCAGAAGACAGAGAGTAAAACAAAATGCTTCCAATGAAGGAAGAACAAAACCAAACAAATGTGAAACAACAGTCAAACTGGTGTCTACATCAGTATTCATTTAAACAAGAGTACACCTCACAAATTCCTAGAGGTTGGGGGTGGTAGAGGATAGAGAAGATCTAAAATTGTACTTAAGAACCATGAAGATCAGGAGGCATCTTTGGAAGAGACTGGCTAGTATGAATATGCAGAACCTCGATCTACTGTGAAGTAACATTCAGCTGGGGTATCTGTCTGAACTGACTCAGCAAGACTGTGACCTGTAAACACCCCTCCCCCACACCGTCTGCACCTACGTCAGACGGGTAGGCTCTCTAAACAGTAGTCTTATGGTTTGAACTGGGTCATCTATGGATCTGTTATAAATCATGCTACACAGATTAAACTCCTGGAGAAGTAGTTCACAGCAGCTAAACAGTCTGGGGGAATTAAAGACCATGAAAAACATCTTTACCAATGGATCAAGAACAGCTCAAGATAAAACGATTAGCTATGTTCTAGTAACCACTGCTTGAAATGTGGTGACCTATAATGACAGGAAACTACTTTTGAGGGTAAAATAGAAAAGGGGTAAATAGATTTTTTTAAACTTGACATATTCATGCCTGGAATGCTTTGAAGTGCTAAATTAAAACAAAGCAGGGAAAATGACATTCTCTTTTCTTCTTAAATATGTTGGGAAGCCAATACTATGTTATAAATAGAGAAAACCACCCCCAGGAAAGCTGGCAAATTCAAGAAGAAAAAGAGCTATTTAGGTTCCCTCTCTTTCAGTCTGTAAGAGGAGGGTGAAGTATTTATACAGGGAAACAGATTTTCATCTTAAAAATTACAAATACTTCAATCTGGTAGAAATTATTGGAAGTATAGTCCAAGACACGTTCTGCAGGCACATTAGAGGGACTTTAAATTCTGCCTTCAATCACTGCAGTCTTCCCAAAACTGAAGGACACAATGAATAAATTGAAGGCAGCAGCCACCTTTTAAGATCAGGTCTGCTATTTCCACCATTCTCCTGCCTATGGAATTCCTAACCGAGAAATGTCACTCAAGCAAATAGTCATCTCCTATGGGGTGCAAGGCTCTTTATACTAAATGTTCCCAAGAACCTCAAAACAATACAGCCATTCACGGCTTAAGAGAGCACTAGGAAAAGAGCTGTCAAGGGCAAACCTTGGCTTTGGTTGCAGCTGAGGCAAGAGCAGCTGCCGCGGCTGTGGCTACATTTCCTTCAGAAATTTCATGTTCTACTTTCTTCTTCCCAATATCACTTTCTCTTTCTTTACAAGTATCAGTGAGTTCCTTGTTCTCTTCAGTCTCCTTTTCTTCTGGGGGGAAAAAAAACCAAACCAGAAAGCTTTATTACCAGTGTGCCCAGTCTCAATAGGCCATCTTACTTCTCACCTCTGCCACATGATGAACTAAGACTGATGCTACAAAGAGATCTCAGTGCCTTTTGCTTCTTAAGATTTCTACTGAACCATTCCATGCATGTAAGTCTGCTTCTATTTGAGATGGATGTTCTAAATAGTACACTTTGTCTTCTCTTTATTTCTCTAAGCTCTCTGTGTAGTTCCCTTGAATATAAAGGAAAATTCAGGGGAACTAAGCCCTAAGACCAATACGTTTGTTCATCAGTCAATGAAATGCTCTGGGAAACCCGAGGGTCTGGAGAAAATCAGAAGCTGAGAACAGAGTACTTCTGCAAGTCTTTCGAGTCAGGCAGGATGGGACACGCCAGCAACGGACTGGAAATAAAATGGCAGGTCTGTGTGGTGACTTCAGGCACAGCTGAACAACTTGTTTGTCTATATATCACTGAAAACAATGTAGCCACTAGCATCAGCACTGGTACCTAAGTGCAAAATAAAACTCAAATGCATATTTACTGTTATGTTAAGAAACACATAATAAATGAGGGAATATTTCTACACAATTTAACTGCCTACATTTCTCCAGTGCTTTTACTGTTTTACATAATAAAGTCCAAAGAGTTTCCTCAACTTACCTGATTTGGTATCTTCACTAACTTCACTATCCTGTTCTTTCTCACTATTTTTTTCATTTTCTCCATCTTGAGCTTTATCACCTTCATCCATTTCATTCTCCCCTTTGTTTTCTGCCTGAAAGGGTTACAAAAGAAGAGGATAGAGAATGAGAAAAAAATTGTCCTTTTACAAGTGATATTATCTTAGAATAACAAAAGGTTCCACTATTTTTGGGAAGAAATGGACTAGGTTCAGAAAGGTCTTGGAGAGAAAAACTGGAAAAGAAATTAATAAATTCAGAGAAATACCTTTCACTACCCCCAACTCCTGAGTGCTCACGAGACTTTAAGTCTCCGAAGCACAAAGTTCCCACCCTCTCTGCTATAAGGCTAGGGATATAGTGTCCAAAGGAATGTCAGTGGGACTCATTTTCATTATTTACTGGTTAAATACTAAATAACTAAACAAACAAACAAATAAATAAATGGTTAGTTGGCTAGAAGGACTAAGAGCATTTAAAATGCACAGTATTGTTTAAACAACAAGGTCCTACTGTATAGCACAGAGAACTATATTCAGTATCCTATAATAAACCGTAATGGAAAAGAATATAAAAAAAGAATGTATATATATATATATATATATGTGTGTATAACTGAATCATTTTGCTGTACAGCAGTAATTAACACAACATTGTAAATCAACTATACTTCAATTTAAAAAAAAATAAATAAAATGCACAGTATCAACCAAGAAGCAAGATGAAATGCTGCCAAAATTAAAAGTTGACAAAGCTCTTCAATACAGCCATTTGCAATGGTTTTTAGGAAGAGCCACACTAGAGCAATCATTCATGTTCTGGGGACGGAAAACTTCAATTCCTCTGTGGTCAGGATTTGGTATCATTTGCTGATTTTGAAATCCCTGTGACCTTCGACAAATTGTATAACATCGTCTATAAAATGAAGAGACCATTATTGACTTGATGAACCTGTTTTAAGAACTCAATAAATTCATAAATGTAAATTACAAAGCACAGTATTTAGAACATTGTAAAAACTGTAATTAATTTTACTATTTTCCCCTTCCTCTCCTTATCTATATACAATTTTAAAGCACCGAATATAATCAAAATCTTAAATCCCTGCTTGTATATAGTCACTCAAACAGTGACTGACTGATTATCATGTATCCCGATCTTGAAGAGGCCCGATCTTGTACAGTCCTGTTCTTCTTGGCTCCCCTCACGTTTACAGCCTCTACGTGACAGGGATCAGGACACAAACATACTAGGCACTTGGATGCCCTCTGTACACTGCCTTTAGTGTCTCCCCCTCCACTGCTGGTTGGAATATTCGATTCCCCATCCTCCATTTCAATCTTTATAATTTTACCTGCTCTTTAAAACCTACTTCAAATGTCACCTTCTCATTAAGTTTTCCAAATATTTTTCTGCTGACAGTTAACTCTCCTAGAAAATTCCTTAATATTCTACAATTCTCTTCTGGCACAAGGACAGAACCCAAACCCTACAATTCAATATTCTTAAGGACCATAACTTTTGTATTCATATTCCCAACTGTGCCTGAAAGGGGTACTGAAGCAGAAGTTAGGGAGTAGATAAATCTTTGCTAAATAAATAAATAAATAAAAAATATCCTGTATTATGCCTTATGAGAACTATACCTTAAACCAGCAAAGTCCAAATGGCTGACAGAATCACTTATAGTCCTCTGAGAGGGACCCAAAAGATCAAAATAAACCCAAACTGTTATGCTGTGAAAGGTAGTGCTCTCTGGCTTGCCTGCTGTGGGAGAATTCAGACAGACTGATTTTTTACCTTTTCAGGCTGCTGACCATCAGTATCTGTTTCCATTTTTTCCTCTTCAGCTCCTTCTACAAGCAAAGGAATAAAAACAAGTAGTAGTACAATGTGGGGGAAAAGTAAAAGCTATTATAAAGCTGTGAAAGTATCTGAAATACAACTACACACAGTAATACGGACAAATCTCACAACCATAAGGTTGACATAAAATAACACATACTTTATGATTCTACTAATTGAAAGTTCAAAAACAGATGAAAGTAATCCGTGGTGTTAGAAATCAGGACAGTGGTTAACCAGGAAAGGGATGGGTTCAAGAGTGGCTTGGGGTGCTGGTAATGATCTGTTTCTTGATCTTGGGGCTGCTTACATGACTGTGTTTAATTTGTGAAAATGCACTGAACTGCCCACTGAGGGTTTTCATTTTTCTGTATGCATAAAAATTAAAGTTCAAAAACACCTTTTAAGTAAAAAAAGGCAAAAATAAAAATAATTTATTTTTAAAGATACTTAACAAGTATATATTTTGAGTCAGTCAGATACTAGAGAAACAGTGCAGAGCTAGCGATTCACTGAACCTCAAGAGCATCACACTCTGGCTGGGGAGGACATAAGCCAACAAGCCCACTGTGTTTGTGTACAGATGAGACGCTGTGGGAAGCACAGAGGGTATGGCTATCTCAGTCAGGGAAGGATAATAATTACATGAGAATTTTCGAGGCAGACATGGCTGGGGGGTGGGGGGCGGGGGCAGTGGTAGTACTTGTATAGAGAAGGACATTTCAAGGAAAGGAGGCAAAAAGACTCAAGGGCGTAGGGGAAATTTAAGTTGTGGTGACAACTAGAAAAGAGAAGAGAGATCAAAAAGAGGGAGATAATGCTGATAGGGGCTGTATAATGAAGAGACCTGAATGTTGTGCTAAGGAGGCCTTAACTACATCCTGTAGATAAAAAGTTAACAAAGACTTAAAAACAAAACCATGATACAATCAGATAAATATTTCTGGTTTTAGAACTTTATACATAAACAAATGTTTCAAACATAATGAGGGTTTGTTGTGGTTTTAAATAAAAACATTCAAATATCCTATAGCTTAAATTTTTATATTGTCCTCATAAATTATAAGGCTAATAGCATTTATACTCAATGAGAATATTTAAACATATTAAACAAAGATGTTTAAAACTAACAGTGTTAAAGTTACTAAATAGGAAAATCTCTATTTTTCCAATTCTTAAGAATATAATGAGATCTTCTTGCTTCCAGAATTACGGCTGAATAGGAGCTCCAAAGGACATGATATTTTAAGACATCATGAATCTCATATCAGGTAGAAGAGCTTTTAAAGATCACCACCTTCCCCAAAATGCCCAAGGCGTACAGAACCAGAAGTGGGACCAGAGTGTGGAAGTAGTGGGACCAGGTTCTGATTATTTGGGAATCTGAAAGGGAAGGGTTGCCTAGACATATTTGCTTCTAATACCTCACCATCAGGAAGTTGAGCCCATGGACTAGCCAACTGCAGGGCAGGAAAGGAAGCCTAGGATTCGTGCACAGAGAGCCAGCCACAAGGATGGCCAATGTGATCTCAAGCCAGTGGCAACCCCTGGCTACCTGAAAAAGCAGCAGAAGCATCCTCTGCAGACAGTTTTTCCAATTCCAATTTTAGCCAAAAAGACATCAGAGTAATAAGCTCAACAAAGAGCAAACATCAAGAAAGAAAGCCACTAAGACTGAACAGAAACATTAATCAAACAGATTCAGAACCTGAGGACTGCCAATATGAGATCTGTCAGACCCTCAATCTAGTGTAGCCATGGATGCAATATGTAGAGAATCACAAAGATCTCCAATCAACGTGAGAGTATTAGCGATTATCAGAAATTAAAAAAAACAAAAACCCAAAAGATAAAAATATTTCCTAGAAATGAAGTCAGGGTAAACAGATTAAACCAGGTGAAGAGAGGATTACAAAACTGTAAAACATATCTAAAGAAACGATCCATATATAGAACGGGACAATGGGGAATATGGAAACATGGAAAAAGATATGCCAGGCAAAACCGAATCCAAGGAATGGCAGTAGCCTTTCTGTGGTACTGTAAGTCAATATAGACATTAAGAATAGAGTATTATTAGAAGTAGATGGTAAAACATAATGATGAAAAAGGTTTAATTCACCAAAAAATTGTTAATTTTTTATACTTTTAGGAACCTAGTAAGAGTGTCAAACTATATAAAGCAAAAACTGACTGAATGGCAAAGAGAAAATGAAAATGTACATCATAGTAGGGAATTTGAACAGACTTGTCTCAATTAAGACACACAGTGGATGGTTCTAACATATACATGTAGAATTCTACACGTAACAATTAGAGAATATATACATATTAATTTCAAGCTTACATGGAACATTAAAAAAAAAAAATACTGATCACATCTTCCAGCACACACACACACACAAATCAATAAAAAGTTTAATCCATTCTAAAAAAAAAAAAATACTGATCACATATTAAGCCATAAAGCTAGTTTTCACAAATTTCAAAAAGTCAATGGTATACAGACTAAGTTCTCTCACCACAATGCAACGAAATTATAAGTTTAAAATATAAATTTCTCTGTGCTTGGAAATATAATTTTGAGAATCAGTAAAAATAGCACTTAGGAGGAAATGTAAATGTGAAATAAGCCTTCTTATTTTTACCTTAGAAAAGAAATAAAGGTTCAAAGTCTACAAGCTGTACATCCTTTTTAGGAAAATAGAAAAGAAAAACAGAATATAGGAGGTAGGGAGAAAAAAATTACAAGAGTGAAAAAAAAAATCAAAGAAATTTAAAAAATAGAGTTTAAATATATAACAGAATCATATATCTCTTCTGTGACAGATCAAGAAAAGAGATGAAAGGCACAAATTAATAATATTAGGAATGGAAGAAAGGCCGTAACTATTGATAAAAAAGCAAAGGTCAAAAAGGAAGTTGACAACAACCTACTGAAGAGGCGAAAATATTTGCAAATAATATGACTGATAAAGGGTTAATATCCAAAATATATAAACAGCTCACTCAATATAAAAAAAAAATCCAATTAGAAAATGGGCAGAAAACCTGAATAAACATTTTCCAAAGAAGACATACAGATGGCCAATAGGCACACGAAAAGATGCTCAAAGTTGTTAATCATCAGAGAAATGCAAATCAAAACCCTAATGAGGTATCACCTCACACCTTTCAAAATGGCTCTCAACAAAAAGACCACAAATAACACATGCTGGCAAGGATGTGGAGAAAAGGGAACCGTAGTACACAGTTGGTGGGAATGTAAATCGGTGCAGCCATTATGGAAAAACAGTATGGAGGTTCCTTAAAAAACTAAAAATAAAACTTCCATATGATCTAGCAATTCCACTCCTGGGTATATATTCAAAGAAATGAAGACACTAATTCAAAAAGATACAAGCAACCCAATGTTTGTAGCAGCAGTTACTTAACAGTGGCCAAGATATGGATACAACCTAAGTATACACCAAAGGATGAATGGATAAAGAAGATGTGGAACACACACACATACACACAGAGGAATATTACTCAGCCATAAAAAACAATGAAATTTTGCCATGTGCAACAACATGGGTGGACTTGGAGAGTACCATGCTTAGTGAAATAAATCAGACAGAGAAAGACAACTACTCTATGTTATCACTTATATGAGGAATATAAAAAATAAAACAAACTAACATAACAAAACAGAAAGACTCACAGATATAGAGAATAAATTAGTGGTTACCAGTGAGGAGAGTGAAGGGGAGAGCGGCAAGACAGGGGTAGGGGATTAAGAGGTACAAACTATTAGGTATAAAATAAATAAGCAACAAGGACATATTTTATAGTACAGGGAATATAGCCAATATTTTATAATAACTATAAATGTAGTATAAGCTATAAAAACATTGAATCACTATGTTGTACATCTGAAACTAATATAATACTGTAAATCAACTACACTTTAATAAAAAAGTGGAAGTGACAAATTGTTCTGAAAAACTTCAGGCCAAATAAAATAGGAAAATTAGATTAAATGAACAAATTATTAGAAAATTTATTTACTAAACAGATTTGGGAAGAAAAAGAAGTATACTAACAGAAAAACTGAAATAGTTTAAAAAAAACAAAAACACCACAGGTTCAGATGTTTTTACTGGGGAATTCTACTTTTTTTTTTAAAATAAATTTATCTTATTTATTTATTTTTGGCTGCATTGGGTCTTCGTTGCTGCGCGCAGGCTTTCTCTAGTTGCAGCGAGCAGGGGCTACTCTTCGTTGCGGTGCGCGGGCTTCTCACTGCGGTGGCTTCTCTTGTTGCGGAGCACAGGCTCTAGGCGTGCAGGCTTCAGCAGTTGTGGCTCACGGGCTCTAGAGCACAGGCTCAGCAGTTGTGGCTCACGGGCTTAGTTACTCCACGGCATGTGGGATCTTCCTGGACCAGGGCTCAAACCCGTGTTCCCTGCGTTGGCAGGCAGGTTCTTAACCACTGTGCCACCAGGGAAGCCCTCTACCAAACTTTTAGGGAAAAGATGATTATAATCTTTTATATAGGTGAGATAGGGTGAGATAGTAACTCTTTTCAGCTTTGCAGGCCCCACAGTCCTAGTTGCATCTACTCAACTCTGCCATAATAGCACAAAATCAGCCACAAAAGCCACTTGGAAATGAATGGGTGTGGCTGTGTTCCAATAAAACTTCATGGACACTGAAATCTAAACGTCATATAATTTTTGCATATCACAAAATACTATTCTTTTGGTTTTATCCAAACATTTAAAAATGTAAAATCCATTCTCATATATTGTGGGCTAAATAAAAATAGGTGGCAACTTGGATTTGGCCCAAGAACCAAAATTTGCTAACCCCTGCTCTAGAAAAATAGGATGAGTTCTGGATACAGACTAAGTACGAATCCTGTCCCCACAATTTACCAGCTCAAGTGACCCTGGGCAAGCTCCTTAGTTGACAGCGGCTTCAGTTTGCTTAGGTACAAAAGGAGAATAATTATTATTTCCTTCACAAGGGTAGTGCTAAGGATTAAATTAATTATTTCATGTAAAATGCAATAACTGTCTGGCTCATAGTGAGTGCTCAATGACAATTATTAATATTATCAGAAAGTTCAGCTGGCTGGACCCAGGCCCTCTCTCTCTATTAACATGATATATACTTCATTCTATCTCCAATCCTCCAACACTGAATTATTTTTCCATGTATATGTAACTCATCAAAAAAATAGCCCCAATTATTAGAGGGTATTTTGTGTGTCTTACATAACTGCCCCACAGCAAGAGAGCTACATCAAGTAACTGATATAGTTATACCTGATTTGACAAAAAAAAAAAAAAAAAAAAAAAAAGTCACCAAAGGCAGACAATTGTATTACATAAGGGAAGCCAATTTCTTCCTAAAAATTTTTATCCTACCATCTAATAAATATGATTCATTAGGCAAGTCACTTAAATCCTAGCTAGTCCTTAGAGGTTAAATGTCCTATTGTGAGCTGCTCAGAAGTTTGAATTTCTATTTCAATGCCTCTTGAAATAGATCTGAAAGAGCCCTTCAAATAAAACACTGACAAACAGAAGAGAGAAGCCCACTCCACATGACGTAGTCAAAGATCAAATACTGATCTACTTTTTCCTGAGGTTCACTAGCCTAGCATGTTTTCACACATTGGTGTTTTAGAACTGCCTGACTTTAAAGATGTTATGGGAATCCTCAGGAGAAGAATGAGGCTATTTATATGCTGTGAGTAGTATCTGAGGCAAGAATTGTAACAGTCACTTCTGGGCTTTATGTTCCTAGAAAGTGACCTTTTCAACATTATTATTATCAGGATGCTCTTCTTAATCTCCTGATGGACTCCAGACTAGTTCCTAACCTTCTCGAAAACTAGGAGTAATGAGTTGGGTTCTTCTGCACAGAGCTGTGACACATTATTCAAGATACATTCCTTGGAGTCCTGTATTCCATAAGGTGTTAATCCACTCACTGATATAGAAGAATCTTCTCTGAACATTCTACTTGTGATTCAATTTCCCTAAAAGCATAGTCAATTATAAGGAAAAAGCATCAATGAACTTAATCTTTCAAATTCCTCTAAACCAGAATTAAGATACAGACAGTAAATCTACTCAGTAGCAAAAATAAATAAATAAATAAAATAAAACCAATACTTGAGGCTAGGAAATACAAATGGAGGGTACAATAATAAGTATCTGACAGACTCTTGACAGGTTCTTAAATATACATATACATTCCAACTCTCTAGGGAGAAGGGCTGATGACCTAAAAGGGGCTGAGATTCATTCCGTTATGATATTTATTTAGGAAAATGTTCTTATTCTTAGGAGACACATGCTGAATTATTTAGGGGGTACAAAGAATCATGATGTCTACAACTTACTTTGAAATAATTCACCAAAATAATAATAAAATAAAAATTATTTATTAGATTCCTAGATAGATAAAAATGGCAAAATTGAACCTAACTGGTAGGCATACGAGATTTCACTGTGCTATCCTATCAACATTTCAGTATGTTTGGCTACAAGTAAACAGGTTATCAGAAAGGCTATTTTGTTTAGTCTCCAGGTCAAATTAAAAAAAAAAATTAATGAAGCTCTTTAATAAAAGGTTTAGTGATAAAGTAAAAAAAAACTTTAATATTCAAACATATTACGTACATTATTTGAAAAATAAATCAATTTAACAATTCCTAGATGGGGTCTATTCTCAACCTAGCAGAATAAAACTTAAAAACATAGGTCAGACCCTGACACTCTTCTGCTCAAACCCCTCATTTGGCTCCACCTCAGAGTAAACATTAAAATGTTACAATGGCCCACAAGGCCCCTCATAATCTCCTTTGACCTCCTCTACCCTGCAATTCAGCTACCTGCCCATGATTCTCCTTGCTATTCCTCAACTATGCCAGGCAGCTCCTGTCCAGCGGCCTGTACACTGGCTGCTCCCAATGCTTGGAACCCTTTGACCTTAGATGTCTACACGGTTCCCCCTTCCTTGCCTTCCACTTACATCTTTGCTCAAATGTCACTTTCTTGGTGAGACATTCATTCCCTGACCATTTAAAACTGCAATTCCCCACACTTCACTCTTATTGACAGGTCCCTGCTCTATTTTCACCATGCCACTTACCAGCCAACACACTCTTTCTACATATTTACATTTAATGTATACATTCTAAGCTTTACATATTAGACGCCTGTCCATCTTCCACCTATAAAATATAAAGTCCACAAGGGCAGGAATTTTGGTTGGCTTTGTTTACCAGTACCCTAGCACCTAGAACACAATGAGATGCCATGATAACACAACATATTTACAGTCTTATTTATCTCTGAGTTAAAAGGGGAAAAAAAGTTTAGCTTAAAACTGATATCCCAGGCCTTCCCTGGTGGCACAGTGGTTGAGAATCTGCCTGCTAATGCAGGGGACATGGGTTTGAGCCCTGGTCTGGGAAGATCCCACATACCGCGGAGCAACTGGGCCCGTGAGCCACAACTGCTGAGCCTGCGCGTCTGGAGCCTGTGCTCCGCAACAAGAGAGGCCACGATAGTGAGAGGCCCGCGCACCGCAATGAAGAGCGGCTCCCGCTCGCGCAACTAGAGGAAGCCCTTGCACAGAAACGAAGACCCAACACAGCCAAAAAAATAAATAAATAAATAATAATTAAAGGTGCTAATAATTTAAAACAAACAAACAAACAAAAAAACTGATATCCCATCTAAGAATGGTTACGTGGTATGGGCTCATACACTGAATTTTGCTCTGAGTTTCTCAGCACTTAATCTTGTATAGATGAAACATCCACAGTCACTCTTGCCTGTCTCTTTATGCAGAGCCTAGGTTTTCAGGAGGGCCGGTCTTTTCCTATTGCATTTGCCATAGTATATAACGTAATACATACAATGGAGTTATTAGACCTTTAATGATCCTTGTTCAATGAATGAAAAATACACAAACAGGGCTTCCCTGATGGCGCAGTGGTTGAGAATCTGTCTGCCACTGCAGGGGACACAGGTTCGAGCCCTGGTCTGGGAAGATCCCACATGCCGCGGAGCAACTGGGCCCGTGAGCCACAACTACTGAGCCTGCACGTCTGGAGCCTGTGCTCCGCAACAAGAGAGGCCGCGATAGTGAAAGGCCTGCGCACCGCGATGAAGAGATGCCCCCGCCTGCCGCAACTAGAGAAGGCCCTTGCGCAGAAACAAAGACCCAACACAGCTAAAAATAAATAAATAATAAAAATAATAAAAATAAAGGAATTCCTTTTAAAAAAAAAAAGTTAAAAAAAAAATACACAAACATACCTACATATTTTACTTCTGGCAGCATGCTACAGGGAAGAGAGGTTGAGCTTTGGGGTCAGAGACATTTAGGTTCAAATTTTACCCCATTCTTAACAAGCATGCCAATGTAACCTGCCAACACCTTAGTTTCCTTGCTTCTACTTAATAACAATGCCACTTTCTCCAAAGGGTTGTCCTGAAAAGAACCCTAAATGACGACACAGAAAACCCCTATATAATGTGTAACAAACATGGGTACTGAGAAAGAAATGTTGGTTTCTGATGACTTCTAAGCAATGTTTAAAACTTCTCTTCATTTCTTTGGTCTTAACTTCTCTCACCTTCCCCTATAACTGAAAGCAAATAAAATCTCATAATATTTTTAGGTTAAATAAAAAAGGTCTCAAATATCAGTATTATTCTTTCTATTCCTAGAATGGTCTCTGGTCAAACAAAAAACCATACAAACTTAGAGAAATCAGTAGATACTAATCAATGATTACAGTGTTAAAAGACGCTAAACTAAAGAAACTCCTGGGACTTCCCTGGTGGTGCAGTGGTTAAGCATCCGCCTGCCAATGCAGGGGACATGGGTTCGAGTCCTGGTCCGGGAAGATCCCACATGCCATGGAGCAACTAAGCCGAGCAGCATTAACTACGGAGCCTGTGCTCTAGAGCCTGCAAGCCACAACTACTGAGCCCACACGTTGCAACTACTGAAGCCCGCGCACCTAGAGCCCGTGCTCCACAACAAGAGAAGCCACCGCAATGAGAAGCCCACGCACCACAACGAAGAGTATCCCCTGCTTGCCGCAACTAGAGAAAGCCCACGCGCAGCAATGAAGACCCAATGCAGCCAAAAATTAAAAAAAAAAAAAAAAAGGCAGCACCAGCATTAGAAAACAATTAAAAAAAAAGAAACTCCTTTTGATAACACTTACTTCCCTAAATAATTCCCATGAGAAGTCTCCTAATAAATGAAAAATAAGGTGTTTCAGACCTAGTGTTCACCTATCTTAACTTTTATTTCACCAAATACTTCCCCCCAAATCCACAATAAAAAGTTAGATAGGCTAATGAGAGAAATCCAGTCTTGTATTTCGTAAGGAAACTTATTTATTTTTTCCCATATTATCATTTTACCATCATTAATACATAAAAGTTACTAGTGTAACTGTAAATTAAGTATCACAATAAAAAGTATGATTAATCTACCACCTAGGCACAATATTACCTTGATAAGGAAACCTACATCATTCTATCTCAAATCTGTGTGCTATGTAATAAGGCACGATTTTGTTATATAAAGTGTAAGTTTAAATGTAAATTTGATACTTCCTTTCTTTGAACTCTGAACTTGTAATGTGGTTCAGAAAGATAGGAGATATACTACTGACTCCCCACTACAACTTTGCTAAGCCAGTTCTACAGGGAGCACCATTTGTTGTTTCCTAATTTATTCTATTAGTCACAGCCCAATATAAAGCACTTTAACTGTAATAGGCCAGCATTAGTTATAGAATTCTGTCTACAACTCATTTAGAAATATTCATATTAGCCTGGTATTTTCCTTAACCCTTATTAAATGGTAAAAGGACCCAAATTCTATTGCTGCAACTATTGAGTATACACTGCACTTCAGAAAGATTACCTGATAGGCCACCTCCAGGTACTGCAAATGAAGTTTACTGTTCATGCCATTCAAAGAATCACCCTTTGTAGTCTCCAGTGCTTCCTGCAGCAGTCTGATCCAAGCTTTACAAATCATACATTCACTAATGAATCAGGAAAATCTAGCCCCACAGGACTAAGGTTGCTAGATTTTTTTTTTTTTAAGTCCTCTTTTAAATCCCACTAAACTAGAAATGGCCAACTTTGCAACCTGTTTCTTAACCACTAATCCTTTATGGTATCATCTACCAAAATTTTTAAAACAGATTTACATGTAAAACCATGTCCCGGATTTTGCAAAGTACAGAAACTTCTTTGAATCAAATAAGAAGGCTTTGCCAACCCTTTTCAATTCCATGACCACAGGGAACCAAAAGACCCTACAAATGAACCAAAAACACACAAAAAAAGTTGAGGAAAGTAAGACCTTTCCCAGGCATTCAATAGACCCAGGTTTTCCTGGCGTGAGCTGGGCACTGCCTCATGGTGCAGAATCAACAAAGAGCAACAGAGATGTGGCTTGGTTTGCTAATTTCAGTCTCCATCTAAGAGAAAGGAAAATAAGTGAGTTTTCAAACTAAGAAATACTGTGGATACTGTAAATTACTTTTTAACTCAAAGTCTTGGTACTCTGGATTAGTAACCAATATTAACAACAGTTAGGTCAATAATTTGTTCTGAAGACTAGAGTGAGAGGTTTGATTAATCTGAAAATCTGTTTCCATTATCTGCAAAATGAAACTGCTAGATTGACACTTTCAAGAAAGTAGAGAAAACAACAGGGGGTAGGCCCTATGCAAACTCATGGAAACCTAAGATTTTAGGCTAGAAGAGACCTTACTGGTACCTACTCAAACCACCTAGAATAGAGCACCAGGAGTTCAGATGGTATCATCTGTGGCATACTGGCTGACAATTTAAATTTTTACTTCATATTATCTTTATTCTATAAGAATAAATGAAAAAGACAAAATCACTGCAGCTGAAGCATAGGTTGTATAAATTTCATACAACTGATACAAAGTCAGAACTATTAGTCAAGACGACAGCAAAAAATCTTTAGCTTGAGTTATTCTTCAGAAATTGTTTCATGATGAATGAAAAAAATTAACGAACATTAAGAAACGTTGGAAATACACTACAGATAATTGTATATAAAACAGTATTTTTACTGTATTTTAGTGTGAAAATTACCCTCTTATATAGGAACACTTCTCGTTTGAGAAGTCAAGTATTGCTTATGAAGCTACTTTATTAAAATTCTACTCCTCTTCAAGATCAATTAAACAAAAACAGAAGTCCTTACTAGCAAAAATATCATTTGTCCAATATCACAGACTGGCATAGCTAAATGACACATTATAGAGAGTATCTAACCATCTCTTTCTTATTACAGATGAGAGAACTCAGAGGTAATGAACTCAGAGCTTTTTAAAGTCCTGTGACTATACAGGGCAGAACCAAAGGTAGAACCATGTCTGTAAAATCCTAAAATCCAACAAACAATATGCTGTCTGTAAAACAACCAGTTTACATCCAAAGACACAAATAAACTGCAAGTAAATTAAAGAAAAAAGAAATTCCATGGAAACACAGCAACCAAAAGACAGCTGGAGTGGTATGTTAACATCAGATAAAACAGACTTCTAAACAAAAAATGTTACAAGAGAAAAAGAAAGATATTACATAATGATAAAAGGGTCAACCCATCAAAAAGATATAACAATTATAAACATACATGCAACTAACAGAGTCTCAAAATATATGAAGCAAAACCAGACAGAACTGAAAGGAATACAGTCCACCCACAATAGTTGGAGATTTCAAGACATTTCAAAAAGGATGGAACAACTAGGAAAAAAGATAAAGAAGCAGACAACTTGAACAACACTATAAACCAGCCATACCAAACATACACAGAAGACACCATTCAATGATAGCAAAATACAAAATGAATATTTTCACCAGGACAGACAATATGTTAAGCAACAAAACAAGTCTCAATAAAATTTAAAAAACAGAAATCACACAAATTATCTTGTGTGAATAAAATGGAATGAAACTAGAAATTAATAACAGAAGGAAATCTAAAAAATTCACAAATTGGTACAAGTAAACAACATGCTGTTTTATTTTTTTAAGAAACTATTTTCTATCAACCTCTTTCCATTTTAAGAGTTTGTGGAAGAATAGCTTAAGACCACTGAGTGGTTTAAAAAACATACTCTTAAACAACCAATGGGTCAAATAAGAAATCACCAGGGAAACTGCAAAATATTTTGAGAACGAAAACAAAAACAAAACATATGAAAACTTACGGAATGCAGCAAAAAGAGGGATATTTATATAGCTATGAAAGTCTACATTATCTACATTAATAAAGAAGAAAGATCTCAAATCAATATCCCATCTTCCAACTTAAGGCACTATTAAAAGAAGAGCAAACTTAACCAAAAGCAAGAGAAGGAAGGAAATAATTAAAGATCAGAGTGATGATAAATTAAGAGAAAAGAAAAACAATACAGAGAACCACTGAAATCAAAAGTTGGTTCTTTGAAACGATTAAATTGACAAGCCTTTTTCTAGACTGATGAAGGAAAAAAAAAAAAACTGGACCAAATTACTACTATCAGGAATGAAAATGGAAACACTACCAACCTCACAGAAATAAAAAGGAATACGAAACCTCACAGAAATAAACCTCTACCAACCTCTACCACTACCAACCTCACAGAAATAAAAAGGAATATAGGGCCTTCCCTGGTGGCGCAGTGATTAAGAATCCAGCTGCCAATGCAGGGGACACTGGTTTGAGCCCTGGTTCAGGAAGATCCCACATGCCACAGAGCAACTAAGCCTGTGTGCCACAACTACTGAGCCTGCGCTCTAGAGCCTGCGAGCCACAACTACTGAGCCCGCACACCACAACTACTGAAGCCTGCATGCCTAGAGCCCGTGCTCTATAACAAGAGAAGCTACCGCAATGAGAAGCCCATGCACTGCAACAAAAAGTAGCCCCCGCTCACCACAACTAGAGAAAGCCCACGTGCAGCAACGAAAACGCAACACAGCCAAAAAAAATAAATAATTAAAAAAAAATTTTTTAAAGGAATATAAAAGAACATAATGAACTTTTAAAAAAACAGCTTTACCAAGATATAATTCATACACCATATATCAACCCATTAAAATGAGTATAATTCAATGAATTTTAGTATCTTCCCAGATATGTACAACAATCACCACAGTAAATTTCAGAACATTTTCATCACCTCAAAGAGAAACCCCATACCCTTTAGCTATCATCCCCCTTTACCCCTGTTCCTCCCAACCCTAAGCAATCATTAATATACTTTCTGTCTCTATAGATTTACCTATTCAGGACATTTGATATAATTGGAATTACATACTATATTGTCTCTTTTTACTGGCCTCTTTCACCTACCATATGTTTACAAGGTTCCTCCATGATGTGGCATATGTTAACACTTCATTCCATTTTATGGTCAAATAATATTCCATTGTATACCACATTTTGCTTATCCATACAGTTGATGGATATCTGAGTTGTTTCTACTTAGGGTTTTATGATTTTTTGTGTGTGTGTGGTGAACAAACTTGATAATCTACAAATTCCTAGAAAAACACAAACTACCAAAACTGTTTCAAGAAGAAAAAGAATAGACTTTCTATAGCAAGTAAACAGATTTTCTATCAGTAGTCAAAAAACATTTTAAATACAGCCACTAAAGAAAACAGTATGGCGGTTCCTCAGAAAACTAAAAATAGAATTACCATATGATCCAGCAATCCCACTCCTGGGCATATATCCAGAGAAAACTGTAATTCGAAAAGACACATGCACCCCAACGTTCATTGCATCACTATTTACAATAGCCAAGACATGAAAACAACTTAAATGTCCACTGACAGATGAATGGATAAAGAAGATGTGATACATATATACAATGAAATACTACTCAGCTGTAAAAAAAGAATGAAGTAATGCCGTTTGCAGCAACATGGATGGACCTAGAGATTATCACACTAAGTGAAGTAAGTCAGAAAAAGACAAATACCATATGATATCACTTATATGTGGAATCTAAAATATGACACAAATGAACTTTATCTATGAAATCAACAGATTCATGGACACAGGGAACACACTTGTGGTTGCCAAGGGGGAGGGAATTGGGGGAGGGATGGAGGGGGAGGTTGGGGTTAGCAGGTGTAAGCTATTATATACAGAATGGATAAACAACAGGGTCCTACTGTATAGCACAGAGAACTACGTTCAATATCCTATGATACACCATAATGGAAAAGAATATTAAAAAAAATATATGTATAATGGAATCACTTTGCTGTACAGCAGAAAATAACACAACATTGTAAATCAACTATACTTCAATTAAAAAAAACATTAAAAGAGGGCATAGGACTTGAAGGATTCACATACAAGTTCTATCAAACATTTAAAGAAGAACAAACACCAATACTTCTTTAACTCTTCCAAAAGTTAGAACAATTTCTAAAGCATTCTTAGAAGTTAGTATTACCCTGATACCAAAACCAGACAGCTATCACAAGAAATAAAAAGTACAAACCAATATCCCTTATGACTATAGATGCAAAAATCTTTAACATAATACTAGCAAACCTAATCTAATACAATATTAAATGGATTAGTCACATTGATCAAGTGGGATTTATCTCAGAAATGCAAAGGTGGTTCAACAGGTGAGACTCAATTAATATGTAACAAATAAATATTTACTTATGGAATAAAGTAAAAATACCACACAATCATCTCAATTGATACATTAAAAGCAGCTGATGAGAACTTCCCTGGTGGTCCACTGGTTAAGACTCTGCGCTTCCACTGCAAGGCGCACGGGTTCAATCCCTGGTCAGGGAACTAAGATCCTGCATACCGTGTGTGCAGCAAAAACAAAACCCCAGCATCTGATGAAATCCAAAATCCTTCCATGATAAAAACACTCAACAAAATAGAAACAGAAGGGAACTTTCTAAAGTTGATAAAAGGCATCTATGAAAATCGAACATATAACATCATACTAATGATAAAATGCTAAAAGCTTTCCCCCTAAGATCAGAAAAACAATTTCATTTACAACATTCAAAAGAATAAAATACAAAGGAAAAGATTTAACAAAGGAAATACAAGACTAAAAACTTCAAAACATTGTTTAAAGAAATTAAAGACCTAAAATAAATGGAAAGACATCCGATGTTCACTGCTTGAAAGACTTAACACTGTTGAGATGGCAATACTCCCCAAACTGAATGCAAATAAAAATCACAATAAGATACCACTTCACACACACCTAGGCTGGGTATTTTTTTAAAAAGGGAAGGGGAAAACAAGTGTTGGCAAGGATGTGGAGAAATCGGAACCTTCATACACTCCTAGTGGAAACAAAATGGTAAAACCACTGTGAAAACAGCTGGATAGTTCCTCAAAAAGTTAAAGAATTACCAGACAACAACAACAAAACAAACAAACAAAAAACCAAACAAAAAAAGAATTACCACATGATCCAGTAGTTCCACTCCTACATACCCAAGAAGCAGAAAATCACCAAGTAACCTGTACATGAATGTTCGTAACAGCATTATTCAAAAGAATGAAAAAGTGGAAACAATACAAATATCCATGAACTGATTAATAGATTAGTAAAATGTGGTATATCCACCCAAGTATATTATTCAGCATAGTACTGAATTACACTATAACATGGATGAACTCTGAAAACACTATGCTACCTGAAAGAAGTCAGACACAAAAGGCCACACATAGTATGATTTCATTTATAGGAAATATCCAGAATAGGCAAATCCATAGAGACAGAAAGCAGAGTAATGGTCAACAGAGCTAAGGAGAGAAAAAATGGGAAGTGACTGCTTAACTGGTACGGGGTTTTTCTTTTGGGGTGACAAAAATGTTCTGGAATTAGATAGTGGTGATGAATGAACAATACTGTGAATTTACTAGAAGCCACTGGATTGTATACATTTAAGTGATTAAAATGAAGAATTTTATTTCAATTTAAAAATCACCCAAAACAACAATAAACTTAAACCTACTCAGCAATATATAAATTAACCACAAAAGTCCTTTCAGAATTCTTATGTCTATATGCTCAAAACCTAGATCTAAAAACAGGCATCAGATACCTCACAACTGTGATATTATTATTATTATTATTTTTTTGTCCAGTATTTTTTAAAATTATTTATTTATTTATTTTTTAATTTTTGGCTGCGTTGGGTCTTCCTTTCTGTGCGAGGGCTTTCTCTAGTTGCGGCAAGCGGGGGCCACTCTTCATCGCGGTGCGCGGGCCTCTCACTATCGCGGCCTCTCTTGTTGCGGAGCACAGGCTCCAGACGCACAGGCTCAGTAGTTGTGGCTCACGGGCCTAGTTGTTCCGTGGCATGTGGGATCCTCCCAGACCAGGGCCCGAACCCGCGTCCCCTGCATTGGCAGGCAGATTCCCAACCACTGCGCCACCAAGGAAGCCCAACTGTGATATTATTAACAGTTATGAGGGGACTTCCCTGGTGGCACAGTGGTTAAGAATCCATCTGCTAATCTGCAGGGGACATGGGTTCAATCCCTGGTCCGGGAAAAGGCCACATGCCGTGGAGCAACTAAGCCTGTGCACCACAACTACTGAGCCTGCATTCAAGAGCCCGCAAGGCACAACTACTGAGCCCCGCATGCTCTAGGGCCCGCGTGCTGCAACTACTGAAGCCCGCGCACCTAGAGCCCATGCTCCGCAACAAGAGAAGCCACCGCAATGAGAAGCCCGCACGCCACAATGAAGAGTAGCCTCCGCTCGCCACAACTAGAGAAAGCCTGCACGCAGCAACGAAGACCCAACACAGCCAAAAATAAAACAAAAACGGTTATCAGACAATTTTTTAAATTCTATCATAAAAGGAAGAGATAAGAAAATCATACATTAATTTTTTATGATGCAAGTTTCTGTTGATCATTGTACTCACTCTTAAGTGCAAGCAGACCCAATTATTCTAGCAAGCTGATAGGAAAATACAACACCTATTATCCCTGTCTTTGGGGGCAGCAGTGACTCACCAAGCTTCTCTGGCTCATCTGGCCCTGTGCCTGCAATGCAGCTACTCTCCAAACCATAGGTGGGATCCACTTTCCCAGAGGCTCGTGCTGCTTCTTGTACTTTCTTGACGTGAGCTTCCACCAATTCCAGTGGTACCTCCTCCCGGACTCGAGAAAACTCTTCTGTTTAAGAATAAAAATGGAACAGTGATCTGGTTTTGCATAAATATTTGCTTCAACGTAAACTAGGTAATCTGACACAACATTAGTGTATCGTGTGTAACCTAGTGACCTTTCTGGAGACTCGATCTGATCTACCCCAGCAAATCAAGGGGGCCAAAGGAGATAAACATGTACAGTAATGGAATTCTATGACTCTACGTTTTACCCTACATGTCAGAGTGTCTTACTATATAAACAGGAGATCTTTAAATTTCTATTAGTAACAATCAAAACTGCTATCCAGGGACTTCCCTGGCAGTCCAGTGGTTAAGACTCCATGCTTCCACTGCAGGGGACCTCAGTTCGATTCCTGGTCAGGGAACTAAGATCCCGCATGCCGCAAGGTGCGGCGAAAACTAAATAAATATTTTTAAAATAATAAAAAAGAATAAAAAACTGCTGCCCAAATTTCATCTAACTCTGCTGGCTAGATTTTAATCAAGACAACAATAAGGATAAAATAACCAGAAAGTCAAGAAAGAGTTCTATGGTATGAGAAAATTCTAATTAGAATTAATGTAATCCAAGAATGTTAAATGACTCCTTTTTGCCAATTATATCAAATTCTAAATGAATCACAAAACATACCATTAAAAACCTGTTCTGTCCCTCTAAATTCTTAATAAATGCTCTTAGTCTGAAAATTATTATATTTTAAGTGTTTTAGTTTAAAATGTTATAATACTTCAAATACAACATGGTATCTTCAAGGGGTAGTATCTGATTTTTTTTTGTTATTTACATAACTGAAATGAATGTAACAGCTGATAACACTTAAATTTGAGATAAAATTAGCACAAAAGGAAGTATTAAACCATTATCTGAAATTGTTACTCTGGCGAGATGGCTTAACAAAGTCCATACCCAAAGCCGCTCTGGCTGCAGCAGATGCCACACGAGGATCCACCACAGATGCCAAAAAAGCAACAGTGCTCATGACTGGGTTTCCTGACTGACTGAAGGGGACAGGCTGGTAGGCCAGGGGCCCCAGGGAAGCATCAGAATTCTCAAGGTATGGGTCCTCAATGGGAAGTCTCAAAAAGTGGAGGATGCATTCATCCTGAGTGCGACTTCCAACGTGTTCTGACACTTTGTTCCAATCATCCTTATACATCTCCAGAGCCTATAACGGAAAAAAACAGGAGCTTTAATATCAGGTAACAAGGAAGTATTTAATGACATCAGAAGCCTGTGACTGTTCTTTAGATAGACTTTAAAAACAATAACGAAAATGATTATACTGTTCATAAGAAAATAGGTAGCTGTGATTGCTTTCATTATTATATTAAATTCTCAATCAGTCAAGAAAAATAAATAAAAGGCATGCATATTACAAAGGAAGAACAACTGGTTTTTATTAATACACATGATTGTTTATATAGGAAATCCTACAGAATCTACAAAAAAGGTATTAAACTAAAAAGTTTAGCAAGGTCACCAGTTAAAAGGATAATAGAAAAACTCAATTATTATATTTCTATATATACTAGCAATGAAAAATTTTTAATTGGAAAAAAGTATTTAAAATAGCACAAAAATGAAATACTTAGGAAAAAATATAATGAAGAATGTGTAAGACCAATATGCTGGAAAAAATAAAACATGCTGAGAAATCAAAGACCTAAATAAATGAAGAGATATGCTGTGTTCATTCATGAGAAGTCTCAATATTGTTAAGATGTCAATTCTCTCCAAATTGAACTACAGATTCAACGCAATCCCATTCAAACTTTTTTGTTAAAAATTACGAAACTGATGCTAAAATTCATAGAGTACACACATTTCTAGTTTAAAAATTTTTAAGTTTTCAGAGAAAATGCTGAAAAACTCCAACAAAACAGTAAAAGCAGTCTCCAAGAGGGAGAGGGATAGAACAGTATGAAGGAAGCCACAAATAGGTGGTGCTGAGAAAGTCAAGGAATGAATTGGGTAAAAGAATCTCTTGGGGAGCTACCGTAGCTACCAAAGTTACTACTCTCACATGGTTCTCTCTACAGCCATGACTCTCCACCAGGGGCAATTGTGTCTCCTTAGGGACATTTGGCAGTGGCTGGAGACATTCTGGGTTGACACAATTGGAGAGGTGCTACTGGCATCTAGTGGGTAGAGGCCGTGGATGCTATTAAAAATTCTACAGTGCACATAAGAGACCCCACAACAAAAAAGCTATCTGGCCCAAAATGTTAATAGTGGCGTGGCTAAAAACCCTACTGTAGAGCCTGATTTGCTAATACCGTGTTAAGATGAGTTCACCATGATGATGGTTCTCTCCATGTTTATTGCCTCAGTGAATTCTTTTTTAATTTTTAATTTTAATTTTATTTTTTGGCCATGCCATGAGGCATGCGGGATCTTAGTTCCTTGAACAGGGATCGAACCCACACCCCCTGCATTGGAAGTATGGAGTCTTAACAACTGGACTGCCAGGGAAGTCCCACCTCAGTGAATTCTTAAATCTGGATTCCAACTGCTGCTCCAGGCTTTCTTTCTCACTGGAGTGGTACAGGACTCCTCAAAAACCCAAGCCAGCAAATCACCTTACTCGTTAAATCCCTTGAAAAACAAGGCTAATTCTGGGTATCCTCTGGACAGTCTGTGGCTTTGGGTAGTTCTAAAAGGAATTACTCAGAAAAAAGATGCAGATTGTAACAAAAAAGAAAAGTCAATCTATCTCATTAGGGTCCCTGGGGCCAGAAACATATAAGTGAGACTGTCGTAAGTTTCTGATCATGGGTAGAGATTTTCTTGACATGTTCTAGGGTAACCTTTTCAAACAAACTTATTTTTAAAAGTTTCTTTCTTTATTCATTTTCCTTCAGCCAGAGAAAGATAAGAAAGTTCAGGAAGGTTTTTTCCAGAATAAAGCTAAAGAACTGTCATGCAAAATTCAAGCCAGAGCAAAGGCTGAGAAACAGTGAAGTTCTGAGCCTGGGCACTGGCATTACATAAGAGGGGCAGACTGAAGAGATGTTTTCAAAACAACATGGTGACCAACTGGCCGGGAAGGAGGAGAAGGGTGACATATAGAGAAAAGTTATTAGGAGACATTTTACACTACAAAACACTTTCATTCCTCCTGTCATCACTGGGGTCTTCACCACCGCTTACTTGGATTCTTAGAATTGCCTGTCTCTCTACCCTTAAATTCATCCTTCTTCCTGTCGCTAGAGTGAGGTATGTTTGACACAGGACACCGTCTCTCTCCTGCCTGAAACTATTTCAGTGTTCATCATTATCTTACGGAATTAAGGCCAAACATGACCAGGGCTCTGCTACTTCTTCCACCTCACCTCCGTACTCTTTAATGTTCCAGGAATACCCAGATCCCACAACACTGTTCCTAAGTACTGTGCCTATGTACAGTTTGTTCTGCACCGGAAATATCATGTACTAGAACCAACACCAGCACCCCACTCCAGGAAGCTGTCCATTATATCTCATCCACCCAGCCCAGTTGCGCAGCCACTCCTCTGTACCTCTCACGCTCCAGTCATACCTCTAATTGTGTTTTAATCGGTTTCTGTCACAGACTAGACTATGAATTCCTTAACTGTAGAGACTATGGCCTAGCCATCTCAATCTACAGCGTCTACCACAGTGCCTGAAACATAGTACCCAATAAAATGTGCTCAATTTAACCACAGGTAACTGGACTAAAGCAGGAAAGGAAGCTGACTTTTGCATGGCTCCAAGCATCAAAAAAACAACCTGGGGAACTCTCTGGCAGTCCAGTGGTTAGGACTCTTCACTTCCACTGCCAGGGACCCGGGTTCAATCCCTGGTCAGGGAACTAAGATCCTGCAAGCCAAGCGGCACGGTCAAAAAAACCAACCAACCAACCAACCAAACAAAACCCCCCTGTATTTAAAAAAAAAAGGCTTTCCTCAAGACAATTTTTTTTTTTTTACTGGAAGACATACTCATCTAAAGTGTAATTCAAAATTACACAGGAAGATAAGCAACAAAGATTTACTGTATAGCACAGGGAACTATATTTAATGTCTTGTAATAAAAATAATCTGAAAAATTATATATGTAACTGAATCACTTTGCTGTATACCTGAAACACAATACTGTAAATCAGCTATATTTCAATAAAAAAGAAATAAAATTACACAGGAAAAAATATTTCTTGGGTTGCATATCAAGGCAAAGTAGGTCAAGTGCATGCACACTGTGAGAAAAATCTTTGAGGCTGCTTACTGAATACCTTCTAATGCTATTGTTTCTATAATCTGGCCAGTATAAAATGAGAAACCCATCTACGGATAAACAAATATTAATACCTATCATGGATTTTCTTTGTAGGTGCAAGATTTTATGGCCATTAATTATTTAAGGGATAATAAATACAAAGCATGAGAAAGCAAAGCAGGCATGAGAAAGACAAGTTAACCAGGTAGAACCAACAAGCTCAAAGATTCAAGTTTTCTCAATTTCAAAGCCAGCGACAATGATAAATGACCAGGAAGAATACTGTAATCAGTTGTGGACTTAAAAGAAATCGTGAAAGCCTCTTTTTAAAAATCCCCTTAGTCACTATGGAATAGAATGGTGCTATTTCTTCTTCCTTTCTGGCACCCTGATTCTATCAATGCCATTTCAAACTGCTGTAAGGACTTCTTATACTGATGATGCATTTTCAGGTGAAACACCTGAAATTCCTCACACATTTTACAAATGAAATCTTACTCAAACATGACTCCATCTTCTTGATCTTATGCATGTCTACCAATTAAAGATCTTTTTCAAACTGCATTCATTTGTCCAGTGAATAGATTCCATTTTGGCTATTTGCAAAATTGAAATTATGCCCCCAATATTTGTAGTAACACAATAAAATGAACACAACCAAAAACAATAACCTGGGGGGCTTCCCTGGTGGCGCAGTGGTTGAGAATCCGCCTGCCAATGCAGGGGACACGGGTTCGTGCTCCGGTCCGGGAAGATCCCACATGCTGCGGAGCGGCTAGGCCCGTGAGCCACAACTGCTAAGCCTGCGCGTTTGGAGCCTGTGCTCCGCAACGGGAGAGGCCACGACAGTAAGAGGCCCGCGCACCGCGATGAAGAGTGGCCCCCGCTCGCCGCAACTGGAGAAAGCCCTTGCACAGAAACGAAGACCCAACACAGCTAAAAATAAATAAATAAAAATAATAAATTAAAAAAAAAAAAAACCCAATAACCTGCAGCATTCCACACAATAACTGTGCTTTGATAAGAAACCATATCAAATAAAGTATTTTAAAATAAAAGTAGTGGTCTCCCTCTTGTACTGTTGGTGGGAATGTAAACTGATACAGCCACTATGGAGAACAGTATGGAGGTTCCTTAAAAAACTAAAAATAGAACTACCATACGACCCAGCAATCCCACTACTGGGCATATACCCTGAGAAAACCATAATTCAAAAAGAGTCATGTACTAAAATGTTCATTGCAGCTCTATTTACAATAGCCAGGACATGGAAGCAACCTAAGTGTCCATCAACAGATGAATGGATAAAGAAGATGTGGCACATATATACAATGGAATATTACTCAGCTATAAAAAGAAACGAAATTGAGTTATTTGTAGTGAGGTGGATGGACCTAGAGTCTGTCATACAGAGTGAAGTAAGTCAGAAAAAGAAAAACAAATACCGTATGCTAACACATATGTATGGAATCTAAAAAAAAAAAAAAAAAAGGTCATGAAGAACCTAGGGGCAAGATGGGAATAAAGACGCAGACCTACTAGAGAATGGACTTGAGGATACAGGGAGGGGAAGGGTAAGCTGGGACAAAGTGAAAGAGTGGCATGGACATATATACGCTACCAAATGTAAAATAGATAGCTAGTGGGAAGCAGCCCCATAGCACAGGGAGATCAGCTCGGTGCTTTGTGACCACCTAGAGGGGTGGGATAGGGAGGGTGGGAGGGAGGGAGACGCAAGAGGGAAGAGATATGGGGACATATGTATATGTATAACTGATTCACTTTGTTATACAGCAGAAACTAACACACCATTGTAAAGCAATTATACTCCAATAAAGATGTTTAAAAAAAAAAAAAAGAGAAGCATGGGATAGGTTAAAAAAAAAAAAAGTGGTGGTCTCAAGAATAATCCTAAATATTTGGGAAGCTGCCTGTGTGATATACTTGTCTGATAAAATGGTATGATTTTGGCGAGGGCGGAGGTAGGCAGACAACAATAAACCCTAATGAATCTTCCAGATTTATCAGGGAGAAATTGACCATGTTTTTGGTTATAAATCGATTAAAAATTTTTCTTCTGACTTCATATTCTTAGGCTATTAATTACCAATAAACTATAAAAATAGAAGGTGTTAATGGTAAACAATGCTGTTGGGAAGCCTTTTATTTCTCTTTGTGTAAGCGCAGACAACACCTGTTGATTCAACAGCATGTTTAAAAGAAAAATCAACCACTGCACAGGTTCCACCTGCAGGAGAGAAAATGCACTATTGTGTGGGGATACTGTGGTTTTCTTGAATATGCTCAGGTTAAACAGTAGCTCAGCCATTCTGACCTCACTCTGTATTCACTATCCACAAACCTTAATGTAGCAGAGGAGAAAATTTTGAGTATCAATGTGCAGCAAGGAAAAGAGCTGACAGGAGCCTGTTGTTTCAGGTAGCGTTGCACAACTGAATTTCTCCCTAGAGCCCATAGATTCTAAACAAGCAATACACAAGCATATCCCATACATTCCCCCACAAATAGTGAGAACTTTAAAATTAACATCCATAGCACATATGGCTACAGAAGACAGCGTTGAAATAAATAAAAAGGAGCTCAGAAAAGAAGCTCTTTGCATATCACTGATACTCAATGGGCAGATAAGAATAAATTAAAATAGTGGTAAAAACTCAAAAAGAACAAATATTTTTGAATTTTGATCCAGAGAGACACAGAGAGAGAGAGACTAAGAGAGAATAAGGAAAAGTAGAAGAGGGGTGTAAAAAAGAAAAGGAAAGAGTTAATACACCACTAAAACTTCTTAATGAACCACAACTGTTGGAACAACTCAAAATCAAATTAAAGCAATGCAGAAACATGAGCCAACACCAGGCCCAAAGTATCCTAAAGTGTAGTCTGGATACTCATGGAGCACCAGACCCTTTCACGGGAACTGAAAGATCAAAATCATTTTCAGAATAATACTAGGACATTACTGTCTGTTCATTACGTTGACATTTGCTCAATGGTGCAAAAGCAATTAGTATGACTGCTTAGTATCAATCAAGGCAGTGGCACCATACTGTCTTGTCATTTTATTCTTCAGTGCCGCATACTTGCAGAAGCAAAATAAGCCAACTTTAAACATTTCCTTGATGAAACAGTAAAAATTATTAATTTTATTGAATCTAAATATCTTAGCCCATGTGTTTTTAACATTCAGTGTTATGAAATGGGAGGTACACAAGAGGACTAAATATCAACTCTCAAAGCATGATGGCTGTCTAAAGGAAAAGCACTTGTGATTGAGTTTCAAGTTCAAGTAGCCACTCTTTTCACTGAATATCATCACTAGAACGAATTGCTAACACACCATGGTTTTACAGACACAGATATCTGGCAGACATTTTCTCAAAAATAAACAATGATTCTTAAAAATGTCACTCCAGAGACTTCCCTGGCAGTCCAGTGGTTAAGACTTTGCCTTCCAATGCAGGGGGCATGGGTTTGATCCCTGGCCGGGGAGCTAAGATCCCACATGCCTCACGGCCAAAAAAGCAAAACATAAAACAGAAGCAGTGTCGTAACAAATTCAGTAAAGACTTTAAAAAAAAAAAAAAGAAAGTCACTCCAAGGAAAACAACTGATGGTGTTTGTTGCCAATGATTAAGTGAAAATTACAATTGTGAAAAATACTTATCCGCCATGAAAGCTTGTTCTACTTTTTTTTTTTTAAATTTTTTAATTTATGGCTGCGTTGGGTCTTCGTTGCCGCACGCGGGCTTTTCTCTGGTTGTGGCGAGCAGGGGCTACTCTTCATTGCGGTGTGCAGGCTTCTCATTGCGGTGGCTTCTCGTTGTGGAGCACGGGCTCTAGGCACGCAGGCTTCAGTAGTTGTGCCTCGCGGGCTCTAGAGCGCAGGCTCAGTAGTAGTTGTGGCGCACGGACTTAGTTGCTCCGCGGCATTGTGGGATCTTCCCAGACCAGGGCTCGAATCCGTGTCCCCTGCATTGGTAGGCAGATTCTTAACCACTGCGCCACCAGGGAAGTCCCGCTTGTTCTACTTTTTAAAAGACTTTTCTAATGAGATTGGTCACAGTATTATCAAATTAGATTTTTTCATATTGTATAATGAACTGCATCAATATTTGGAAGATCTGCATAATTCAGTAAACCAATATTTTCCAATTTATCAATGAAAGACATTATGCAATCATACATGGATAAAAGATCCATTACTAGGGCAAGAGAGATCAATGGATTCCATGCTGCAACTAACCTTTAAGAAACTATCAGTGGTCAAGTTTTAATGTAACACAAGCATACCTCAGAGATACTGCAGGTTCAGTTCTGGACCACTGAGATAAAGCGAATACTGCAATAAAGCAAGGCACATGGATATTTTGGTTTTCCAGCGCATATAAAAGTTATGTTTACACTATACTGTTGTCTACTAAGTGTGCAATAGTATTATATGTCTTAAGAAGAACACTGTATGTACCTTAATTTTAAAATACTTTGTTGCTAAAAAATGCTAACCATCATCTGAGCCTTCAGTGTGTAATCTTTTTGCAACAGTAACATTCAAGACCACTGATCACAGATCACTGTAACAAATATAATAACAAAAGAAAGTCTGCAATATTGTGAGGATTACCAAAATGTGACACAGAGACACAAGGTGAGCAAATACTGTTGGAAAAATGGCACCAACCGACTTGCTTAATGCAGGGTTTCCACAAACCTTCAATTTGTTTAAAAAAAAAAGGAGGGAGATGCCTGTATCAAAGAAGAATATTCATAATTACCTGAAAAGGCCATTAAGATACTTCTCCTGCTTCCAACTACATATCCAGGTGATACCAGACTTTCCTAATATACTTAAACTAAAACAATATAGCTGGTAGAAAAGCAAATATGAAAATCCAGCTGTATTCTAGTAAGCCAAACATTATAGATTTGCTAAAATATATAAATGCTACACTTTTCACTAATATCTTTTTTCAAAAGCTATTTTTCATAATAATGTTAATTATGTTAACTCAAAAGGGGTTCATTGTTATTTTAAGTGAATTAAATATTTTTCTCAGTTTTAATTTTTAATTAAAAAAATACTGATAAAGTCACATAAATTAAAACTCCTTGGAGTCCGCAAACAAAATTTTGAGAGTACAAGTGTTTCTTGAGCCCAGAAAGTTTGAGAACTGCTGACCTAGTCTAATCTTTTATTTGATACTTGATTTCTGAATTGCATATTTTATACGATATACAAGTTTCAATCAGATGCAGTACTCCAGTGAAAGGGAGCTCTCTTCCTCCATAAATTCACTGCTCTAATGTTACAGTTATAATTGGTGTAGATGCTGCCAGTAAATTACCAGCAGCAATCATCAACTTCTCCCAGGTTGACCCCACTATTGAAACTAGAAAGCCATGTATTTGTTTTCCCAGGATCACATGCAGTACTAGGTGTTTATGAGACCCATTTGATCAGTGAGATAGAAAGGAAACACTGATGAGGGGCTTCTGGGAAAGCTTTTCCTCACAAGAAGAGCCCAGGAAGAGAAGTCCCCAGGTGCCTTTTCCAATTCTCTTCCTGTTTTAAATAGGGATGAGAAGTCTGGAACTAACTACCAGCCTTCCTGTGACCAGAACACAAAGAGACAGAATGTGGACAGCTAAGGAAGGCAGAACAAAACAACAGAAAAACTAGGGACCTGATGATATAACTGAACAGTGGAAAGAATCTTGGAATTGCCATTCTGAAGAAATCTAGTTGAACAAAAAACCAAAGTTCTTTTGGTTTAATGTATTGCTCATCAGATTTTCTGTTCCATGTAGGCAAAAGCATTCCTAACATATTTAACAATAAACTTCCTCATTTGGTCCTAATTCAGCTCCCACACATACTATCCACAAATACTAAGTAGTGTAATGAAGTCTCCATTTTACCCCAACAATTGTTGTTCTATAACTAAAGACAAATGGTCCCTTCTTCGGAAATGGTTGATAAATATGAAACCAAATACTCTCTTTTTCCTACCCTTCAGGGTAGAAATAATTCCGAGATCTAGTTCTGTAAGAATTTGCAAGAATCTCTAAAGACATAACGAAATTAAAAAAGCATTCAATATGCTGACTGACAGAGACACGATGCATAATCACGGGCTTATCAGTCTTCCGCTTTCATAATTAAGATAATTTTTTCAATGGCAGGTATCTTCATCCACTTCTCAGAAATCCTTTTGGGAAATATGGAGGTTGTACACTCAAATGCATACAAGCACTAGGGAACTAATCTACAATGACTGAGGTGGGCTAAGTTAAGAAAATTTGGACTATGAAGAAATGCCCCATTTCAAAGGAACATCTGCTACCCAAGGCCAGCCAGCTAATTATTGCTATCGGAGAATAAGGGCCCAGAGTTGCCAGATCTTCTAATTTTGGAGGAAGAGTTAGATATCTAGACTGTTTTGGCAAATCTGCAATATTTAATTGTTGGCAACAGATTTAAAACAAAAAGAACCCAACCTGAGCCAAAATAACACATATCCAGGCTTGATCTCCCCTACTGACAGCTAGCACATCACCTCCAGTGTGATATTTAAATAAAACTCATTACATGGATTGAAAATTCTCAGGATAAATTCCAAAGGTATATTTAAAATGCTAGTCACAGAAACTTAGCACCCATCTCATATGAATAAAGGGGCTCCATCACTAATCTGCTTACCTCCAGTAGTAGAAGTGTCTCCTGTTCAGTCCATTCTCTTCCAGCACTAGCACCTTTACTCTAAAGAAAAAAATTCAGAAATTATTTACTCATTCCTAAAGGTTGAATATGGAGCTCATCAGGATTCCCTTCTAAGTTCTGCAGACTGTTTTCTGCAAACCACCAAAATAAGTCCCTGAGTAACAACAATAAAACACATAAGGAACCAAAACTCCCAACAGAAAGGCTGGCTTATTTCAAAGATTTCTTGCTATCTACCAAGGACTCATGGACTACTTAGACATTAGACATGGATTACTTAGACCACTTATTTCTATTATTTATAAGAAAACCAAGGCTGTGTTGTGTAAAACCAAATCAATTGATTCATACTTCTTGATTTGCAGATTCTACTCCATTCATTGAGAGGACTGGCTGTGTAGTATACCTGACATTATTCTTTAGCCGCCATATGTTACTAATTCAAAATACACATTCTAACATATTATCCCTTCTCTGAAAATTCTATTTTGGGAGATTACAATTTAAGAAATGAAGAGAAAACTTCTATAGTCCATGATTTCTTTGTGTCAATAAAGTTTCTCAATTCATTTGACTCAACCTTTCTGCACGATTGTGCTATACACTGCAGGTAAAAATTATGATTTATTAGGTCTCCATAATATTCAATCTATATCATTATGAAATATTTGTTCATTTGCAAAAAATGTACTAAAAATAACTAGTCTTTAAATACAGAATAAGAAGAGGAATCTAAGAATTGCAGGATTAAGAGCCTAAAGTATGCCTTTGTGAGGAAGAAAAGATGTATGTAGCTTTAACTCCCAATACACTGCTCAGACTCCTTGAGGATTACTTTAAGAGAACCAAAGACTACTCTTTTTTATTTTGTTTTTGGCAGCATGTGGGATCTTAGTTCCCCGACCAGGAACCCAGGCCCTTGGCAGTGAGAGCACGGAGTGCTAACCACTGGACCGCCAGGGAATTCCCCCAAAGGCTACGCTTAATGAACAAACATCAGAAGTGACCATCAATCAGATATGGAGCCCTGAGTGGAACAAAATTCATCAATATTTCATCTAAATTCTGAAAAAGAAGACCCAAATATAGGGCAGATCTGTAGAACCTAGACACGAATGACATTTACCGGGTAGGTCCACAGCAACCATTTCCCCACTTCTCAGCCACAAAGCATAGAAAGGATTTTCCCCATTCCTACCGGCTTAAGTCAGTTAATGTTTCTCCTCTTGATTACAACTTGAGTAACTTCATCAGGACCAGGGTTTCTACATGATTTTAGAATTTCTTTCTTTTGTATTTATTGAGGTAAAATATATGTACAACAAAATACACAAATCTTATGTGTACAGTGTGACTACAATTCTACTTATACACCCACGTAACAACACTCAAATCAATACTCAAAAGGCCCCCCCCCTTTAACCTCCAGTTGTTAACAAACCACAAAAGTATTGATACACACTATTCTGAATTCTACAATCGTAGGCTAGTTTCTGTGGATCTGAATTTTATATTAACAAAACCATTCAGTATGTAGTTTATGGGTCTGGCTTCTTGTCCAATATTATGGTAAGTAGATTCAACCTCATTGTTATATGAAGAAGTAAAACATTTCATCTCTGTGTAGCATTACATTGTTTGAATAAACCACAATTTACCTATTATATTATTTACAGTTTTTGGCTATCCTGGGTAAGGCTGCTATGGATGTTCTCGCACATTCTTTTATAAACCCATTTATCTGGTCTATATAGCCAGAAGTTGGATAATGGGGTACATATATGTTTAGCTATAATCGTGTTCTCTACACTTTTACTTTCTGGAAGAGCTTGTGTAGATTGGTATTATTTCTTCCTTAAGTGCTTGGTACAAATTCATCAGCAGAATCATCTGGGCATAGAGTTTTGTTTTTAAGAAGATGTTTAACTACATATAGATATTGTATAACAGTGTATAAATTATACACTTTAATAAGGTGGTTCAAGTGTATAATTTCTAGTGGCTGCTCTAAAAAATTATCACAAACTTGGTGGCTTAAAATAACAAAAATTTATCCTCTCACAGCTCAGGAGGCTAGAAGTTCAAAATCATTATGACTGGACCAAAATCAAGGTGTTAGCAGGGCAATGCTCCCTCTGGAAGCTCTAGGGGAGAATAAATTCTTTGTCTCTTCCTTCTTCTGGTGGCTGCCCCAGAATTCTTTGGTTTGTAGCCACCTCATTCCAGTATCCAAGGTCACATGGATTTTACAGCCTCCTCCTGTCTGTAAAATCTCTATACTTTTCTCTTATAAGGACAAATGTGATGGTACTCAGAGCCCACCAGAATAATACGGGATTACCTCATCTTAAAAGTCTTTAACTTAATCACATCTGCAAAGAATCTTTTTCCATATAAGGTAATATTTACAAGTTACAGACATGAGGACCTGATTTCTTCGGAGGACATTATTTTTAACCTAATATGCCAAGTTATCTCTATCCTGGAAAGACTTTTATATCTTGGTTTTTCAAAAAAATATATTTATTTATTTGGTTGCACTGGGTCTTAGTTGTGGCAGGCGGGCTTCTTAGTAGTGGCTTGCAGGCTCCTAAGTTGCAGCACGCAGGCTCCTTAGTTGTGGCATGCGAACTCTTGGCTGCAGCATGCATGTGTGATCTGGTTCCCTGACCAGGGATTGAACCTGGGCCCCCTGCATCGGGAACACGGAGTCTTAACCACTGCACCACCAGGGAAGTCCCAACTTTTATATTTTGTTGCTTTCAAGGGATTTGCCCATTTCATCAGAGTGTCAAATATTACCATGAAGTTGTTAAGCATATTCTTTATTGCCTTTATATATAAGTAGAATCAACAGTGATGTACTCTTTCATTCCTGATCAGGGATTTGTGTTTTCTCTTTTCTTCTTGATCACTCTGGTTAGAGGTTTATCAAATTGATTGATCTCTTCAAATAAACATCTTATTTTATTAATCTTCTCTATTGTTTTCCTACTTTTGGTTTCAAGTTTAATTTTGCTGTGGTGAGTCAACCACATTCATTCCATATGTATAAAATCATACAACCACACTGTATAATTTCAATCCTTTAAAACTTATGATACTAATTTTATTGCTCAGAATTGTGTACATTTTGTTGAGTATTCCCCATGAATTTTATTATTTTTTTTTTTTTTTTACTTTTTGGCTGCACTGCACGGCACGTGGGATCTTCGTTCCCTGATCAGGGATTGAACCCATGCCCCCTCCAGTGGAAGCATGGAGTCTTAACCACTGGAACACCAGGGAAGTCCCCCCGAGAACTTTAAAACAATGTGTTTCTGCTATTCTGCAGAATCTTCTATAAATACCAATAGGTCTTACCGGTTGATAGTGGCGTTGTAGGTCTTTTATACTCTTGCTGACTTTGTCTATTTGTTCTATCAATTACCGAGAAAGGATCGTTGAAATCTCCAACTATACTTGAGTGTCTGCCTATTACTCCTTTCTGTTCTGTCAGTTTTTGCTTTATACGTACTTCGAAGCTCTTTAATTAGGTACGTACGTATTTAGGATGATTGTGTCCTCTTGATTAATCAATCCCCTTATCATTATGAAATGCCTCTACTTCTGGTAAAATAAGTTGTTCTGATGTCTACTACTTTTATAAATATTAATATAGTGATTCTGGCTTCCTTTTGTTTAGAAGGTATGTCTTTTCCCACTCATTTTCTTTTGGTCTGTGTGTTTGTATTTAAAGTGGGTTTCTTGTAGACAATACGTTTGTCCTTGATTTTTTTTATCCCATTTGACAATCTCTGCTGCTGAATTGGAATATTAAAACCATTAATGTTCAATTCGATACTACTATCCCGATGGTCAGATGTAAATCTTCCATCTTGCTATTTTCTATTCTTCCCATCTGTTCCTTGTTTTCTTGTTTCCTTCCCTCTTGTGGAGTAACATTTTTGTGAAGTATTATGCTGTTTTTATTCCATTATTAGCTTATTAGTTATGCATCTTTAAATAGTTAATCTAAGATTTACAATATCCATCTCTAAACTGTCACAGTGTACTCTCAAATAATATTTTAGCACTGTCACATATAGTGTAAGAACTTTAATAGAGTATACTTCCAATTCCTTTTCCTCTCCTTTGAGTGATGTTTGGTCCTTAACATCAATATGCTGTGAACCTAAATACATATTGTTATTTTTGGTTTAAACAGTCTATTATCCTTTTAAACAATTAAAAATAAAAGGGAAGTGTCTTTAATACTGACCCATATGTTGACCTCTTCTGGCACTCTTTATTCTTCCATGTAGATCCAGTCCCCTCCCAAAATGCTTTATCAAATTATTAGTTTACCCTATAATCAATCTTTCTCAACAATTTCAGAACTTTACAACAGTTTAACTCAATTTATTCTTCTTCTGCCTTTCTATTTTTGTCATTTCTACATGTTACAAACCCCCCAAAATGTTCGTTGTTTAAAAAGTCTACATTCCTTTATATTTAAGTACTTATTTACACTTCTCCATGCTCTTTACTCCTTCTCTAGCATCATGTGCTTCCATTTGGAATCATTACCCTTCATCCTGAAGAACTTCCTTTAGTGTCCTTACATTGTGAACTAGTGATAACTGCTCCACCTTTTGAATGTCTGTGAACGCCTTTATTGCACTTTCTATTTTGAAAGGTATTTCTACTAGATACAGAATTTCAGAGTGACAATTTTCCTTTCAGCATTTAAAAATATTATTACACTGTCCTCTGGTTTCTATCACTTCTGTTGAAAAGTCAGACATCAGTTTTATCATTGTGCCTCTGAATTTAATGTGTCCTTCCCCACCCCCCCCGCTCCTTGGCTGCTTTAAGATGTTAGCTTTAAGAGTTTAAGCACCGGGACTTCCCTGGTGGTGCAGTGGTTAAGAATCCACCTGCCAACGCAGGGGACACGGGTTTGAGCCCTGGTCCGGGAAGATCCCACATGCCGTGGAGCAACTAAGTCCGTGTGCCACAACTACTGAGCCTCTGCTCTAGAGCCGCGAGCCACAACTACTGAGCCCATGTGCCACAACTACTGAAGCCCACGTGCCTACAGCCCGTGCTCCACAACAAGAGAAGCCACCACAATGAGAAGCCCATGCACCGCAACAAAAAGTAGCCCCCGCTCACCTCAACTAGAGAAAGCCTGCCCGCAGCAACGAAGACCCAACGCAGCCAAAAATAAATAAATTAAAAAAAAAAAAAAAAAAAAAAAAAAAGAGTTTAAGCACCATGTGCCTGAGTATGGTTTTCTCTATATCCAAACTTGGATATGTTCAGTCTCTCTTATTCTGTGAGTTGGTATCTTTTCATTAGTTATGGAAAATTTTTAGGCCTTACCTCTTCAAGTATTGCTTCTGCACCATTCTTTCTCTTCTCATAGGTCTCTAATGATAAATATTAATTCTTTTGACTGTATCTCATGTGTCTCTGTACTCTTTTCTCTTTGTCCTGTCCCCTCAACTTCAACCAATTTCTTTTTCTCCTGCTGTTTCAGTTTCAATGTATCTATTAACCTGAGTTCACTAATCCTGTCTTCTGCTGTGTCCAGCCTGCTGTTAAACCTATCCAATGGGTTAATTTCAGTATATTTTCAATTGTTCAATAGGTATTTGATTCTTTTTATATATTCCCATTCTCTGTTGAAATTCTCCATTTTCCCCTTCATTTTAACACATTAATCACAGTTATTTTTAAACACCTATCTTCTAACCATACTAAGGTAAGATAAGTGACTTTTACAAAATGTCATCAGATTTAAGTAGAAAGCACCTCCTTACCCTACAGAAAGTAAAACAAGTTTCTTACGGAAAATGATGCTCCTTAGAAGGAAGAAGGACAAAGAGCACATGCTAGCTTGTAGTCCGTATGTCCCTATAGAAAAATCCTTACCTTTGCTAAGGTTTTCTTGGAGTAAATGTCAGTACGAAGACCAAAGTTCTGCAAATCAATTGGTTTTTCCTTGTTCTTCTCAGGAAAATTTAACATCTGCTGAGCAGCAGGAACCTATGAGTCAAATAAATGATAAATGGCTGTATTAACCTCTACAAAGTAAAGGGGACAGAGGCTTTTAAGGCTGTTTAATATTGGCACTTAAACCACTAGAGATTCTACAAAAAAATAAATACCTACACCTTATACTACACTTCTAACAAAAATTCAACATGTAAGAAACATTTTTTTTTTTTGCCTCTCTTAAGCCACAGAGAAAATAGACAAGTCTTCTTTAATATTTCACAGTGGAGGGCAATTTATAGGTTAGATTCGTGTTATTCCAACTGAATGGTATACATAATCCGATTGACATAATAATCTTTTCAAGGGACTTCCCTGGTGGTGCCCTGGTTAAGAATCCACCTGCCAATGCAGAGGACACGGGTTCGAGCCCTGGTCTGGGAAGATCTCACATGCCGCGGAGCAACTAAGCCCGTGCACCACAACTACTGAGCCTGTGCTCTAGAGCCCGTTAGCCACAACTACTGAAGCCCGCGTGCCTAGAGCCCGTGCTGCGCAACAAGAGAAGCCAAAGCGATGAGAAGCCCATGCACTGCAACAAAGAGTAGCCCCTGCTCGCCGCAACTAGAGAAAGCCAGAGCACAGCAACGAAGACCCAACGCGGCCAAAAATAAATAAATTAAATAAATTTTTTTAAAAGTTCTATAGAAGAGATTAAAAAAAAAAAAAAAGAACGTGTGCATAGATGTCCACTTTCCAAATGTTAGGAAGGGGAAGAAGTTCTAAACAATTTAACACATTTATACAGTCTGCTTCTTTACTAGTGTCTTTGATGGCAGAAGTGATAAAGGAGCCATGAGTTATGAAAGCAAATCTATAACAGGATAAAGCATAGACTCTTGGCATTAATGGGAGAGCATTATCCTAAACAACTAAATATTCTTATGGACTCAAACATTTACAACATACAAAAACAAACAAACATAACCTATCAGCTAAGGAACAGCACTATTATATGACTATAATAGTAATTCCTGAATATAAATGCTAGAAGTGGTTGTCTATTACCACCCAGACCTGAAAAAAAGGCTGCACTAATTTACCTGAGGTGATCGAAGATGTAGAGGTACAAGCCCAGAGGGGGTATCAGCTAATACATTGAAATGAGGAGTCGGAGGAGGTCCCATTGCCATGGGTCGACTTTCTGGATCCACTTGGTAATTAACAAGCCCCCACTGCTCTAAAAAGGCATGAACCCTGAAGGATAAAGCTCTTAAAGTTAAAATCTAGAGAATGTACCTCATCATCTTCATAAGCATCATTACATTTCATTAAAAAACAAACGAAAAAAAACCCTAAGTAAACGTGTTCTCTTGTAGGCTATGAACCATCACAAAGTAACTGACAATTTTGGTTTGAGGGACAATTTCTACAAACTCAAAATCATGTTGAACATAGCACCCCCAAACCTAGTATAAAGCCTAATCATTTCAATCACAGAAATGAGGGAACAAATGTTCATGTAGGTCCATGGTCAAAGAGCTCACAGATAAACCAAACTCACAGGAGGAGACCTACATTTTGGTTTTTTCTTTAGACAGATTTGGGCACAGAGCTTATCCACTCCCTACCCTAACCCACTCTCCATCTATGGTCAGTTTATGATTAGACCATACAATAAAAGATGTAAAATGTAAAATTAAAAAAAAAAAAGGATGCTTTAGGTATTTTATTAACCAAGAAAACATCCAGTTTAGTCAACCTAACATTAGCAATGTATCATTAACCACCTGCAGTGAAATATCTGAGAAAAAGTCAAGACATTTTTACCTCATCACAGCACATACATCTCCAGTCAAGTTCCTCCGACAAGCAGTGCTGGTTAAATATTCCTGGGGATTTAGGCGGTATGTGTCGATCATAAAATTTCGATATGCCAAGTATCTAAAAAGTAATGGCAAAATTCATAAGGTGAACACACATCCTTTCAGAAACAGTAACTCATAGAGCCAAACAGTTCCATATTCCCCAACCAAATACAACAAAAAGTTAAGACAACAGTCCAACAAACAATAGTGATAATGTACTGAGTATTTACAGTCATAAGTGTAACTCAGAGTAAGAATCCCTAAAATGCAAAACAACTGTCTACTAACATATAATAAGCACAATAGAGTAATCTGATGAAGATAGTGTGAAGTAAAATAAGTACAACCTTGGTCACAGAGGTCAATCAATAATCCTTAGTTGCCTGCAGAATTTGCAAATAACACTTGGTTACTCAGGCTGTCTCCCTAACTACACTACTATGTACCTAGCATTTACTGTGTGCCAGCCATAGGTCTAAGGACTTTCTGTGTGGTAATGCATTTAATACTCACAATCTCTCTATAAGGTAGGATCTATTATTATTCTATTTATAGATTAGGGTTAAAGAATTTGTCCTATGGGACTTCCCAGGCGGTTGAGTGGTTAAGACTCTGTACTTCCAACACAAGCCACGCAGGTTTGATCCCTGGTCAGGGAGCTAAGATCCCACATGCCATGAGGCACAGTGGCCAAGAAAATTACAAACAAAATGCACACACACACACACACACACACACACTCACACACAACTAGAACAGGGAGCTAAGATCCCACATGTCGTGAGGCACAGTGGCCAAGAAAATTACAAACAAAACACACACACACATACACACAACTAGAATTTGTCCCAGACCAAAAGGCTGGTTAAGTGGTGGAGCTAGAATTCAGCAAAGTGTGGTGGCTCTGGCTCTGACAATGGTTATATACTTCCTGACTATCAGTTTTTTAGAGATCCCAGCTATGCAACAAGTAGAACCTATGAAGCCAAACTCAGAGGTAAGACAAGCCATATAAAAAAGGAGAGAAAAACTGAGATTCTGAGTCATAGCAGATTCCACATCCACAGTGCACCCAAGCATTTCTGCCATAAAATACTTAAAACAAGTGTGTAAAGAAGGTAGAGACCTAGCAAAACTTCTTACCACAAAAGTAAAGCAAAAGACTAGCAGCTTGAAGTTAGGTACGTCAGAGTAAAAAAGGTATACTATTCAAAGAGTCCTGTATAAGTACAGCTGGATAAACAAAGATTGAAAGGTGAATTTACAAGTTTAAATGGGCTAAGTTGTGCTTTTAAATAGCAGACTGCCAAGAACTGTAAGTATTTATAAATACTGGCAATTTGCAATTTGGTGGCAATAGGCAAATTAGCCAGAAGAATATACCATGTCTAAATAGGTGAAAAAACCTGACTGGGCTTCTTATGCCAAATCTTTGATTCTGGTTTTAAATGACTCCTTACAGCTTTGTTACGAAAAGCTGAAATTAGCTTTGACACCTAAACTTAGAATCTCAAACTATCATGGATAATTTACCACGACAAAATATATATTATTAGATTTTCTGTATTACACCCATGTGCTTTGTGTGTAAAAGCATCCTTCCCTAAACAATTTAAACAAGAGACATCTATTTGCGCAGTCACACGTGTATAACAGAAAACAGATTAACACTATGAAGATAAGACACGGAAAGGTAATTATAGTGTGACAGATAACGGATTTATTTTAGGGGGCAAGGATTTCTGGAAGTCTATAATTAAGGGTCACCAGGCAAAGATAAAAATACTTCCTAATGAACTTCTTCCTTCTAATAATTCTGCTTCCAATGCAAAAGCACAACAATGCTTTATGTAATTAAGATCAATTTATATGTAGCTATTATCATCACACTTGGCATTCTCTTATTTATTTATTTATTTAAAATTTTTTTGGCCGCAACCCGTGGCATGTGGGATCTTAGTTCCCCGAGTAGGGATCAAACCCGTGTCCTCTGCAGTAGAAGCACGGAGTCTTAACCACTGGACTGCCATGGAAGCCCTTGGCATTCTTTTAATTAAAAGTCATTCATCAGGAAAATAAGATAAAGGTTCATTTTCTCCTAGATTATATATAATCAATAACAAACAGGTACTCACAAAGGTGAGTTAGGGAGAAAACTGAACTCAGTTTAGTGAGTATCTGTTACTGAATTCAATCTTTAGCTGCAAAAGCTGATGTGTATGTATCAACAGTTCAAGACTGAGGAAGAAAAAATTTGAAACAATTTCCTTTGAAGCAACGAGTGATGTGTAGCTGAGATATGAACACTGTTCTGAACAGAGTAAGATATTTGTAAACTTTCAGACAATAGCAAAGATTAACTCAGAAGGGTGCTTTAAGAACCCCCTGCCAAACACATCCAAATATTAATTTTTCTTAATACTGGTTCCATTAAAATATGTAACAGTATCAGGATTACATCTTTACATTTCACTCACATCTCTGGAGTCTTGGATTTGTTTTTTCCATTGAAAAACTCAGGAAGAGCACGCCGTTCAATCACATGAATACTGAAGGGGAAAAAGACAATTAGGAGTCCTCTTTGAAAAATAAAATCCTGAAATTTGAGCTAAGCTTGTTTAATTTTCAAAGTGAAACTGATAAAACCAAAAACTGAGCACTACTTGCAAAATTTAACTGGCTTACACAAGTTCCTATGTATTAACAGTATGTAATAATAAAATTAAAGAATATATATAATATATATTTATAAAGTTATATATAATATATAGAGCTAAAGAAAGCTTTCCCTTTCTCACCTCCAATACTTAGTGTAGTTTTTCTATTCCCATAACCAAACTCAAAAAGTTCTATAAACACACTGAAGGCTTCAGATTTTATGTTCTTGTCATAACACACCGTAACTAGATGATGAGCCACAAATTAGGAAAAGTTCTTTGGAAATTGGCTGACAAAAATCACAGTAGTTGGCATGGCAACAAATTGGTGAAATGAATGATCGACCAAAAGACAACGAAACTGACTGTAATCGGTTTCTTAAGCTCAACATTAATGCACCTTTTCATCCAGCATTCAGAAACTTTGCGGTGAACTGAATTTTTTTAAATAGTTCAGTGATTTACTGCTTTTAAAAAGATCACAGAACTAATTTTTAACATTGAGATAAAAAGCACTGATAATTTTATAAAATGTTACAGGTGATAAGCACTGTAGAGACCATGTGAAATGATCAGGCCTAAAACACTCTACAAATGAAACCAACTGTACATTTAGCACAAAGGTTTTGACATTAATGCTAATCAATATTTTTCCTGATGACACATTTTAGTTTCTCAGTGCCTTTCCAGATATGCAACACGTACAGAGATTGCATGGGAAAGAGCAAATCAACAGTCTGTGAACACAAATAAAAGCACTCACTCTTTCATTATTCGGTAACATTTAAATTGTTTGAATTGGATACTATCAAATACTATAAATAAAATGAATCACCTGGAAACTTACAGGAAGATAATTTCTAAGATGAATTTATGTTCCATAGATATATGTATAATGAATTTCCAAGTTTTATTATAAGGAGAATAACTGTAAGCAATTAATTATAAACTGGTCCTAATATACCTCTCATTGTTATGTTACAGGTTAGGAAGAGGCCACAAAAACAATTTCACCAAGAACAAAACACACAAGAATGTTTAATCGCAAGCACTTTCTTTTTCAAAAATCTATGTTTGAAGTACTGGCAGCTGATTCCTTACGTTCTGAGAATGAGTCAAGTAGTAGAAGGAGTGGGATATTCGGAATCAGAAAACCTGAGTTCTTCCAATTAGCAACTCTGCAACTTTGCACCACTTCAACTGAGGCTGTAGTTATCTATAAAATAGGGATATAACTAATACCTCTACTGTCCATCTAACAGCACACTTTGTGACATGCAAAGATCATCATGCAAACGGAAGTGTTTCTGTAACCTATAAAAACCTAAAAAACTATGTACTGTTATGACTTTCCCTTTTGAGGGGAAAATGCTAGTTTCTCAAGCCATTCTGAATCTTAATCTGTAATTACAAATAACAATAATGAAACTTCCAAATTTGAAAGTAATTTAACATAATAATCAATGTAATGAAGACTGACCTTCAAAGAAAAGTGGTATCTTATTCTGTTTCAGCTTCTACTTATTCAAAACAATGAGGAACAGCATTCAGAGTTAGTTTTAAAAAGTATGCTGAAAAGTCTCAATAGTAGAGGCCATACCTTGTGATTTTGGACAAAAATAAGGTATGACTCAAATGGACCATCCACCCTATTGCTTTAAGTTGGTTTTAAAAGAGATATATATATAAGCACAGGACCACGAGATTGTAAGGGCAGCATCACTAGACTAAGTATACAGCCTTCCAATGAAAGTACCTTAAAGAAACTAACATCTATTTGGAGTTCTGGTACATATATTTAAAAATAAAAAACTGTCCAACAAAAATCAGCCTGACGTGAAAGAGTTACATTTCATAAGTAATCAATAAGTAAGATATGTACATCTCCATTTATTTCCAGCCATGTTCCAAGGGTGCCACAGTGGCTGTGGTAAATGACAGGGAGGGTGTTGAAGAGGTTGTTTTCCTGAACTCTTTTACATGCCAGGGTTTATACAAGAAAGGGCTCCTGTTTCCGATTAACATGAAGCCATTACTGGGTACTAAGATGAATTTTTCTTTATATATTTCCATAATGTTTAAAAATCATATAATGAACATCAATATTTTATAATTATTAAATACTCAAGCATTTGCCTGTCTGAACTAAAACTGACTCCAAATGAGTCAGGTTCAAGTTTACAAAATTTTATAACCCTAAGTTACAACACAATAGTTTCTATCCCCAAGTAAAACAACCAAAAGAACACATTCCAAAGTTAAAATAAAATAACTTTCCATCCCCCTTCATCCAGTGTGACAGTGATTACTGATGAGGGGACCTGGGCAGAAGAGCACAATTTTTTAAAAAAAAAATAATAAATTTATTTATTTATTTTTGGTTGCATTGGGTCTTCGTTGCTGCGCGCAGGCTTTCTCTAGTTGTGGAGAGCAGGGGCTACTCTTCATTGTGGTGCACGGGCTTCTCATTGAGGTGGCTTCTCTTGTTGTGGAGCACAGGCTCTAGGCATGCAGGCTTCAGTAGCTGCAACGCGTGGGCTCAGTAGTTGTGGCTCGTGGGCTCTAGAGCACAGGCTCAGTAGTTATGGTGCACGGGCTTAGCTGCTCCACGGCATGTGGGATCTTCCCAGACCAGGGATCGAACCCGTGTCCCCTGCATTGGCAGGCGGATTCTTAACCACTGCGCCACCAGGGAAGTCCTGAGCACAATATAATTTCAAGGAAAGTTTTCCCACTCCTAATTACCATGTTCACAGATGTAAGCGACCTACTCACCAGTTATAATCAAACCACGATGCATAGCTAGGAATAATAATGTGATTGGTCTGCTCTGTCACATTATCTTCACCAGGGTCAACTGACCGACTCTGATCACCTTTGCCAGGATCTTCATCTTCCTATAGAAAAGAAGCCAAAGTTCAGAGAAAGAGAACTACAGAGAGATATGGAAGAGCTTTCAAACTTCTAATAGCAGGTTACAGAAAATGCAGCTAGCTGATCCAATTTCAAGGACCAGGAGAACAAATTTCAAGTAAAAATAGCCTTTCACAGTTTTTAAGGTACCTTCACAAGATGTCCAGATGAGATAGCGTATTTTATTCCTCCTTTTTACAGATGAGGGAATCAACTCATAGAAAGCCCAAAACTTTTTCCACAATAGCCTGCTACTTATTTGTCTAGTTTTACCTAATCCTAGAATCACAAATCTAAATTACTAGTTCTCAATTTATTTATAAGGAGGTAACACAAGGACACTGAGACATAAGGATAAGGTTTCCCCAATCCCAAAGACTGAGTACTAAGTATCTGCCAACAGCGATATGTGCAATATCTCACTTATTCCTCACAATAACAGCAGGTACTGTTTATCATCTCTTTTGTGGATGAGAAAATGATGCACAGAGCTAACAAGACATAAACAGGATAAAACTCCAGAAAGCCCAGCTAGAGGGCCTACACTCTTAACCACTCTTACTGATGAAAATTGGTTCTGACTTTTATCACATTTATGTAGGTTTTGCAAATGATTCCACCTAAAAACCTGGTTTTGCTAATACAATAATTTCAAAAAGCATTGCTTTAGGTCAAAACACAAGAACATTTTTTATGCTACCAGTAAACAGTAATAATTACTTTTTTTTCTTTGGCTGCACGTGGGATCTTAGTTCCCCGACCGAGGGCAACAGCAGTGAAAGCACGGAGTCCGAACCACTGGACCACCAGGGAATTCCCCCAGTAATAATTACTTTCAAATAATATTATCCAACATACTCTTTACATTCAAGGGGATCCAAGTGTCCCATAAATGTCCTTTACAGATTTTTCTCCTCAATACAGAACCTGATCAAGGAGTCCATATTATATATGATATTCATGTCTCCTTTAACCCCTGACTCCTTTTTGGGGGAGATTTTATGACATTAAAATTCTTGAAGAATCCAGACCAGACAGCTTGTAGAGCATCTACCAATCTCTATTTATCACAATGATTCTTCATAATTAACTTCAGATTAAACATTTTTACAAAGAATATACAGGAAATAAGCTTATTAACATTCAGATATTTTCAAATTGTGTAGAGTTCTATCTATCAACCTTTTATCTGTGGTGTTTTTACTGTTTTTAATCTTATAAAATTCTTTTCTGTTAAGAAACCAGTCAAATTTTGCATCATATTCTTTTACAATGGTTCCATAGTTTAATTTCTACCTTTAACTTAAATCAACCTAAATTTCCTGTGTTATATTATTTTAGGTGAGGATCTAGTTACTGCTAGAAACTTAAGACAGTAGTTTCCTTAAGATCAGTGAATATCAAAAAAAAAATTTAATGCATGAAATCATCAAGGAAACTCTGGTTGTTACTTAAATGATATTGAAACAAATGTGTTAATATTGATGACAAAGGTAAGGAATTTTATTTCCCAAACAAGGGAAGCTAGCAAAATCTATGCTCATGGTTAATTTGTTTTTGTGGCATAGGTTCTACAAATTCAATGTGATTCAATTCAGAAAATTTTCTTTATTCAGGAAAACTAGGGAGAGGCTGGTATTGAAATGAATAAAGGCTGACAGTCTACAGTTTAATCATCTCAGTGAGGAAAGAAGCAGGATGACATCATGGGACTGGTGTTAGAGTAACCACCTCTAACCATCTTAGGTTTAAGTTACATAACAGACTTGTCCATAGTTTCAAAAGTACTCCCACCTTTGGCGTAAAAAAAAGGGGGGGGTGGCGTAATTCTTTGGTTTTCTATTTTGGTCTCTTTTATTGCCACCCAATACTTTCTACTCTAAAAGATGACATCTTTTTACAAATGTAATATTCATAAATGTTTATGAGTAGCTCTTTGAATAAAGAAGTTTGATTTTAAAGAAAAAATCATAAGAACAGTTCAGCTGAACAGCCATCTGTAGAAGAGTTTCTTGAAATACTTTTCCTTGAAATCCGGTCATGAATATTTTCATTTCATGACTGTGTAAAAAACAACAATAAGTGTCACTATGGGGGAAGTTCTCTGACTCACTGAAAAAGAAAAAAAAGAACTAACCATTTTCAGCATTAAGGAAGTTATTTCAAGGAGATTAAGAATTAGTTACACATCTTAACACAGTTAGAAATGACAACCTGAATAAACAAGGTGCCATTTCTTTAAAGAGAAATAAAACCTTGCCTAAAATCCAACACCATCCTACAGCCTAATTATTGACATGTCTCCGCAGCAAAACTGATGAAACAGGAAGTAGCTAACTTTAAGGCTCAAAAAAGGTGAAGAGTATGATCAAAGGCTACATCAGTTGTGGGCTGGGGCTGCACTAATAGAAATGGGAGTGAGAAAATCAAAGCAAGGCACGGTCCCTGCTCATCTGGAATATTGTGTAGCTCTGATTATTAACTTGCAACCAGGAGAGTAATGGAACCAGAAACTATAGCATATGAGGAATACTACCTGGGAAAATGGCAAATTCCTCTTGATAAAATTTGGGGGGTGGGTCAAGAAAGACACACTATTTTGGGGGTGTGTTAAAAAGAAATTAAAAAATCAGACGGACCTTAAAATGGAATATTTCTAAGGAAACTTCCAAATCAGTGTTTCTATTGCTTGATACAAGGACCGTTAGAGTTACTGTTGCACCAGGCCTAACTAAATCATTACCTTTCCTCCTGTTGTGACTGTTTCTTCATCCTGCTCATCTGCAAAATCAAAACACGTAATTCATTTAACAGGTAAATGCTCTCTCGATTACCTGGAAACCTTAAGGTTTAATGATACTGGACAGAGAAAAGGAAAGAAACAGCATTATTAAAGCTAATTCACCTTGAATAATTCAGTAAATTAGAATTGTACACAGAAGCATAGAGGTGAGTAAAAATTCAAAGCACAAATCATTAAAATTCTCCAACAATAGGGAACTTATAATTAAATACTACTTGGGCTACAATCTTAGTCATGATCTTACTTAATAACAGGTAAGGAACTTGGTCTGGGCTCTTGCCTCCAGAGGTTTAGTGAAACAAAGTAATGACATTTCGGATCTCAGAGGAAATGAGTAAAGAATGAGGAGTAAAGAAGGAGGTGATAATCAATCCCTACAGACAAAGTCCCGCCAAGAGTGTTAATACCTTCTGAGGATAGGGGACTACAGGACCTAAATGTTAGTCTTGCAAAAGAACAAAGGCAAATCCACGTATAATTTAAACTAGGCAGCTGACTTCCATAGTGAAAAGTAAAAGTGCCACGGTGGAAAAGGTAAGAGGTTACAGCACAAATAATTACATGGTTAAGTTCCTGTAACATTTTATTTTTTATATAATTATTATGACCCTTGGCAGTGACTAAGGCACTGTAAAGTTTAAAGAGAACACAAGGAAGCCATTTTTTTCCATTATTCCTTCAAACAAATATTTCCAAGAATCTGCTATTTGAAAAGCACTAAATAAACTGCTTAGACAGGGGTCAGGATCTATAGCCTACAAGCTAAATCAGGCCCACTGCCTGTTTTTGTATGGAATCTGGGAAATTGACTCTCAGTGTGTCCCTAGTCAACAGTTAACTGATAAGAAGGGTGGTTCGCTGTGCCTAGACTGTGCACAACGCAGCTTATGATAAACTTCTGCAGCCTGAAATTCTGGTATGTGTTAGGCAGAGGGTACCCTACATTACCAGTAGAAACACTGATCTCAAACAAGCTTCCCTAGGTGGAAACACTGCATGTGTGTTGCTGTGGGAAGAGCGCACTCTGTGCGATGCCTCACGTAAGGGAGAGAGCGTAAGGAAGCCTGCACCCAGACTCTGCCTGTGTTATTTCCCCTTATGATCTGTTTATGCTTCCTATGTTGCTGTGATATATGTCAGCCATAAGTACAACTATATGCTGAGTTCCATCAGTCCTTCTAGAGAATCTCCAAACCTGGGGATGGTCTTGGGGATTCCTATCACACCTGCAAGTGAAGAATGATTTTTTTATTTTTAAATGGTTAAAGAGAAAATCAATAGAAGAATAAATATATCATGACATATCAAAAATTAATTGAAATTCAAATTTCAGTGTCTGTAAATAAAAGTTTTATTGGAATAAGCCGTGATCATTTGTTTATATATTATGAATGGCTGTATCTGCATTATAATGGCAAAGCTGACTAGTTGTAACTTAGACCTTATAGCCCAAAATGCCTAAAATATTTACTATCTGGCCCTTTTTAGAAAAGTTTGCCAACCCCTACTTTAGAGGAAATAAGAAGATGAGTAGTATTTAACAGGTTATAAGGAACCAGCCTTCAAACATTTAACTAAATTTTATGCACCAGCCACCGTCCAAGTGCTACGGACACGGGCTTCCCTGGTGGTCCAGTGGTTAAGAATCTGCCTGCCAATGCAGAAGACATGGGTTTGAGCCCTGGTCCAGGAAGATCCCACATGTCGCAGAGCAACTAAGCCCGTGCGTCACAACTACTGAGCCTGCGCTCTACAGCCTGCGAGTCACAACTACTGAGCCTGTGTGCCACAACTACTGAAGCCCATGCACCTATAGCCCATGCTCCGCAACAAGAGAAGCCACAGCAATAAGCCCGCACACCACAACAAAGAGTAGCCCCTGCTCGCTGCAACTAGAGAAAAGCCCGCGTGCAGCAACAAAGACCCAGTGCAGCCAAAAATAAATAAAATAAAATAAACAAATAAATTTATTTTTTAAAAAAATGCTAAAGACACAAAGATGAACAAGAAAAAGTCCCTGTCTTTATGGAGTTTATATTCCAGTTAAGAGTGGCAGGAGATGGAAGAGAAAATAAACAAACAAAAAGATATCAAATGTTGAAAACTGCTACACACAGAGGGAGGAACACTCCTGAGAGCTCATTCTATGAGGCCACCATCACCCTGATACCAAAACCAGACAAGGATGTCACAAAGAAAGAAAACTACAGGCCAATATCACTGATGAACATAGATGCAAAAATCCTCAACAAAATACTGGCAAACAGAATCCAACAGCACATTAAAAGGATCATACATCATGATCAGGTGGGGTTTATCCCAGGAATGCAAGGATTCTTCAATATAAGCAAATCAATCAATGTGATACACCATATTAACAAACTGAAGAATAAAAACCATATGATCATCTCAATAGATGCAGAAAAAGCTTTTGACAAATTTCAACACCCATTTAGGATAAAACCTCTCCAGAAAGTGGGCATAGAGGGAACCTACCTCAACATAATAAAGGCCATGTGTGACAAACCCACAGCCAACAACGTCCTCAATCGTGAAAAACTGAAACCATTTCCACTAAGATCAGGAACAAGACAAGGCTGCCCACTCTCACCACTATTATTCAACATAGTTTTGGAGGTTTTAGCCACAGCAATCAGAGAAGAAAAAGAAATAAAAGGAATCCAAATTTGAAAAGAAGAAGTGAAGCTGTCGCTGTTTGCAGATGACATGATACTATACATAGAGAATCCTGGAGATGCTACCAGAAAACTACTGGAGCTGATCGGTGAATTTGGTAAAGTAGCAGGGTGCAGAATTGATGCACAAAAGTCTCTTGCATTCCTATACACTAATGATGGGGAATCTGAAGGTGAAATTGAGAAAACACTCCCATTTACCATTGCAACAAAAAGAATGATATATCTGGGAGTAAGCCTACCTTGGGAGACGAAGGACCTGTATGCAGAAAATTATGGGACACTGATGCGAGAAACTGGAGATGATGCAGGTAGATGGAGAGATATGCCATGTTCTTGGATTGGAAGAATCAACATTGTGAGGGTGAATATACTGCCCAGGGCAATCTACAGATTCGGTGCAGTACCTATCAAACTACCACTGGCATTTTTCACAGAACTGGAGCAAAGGATCTCACGGTTTGTATGGAGGCACAGGAGACCCCGAATAGCCAAAGCAATCTTGAGAAAGAAAGGCGGAGCTGGGGCAGTCGGGCTCCCTGACTTCAGACTGTGCTGCAGAGCTACGGTGGTCGAGGCAGTGTGGTGGTGGCACAAAAACAGAGGTGTAGATCGGTGGAGCAGGATGGAGGGCCCAGAGGTAAAGCCACGCACACATGGTCACCTTATCTTTGATAAAGGAAGCGGGAGTGTACAGTGGAGAAAAGACAGCCTCTTCGGTGAGTGGTGCTGGGAAAACTGGACAGCTACACGTGGAGGAATTAAATTGGAACACTCCCTAACACCATACACAAAAATAAACTCAGAATGGACTGAAGACCTAAATGTAAGGCCAGACACTGTTAAACTCTTGGAGGAAGGCATAGGCGGAACACTCCGTGACATGGATCACAGCAGGATCCTTTTTGACCCACTTCCTAGAGAGATGGAAATAAAAACAAAAATAAACAAATGGGACCTAATGAAGCTTAGAAGCTTTTGCACAGCAAAGGAAACCATAGACAGGACAAAAAGGCAACCCTCAAAATAGGAGAAAATATTTGCAAATGAAGCAACTGACAAATGATTAATCTCCGAAACTTACAAGCAGCTCATGCAGCTCAATATCAAAAAGGCAAACCCAATCCAAAAATGGGCAGAAGACCTGGGTAGACATTTCTCCAAAGAAGATATGCAGATTGCCAACAAACACATGAAAGAATGCTCAACATCATTAATCATTAGAGAAATGCAAATCAAAACTACAATGAGATACCATCTCACACCTGTCAGAGTGGCCATGATCAAAAAATCTACAAACAATGAATACTGGAGAGGGTGTGGAGAAAAGGGAACCCTCTTGCACTGTTGGTGGGAATGTAAATTGATGCAGCCACTATGGAGAACAGTATGGAGGTTCCTTAAAAAACTAAAAATAGAGCTACCATATGACCCAGCGATCCCACTACTGGGCATATACCCTGAGAAAACCATGGTTCAAAGGGAGCCGTGTACCACAGTGTTCACTGCAGCTCTATTTACGGTAGCCAGGACATGGAGGCAACCTGGGTGTCCATCGACAGATGAATGGATGGAGGGGATGTGGCACATATATACCGTAGATTATTGCTCGGCCATAAAAAGACACGAAATTGAGTTGTTTGTGGTGAGATGGATGGGCCTGGAGTCTGTCATACAGAGTGAAGTAAGTCAGAGAGAGAAAAACAAATGGCATGTGCTAACACATATGTATGTAATCTAAGAAAGGGAAAAAGGGTGGTCATGAAGAGCCTGGGGGCAAGAAGGGAATGGAGACGCAGACGTACTAGAGAGTGGACTTGGGGATATGGGGAGGGGGAGGGGTCGGCTTAGACGAGGTGGGAGAGTGGCATGGACATATATACACTACCAAATGTAAAACAGATAGCTGGTGGGGGGCGGCCGCATGGCACAGGGAGATCAGCTCGGTGCTTTGTGACCGCCTGGAGTGGTGGGATGGGGAGGGTGGGAGACGCAAGAGGGAGGGGATATGGGGATGTGTGTGTATGTATAGCTGATGCACTTTGTTACAAGGCAGAAGCTAACACACCATTGTAAAGCAATTATACTCCAATAAAGATGTTAAAAAAAAAAAAAGAAAACTGCTATACAGAGTCTAAAAACAAAATAATATATTTCAGAGAGGAATTGGGTGGGTGGACCCTTCACAGCAAATATAGAGGGAAGCCTCTCTGAAAAGGCGACATTTAAGCTGCAACCTGAGAGAAGGACAAAGCAAGCATTCCACAGAGAGGAAGAAGCCAAATCAAAGAACCTCAGGTGTGGATGTACCCCATGACTTCACAAAACTATGAGCATGAATAGAAGCTGAGAGAAATGAGCGGGACACAAGAGCAGAGTGCAATGATACAAAGCATTAGCACTACAGATAGACAGTCCTAGATCTGAATCTATGCTCTCTCACTTAATAGCTGTACACTTAGGAACGTTACTGAAACCCTCCAGTCTCTATTTCCTAATCAGTGAATCGGGGCTAACACGGTTTTATGGAGAAACGCAAACATGTAGAATGACACCTGACAGGTACTCACATAACATAAAGATGGACACTGTTCCTTGATTTGTAAGTTAGAGACAAACATCCGCTAAAAGCAGACGTGTGGTAAGTTACAGCACTACCAACACTGAGTCATCCAACTCTGCAGAGGGACTATTTTTTTCTTAGGAAGTGACTAACAGAAAGAATTCTGGGTAAGGCTGTCAAAAATGAACTTTTTGTCCTTTGGGTCTTAGTAAACCAAAGGATAATCAACTTCTCACTAAATGGTGGTAGTACAATATAATGATTGCACTCTCTCTAGTCAAATTATACTATTTCATTTTAGTTTAACAGATTTTCATCCCTGAAGGAGTTTGGTACCCAATGGAAATAGACTTCTGATAATACAAAAGTAGGAGGGGCACCCTTCATACTGACTCCTAGATGGTAATACTCAATAAATGTTCTCTTCCTCCTTCTAGATGTGGGCAAATACACTCTCACCTCAGCCCCTGAATCTTGACCTTCCAGAGATCTCACAAAAGAAAGAAATGACTGGGTATACTTGGCTCAGTGGCATATAAGGCAAAATATGGATCAGTTAAAAAAACAAACAACTCTGAACAATAATTCTCAGTTGATGGATCAGTCACCCTAGGCATGGTTCAGGTTATAGCCAACGCAGAAAGTCAGATGCTTACATGATACATGGGAAGACTGTTGGTCCCTGGATGAAAGGCCAGGACAACAATTTCAAATTCCAAAGAGCCAAACTCTCCAGCTATGGTCAGCAGCATCCACAGCCACAGCACTCCTGATTGAGACCTCAACTTGTTCACAAATACAACGGGAAGATCTCCTATACCCAGCACTAAAACTTTTAATCCAGTTGGAACCCCATCCTTTTCCTAAAATTGGCTTCAATTTGACTCCTCTGATAAAATCTACGAAAAAAATACTCTAATAGTCACATCACTTTTAAAAAGACAATTGTCCACTCCCTTAAAACTACAGAATTATTCTTTTTTGGGATATAACTTTAAACTATCATTCTATTTAACAAATTGTCCCAGTGAAGAGTATTCAAGTCTTAACAATATTTTACCCTTTCACATTATTAAGAATATAAAACAAAAGACTGTTTATAGTTAGTTTTTGCTTTCTTGGCCTTTGATTCAGTGGATAAGTGATGGCTGTAGAATAGGTGATATAAACTTATGGAAAATGAAAATTACTACTAGTTATTAAAGATCCATATTCTATTAATAATGTTAAAAACAATTATGATAGAAGGACTTGGACAGTATCTCTTTTTATTGTTTATTTTGTTGACCTAATAACACCTTTATATAAACTGTCATCAAGACAATTTTCTGCTTTACTTTCAACATAACCAAAAATAGAATCATCCACTGATGTACAATGACAGGCTTTATGCCAGAAAAAGCAGGATGTATTTAGCGAAATGAAGTAGACAAACTCTCCCAAACACCCACTCATATCTGCCATCAAGAATCAGAGCAGGAAAAAAAAAAAAAAAAAAGAATCACAGCAGTTTATCTGAAATACAGAATTCACTTGACTAGGACATAGTGAAATACAAGTCTCATTTTCCACATAAGGAGATCTTGAAAATCCCTATTAGGTCTAAAATCCCATCAATTCATAAATTTAATATATACTGAAAACAAGAGGATCCCCTTTGATTTTTACAAATGAAGAAAGTAAATGAGATCATTATATATATAACTTTCAGGAACAAAGATGTTTAAAACTATCCTTACTTTTAAAAACTGGAACAAGTGACTACCCTCAAAGCACACCCAAGAATTAGACCTTACTTGTGAAAGTGTACTCTATAACTGGAAAACAGAGTAAAAGGATGATGTGACTCTCATTTTATCCTGTTAAGGAAATTTTCTCTTTTTAAAAATATTTATTTATTTGGCTGCACCGGGTCTTAGTTGCAGCATGTGGGCTCTTAGCTGCAGTATGCGAACTCTTAGTTGCGGCATGCATGTGGGAACTAGTTCCCTGACCAGGGATCAAACCCAGGCCCCCTGCATTGGGAGCACAGCAGAGTCTTAACCACTGGACCATCAGGGAAGTCCCAAGGAAAGCTTCTGTTCGCTTACAAAGTATTAACAGTCATAGATTTTTGTTCTGAAGACACAAAATCAATCTGCACACGTTGTGAAACAAATACTTCAGGCAGGTTATAAAAAGTGCTCTAATTATAACTGTTTCTTTAAAACTCAGATATTCTGATTTAGATATAATATTACCACCTTTGCTAGTCTGCAGGAAAACATTACGCTCTGAGAGAGGCAGATCAGTAAGAATGGAGAATGGATCATAAGAAATTAAATTTCCTAATATGGTAGCAAACTAAACAACAATGGTACTAACATAGCCATAGATAATATCTGTGCTAGAAAGCATAGCAACTGAAATCTCTCAGTAAAGAAAGGATTATCAAGGGAGCTGACATATTCAAGAGACAAAACTGTATAGATTTTCTGATTTTTACCTAGATCTGCTACAGTTCCTCCTTTAACAGGTGTATTTTCACTATCTTTCTTTGGGTTTACTAGAAAGAAAAAAAAAAATTATGTTTTAGGGGGAAAGTTCTACTTGTTTTTAAGAAAACAGAATAGAGATTAAAAAATACACGACTCTCACTGCATCTCCACCATCATTCAGTACTTACCTTTGTGTAAAACCTACTCACCTTCATGTAAAAACCGCAAACCCAGCTGAGAAACATTAACACTTAATGTAACAGACAATATTCTGTAATTAATTAAACAAGCAGCAATCTTTTTCATCATAAAAGCAAATGATACAGAAATACAGAGAGCAAACCCTGAAAAGAACCTTTCAACCCCTTTACCAAAAGTATTTTTTGTGTTTTTTTGTGCACTTGTGGATTCCCATTTCTGTGCCATTCATTAAGACAGACAAATTGAGGGAGAACCAATACCTTTTATACATCTATGTAGACTTCAAAACATTCCGAGGGTTTTTAAATCTTACAGATATAAAGTTATCATACTGTGCTTATTTCCTTAGTACTCTACTTTTCTACTTTTGTACTTAGTTTTCTACTTTTGTAACAGTGCGCCTGTGTGATCTTTCCATGTATTTTTAGTTACGTCTCTTTCATTTTTAACAGACACTCTGTGTCCATGAGTGGATCATGAGGTAACTAGCCCTGTATCAATGGAAACTTTATTTATTCTCAATTTTTCATTACTGTGTAATCAACATTCTTTTATACTTATCTTTATGCATGCATGTAATTACTTAATATGGATTATGAAATTAAAACTGTTATTGTACAGTTTTTTAAATTTGATACAGCCAAATTGTGTTAAGTGCCTTCACCAATTTATACTTCCATCAATAGCATCTGAGAGTACTCACTTCCTCAAAACAGTTGTACTTTGGGAATCATCTACTTTCTAAGTTTTGAAAATCACATGGATGAAAAATTATTTTAATGATTTACATATCCTTGGTTATATGAGATTAAGCATCTTTTCATACATTTTTTGATCCTAGGTTTTTTAATAAAATTACCAGTACATAATACTTTGTCCTTTATTCTGTAAGGTTTAAGAATCTTTATACATATTTAGGGTTTTCTTTGTTTGTTAAATGGGTAATGAATCTTTTCTCTAAGACTAACACTTGTTTAAAGTACATTAGTATTTGGAAATTTACTTTTACAGTTTTGTTTTTATTTTATTTTTTTAAATTAATTAATTAATTTATTTTTTGGCTGTGTTGGGGGCCACGCTGAGTCTTCATTGCTGCGCGCGGGCTTCCTCTAATTGCGGTGAGTGGGGGCTACTCTTCGTTGCAGTGTGCGGGCTTCTCATTGCAGTGGCTTCTCTTGTTGCGGAGCACAGGCTCTAGGCGCGCAGGCTTCAGCCGTTGTGGCACGCAGGCTCAGTAGTTGTGGCTCACAGGCTCTAGAGTGCAGGCTCAGTAGTTGTGGCGCACGGGCTTAGCTGCTCCGCGGCATGTGGGATCTTCCCGGACCAGGGCTCGAACCCGTGTTCCCTGCATTGGCAGGCGGATTCTTAACCACTGCGCAACCAGGGAAGTCTCTACAGTTTTGTTTTTAAATTGAGCACTTTAATCCACCTGAAGTTTAAATTCTTATATATGAAGAATACTAAAATTTACAGGACGTGTGGAACAGTTTGATCTTTTCCCATTTATTTGTGTTGCTAAATTCATAATAATTTTAATTTATTCACAAATATGGATCTACATTTGAATTGCCCATTCTATTTTTTCTTTTTTTGGCTGCGTCGGGTCTTTGTTGCGGCATGCAGGATCTTTCATTGCGGGTGCAAAGGCTCTTTGTTGCGGCACGAGGGCTTCTCTCTAGTTGTGGCGTGCTGGCTCCAGGGTGCGTGGGCTCTGTAGTTGTGCTTGAGCTCCAGGATGCATGGGCTCTGTAGTTTGCAGCACTTGGGCTCTCTAGTTGAGGTGCACGGGCTCAGTTGCCCCGCAGCATGTGGGATCTTAGTTCCCCAACGAGGGATAGAACCCGTGTCCCCTGCACTGGAAGGCGGATTCTTTACCACTGGATCACCAGAGAAGTCCCTGAATTGGCCATTCTATTCCACTGATGAATGCAGCCATTCTTGTGTCTAAACCATACTACATTAATTATTATAGCTTCCCAGTTTTAGATGGTTATCTCTTAGGACTATCACCACCTTCACAGTTTTTATTTAAAATTATTCTTTTGATTGCCTTTGTGAATTTTCTCTTCTATATGACCTTTAAAATATATTTGTGTGGTTTTTATTGCCCAATTTTGTATAACACGGTGATTTTTAGAAACTCATGTAACATTATAGATGACTATATTTTTCATTTCTTAAAAATACAAATGACTACTTAAAAAAGAACAAAAAAGAAAAATGTTGTAGGGATTACAACACACATCAAAGTAAAATACATGAAAACATTACAAGACAGGAGAGGGCATAGGTTAAATTATATTATGGTAAATTTCATACATTTTTATCTCAACTAGACAATGATTCTAAATCGATTTGATAAATTAAGGATATATTATATACTGTAATCCTTAGAGCAACCACTAAGAAAAATATAGCTAAAAAGCAAATCGAGAATAAGAAAATCCATACAGACAGGAAGTAGAATAGTGGTTGCCAACACATGGGGAAAGGGAATAATTTGGACTAACTCCTAATAAGTATAGGGTTTCTTTTCACAGGAATGAAAACATCTGGAATTAAAACAGTGGTGATGACTGCACAACATAGTGAGTTTACTAAAAACCACTGGAGTGATTAAAATACACTTTAAAATGGTGACTTTTATGCTCTGTGAAGTTTAAAACTATGCTATATATAGGGACTTCCCTGGCAGTCCAGTGGTTAAGACTGCTCTGCCAATGCAGGGGGCATGGGTTCGATCCCACATGCCACGCTGCATGGCCAAAAAAACCCCAAAAAAACAAAACTATGCTATATATAAAAGAAACCATATAAGTTCGAAAAGAAAAGAAAATAGAGGGGCTAGAATAGAACATTAAAAGCTAAAGAGGAAATGAGAGGGACAAATGGGAAAAAAGCATGATTGTAGACTTAAACCCAACCATATAGATAATTGTTACATTTAAGTGGACTACATACATACTCCAATTAAAAACAGAAAATGTGTATACTGGGGGAAAGAACTAAGTCTCCACAAACTGATGTTTAAAAGCAATGCTTTACATAATTAAGGTGAAAGTAAAAGAATGCCCGAGAGGTACAAATTGAAAACATAAGATGTAAGAAAAAATTTATAGGACTGCTTAAGTCTTAAGTACAGTGGGGACTAATAAAACATAGAAATTTAATGAAAAGGATGTGGTGAGATGAGGCTTTATTATCATCAGAGAACTTAGATTTCAAGACAAGCACTATTATGGCACCTAGAGACATGATACAAGCCTCAATTCATCAGAAGAACACGATGATCTAGATGTATATGCCCTTAAACAGCAGAGCTTCAAAGTACAAGAAAACACAGGAAGAAAAAAATTTAACAGGAATAAAGGGACAAACAGACAAATCCACAATCACAGTTAAAAAGGTCTAACATCTGCCTCCCAATAACTGATTTAAATAGGTTAAATTGTACATAGATACGTACTCCATTTTTTCATATGTATATTGATTCTGTTGGGATTTTAAAACCATTAACTTTAAAGCATTACTAAATTTCGAGAACTTTTTGATCACAGTGTGTTTTCCCGATAAATAGCAAAAATATACCAAAAGACAGGAAAAGAGGGAATTTCACATACGTTAACCTTAAAAGGGGAATCTATTAATATTTGAAAGTTAAGAACTGGAGACACAGAGCAAGAAGTGAATCATCCCATGGCACCGCTGAGAATAATTAAATCACATCTAACACTCTCATAGTCTAGGCAGAAGGATACAAACCATTTTTTGGAAGAACCACCTCCTCTATGTTGGGTACAGGTGTTGGGTCTTCCATGTCCTTGGTAAGATCTTCTTGCTCATCTTCCTCTTTCTGACTTCTCCGCTTCCCATAAAGACTAGCTTGGCTAAAACATAAAAGATACATAATCACAAACAAGACTGACGATAGCTACTTACAGCAAACAATTTCAGAGGCTTTAACTACACTGTTAGAGAATCTACGCTCAGAATCACTTTAAAGGACAAACAGAAATAAAAAAAATTAGATACATTCCCCAAATTACATCTAACCAGTCAGAAGGAAAAGAAAACTTATAGGGCACAAGAAATGACCACAGAAATTCTGCAATACAAATTTGCAGACAGTATCCTAAAAGGTGCTTAGTGTAATAAAAAAATATCTGCTACGGAAATACAGCACATATTTTATCTCAGATCATAAAGAATCACTTACATAAGAAACTTTCTCAAAGATATATACAAATAACTGCTTTTTGGTTTTTTGTGGTTTTCCGTATTTTCCTGGCTCTTTGTATCATCCAAACATCAGGAACTGCAAAGTAAAATCACTTAGGACGGTACTAACTTTTGTATTTTGTAAAAATTGCCATTGTTCTTTCACCACCAATTCAATCAAATCAACATTTATTTTTAAAACTAACACATGCCAGAAAGCATATTAAAGTTCAAACAAGAATGGAATGACTCCTTACCTTGAGGAATTACAGGGAATACAAGACAGAAATCATTAACTACCTCGTATAATGTGATGTGTACCAATACAAAGAAATGAATACAAGGACCACAAAAATACAACTCAGAGAAAGAGAACTGTAAAAATTTACTAAAAAGTTGGCAATGTTTCAGGATGATGAGTAAAAGCATAAAAGCTTAAGAAAAAAAATTTCCCGTTTTGGGGTAGTAATCTAGAATACACCGACAAGGCAGGCAGAATGGAGGAAGAGCTTGCTGAGTCCTCACACTGCTAAGAGAATGCTCCAAGTTCTCTTTTCAGAGGGACAACATGTTGGCATAGGTTAGAATAAGGTATACAAAGTAAAAAAATTTGTTTAATAAAAATTACATGACAATTTTTTTTTAAGCCTATGAAACTAAAGGTGGCGAGGAGGTAAAATACTTCAAAATGAAGAAATGATGCAGGGAAGATGAATAAAACAAACGTTAGGAAAACAGGTTTCAAGATGTTTTAGTTAAATAGACTATTCTAAGGGGAGACTTAAATGAGCAAAGTTCTGCTCATTAGAAGGCAGACGCATTCAATTAAAGGACGCGCATACATTTATTTTGGGAAACTAAATTTGGTGGGGTTTATACTCAGAGTAGAGGCTAAATGCCACCACTGCGAGCATCCCGGACATCACATTTTGGTTCTGGGACAACTCATGTCCTGGCAGCCCATCTTAGCCCATAAAGGGGAGAGCAGCACATCGATTTCAGGCCCGGAAACATTTGGAAAAGTTGTTATGATATTATTTACAAGGATCTCAGGTAGCTCTGAAATCTCTAAACATCAACAGTAAGTTTCAGAATACAAGTTTAAGAGATAAGGTTACCCTCAATAATCCCCAAGAAAAACCTATTTTGTTGTTTTAACTTTTATGTCACAGTACATGTGACTTGATAAAATAACAAAAATCTTTTTATAACTGTAACTGACTCATTAATATTATTTATAAAACTAAATAAGAGTTTCTTAACTTCCCTAAAAGCTTCTACGCATGGTTAAGAATGCTTCAAGTAACCTTAACCTTCAAGAAATAACGTGATTCAAGGCATGTTCTGGGCAACAAAAGGCAAATTTGGCGAGAGAAGAAAGTCACGAAAGGAAGCTGATAGAAGATGACTGCACTGTAAAGATCTACTTGACAACAGCCAGAGAGTCGAGAAATTTACTACCACATGAAAAGAATAAATTTTGCAAACTGTCATTTTCTAAAACTAAACTATAACCTCTGAAAAATTGCTTAAAATGTATTTTGAGGGACTTCCCTGGTGGTCCAGTGGTTAAGACTTCACCTTCCAATGCAGGGGGTGTGGGTTCGATCCCTAGTAGGGGAGCTAGGATCCCACATGCCTCCCCGCCAAAAAAACCAAAGACATAAAACAGAAGCAACATTGTAACAAATTCAATAAAGACGTTAAAAATGGTCCACATCAAAAAAAAAAGTCTAAAATATGTTTTGAGCTAGACAACCCTGAAATTATTAAGTATCTACTTAGTACATAATCATAAAATTATTATGTATTGTCTACCATTTATAAGTATCTACTTCAGGCCAGGCACTGTGCAAGGTCTTTAAAGTCTCACTTAATCCCCACAACAACCTATTCAATAGAAACCAAAATCTCCACTCAAGCAAGATTCACTAAGTACAAACTTAGTGAATAAGGCACTACACTGCTGCAATTTGCAGAATATGGAGCAGACAGAGGTTCAACTCCTCTATAAGTCATTTGGATCATGTATGGGACAGGTGGTAAAACTGGAGAAAGACAGTAACTCTGGTGAATATAATTTCTTAAATTCCTTACCAGTCACACTTCTCAATACATACACTGATACAGAAAAAACGTTCTATTCGGAGACAGAAATGTATAAAAATGACATAAGATGCCCATCAGATAACATCCCATAACAAGATGAGCTATCAAAGCAAAGACTTCCAACCAAGTCAAAGTAAGACAAACGTCCAATGTAAATGTAAAAATCTGCAAAGTTCTTTAGTCTGTTTCAGTGCCTTCTGAATCATGTTGCAGTTCTTACCCTTTCTTCCCACTCTTCTTCCGGGATTCTGTCGGTGTGGGAGGTGGAGGGGAAGGTGAATGTTTCCTCTTTCGAGCATTAGCTGATGCTTTTCTATCTCTTCTCTCTGGACTTCTGACTGGCTAGGAAGAAGTAAATGGAAGTAAATATCAGCTAGCTTTGCTGACTCCTCAGTTTCTACAAACCCTTGTCCAAAGGTGAGTTTTCACAAAGATAATACCAAACACAATGGCTCAGAGGAAATGAAAGGCACAACATTAAGCATCCTGGACCATAAGCAGTCAGGAGACTTTCCCTGACCTTCCAGGTGATGCACCATCAATGGATATATTAGAACCATCCCACAGGTATTCAAACTATGCTATAAAACAGACATGCCCAAACCCCTCACAACTAAAAACTGTTCCTGTTCAAATTCTGTGTTCCCAGGTGGGAAGAGCATTTTCAATAACCACTGGAAAAATATGAAACACATGCTATTAAATTAATGAAATACAAAGACTGGCTGAATGATCTTGTGAAAATGTACCAGAAACTACTCCTAGTTCATCATTAAAAGGAATATAAGAGAAAATGACTCAAAAGAGGTAAAATTTTACAAGATTGCAATTTATGATTTAAAAGTCAACCCACAGGCGTAAAACTATCCCTATTTGCAGATGACATGATCTTATATATGGATAATCCCAAGGAATCCACAAAAAAAACTATTAGAGCTAATAAACGAGCTCAGCATAGTTGCTGGCCATACATCAATATACAAAAGTCAGCCTGTAGATAATAAATTTAATACCAATTTAATAAAACAGACCATAATAAAGAAAATACACCTAAAATGATCCAAAGTATTGCATCTGAGGTTGAAAAACGAATCAGAGATTAAAACATCAATTAAACATTAATGATTGGGACTTCCCTGGTGGCGCCGTGGTTAAGAATCCACCTGCCAATGCAAGGGACACGGGTTCGAGGCGTGGTCCAGGAAGATCCCACATGCCGCGGAGCAATTAAGCTCATGTGCCACAACTACTGAGCCTGCACTCTAGAGCCCGTGAGCCGCAACTACTGAGCCCGTGTGCTGCAACTACTGAAGCCAGCGCACCTAGAGCCTGTGCTCTGCAAGAGAAGCCACCACAATGAGAAGCCTGTGCGCCGCAACGAAGCATAGCCCCCACTCGCCGCAATGAGAGAAAGCCCACACGCAGCAACGAAGACCCAACGCAGGCAAAAAAAAAAAAAAAATATCCAAAGCAAATAGGGATGAACTAAAAATAAAAAGACATGAAAAAGACTCAGTTTTTAAATATTTTTTCTTAAAGATAAAGAATATATGGTGTGTGACAGACTTTTAGTAAGAAAGTCTCGGGGTTGAAAATAGGTATGAAAGAACTACACTTTCTAAATTATTGGTTAAAAGTATATGTCTCAAAGATTTTTTCAAAAAACTAAAATACAAAACAAAAAGCAAAAATCTTAAGTGTCCCCAATGAAAAAAGACTTCCAGAATCACAGGTGTCTATCTGAAGCTGTCATAACCCAACACTAACACATCTAAGCCTTCTTCTCAGTCTCAAGCCTTCCTCTAGTGACACACCCACCTCCCAACTTGTGACTTATAAGGAAACACGGATAAATATTTAAATGGTTGGGCTTCTTAAAGGATTAAAGAGTATTAAATGTCAAGTCCCCCTACCTGAAAAAAGGACTGAACTGTAACTATGAGACCTTTAAGGCCTATACTTTATACTACTATATGTTCCTTAACAAAGCTATTAAAAAATATTAAAACTAAATCAGTTCTCCCTTGGAAAATGAACAGCTAAGTTAAATTACCCTGTAATGACATTTGGTTCACAAAATTAATACTCAGATCTAGAGAACAAAATCAGTTGTACTACCTTGCACACTGCATGGGCCACTTTAAATCTTAATGACCCTCTGAGATTCTCATGCCCCTTTTTGGGGGATGCCAGCTCCTGAGATGGTTGTTATGGCCATTTAGTAACTTTTATATACACTTGATGGCTGAGAGTTTATTAATGAAGATTTGATAACATTCAGGCCAAGAAAGAAGAAAACACCAAGTGAGAAAAATGGTGCCAAACCAAATACCTCTTCATTCTTTGTTGAAATTCGCTGACGAAAACTCACGGGCTTCCTGTTCTCATCCACCTCATAATCCTCCTCATTCATCCATTCATTGAAAACATCAGTGTCCAAAATCCATTTTGCATGAACCTAAAATCACATCAAAGCATGAATATCTACATAAATAATAAATCACTACAGTTTTTTAAGTATTCAAAATGAAAGTAGCTGATTTATTACACTCAAAGCCTCAACTGCATAGAACAGTTTAAAAATATGACTCTTAGTGACAAATGAGTGGCAACTTAACCATTTCAATTTTTATTCCATGTCTTTTACTGAGTAAACAGTAAAAAAGCATGACTGGTTTTGTGTAGACTGAGGCTTTGATAACCAAGACCCTGAAATTTGATAATCATGTCATCTTTTTTATTTCAGCTTTATCTAGGTGTAAATGAAAAATAAAACTGTAAGATATTTAAGGTGTACGTTGTGATTTGATATACACACACATTGTGAAAGGATTCACCCCCCCGCCAGCGAGTTAATACATCCATCCCCTCACATATTTATCTTGCGTGCGTGTGCACGTGAGAACACTTAAGTCTACTCTCTTAGCAAATTTCAACTTTACAGTACAGTGTTATCAACTTTTGTCACATTTGACATTAGCTCCTCAGACCTAATTTATCTTATAGCTGAAAATTGGTACCCTTTTACCAACCGCTTCCTATTTCTCCTACCCCCCAATCCCTGGCAACCACTTTTCTACAGTTTCTAGGAGTTTGACTTTTTTTTTTTTTCTTTAAGATTCCACATATAAGTGGTACCATGCAGTACTTGTATTTCTCTATTTGGCTTATTTCACTAATCGTGGCATCTTCATCTTCACAAAAATCAGTGACAGAAACATTCAAAGGCAAAAGGCCAAAGTAAATCATTGCTTTAGGCATAAAGAATGTCTCTAGGTTTATACATTCGATAACATTCTAAGAAATGATGAAAGAGGACATTTACTGACATGTTGCCCAGCCCTGTCAAGTACACATGGTGCTCTAAAGAGGCCTTTCAGGGACAGTCAAGGTTGGGACAGGGTGGAGAAGTGAGAGTCAGATTTGGGGTTCTTTCCAGTCCTTTACATGGCCACTTCTTTCGTTTTTGGTTTTTTTTTGGTTAACGTTTCTAAGAATAAAAGGAAGGGTTCTCTGGATGTTATACAGATACACATGAAGATACAGATATATAGAGATATTTAAACCACAGGCCTAGCCTATATAATACTTCTATTTATTCAACAGTATTTCTCAAAGAGAGCAAAATTGGAATTGGGGACTAGACTTCTTTCCTGTGTGGGACTGCTGTTCAGTCATGGGTGGTGTGTGTGTGTGTGTGTTGCAGTGTGTGTGTGTGTTGCAGTGTGCGTGTGCGTGTTGCAATTAACATGCCCAGTCAAGAATCATTAAAATACTAACATGAGAGCAAAGAGAGCAAAAGAGAGCAGCAACTACAGCTATGAAGTCTTCAAGAAGTAAAAACCTACAACATGGCAATCACTAAGAGACTATATGGACTTGCCAATAAAAATATTTTGTCAATCTAAGCTCCCCACTGCTCCCCCCTTGTATTTTAAAAAAAGGAAACGTTACTACATTGGTTGTTAAGGATATTGCCTGAATCATATACTGCTTTAAGAATGACATCGACCTGACTACATGCCTCTTTTCCTCCCAAAACTAGAGCTACACAGTAACACACACAAACACAAAATTAATACCCGTCAAGGAGAATACAAGACCTTAAATAATGTAACTCGAAAAGACTTCTATATGTATAAATTATGAGAATAGGATATAAATAGAGCACATGAGAAACCTTAAGCTAATTAGAGAAAAAATCTATTTAAAGGCATGACTATGTTCAAGAAAAGGTAAATTAATTCAGTGATGTAATTAATTACAGAAAAATTTAATTCAGTAATTAATTCAGAAAAATTTATGTCACAGCATTCGAAAACATAATAGTCTTTTCCAAATTATTCATAAGTATGTATATATTTTAAAAGTAGAGCTGAATATTCACACTGTACATTCTTTACTATCCAGAAGACCTTGAGAGAATTCTCTTGAGAAAGTATGTTAGGACAGTATGGACAACTAATAATCATTTGTGCCAGGCACTCTGCTGAACACCTTACATATAATATGATCTTGTTTAATCCGGCTAAGCAAGGCAGGTTAGTCTCTCCAGTTTTCCAAATCAGCAAACTGGGGCACACAGTGTCAGCAAGCTGCCCAGTTACTTACCTACCAAGAGGCAAAGCTTTGCACGGAGTTCTGCCTAAGCTCTTATGCCACTATGCTCTATTACCTGTCTCATAAAAACACCTTAGGGTCAGAATAATATAATAGGTTATGCAACCTTCAGCAAAGTTATCTAAGTTCTGTAACCCAGTTTCCTTACCTATGAAATGATACGATGGTAAACTCTGCTATCAAGCCCAGTCCTAAACTTCTGACAACTATGATCTTCAACACAGTATGTTTCTAAAAATCCTTTCGTAATACTTTACAATGTTATATGGCTCACAAGTCATATAGTTTATCCCTTTAATCAACATTTTTTTCCAAGTAACAACTTAACTCTGTTTGACTAGACAGATGTCTAGATTTGACTACACACAAAGATATATGTTTGAAACTGCTAGACAATGCTGGAGGCTGAGTAGTTCTAACATTAGAGAGCACAGTTCACATTTTTTTCAAGTTTTCAATGAGAATAGTTTGGTTATAACCTCTCAGATTACATTTAAACGTAGTTTTTGTTGTTGTTGTTTAAAATCATCTTCCCTGAACATAATGGGACAACACAAATATAGGAGGAATTGGTATGCTTTTTACTGGGGGGGGGGGGAAGGGGTCAGATACTAAATATTTTAGGCTTGCAAGCCATATGTTCTCTGTCTCTACTCAACTCTGCTGCTATAGTGTGCAATCAGCCACAGAAAATACATAAATGAATGGGTTTGGTGGTGATCTAATACAATTTTATATACAAAAACAGGTGGCTATAATTTGCCAACCCTTGTAAAAGGAAAAGTAGTTTTATCCAACTGACACTCCATATATGAGGTTTAATAGAGAAAAAATTTTCCAAAAATATACTTTAATTACTATATGATCATTCTGAGATGATCAATGAAATGTGAAGAAAATTATACAACTTTACTGAAAGATATAAAAGACCTAAATAAATTGGGAGATAAATTGCCTCCACAAATTGAGAGGCTCAGTATTGTAAAGATGTCAGTTTTCTCCAAGTTGTTCTACAGATTAAATTTAATTCCAATCAAAATCCCAATGAGTTCGTTTAACATGGACCTTAACAAGCTGATTCTAAACTTTACACAAAACAGCAAAGACCCAAAAGACTCCTGAAGAAGAAAAAAGTGGGAGTACTCAAGTCAGAACAAATAACTAATAAAACTTTATAATAGAGCCAAGAAACAAATCACGACATACATAAAAATTTACTTTTAACAGAAATGGCATGGATCAGTGGGGAGAGAAATCCAGCTTCAATATTTTTCCACCTTGAAACTATAGCTGATCTAACAGAATATGGGGGAAATTTTTTTTCCCTACATCATAACATGCTTAAAAATTAATTCCAGGTAAATTAAAGATCTTTATATATGAAAGGCAAAACTAAAGAATTTTTAAAGATGATTTAAGAGAATATCGTGATGACCTTGGGATAGAAAACAAAAAGGTAAGCTACTAGGAAAACCTATTTTTTTAATTTTTATTTTGTAATAAATTTATTTATTTGATTTTATTTTTTATTTTTGGCTGAGTTAGGTCTTCGTTGCTGCGCGTGGGGGCTTTCTCTAGTTGCGACAAGCGGGGGCGACTCTTCGTTGCGTTGCGCGGGTTTCTCATTGCAGTGGCTTCTCTTATTGCGGAGCACGGGCTCTAGGCACGCGAGCTTCAGTAGCTGTGGCACGTGGGCTCAGCAGTTGTGGCTCACAGGCGCTAGAGCGCAGGCTCAGTAGTTGTGGCACACGGGGTTAGCCGCTCCACAGTACACAATATGATTACACTGATATTAAAGCTTTTTAAATGTGAAAACTAAAACAGGATTTGTGTAGTTTTGTGTGTGTGTGTTTGTATGTGTGTGTGTGTGGTAAAACTACATAAAAAAGACAAGCCAAACATTTAGAATAATGGTTAGCTCTGAGTGGGCAGGCCAAAGGATGAACATGGAATGTTTCAAACGTAATGGTAATGTTCTTTTTTGAGAGTGGCAAGTACACAGGTGTTTTTTAAAACTGTGATCCGTTTTTATTATTCATATTTAATAAATATTAATATCCACAATTTAACATTTTAAATTAAGTGCTAACTTTCTCATAGCAATCACATTTCCTCTAGAGCAACAAAACAATACATAAGCATTGTTTTATACAATAATAGAGAACATAAGATTCCAGTTCAAATATTCTGACTAAAGACATGCTTAGTTAGCTCCTTTTCTCTAGGTTTCAGGGATAAGATCTTCAAGCATTAAAAAGTATTATACTAGGATTATATTCTCTTGAAGGTAAAATAAAAATGCAAGTTCAAGAAGAAAAATAAAGTATATAACACACTTGACTTTTAACGAAAAGCATATGCATTTATTCTTAAAATGGATAACAGTGAGCACAAATTGGAATTTAGACTTCATAGGATACATTAAGAAAAAGTATTTAAATATGATAAATTAATTTAAAAAGGATAACCAACAAGGACCTATTGTATAGCACAGAGAACTCTGCTCAATATTATGTGGCAGCCTGGATGGAAGGGGAGTCTGGGGGAGAATGAATACATGTATATATGTATGGCTAAGTTTCTTTGCTGTGCACCTGAAACTACCACAACATTGTTAATCGGCTATACTCCAATATAAACTAAAAAGTTAAAAAATTTTTTTTAATTTAGTTTGTAAATACAAACATAAAAGCAAAAAAATAAATAAACATGAAAGATTCCATGTACTCAGTAACTATTTAAATTTCTAGTGAAAAATTTTATATGTTAACTAATGTAAAAGGAAGTAGGGGACTTCCCTGGTGGTCCAGTGGTTAAAAATCCGCCTTCCAATGCAGGGAACGTGGGTTCAATCCCTGGTCAGGGAACTAAGATCCTACATGCTGCAGGGCAACTAACCCCGTGCGCTGCAACTACTGAGCACGTGAGCCACAACTAGAGAGCCAGCAGGCCGCAACTACAGAACCCACGCGCTCTGGAGCTTGCGAGCCACAACTAGAGAGAAGCCCGCATGTTGCAACAAAAGATCCCACATGTTGCAATACAGATGCCACATGCCACAACTAAGACCCGACACAACCAAAAATAAAATAAATAAATAAATAAATATATATATTTTTAAAGTTAAGTAGTTCCTAATTTTGCTTTCTTGGACATACATGATCAACAAAGTTTGAAAACCACTGATTTAAAGTATTTGTAATTGCTTTTATTGCAGGGTGGGCATTCTTTAGCTATTGTATTTCCCTTTAAAAGTCATTCTAGGGACTTCCTTGGTGACGCATGGTTAAGAATCCGCCTGCCAATGCAGGGGACACGGGTTCTAGCCCTGGTCTGGGAAGATCCCACATGCCGCGGAGCAGCTAAGCCCGTGCACCACAACTACTGAGCCTGTGCCCTAGAGCCCATGAGCCACAACTACTGAGCCCATGTGCCACAACTACTGAGCCCATGCGCCACAACTACTGAAGCCTGCTCGCTTGGAGCCCATGCTCCGCAACAAGAGAAGCCACTGCAATGAGAAGCACGCACACTGCAATGAAGAGTGGCCCCTGCTCGCCACAACTAGAGAAAGCCCGCGCGCAGCAACGAAGACCCAACGCAGCCAAATAAACAAATAATTTTTTTTAAAAAAGTCATTCTATTTTCCTAAAAACAAGACAAAGAAATGCTATCAGTTGCCTCATTCCTTATAAGAATTTGTCATTCCAATAAATTGTACCCAGGAATCAGGGGGAGAGTGGGTGTGAAAATCACAGAAACATCACACAAGGCAACAATTGTTGCACTGGCACTCTAAATGAGGATTCATCACTTATTTGTAACCCATACATGGAGACACAAAAAGAATGGTTAAAAATTTTTCTGTAGTCTACACGTCAAGTAAAAAAGTTTATTTCTAACAAAGAAAGGCCGGATTTTAAAAGTTAACATTTCCCGGACTTCCCTGGTGGCACGGCGGTTAAGAACCTGCCTGCCAATGTAGGGGACACGGGTTTGAGCCCTGGTCTGGGAAGATCCCACATGCCGCAAAGCAACTAAGCTCGTGCACCGCAACTACTGAGCCTGCGCTCTACAGCCCGCGTGCCACAAATACTGAGCCCGCAAGCCACAAATACTGAGCCTGTGCACCTAGAGCCCGTGCTCCACAACAAGAGAAGCCACCGCAATGAGAAGCCCGCACACCGCAACGAAGAGTAGCCCCTGCTCACCTCAACTAGAGAAAACCCGCGCGCAGCAATGGAGACCCAACATAGCCAAAAATAAATAAATTTTTTAAAAAAGAAAAGAATGTCTCTATGTGTATAACTGGGTCCCTTTGCTGTACAGCAGAGATTGGCACAACACTGTAAATCAACTATACTTCAATTCAAAACAAAACTACAAAAAAACCCCACCATAACTAAATTAAAAAATACAACTAAATATTTACAATATACTCTAAACATTTAAAGAACTTTTATTCCTCTAGGAGACAACAGAAAAAACTTACCAAAAAATGAGAAAAAAAATTTTAAAAAAAACATTAAAAAAGACCCTTGAAAATATAAAAAGATGTTCAACTTCACTCACAAAAAGAGATACCAAATTAAAATTAACATAGATACCATTTCTCACATATCAGGATTTGCAAAAATTCAAATGCTTGACAACATACACTCTCTTGGTGAGGCTATGAGGGAAGAGGCACTCTGGCTTCACTGTTTACAAGAATTCAAAATGGTGCAGACTCCCATGGTAGAGGCACGAATCTAACAAAACTATGTATTTTCATTTACTCCTCAACACAGCAACTCTAATTCTAGAAATTTACCTTGACCATACACCTTAAAGAAATAAGACAATACATACGGCACAAGGTTATTTATTGCAGCTTTGTCTGTAATTCTAAAATAATGGCAACTATTCACATTTCCAAGTATAATGGAGCACTGTGAAGGTATGACCACCAAGAGTTTCCAGGAAAGATTAAGCAGAAAAGGCAAAGTATAAAAGAGGGAAATAAAAAAATATGCAAACACCTACATATTTTGGCAAAAAGAAACACAGGAAGGATAAGCCAGAAAACAATAAGTTTATTCTACCAGGAATGGGGAGGTGGGAATAGAATGAACTCATGGGGAAGTATACATTTTTTGGAAGCATACATTTTTTGAAAGCACATTAGAATTCTACATATTCAAAATATAAAACTAGGGAGATCCCTGGTGGTCCAGTGGTAAAGAATCTGACTTACAATGCAGGTGACGCGGGTTTGATCACTGGTCAGGAAACTAAGATCCCACATGTCGCGGGGCAACTAAGCCCACGTGCCACAACTACTGAGCTCACACGCCTCAACTAGAGCCCGCGTGCTGCAAATTACAGAGTCCATGCGCTCTGGAACCCACACACCACAACTACAGGGCCCACATGCTCTGGAGCCTGCATGCCACAACTAGAGAAGAGAAAAAACCCGCACGCCACTAGAGAGAAGCCCGCACACCACAACGAAGAGCCTGCACACCGCAATGATGACCCTGCGTGCGGCAACTAAGACCTGATGCAGGCAAAAATAAATAAGTTAAATAAATAATAAATAAATCTTAAAAAATAAATATATATAAAATTAAATCAGCTTGGATGGGAAGAGGGAGAGGAAACACCAAAACTGAAAACAAACTGAAAGAAATAAACCTAACAATACTTCAAATAAGTAACAACCGCACTGAAGGGAGGGGAAAAAAGGTTCATCCAGGTAACTCATGAACACACTATTTGCCAATATATAATACACCCTCAGTCTTGGGCAGGGCTAGGGGAGCAGGAGAACCACAAACATATCTTGAACTCTTTTAGTATTTTTGTTTATGATAGTGGCAGGGGCAAAGCAATTCTGAAACTAATTTGAACGTATTCATGAACCGGGTAAATGTGTTGATGCTGGGAGGCAAGATTCTTACTCTCGGAAGAAGAGACATATAAATATGGAGTAGGGGAGGGCAAAAAGGAACACTGTGGGGACAGATTAGAACTGGAGGTATCATTATGGCCTCATTATTTCTAAAATATATATATTATGTGTATATGCACGTATATGTGTACTCAACTACTGTTTGCATTTGAGTTTACAGATACATAATAGCTCTGAATAGAAAGGACCTAGAAGCAAAGATACTTCAGTAGCACTGAGCATACCTGTACCCAGATCGTGGTCTCTAATATCTTTTCCTACTGAAAGAAATGAGAGCTCCTCAGAGAAACAGCTGATTCTAGGCATGAGGAATGGAAGGTACTAAATGAACCTGGAACATCTTGCTATGCCCTAAAGGAGGTGCTCAAAAATGACAAGTGCATCACAAGGATGACAAGCCAAGGACTTCCCTGGCAGTCAAGCGGTTAAAACTTCGCCTTCCAATGCAGGGGGTGCGGGTTCGATCCCTGGTCGGGGAGCTAAGATCCCACATGCCTCATGGCCAAAAACACCAGAACATAAAACAGAAGCAATACTGTAACAAATTCAATAAAGACTTTAAAAATGGTCCACATCAAAAAAAATCTTAAAAAAAAAACAACAAGGATGACAAGCCAGCCTGAAGGGGCTCCCAGTAGCCAAATATGAAACAACTTCAGCACAAAATAATGAAGTAATGAATTACTGACCACTGAAAAATTACAATTCCATGAATTCACACTGACAACAGACAGATAAATAAATAAGTAAAAGAGGGAAAAGGAAGGGTTCTTGCTTACAGGAGAACTCTGAAAGCCAACTGGTAAATGTGGAGGGAAGGGCTGGAGTAGAAAAGTATCGCTGTGTAATCATCAAAGAAAAGACTGGTTCAGGCAAGAATTCTAAGTGGATGCTAAACCTGGGTGACGGAGGATTTTGATGAGAAGGAGGATATCTCCATGGTCTAAAGAATCTTTCACAAATTGTTTATAAGTTGCAAATGGAGGGGAAAAGTAACCATACAGTGGAGCCATCACAGAACACCTTAACTGGGTGATTAAGATCAGCAGTGAGGAGGGACTTCCCTGGTGGTCCAGTTGTTAAGACTCCATGCTCCCAATGTACAGGGCCTGGATTTGATCCCTGGTCAGGGAACTAAATCCCACATGCCGCAACTAAGAGTTCACACGCCACAACTAAAGATCCCACATGACACAACGAAGATCCCACGTGCTGCAACTAAGACCTGGCACAGCCAAATAAATAAATATTTTTTTTAAAAAAAAGATCACCAGTGAGGAGCAGATGGACACAGCATGCCTGCCAATATGATGCCCTGAGAAGGACACATCGCTCATGCAGCATTCTAAGTAGACTGCACAGACTGAATCAACCACAAGGAAAGATCAGAAATTCCAAATGAGAAGTATTCTTCTGAAATTCAAAAACATGGTAAAAGGCAAGGAAACACTGTGGTAATGTTACAGATTAAAGGAAACCAAAGTGACATGACAGAGGAATTCAATACCTGGTATTAGACAGAATTATGTAATAGGAAAAAAATGGGTTTTTTTGTTTTGTTTTGGCTGCGCAGCACGTGGGATCTTAGTTCCCCAATCAGGGATTGAACGTGGCCCCAGCATTGAAAGCGCCAAGTCCTAACCACTGGACTGCCAAGGAATTCCCCAAAAAATGTTATAAAAAACATTTTAATCAAAATGGATTAAAGACTTAAATGTAAGACTGGGTACTATAAAACTCTTAGAGGAAAACATAGGCAGAAAAACTCTCCAATATAAATTGCAGCAAGATCTTTTTGGATCCACCTCCTTGAGTAATGAAAACAAAAACAAAATTAAACAAATGGGACCTAATTAAACTTAAAAGCTTTTGCATAGTAAAGGAAACCATAAGCAAAACGAAAAGACAACCCACAGAATGGGAGAAAAAAATCTGCAAGCGAAGTGACCGACAAGGGATTAATCTCCAAAATATACAAACAGCTCATGTAGCTCTATGTCAAAAAAAAAAAAGCCCCCAAAATGGGCAGAAGATCTAAATAGACATTTCTCCAAAGAAGACATTCAGATCGACAAAAAGCACATGAAAAGATGTTCAACATCACTAATTATCAGAGAAATGGAAATCAAAGCTATAATGAGGCATCACCTCACACGAGTCAGAAAGGCCATCATCAAAAAATCTACAAACAATAAATGCTGGAGAGGATGTGGAGAAAAGGGAACCCTCCTACACGGTGGGTGGGAATGTAAATTGGTACAGCCACTATGGAGAACAGTATGGAGGTTCCTTAAAAAACTAAAAATAGAACTACCATATGATCTAGCAATCCCACTCCTGGGCATATATCCAGAGAAAACCATAATTCGAAAAGATATATGTACCCCAATGTTCATTGCAGCACTATTCACAAAAGCCAGGACATGGAAGCAATGAAATGTCCATTGACAGAGAAATGGATAAAGAAGATGTGGTACATACATACAATGCAATACTACTCAGCCATAAAAAAGAATGAAATAATGCCATTCGCAGCAACATGGATGGATCTAGAGATTGTCATACTGAGTGAAGTAAATCAGGGAGAGAAAGACAAACGTATCATATGATATCACTTATATGTGGAATCTAAAAAAATGGTACAAATGAACCTATTTAGAAAATAGAAATAGAGTCACAGATGTAGAAAACAAACTTATGGTTACCAAGGGGAAAGCGGGGGGTATAAATTGGGAGATTGGGATTGACATATACACACTACTATATATAAAACAGAAAACTAATAAGAACCTACTGTATAGCACAGGGAACTTTACTCAATACTCTATAATGACCTATACGGGAACAGAGTCTAAAAAGAGTAGATATATGTCTATGTATAACTGATTCACTTTGCTGTACAGCAGAAACTAACACAACATTGTAAATCAACAATACTCCAATAAAAATTAATTTAAAAAAAATTACTGGGTCAAGTGGCAACACTGGAATATGGATAGTAGACTAAAATATTGTGTCAATGTTAAATTTAATGAACTTGATTACTGTACTTATGTATGAGAATTTCTTATTCCTAGTAAACACACACTTACTGGAGTAAAGGCCCATTATATATGCATCTTTATCTCAAATGATTCAGAAAAAACATATTTATAAACAGATACAGACTATAAATGATAAATCAAAATGGGAGTAAAATGTTAACAGGCAAATCTGGATAAAGGATATACAGGTATGCCATGTACTATTCTTTTTCTTGCAACTTTTCTGTAAGTTTGAAGTTATTTCCAAATAAAAAGTGTCTTTTAAAAAAAAAAAAAAAAGACTAATTTTGGTTAATCCCATTTTCCTCATATGGAATCTAAAGCTCAAAGGCTGTCTTCCTGAAAGTCACACAATTAGAAATAGGTTGAACCAGGTCTAAAATCTAACATTTTGATCCAATTTAAGTGCTCCTTACACAATATACAAGTCAATAAAAATCATGTAAAATCACCCATGGAAAGGAGCAGAGCTCGCTGTAAAAATACTGATTCTGGGACTGGGATGGGAAAATTACAAAGGAGTTTGGGGGCCTTCCCTGGTGGCGCAGTGGTTAAGAATCTGCCTGCCAATGCAGGGGACACGGGTTCAAGCCCTGGTCCGGGAAGATCCCACATGCCGTGGAGCAACTAAGCCCGTGAACCACAACTACTGAGCCTGCGCTCTAGAGCCCGTGAGCCACAACTGCTGAAGCCCGTGCACCTGGAGCCCGAGGAGAAGCCCACACACGGAAACAAAGAGTAGCCCCCGCTCACTGCAACTAGAGAAAGCCCGCGCGCAGCAACAAAGACCCAACGCAGCCAAAAATAAACAAAAATTTAAAAAAAAAAAAAAAAAGGAGTTTGGAACATCTTTTTGTCCCAGAAGGTAGGAGGTATGCAAAAATGCATCAAATAATGCCAAAAGGTCACAGGAGGTGGCTTAAAGGCGTTCCCACTGGCCAAATTTAGATCATTCATCAAAATGAAGAATGGTAGTAATGTCACTGCTTTGTGAATGCATAGACCACAGACACACATAAAGGGAGAAGGGAAAGCTTGTCCCTGCTGCAAAATGCCAACTGCAAGCACAGATGGAATGGATAGAACTAGAAAAGCACCAGTAATAACTTAATTCAGTCACAGAAATTATTAATGGATGAGCAAACCTTCAGACACAAATTCAATGAAAAAAGTATATTTATGTAGTTTCAAAGTATTTCCCTATAAAATATTTTAAATGTCAATGAGAAAAATGGTAATGTTACAGTGGGAAAACCAGGCAGACAGTACCTTCACAAATGATCAAACTATGAGTCATAATGGGAAAAATGGACAATATGAGGCTGCCAATATGATGCACTGAGAAGGACACAATATTAGTTATGGAGTACTGCAGCCAAAAATACATAGCATGAATATAATAAGAAGGAAATACACGAACTAAAATTCAGGGACATTCTAAAACAACAACTGACCTATATATTTCAAAAATGCCAATGTCATTGAAGAAAAAAGAAGGCCTGAAAGTTCCAGATTAAAGTAGACTAAAGAGATGTGACAACTAAATGCAGTGTGTGATCCTGAACTGGATCCTGGATCAGGGGAAAAACTAAGTATAAAGCTTATTATATCAGTGGGACAATTGGTGAAAATGGAATATGGGCCCTGTATCAGGTAATAAATTATTTCAATAATTAACAACAGGGGGTACTTCCCTGGTGGTGCAGTGGTTAAGACTCTGCGCTCCCAATGCAGGGGGCCGGGTTTCGATACCTGGTCAGGGAACTAGATCCCACACGCATGCCGCTAACTAAGAGTTTGCATTCCACAACTAAGGAGCTCACATGCCACAACTAAGGAGCCCGCAGGCCACAACTGAGGAGCCCACCTGCTGCAACTAAGGACCCCGAGTGCTGTAACTAAGGAGCCCACGAGCCACAACTAAGACCTGGCGCAACCAAATAAAAATGAATATATAAATATTTTTTCAAAATAATAATTAACGGGCTTCCCTGGTGGCGCAGTGGTTGAGAATCTGCCTGCCAATGCAAGGGACACGGGTTCGAGCCCTGGTCTGGGAGGATCCCACATGCCGCGGAGCAACTAGGCCCGTGAGCCACAATTACTGAGCCTGCGCGTCTGGAGCCTGTGTTCCGCAACAAGAGAGGCCGCGATAGTGACAGGCCAGCGCACCGCGATGAAGAGTGGCCCCCGCTTGCCGCAACTGGAGAAAGCCCTCACACAGAAATGAAGACCCAACACAGCCATAAATAAATAAATAAATAAAATTAAAAAAAAAAAAAGAGTTCAGAAGTTAAAAAATAATAATAATAATAATAATAATTAACAACGGGAATCTGGAATAAGAGTATAAAACACTACTTTGTTTTGTATTATTCCTGCACTTTCAAAATTATTTCCACGTTAAAAGTTGAAACCATTATAATAGAAATGATTAGTAAGAGAAGTCTGTATCATAATAAAAGCCACGCAGGCACTGCTTCCAGCCTTCCTAAATGACATCATCAACGATGTCCAACTTCACTCCTAACACTCTCAACTATCTCAAACCACAATCTAACTTTCCTTTGGGGTCTCCTCAAACATCACTGCAGATATATGATCTAAGACCTGGATAATGAGGTCTTCATGACCATAGGTATCTCTTAATAGGATGACAAGAAAGGAAGAATCATCATTCTATCTCTTTAAAACATTGTTGTTGAGAACAGCTAAGAAGGGCTATTAAGTTATGTAAGAATAAATTTTGTTTTAAAAAGGATCTTTCACCTTCCATGGCTTTTCTGGAATTGGTGGATCTTCAATTTCCGCATCAACATCATTACTATGGACCCAAGTATCATAGCTGTAAAGAAAATGAAAAAAGGAAAAACAAATTAGAACCCAAATTCATTCACTAAAAAGACTTTGATCAAGAGGTAAAAATACATTTTAGAAATACTATTAGGATCCAGTAATAGCAAATTATCACATACTTTTATCTCTAACACTCTGACAAGAAAACTCTTCTGCAGAGGTCTACAGTAACCTTCACATCGTAAAACCCAAAGTTTAAAAGCCTCAGTCCACAGAATTTCAACATGTTGATCACTCCTCAAAGCATTTCCCTTATTTGTCCTCTAAGACAGTACTATCATCTGGCATTCCTTCTAGTCACAAGCCTCTCTCTTCAGTCTCCACTGCCAGTTTCTCCTCTCCTCCCAAACCTCTTCAACACTGGAAGGCCCCAAGTTTCAGTTTTTGGAACAATCCTCTTACTTATTCATTCTCTTGGTGATCATCTCATGCAGTTCTATGCCTTCAAACATATACTGATGACTTGAAATCTCATACCTGCCCTATTCTCTGAATTCTGCACTCACAAATTCAACTGCCAATTCCACATCTCTCATTACGTGTCTAATAAAGCTTTCAAACCTAATACTGATACACTCAAAATTCAACATATAATGCCATCCCAACTCCAACAATGTGATCTAGCCAATCATCCTCCTCTCAGGAAATGCCAATTCCACTTTTCCAGTTGTTGTGGCCAAAATCCTTGCAAGATATCCTTGACTTCACTCTCAATTACATCCTATAATCAAACTATCAACAACTTCTACCACTTCCACCTTCAAAATATGTTTAGGATCTATATAACTTCTCACCCTTCCATGTTGACCCAAAGCCCCTGGGAGTCCATTTTTCACACAGCAACCAGAGCAATCCTTTTAAAAACTAAGTCAGTCCACACCACTCACTGTTCAAAACCTTCCAGCTCCCACCGAACTCAGAGTTAAAGTCAAAATCCGTACAGTGGTTTGCCAAGGCTTCATGATCTGGTCCTATGACCTCATCTCCTAGTACTCTCCCCTCACTCATGTTATATTCGACCCACATGGGCTTTAGTGGTATGCTTTGAATATCAGACGGTGGCCACATCATGCCCTTTACATATGCTCCTCATTACCCAGATATCCATCTAGCTCACTCCCTCCTATCTTCACATGTCTTTGCTCAATGGTTCTCTTATCAGTGAAATCCAACTCACTGATATAAATCACTCCCCCTACTCCACAATTTTGAAATAAGCATAAAATTACCTACCAAATTAAAACTTTATCAACGCTCCTATACTGGCCAATAAATTATTATAAAGCTAAGTGATATCTAAATGAAATATAAGTATAGTAACAAGCATTGGCTTCCTTTAGCCACTTCTCAGAAGTCAGCTGAAAAGCATTTGGAACAAGTACAGCTCAACAGACCTATTAACAGTACTCTGGTAAGTTTTCTAGGAACATCTAAACATGAGCTGGTGAAAAAAAGTTCCTTTGCCAATTAATTAACTACCCAGGTAAAGACTGCAATGGTGAGTAAAAAAATTAAAAACCTTATATTCTTTAAGTCTTGACAAGAAAATGTTACAATAAGAAGTGAGGGCACAAACTATAGTTAAGAAAGTGAACTAACAAGGCCCCTTGAGAAGGTAGGACATGAGCTAGCCATTATAGTTTATTTGATACATAAAAGGCTAGCAAACAAGCTAACATGTCTTATAATGTGTTACTATAAAATTCATTTCAATCCTATACTTTATGTAGTTTGTCATAAATTTGAGTTTCCACCGAAGTGTTTCAAAGGCAAGCTGAGTTCCTGTAATAGTTCCTATGATACTGAAAAGTTTGTTTTAATAGTGACATGAATACCTAAAGCCTCGAGATAAGAAATGTTCTCTAGAAAGTATTTACTTAAATATTATTAATTAAAAAAAAATGTTAGTTCATGTAAAGTGGTCAATTATGGTTCAAAAAAGGTTGATAAGCAAGCTGACTTGATTTGGTTCTAATTAAGTCAACTTGTATGAAAACTGTGAATATATTCTTAAAAACTTGAAGATATCTAAAGACGTATTTCTTCCTCAAAAAATATATTTATAAGTAAAATAAAGTCACTCAAATAGATTAACTTCAAAACAACACATAACCAGACATTATATGTCTCCTGATGAAGAACACACACCTATGCAAGTCTTGTTCCTTCCCTAAACTGAAATAGATTCTGATCAACTCCAGAGAATGGAGAAACATGTTCAAATACACCACAGTGATGCCATAAAAAATTCCACACTGTGGTAAACTCTGCAGGACAAACAACCTGGTTTCTTAAGTAATACACTGTAAGGAGGGGTGGGCTTCCCCACAGGGAGAACCTATAAACTGAAAAATACTTAAGAAACATATCAACTAATCACAAGATGTGTTTAAATTCTAATTCCAACAAATATCAATCTTATCAATCAATCAAATATATCATATGACAACAATGACTTGATATTTGACATTAAGGAATTCTGTTAAATTTTTTAGGTTTGACAGTGGTATTGTGCTTTTTTTTTTTTTTTAATGAGTCCTTATCTTTCAGAAATACATACTGAAATACTTATTACTGAAATATTGAAATGATATGTTTGGGATTTGCTTCCAATAATATGATATGGCTAGAAGTGGATGTGGATACAGATGAAAGAAGACTGGTCTGACATGAAAAACCCAAAACGGAGAGTCTCTCCACTTGAAAATAGTGAAATGAACACTTAAACAGCTCTACCGTAGGTTTAAGAAGATGAAGTACATGAAAGGTTATCCTTATTCCTAAATGCCCCCTATGCAGGCATAAGTTTAATTAAACAAGAACCACCATTTTCACTGACATTTGTTCTTGTTTATAATATTCTTTATTCACATTTAGATACTAAAACACGGTATGAGTTATGATATATACTTCATTTTAGACATAATTTCATCCGTAATAGAATGGCATAAGTATTTAAAAATAAATAAATAAATAAAATAAAACTAACCAGTCATAAAATACCCGGAAGAAAAATTCATTTCTTAGAGGAAACAAATCTAAATTAGCAGTCTAATACCATACTGAAGGACTGTTTTGGCAAACACAGCAAACATATCAGTTTAAGATAAATAAAGCCTGTGACTTCATTGAACTCTGTAACTTAATAAATAAGAAAGTCAGTAAGAGAATACTCAAAAGAAGTGAGTTCAATGACTAAAACAAATCAACAAAATTGTCCCTATTCAGAAAGCGAAACTATATATAAATAACTCTGGCTTGCACTGACAAAACTCTTTATACCAGATGTAAGGACATATCAACATTACCTGTCTGGGTAAAACCCCCAATGCACTAACACCTGCTTGTCTTTTCTCATCACAGGTCTCAACCACTCTTCTGAAAAGGAAAAAGAAAAAACTTTAGTCAATCTGACAAAACAAATGAATAAACTATTACTTAGACTTAACTTTTACCTAGAGTTTTTGGTTTGCTAGTAAGCTCCTCCCAAAAATCTTTCCTCCTAATTGAATGTTATCTGCCATACTAAGGGGAAGTTTTTCAGCCGTGTATTCAGACTTACTAGATTCTAGGCCTATTATCCATCGCTCTTGACAAAACCAACTGTCTACTTTAGTATTTAAAATACTCTCCCCTCCCATCCACCTGCCTATTTGTCTCCAGATCCATCCAAATCAATATCACTATATTCTTTACTGCCTCATTTCCCATACAGAACCTCTCCTCCCTTTTTCTGTGAAGCTTTGCAATTACTATGCATCGTTCAAGGTGTAAGTCATGCTTCATCTCCTTGATGAAAGTTTTACCAACTACTCTTTTTCCTCCAGATCCACTTTCTCTGGTGTCCTATAGCACTTTATAGTGCTACATCAAAGGTTTTAACAGTAATACTATTTTTATTATTCTTTAATGACTTCCTATCTGTTAATATAGTCCTCCCAACAAGAGTGTAAACAATATGATCACATAATGTAGATATTCTGATTTCAAGTTTCCTTACCAAAGATAGGTGCAAATTTATATAATCACATGATTCTTGTTGATTTAATCACAGTTAAATCACATCTCCATTTCAGTACTTATGATTCCTTTGATAGTCTAAATTTAGCTTAGAAAACTTGTTTCTAGTACTAAAAGGGAAATGATGAGGTAAGCCCCTTGAAGCTCACATAATAGCAAAATAGAAAAACTAAGTGAAATCAGCCAAGTAAAATTGGCTTCTCATTGCCAATTTCAACATGAAATAGCCCCACCTTCACTGACTGAAGCCATGAAGCCCACACGCCTATGCCCTTTTTTAAGTATCCAACTGCTCACCTTACTATCTTGAAAGAAATCAGGCCCTGTTCCTTAACCTGATATCCCAAGATGGCCAAGGAATAAGTGAAAAGGCCAGTGGGCCTTTCAGAACTCGCTCTGTATAAATAAAATATACTGAGACTCTCTAGTAAGAGCTGTCTTTTACATAGAATACAAAATCTATCTCAAAGGTTGTGCAGCTTTAGGAGGTAAAGAAAAAAGGATATCTATCCTTTCTACAGCTGACTTTTATAAAGATTGTGACACTGACTGTCTTTGAAAATTTTCCCAGTAGCAGAAATAACTAAAAGTTAGAGATGTGAATTCACACTATTCCCGGAGATGACAATAAGTTACACAGAATCAGTTTAAAAAACCGTAATTTTCAAGTAAAATTTAGTCCAAACTCAGAATATATAAACAGCTCTTGCAACTAACAATAAAAAGACAAATAATCCAACAAAAAATAGGCAAAGGACCTGAATAGACATTTCTCCAAAGAAGATATACAAATGTCCAAAAAGCACATGCAAAGATACTTGGAACTCATTAACAATTAGAGAAATGCAAATCAAAATCACAAAGAGATACTGTCTGACACTCACTAGAAAGGCTAATATTAAAAATCAGGAAATAAAGAGTGTTGATGAGGATGTAGCAAAATTGGTATCTTCATACAATGCTGATGGGACTGTAAAATGGTACAACCACTTTGGGAAACAGGTTGGCAGTATCTCAAAATGTTTAACATAGAGTTGCCAGTATGACTCAGCAATTCATTGTCTAGGTATAAACATAAGAGAATTGGAAACGTAAGTCCACGCACTAACTTGTGCATAAATAAACATAATGGCATTATTATTATAAATAAATGTCCATCAACTTTCCATTGGCTAAACAAAAGGTAGTATATTCATACAATGGAATGTTATTTGACCATAAAAGGGAATAACACACAGGAAGTGATGTCAGCAAAGTGACAGATAGGAAGGCTCAGACTTTGTTCCACCAGAGACGACTTAACAATATACCATCCAAAAAGCCCGGAAACCAATTAAGAAGTCGCACTACCCCAGGTAAGCTCAAAGCCGAGAACAGCTGCATTGAAACAGTAAGAAAAGTCATTTCATATCAACCACAATTACAATTCCCCCAAGCCAGCAGAGCTCAGCAGGATCAGGAGGAAAAGCTCAGCTCTCAGCTTCTCCCTTGGGCTGAAAAGAAGAGCGGTTGTGTGTTCAATGTTCCTACTTTTCAGGGGGCTACCAAGGGACTACTTTGTCTCACCTGACTTGGAACACTAATGGAACTGGCATATTTTGGATGTGTGGTGGTCACAGAGAAGAAAAAAGAGCTCAGAGGTTTACTGTAGCACCAGAGAACCACAGTGCCACAGATGGCTGGCTCAGCTTGCTGTGATCAGGAGAAAGCACACAGAACCCAACTTCTTCCTTGGTAGGGAAAAATTAGAGGGAATAAACATCCAATGTTCTGGCTTTTAGGTGGGCTGCCCAAGGGACAGGTTTCTGTCTTAACTAACTCAGAGTGCTGATGGGGAACCAGCATAATCTGGAAGCCTGGGCACTCCAGAGATCAAAGAGGGTTCACTCAGTGGCTTGTTGCAGCAACAGGAAACTTGTGGTACAGCAGCCAGACACTAGAGAGAGCAAGAGATTATAAGTTCCTGAAAGAGGAAACAGCAAACCTCTCTAACAGAGAAATTACATACTCAAGCCCAGAAATTGTTTGAGGGATGCCAGGATCTCAAGCTGAGCTGATTGGTGAAGGTCTTCCCCTGTACAAAGCCAGACCATAAAGACTGGGAGATGTGGCTGTTTTTTCGAACGTACAAAACAAACACAGCAGAAGGGACTTCTGTGGTGGTGCAGTGGTTAAGAATCCGCCTGCCGGGCTTCCCTGGTGGCGCAGTGGTTGAGAATCTGCCTGCCAATGCAGGGGACACGGGTTCGAGCCCTGGTCTGGGAAGATCCCACATGCCGCGGAGCAACTGGGCCCGTGAGCCACAATTGCTGAGCCTGCGCGTCTGGAGCCTGTGCTCCGCAACAAGAGAGACCGCAACAGTGAGAGGTCCGCGCACCGCGATGAAGAGTGCCCCCGCTTGCCACAACTAGAGAAGGCCCTCGCACAGAAACGAAGACCCAACGCAGCCAAAAATAAAATAAATAATTAAAAAAAAAAAAAAAAAAAAAGAATCCGCCTGCCAATGCAGGGAACACGGGTTTGAGCCCTGGTCCAGGAAGATCCCACATGCCATGGAGCAGTTAAGCCCGTGCGCTACAACTATTGAGGCTGCGCTCTAGAGACCACGAGCCACAACTACTGAGCCCGCATGCCACAAACACTGAAGCTCGTGCACCTAGAGCCGTGCTCCGCAACAAGAGAAGCCACCACAACGAGAAGCCCATGCACCGCAACGAAGACCCAACGCAGCCAACAAACAAATGAATAAATAAACACAGCAGAAAATAACAAGACACAGAAAGGGAAAATGGCCCAATCAAAGGAATAAAATGAATCTCAAAAGCCAACCCTAAAAAAACAAAGATCTATGGATTACCTGACAAATTCAAAATAACCATTTTAAAGAGGCTCAAGGTACTACAAGAGAACACAGTTAAACAACTAAACAAAATTAGGAAAACAATATATGAACAATATTAAGAACATCAACAAAGAGACTGAAACTATAAAAAAGAACCAAACAGAAATTCTGGAGTTGAAGAATATAATATCAAAACTGAAAAATTCTCTAGAGGGGTTCAACATCAGACCTGGCCAATCAGAAGAAATAAACAGCAAACACAAACACTGGTCATTTGAAGATACATGTATATGTATAACTGAATCACTTTTCTGTATACCTGAAACTAACACAACATTGTTAATCACCTATACTCCAATATAAAATAAAAATTTTTTAAAACCTGGCCATTTAAAATTATCAAGTCAGATGAACAAAAAGAAAACAGAATTAAGAACAGATAAGAAAACCGAAGGGACTTATCTGTCCATCTAAATAATTTATTTTGAACAAGATTTAGTCTGTTTTCCTCTTCTAAACAGTATGTCAATTTTTAAGAATTCTCTTCACTTATTTTCTTCTCTGAGGAACTACATATTCCTTCTGCTAAAACCAGTAATTCAACCTATGTTCTTAAACCAAGCCCTTTATCCCTACCAGGTCTCAACTCAACTATGTGCTTCAATTTACTTTTGCTCTGCCCAGAAATACACTGTAAAGCCACCACTGAAAGACAAAACCCAAACTGTCTGGTGGGTGCCATCCTCCACTTTCTTTTCCCTGCCATACATCCTGGGAAACCAGCGATATTCCACCAACTCTACAACTTGCTCTCATTTCCAAGTTACTGAAATTTCATTCCCAAATTATTTCCTGACTGACCAAATGCCCTGTCTTAGGCTTCACTTTGATTTCTTTGTAGAAAAATTCCATTGCCCACCTCATTTGTTTGGAAATGCTTTCCTTTCCTTATTTTCCCTTGACTATTAAGATATGGACCATCCTGGTTTGCCACCTATCTCCTTTGCTCTCCTGATATATGAATTTATCCCATCCAATGATTAACATACCTCCTCACTCAGCAATTTAATTCAGAGCTTCCCAATGGGTCCTGTTCTCTAACCAGTCTCCTTGTATCTGGTATCCCAGAAATCAGCTCCCAGGAAAATTTTCCTACTACAGCCATAGTTGCACGCTTCTCTTCACCAAAATCATCAAAATTTGTCTACCCTCTCCCTCATCCACCAAATAAAAACAAGCCTCTTTAAACCAGACTCAGGTCCTCTCACCTACCCACTTATTTCCCACTATCTAAGACACACAGCCAAACTTTGCCATTTGCTTCTCCTCAAATTTCATAATTTACTGCCTCTATGCTTTTGCTTAATTTGTACCCCCTTCTAGCATGCCATACTCAAAATATTACTAATATCTTAAATGTCACCTTTTATTTTAAACTTAACTAATCTTCATAAAAGGTATACCGCATCTGCAAGGGTTTTACAACATGATCTGTAATGTGTTGTGGCTGGTACTGTTATCATCTGCACACTCATCTAAAACAGTACCTGTACGGAGCCCAACACAGAGCTTCGTTGAGAGTCAACATTTACTTGACAGCCAGTTATTCTAAGGTAAATCCTATAGTGTGAAGAATCACATTTTACATTAAAAAATAACTTCCAATATATTAAAAGTAAAATTTAAATGCCATCTCCTAATAATTACTACTGATAGCAATACCAAGCAAGCATTACTATATAGTAATCGAGGCTGTACTTCAACAAAGGAGAAAAACAAAGCCAGCATGAATAAGGAATCATTAAGTATCTAAATGTAACAATTACAGTTCACATCTTTTGTTAAAAGGCAATTTTTTTTCCAAAAAGTTCACAACCTAGATGTTTTATACCAGCCTTATTAGTGAAAAAGAGTCAGCCAGCAACAGAAGGCTATCATAAACAGCTATTCACCACCTCCATCTAGTGGAAACCAATTGTTATTACCTAACAGGATAAAATCTGAGAAACCACCAGTTAAACACTGAAGGCAGAGTGAAGTTTCACACTTTATAAAAGCATCATAATCACAGAGCTAAAATTGTGACTGTTACAAATAAAATCAAGCTTTCAGCATCAACACTGATGATGAAAAGACTTAAATGTCACAGCTAAAACTATAAAACTCTTGGAAGAAAAGACAGTTGTAAAACTTCAATGACACTGGATTAGGCAATAGTTTCTTAGATTTGACACCAAACACACAAGCAAGCAAGCAAGCAACCAACCAACCTAACCTCTTACAACTGTTTGTAATATCTGTTGGATCTGTAGTGATGTCCCCCTTCCATTCTTGACATTATTCTTTCTCTTTTTCTCGCTTATTTGCAGCATGACTTTAACAGCCTTATTAGTTTTTTCTAAGAACCATTTCTGAGATTGCTGATCACCTTGCTATTGTATTATTTTCTACTTCATAAAGTTTTGCATTTATCTTTACTATTTATTTCCTTCTTCCTTTAGGTTTAACTTGCTGTTGTTTTCTAATTTCTTGAGATAAATTTCTTATGGACCATTGATTTTTCAGTCTTTCTTTTTTCCTAATATATGCATTTAAAGATATAAATTTCCCTCTGGGCATAGCTTCAGCTGCATCCTACAAAATTTAATGTTCTCGTACTTTATTATTCATTTCATAATTATTCAGCTCCAAAGATATTCTATTTCCATTGTAATTTCTTCTTTGACCCAAGGACTATATGGCAATATATTTCTTAATTTTCAAGCATCAGGGATAATCTTGTAATCTTTTTGTTATTGACTTCTAGCAAAACTGCACTGGTCAGGAAAAAACACTCAGCATCAGATAATTAGCCATTCAAATCTGATATAATTTGGCTTCTTATATAGATGTCCTACATGGATATGTTGTGCTTACAAGACTTGATCCCTATAAGAGATCTATTTCTCAATCTAAATTAATTAACCGTGTTAGTTAATTCATAGTTTGTTTCCCAATTTTCCAACCCTTGAAAGAATGGTTAGCACAAATCAGTTTCCACAGATCTAATGAACTCTGGCCAATGACAAAATCAACTTTTATGATAGCAGAGTTGAAGATCAGAATCTGAACCATTATAAATTCACCAAACTAAAATATTGCTGAGGGCTTCCCTAGTGGTGCAGTGGTTAAGAATCCGTCTGCCAATGCAGCGGACATGGGCTCGAGCCCTGGTCCAGCAAGATCCCACATGCCATGGAGCAACTAAGCCCATGCACCACAACTGCTAAGCCTGTGCTCTAGAGCCCATGAGCCACAACTACTGAGCCCACACGCCACAACTACTGAAACCCACGCATCTAGAGCCTGTGCTCCGCAACAAGAGTAGCCACCGCAATGAGAAGCCCGCACACCTCAAAGAAGAGTAGCTCCCCCTCTCCGCAACTAGAGAAAGCCCGCGCACAGCAACGAAGACCCAACACAGCCAAAAATTAATTAATTAAAAAAAAAAAAAGAACAACAATTAAATCCAAAGTAGGCAGCAGAAAGGAAATAAAAGATCAGAGTGGCAATCAATCAAATAGAAAAGAGCAAAGCATTAGAGAAATTCAATGAAACCAAGAGCTGGCTGCCTGAGACCAATAAAAAATAAATAAATAATATTAATTAATTAATTAATTAATTAAAAAATATTGCTGAGGGGCCCTGTTTAGACAGTCAGTAAGCCAATCTTCCCAAGAAATGTTCTTCTGTCTTGCAATTTCTCTTAATTTTCAGAACACAAGAGATACAGCGAACATTAACATAGTTAACATATAATGTGTAAGGCTTGCCTAGACTTAACACCCAGATAGTGATTACCAACAAAGAAATAAGTCTAATGATCAGAAAACTGGACATCACAGAATTAGTTTGCTAAGCCTAACTCAGCAAAAAAAAAAAAAAAACTATAAATTTAAATCATCTATGATATTTATTTAATATTTGAAAGTCTCTTATTTTTTTAAAGCTGGTTATATTGTTTAAACCTCTGCTAATATAATTTAAAATCTAGTAAAGTATCAGTTTATCAGTTCATAACCAAAAACTAACTTACCATCCTCTTGTGAGGAAGGATACGGATAAATGTGGTGGGAAGCTTTTGACTTCTCATCAGTAAATGTCCCCTGGAAAGCAAATGAAGAAGTAATGTAAAAATAAAACATATAGCAAACAAACTATGAGACGTCTCGCCAGATGCAAACTGCCTAAGAATTATAAAGGCATTATTCTACCTTTTATATTTTTTTGAGAGCAGTATTTTAAAACTATAATATTTTCATTATTTTTAGTCAAGGAAAGGGATGTTGATTAACAAGAAAAAAACAAAAATAAATTATCCATAGACACAGTTTACATCGTTGAATAGGAAAATAATACAAATACCTCTTAGCTAATTTTCTTTGTTGCTTTTTTTTTAAAGACTTTTTTTGATGTGGACCATTTTTTTAAAAATTTTTATTGAATTTTTTACAATATTGCTTCTGTTTTTTATGTTTTGGTTTTTTGGCCATGAGGCATGTGGGATCTTAGCTCCCGGAACCAGGCATCAAACCCATACCCCCTGCACAGAAGGCAAAGTCTCAACCACTGGACTCCCAGGGAAGTCCCCAGCTAATTCTCTTTGAATCTCTCTCTCTCTCTGGCTAACCTTATCAGTAATTTGAATACCTCCAACTAATTCTGAAAGTTACTCCAAAGTCATCACAAATTATCAATATTACTTGAAGTAAATCAATGCAAGTTTATGGCCATGAGACATAACCTAAGGCTACATACATACAGGATAGACATTTGACTTCACTCTAGCATGTATGTATGTGTCTGTTGTTTTAAGTCAATGTTAGAATGCTAAAGTCAAGTTCTAGCTAGGCCACAGCTATACTACATACAGTCTAGAATATGACTTGGAAGTCATTCAGACACAAAAGTGCTCATTCTAGAGACCATAAGAATGATGAGAAGTCTTAAAATCAGGTGTAAGTAGCACATTAACATATTACCTAATTTTTGTCTTTGACAATGAATATTTACTAAATACTATAATTAGAAAAACATAATAATGCTATTTTCAGCTGCAGGAAAACTCTAAGCTTCTTATATTTAGGGCTATCTAAAGATTAAGAAAAAAAATAAATAAATAAAGATGAAGTAGCTACCAAATAAGGCAAGGAATGCTTAATCACTAGAAGTGTTTGAGCACACTTTTAACAGCCAGAGGAGAGGCTGAAAAGGGGATGTCGACATCTAATGTGCGAGGCAACAGTCAGAAGAGCACACTGTTGAGGACTTTGGCCTCTGGAGTCCATCAGACAGGCCTGGGTTTGCACCTTAGCTCCACCATATACTACTTAACATGACATGGGCAAGTATCTAATTTTTTTGTGCTTCAGTGTCTTCTGTGAAATAGACTGGTAACAATAAAACCTATTTCACAAGAATTTTGTTAGGACTAAGTTAATAGACACAATGAGCTAATAACAGTGACAGGCACACTGTAAGTGCTCAATGGAGTTATTAATGCATTTTAAATGCTTGAGCAAACGCCTGATCATCAGTATTCAATAATGATATTATTATTAGCTTTTAGAATCTCTTCCCTAACATTCTATGAAACCGGGAAGATCTTTATATCTCACTGGAGGTTACCCCTAGAAAATAATCACTAAGTCAGATTTCTTAAGAAATATGACAGCAATAAATGTTCAGTATAAATTGTAGGAAAATACATAAACTTTTCCCAGGATGATTTGGTAGCAATAAGAGTATATAATTTCAGCTTGAAATCAACAACCAGCTGGTTAACTTGTTCCACTTATACCCTCTAACATTCCACCTGTAATTAAGCTATACTTGACAGTCACTCCAATAAAGAGATAGTCTAAAAGAGAAAAGGTTAAGTGATTTGTTCAAAGTCAAATGCTAGTAAAAAAAGGAAGTGGACTTCAGATTGCTTGAACTGAAGGCACAATCCTATTACCCTTCTCTTTGGTACAGATGTTATATGTAGGAAAAAGACTGTACTAAATCTCCAATTTTAAGAAGTACTGGGTTGGCCAAAAAGTTCGTTCGGATTTTTCTGTACCATCTTACCAAAAACCCGAATGAACTTATTGGCCAACCCAATATTAGAAATATTTGCTTTGAGAACTTGGAAGATATTTTACTAGATGCTAAAACATAATTTAACCAGCAATTTCTCTTGCAGCAGAAAAAAGACAGATATTTCATGAGGCTTCTCAACTAATTCTAAGAATTGGTAAAACTGTCATTCAAATGATTATATTTCAAAAAATTATCTTCTGAGTATCCTCAGCTACTTTACCATGACAAAAGCCTGCTTACAGTTTAGCCACATATGTAGTCACAGACCTACACATGCATAAATATGCAAGGTCTTCACCTAAAATGAAGTTAGAGAAAGGAGGTGAAGATGACAGAATATAGCACTGGTACATGTAAACCAAGACATGGTAAGCTTATGGGGAAAACAGAATTTTCCAGTTTTTCAAAGCTACAAATATAAATACAATACATATAATGGGGGGAGGCAGGTTTACTTGAGGTAGTATCTGATCTCCTCCTACCAACAACTGTGTCACCAGCTCTCACTCTGTTTGACTTTATAATTATGATGATGCACAGTATGCTGGTCTCTTTAACTCTACATAAACATATTTCATAGTAAGATTACGATGAATCCATACCAATGACTTTATTAAATGCTACTCTAGGATACATACATGTATCAAATCATCACACTCTACACCTTAAATTTACACCATGTTATGTGTCAATTATATCTCAATAATGCTAGGGGGAAAATGCTATTCTAGGCTAAGAACTGGAGGTGAGTGGAGAGAGAAGAAAACTTGGTACTGTAAGAACCAAAAGAGAGAAAACTTTCACTTAATGTATATATATACAGATATCAAAAGGTATTATAGCTGAGATTCATAAGAATTTTATACTACACAATGCTTCTGAAGTGATCATGTATATTACCTGATGTCGTTTGATTATATCTTTCAATTTGTTAGCCAACTTCAGATCAATGTCTGGAATGAGGTAGATGTTGGGTCTGGTCAGACAATTGCTCTGAGGATAGAAGAACAGATTTTGAAATTCTTTTGGTTTTGAAATAATGTCACATTATTTATGCATTTACCCTAATGGCAAAAGTTGGCACTCAAAGCCATACTGCTTAAAATAGGAAGATGTACTTTGGTAGAGAATGTAAAAGTCTTATTTCAATATAAAACCTAGGTGTTCAGCAGGCCACTTAATGCCATTCCCAGATCCCTTCTCTGCAGCTAGGTACACCTGCACAAAACACTGCTGAGACTCGTGACCTAGAGAAATTCATTATCTTTTTCATTAAGGTACCATACTGATAAATTAATCCTCATAGTCAATTTACCTGAACTTACCTTAACAGTCTAAGTCTAATGCAGCATTTTCACCTAACCTGGGAGGTGGGGGTTGGAGGAGAATACACGGGGAGGGATGCCCATTTTGGCTCATCATCTAAGTTACTTAAAATATCAAAACTG